>NC_135482.1:197380807-197980807 GCF_052094955.1 Ictidomys tridecemlineatus
TCCAAACCGAGGGATACCGAAGTGAGAGCAAATGATGAAGAGGACGAGCAGCAGGCCTAAGAGGCCCTGGACATCACCCCTGCCTCCACAGTGTTGTGTGAACATACCACCCACCCTTAGTGTTCCCTCAAACGGTATAGACAGAAATATTCAAGAGGAAATATGAGAAAACATTTCCAAATGAACACAGAAATGTGAGGTGAGGTCATCTTCTGGTATTGAACTAACACACATTTTAACTAAAACTGTTGACCATTTACTATAGAGCAGTACATGACATTGCCTTGCATTCATGGCCAGCCACACCTTCATCCCAGACTTCTCAAATGTAAAGAACTCCATCAGTTAATCCCATTTCTTGGAATCCATCTGTCACGGTTCAAATCTGGAACGTCCTGGGGGCTGGGGAGCTAGCTCAGTGGGTGAAGTGCCTGCCTAAAGTACAAAGGCTCTGGGTTCATCCCAGCACCACACACGCACACACACACATACACACACATGCACACACACACATACACACACATACACACACCACACACACATACACACACATACACACACCACACACATAAACACACGCAGACACACACACGCACACACACATACACACACATGCATGCACACATACACACATGCACATGCACACACACACGTGCACACACGCACACACACATACATGCACACATACACACATGCACATGCACACACGTGCGCACACACACGCACACACACGCACACACATGCACACATACATACACACACGCATACACACACATACACACACATGCACACACACATGCACACACATGCACACACACACACACACACACAAACACGGAACGTCCCCCGAAGGCTCGTGTGTTGATGTCTTGGACCTCGGTGCAACAATCCTCAGGGGTGGGGATTTGGGAATCTCGGACCCCCTCAGTGGATTACCCCAGTGGTGGGGGAGGAAATGCTAGGGGGGACGGAAGCTGGAGGAGGGAGGGCAGACTTGATGGAGATAGGTCATGGGGCGTGTCCAAGGTGTCTTCCCTGTTCCATCCCTCCCTCTCTCTCCCTCTCTCTCTCCCTCCGTCCCATCCCAACCCTCTCTCTGTTCCCAGATGCCACCAGGCCTCCCCACCACGAGGTTCTGCTTCACCCCAGGCCTAAAGCAGAGCAGTCAGCTGCCCATGAGCCGAAGCCGTGAGCCCAGATGAATATTTTTTCTCCTCTAGATTGCTTGTGTCAGGTATTTTGGTCACGGTGACAAAAAGCAGATGACATACTTGAGGAAAAGTCATCACATACGAAGCACACCTAAGGGTGTAAGGTTCATCACAGATCCATACAAGTATCTCACCTTCAACATGAGGATGCGAGGGGTGTGCAGTAAGGTCGGAACGTGGACGAGAGGGGATGAGAGGGATTTCATGGGCAGGGTTTCACTTCAATGAGTAGGATCCTGCAGAACAAGTACAGGAACTCCAACAAAACTCTCCACTGAGGACGGTGCTTGCCTGTGGGCGCGGCAGCGCGGCTGCTTCTCCTGTGTCTTTATTCTGTTTTCCAACTTTCTTCGTGCTGCGTGCGTCATTTCTGTTTGGAAAGTTTTCAGAATCCAGAGTCCTGACTTTCCTCTTCCTCCTCCGCTCTTGGTGCCTTCCACGTCAACCAGGTGAGGCACAGAACACGGGAGTTCCTCACCTGGGAGGCGCCTCCCCACCCCACCCCACCCACCCCACCCACCCCCTCAGGTGCTCGGGGCTTCTCCCCAGCTCCACCCCCCTGCAGCCAGGTCCCTGCGGCCATGTGCTCCATTGGTGCTGCTGGACCTTGGGCCTCATGTCCCCGATTCACTCCACGTCCCGTCCACCTCGAGTCCTTTCACCGGCCTCCCAGAGCCACCTGTGGGGCCGCCCTTCCTAAGCGGCAGCCCGAGGACAGAGATCAGGCCAAGGACCAACTTGGGGCACCTGAGGCAGCCCTGCGCCTCCTCCCGTTTCCACAGCGGCTGCGCCGTCCGTCTGTGGTGCCCGCCATCCTCTCCAGGAATGCCCTCCAGCCCTCACTACCCAGGACAGACTGTTCTCCAGGGTCTGGTCCGCCTGCTCGCTCTCGGAGCCACCTTTTCCGAGCACCCCAGACAAAACCGCCACGCCCTCCTTGGAGCGGCCCAGCACCTGGGTTTGAATCTGTTTAATCACTCGCTCCGACACGTGGGGGGAGTTCGCTGACCTTTGAGGGGCGGGGATGAGCTGTGGATTTGGTTTCTGGGCACTCAGTAGCATCCTGGGATGTGGACGGCATCCCACAAACGTTTTTGAATTAAAGGAGTGGGAGCCTGTCCCCTGCTCTGTGCTTTTCTCCAGCGTCACCATCACCACCTGGCACCAGACAACCCACAAACATTCACAGGAAGGTGATTTTTCTCCGTTTTTATTACGACGATTCTTTTGCCTCAATATTTCAGGATGACTTGATCTTTTCCTTCTGGGAGGTCAAGAAGGGACTCCGGGAGAAAGCCCATAATGAATATCCTGGGTGGCCAGGGCTTCTCTGCACCATGGGAGGAGATTTGTCCCCCAGGCCTGGTGGGGACTTCCAGGAGAGGCCCAGAGGGTTTCAGCTCACTGTCATCTAGACGCGGGGCACTTCACAGAGGGGTGCTCCTCTGCCCCAGGGCAAGGCGCGCTTCCCGGGCAGGACCTAGTGACGGTGGGGACACAGGCGTGGTCTCCAGGCTCTGTCTGCTCCGTGAGAAGCCACCAGGCAGGCTGGCTGTCCAAGGGCTCATGCCTGTCCCCGGCCTCTCCAGGCCGCTCCAGCGTTCACACAGCCAGGGCTGCCCTCCGCCGCTCCCCCATGCAGAGCGCTCAGAGCCCACGCGGCCTGCAGGACGGGGATGACTGTGCACGAGGAGCAGGCTCTGCGACTTGACAGGAGCCGCCGACAGTGCCCCCACATCTGAACCCTCCCACTGGAAACCTTGTGCAGTAAATCACTTGTTTCTTTCTTTTACACACGAAACAGAATAAACGTAATTAACTGCTTTTTAACAAATAAGGCCATTTCCCAGACTGATGGTCAAATCTGGGTGTTACCAGCAAAGACAAGAGAAGTGGCCCTTGGAGGCCATTGGCTAGAGGTGTCCCTGCCACTGTCTGTGTTTCAAAACGGTGGGACGTGTTCCTGAAGGGTGATGTCAGACCTGAAGAGGAAGACATTCTCTCGGGTCTCTGATGTCTACGCTGAGCTTGCCAGAGGCCCTCGGACACTGAGTCAGTCTTTGCTGGATGCTTCAGGGCCGGGTGTTGGGGTGTAATCCCCCCTGGCTCTTCACACCTAGGTGTTTACCCTCATGCCCATCTGTGACTGAGACTGCTTCTGCACTTCCCTGACAGCTGTTCAGACTCGGAGGGAATTGCTCTCCTACTCACATCCTGAGATGTCTGCCCTTGAGCTAAGATTGTTTTGATTCCGTAAAAAGGGAATTTATTACCTGATACCTTCATCCACACAGCCCCCTTCACAAACCTTGTGCCTTGGCAGGAAGTTGTTTGGGTTGTAAATACAAAGTGAGAGTCACAGAAAGTCTGAACTCAGGTCTGAATGCTGGAGTGGGCAAACCTGTTCAGGGTAGCGCGTACTTATTTAAAGAAGTGCCTACCAAGTGTCGACTGCATCTCACTCTGGAACACCAGTGGGCACCAGGATGCCCGTCCAAGTGGAACTCATAATGTGCAAACATCATGTCCCCTGAAGGTCACTTCCAGTCAGAAGATCTCCCTGCTCTTTGCCAAAGATTGTCTACGATTTCCTAAAATATAGGCAGTAAATATGGTGATTTACGAATGGCATTTTATGACCTATTTAATATGCTTCTTGGCATCCAGCTTTACGAAGAAAGGAACATGTGTCCCAAATTCCTCCACTTGTAACAAGAAAAGTAACTCTGGAGCAGAGCGGCTGGAATGAACCGGCAGAAGCATGCGGGACAGGGTAAGGGTGGGTGCCCTCATCTTGTTGAAGGTGACTCAGGACCCACTCCTCACCACTCACGTCACTGCTGTGCACCAAAAGAAACCAAACATTGACCTCTAGTTGGTGGCCTCTGGTTGGTGCCTGTCCAAGACCCACCTGAGGGATGCGGTTGGCCAGTTGCCCTTCCAGGACCTTTCTGCCTGACGTCACTTCTGTCCCCTGGCCTGCTGGCAGCCTCTTCCAGGTGGCACTGGCCGCTGTGCGTCCTGCATGTCATCCGCAGCCCTGTCAGCAGGCTGCTGTGGTTGGTGGGGAATCCCAATATGGACGTTTTGCATGGCTTACCTCCCCAGCCTGGGCACTAATTCACAATGGCCACCTGCTGATCCAAACGCAAAGCCGCAGCTAGCTGTGTGGGAAACAGGGAACAGAAGACGACAGCAGGAAGGACAACAGAGTGCCTCTGTTCCCTTTCTCTAGTTGACAACAGTGAAAGTAGTCACCTCTGATCCCTTCCTTGAAACAGTGGGCAGCATGGCCACCTGGCCGGTGCCCTCAGGAAACTCTAACCCCTGATATGTGAGAGCCACTCTGCACAGCCGCGTGAGCTAAGTGTGAGAACAGGAGTTCTGCAGGGCCGGGAGCTGCTCAGAATCATGCCAGGAGCAAGGGAACTCTGGCTCCCAGGAATGTGCCATGAAGTCATGGCCAGACACACAGTGGACCTTAGTGCTGCAACCAGGGTGGCCAGACTTACAGTTCCAGCGAGGGGCAAGGGGGGAATAAGAAAATAAAGACTCACACATGCAGATTTTGCAGATGAAGCTGGGTCAGGTGGAGTGCTACTCTCTGATGGAGAGGCAGATCTAAAGAGTTACCCCAGCAATCTTTATATATGTCTCCTAGTCTAGACTGTGCAAGCATCATCCTTTGTGTGCAGAAAGTTACAGGACTAGAGACTTCTATGCAGCTTTCCACAGTTGCAAAGTGGAAACACTCAAGAAGGTCCACTGTTTACAGTTACTGTAAGCAGGCAGGCTCAGGAGCAGCAGAGCTGGGGAAACACTGTGGATGTCTAGCAAGAGAATTCCTCTGTCCCTGGGAGCTATGTGCCTGAGATCAAGGTTAAAGCTGGTAAGACTCCCACAGAGCTCCCCCTCTAGAGGTTTCATCTGGCCTATCTTCCCACTGTGGGAAGAGGATCCTGGGTTGGGCAAGTTCAGAAGAGCCACTACCCTGTGGGTCTGATGTACATGGCCGAAACCCTTATCAGGGCCTCAAAGCAGAGCCTTGGTTTACCCGTGGTTCAGATATGAACCATCTAGTTCATATCTGTGCCACGGCATGAATAGGCCAGCTTCACTCGCTTTGGTCCGTCGATATAATAAAGCACCTTATCTTAAAGAGAACAGGGGGACATGCTTTGGATTGGGATTCCTGGGTTATATGTGGGCCCACTGGCAACCTGCCGGTACAAATCAATCTGACACATACCACACTCACAGGAAATGCCCTAACCCCACAGTGAGTTCAAACAGCTGGTCATCTGACACACAGAGTACACGCTTGCCACACACGACCCCTTTACATCGGCTGTTTCCAACTCCCCACTCCGCCCTAGTGCCCGGCCTCTGTAACACAGGAGGTTCTGACTACAGCAAGACCTCACCAGGCATGGTTGAGAAGGGTTGAAATGTCCACAGTAAGGGGCAGAGGGATGAGAGGACCAGCCAGTCCTAGCATGAGGGCAGGTTGCCAGCCCCAGCCAGTGGCCGTCACTGTGGCCATCCAGGGGAGCCCCCTCCCATGGGAAGCCTCAGAGGTCCACACAGGCAGCCCTGGAGACCCCTCCCTACCTGAGCTCTGGGTTCTGGTCTGGCCAAGGGCAAGGCGTGACTTTCTTCCCTTTTGAGCAAAAGGATTCTTCTTGTGTCTGACTGTGTCACACACAGTTGACCCAGGCACCAGCGGCAGCCCTCTGCAAAGCATTGCCACCCTGGTCCCCCTTATCCCCAGCCTTCCACATCTGAGCTCCCTCCCCACATCCTTGTGAGGCTGAGCAGGTGCTCCACTCACACCCAGCAGCCTGCCTTGTCTCCCTGGAGACCCCCACACTGAGCTCTCACTTGTCTTTGGCCAACCCAGGAGGACACCTAAGTCAGATGAACTTCAAAGCAAAATAAGTTCCGTCCACTGCGTCTGCTCCACAGTGCCTGTGAGCCTCGGTACCCCAGCTGTCTTCGTATTCAGGTGACGATTTCACCTGTCAGGCCACATACTCGAGCGGAACAGCCATTACTAATACATGAGGGTGCTGGTCACATACAAGGCGTGTCTACATGACATGACGATGGAATCATGAGCCTTCACACTAGAAGTCCGGGTGTCAGATCTAGTTTAAACACTAGGGACGTAATGGAAGGCCACTGATAACTTCCTGCGTTTGGACAAGTGGACAGCTAATTTTATTTGTGCTTTTCCTAAAATTTGCTCTTGAACTTGATTGTGATGAAGAGTTCACAGGGTACTAGCAAGCTTAGAATTCAGCAAATCAATGGGGGAAATAGATGCAATGACATTTGTGGGGGTGTTTGACCCAAAGTATGAATGTGCCCGATATTCAGATGAATTAAGTTTAGAGTCATGACACAGTTAGCTACACTGCAGTCAGCCTGGTGGGACCTGGGTTTGAAGGTGGCCCTGAGAAGCTTTGCTTTAGGCCCCTCGATGTATCCATAAGCAAGTGGAAGTCAATTGCTGTTCATCAGGATTGCTTCCTTGGGATTAGTGTCTATATGTTGATGTCACAGAGAAAAAAGCCAATAATGACAGAAACCCAAATATTTAAGTTATCCAAACGTTTGCTTTTGTCATGAATTTTGACCTCCTACAAAAATAAGTCATTCAACTTTGTAAGACGTGGATTTGACAAAGTTGTTACCCGAGAGTGCTGTGACAGCAGAAAACACCCCGAGGAAGCCTGTGACATCTTCTCGGGGATCCTCAGGAGCTCGCCAGGGCTCACGTTTGAGACTGAGGGAGGCCACCCAGCTCCTTTCTCAAGGCCTCTCCTCCGTCCCACGGCCATGGTGGACTCACCCAGCAGAGGAGGTCTACCAGAGTTCTGGTTGGGTGCAACAGGCTAAGATCTGGTGAGTGGAGCCTGGCTGCTCCCCTTTCAATACATGTTCTGAGTCACCAATAAAAATTCTGATGCTTCAAAGTTGGTGATACCAACATTTTTGCAACAATTTATATTCTTCTACAATACTAATAATTCCAAAATTAAAATGTGGTTAAGAAATTGAGAATTAGGAAAACAAACACAACAAAGAAACTGAGGTTGCATTCTTCTAGCTGATGTACTTTAAAATTATTTTATTTTCTATTTCTTTGTGGTGCTGTCGATGGAACCCAGGGCCCAGCACAGGTCAGCAAGCACTCTCCCTCTGAGCGACACCCAGTCCCTTAGCTACTCTTTGAAATGCCTTTTGGGATAAAGAAAGGGTTTATTTCCATGAGCAAGTTATGTTGAGTTGTAATATCTGCACTTTCTGCTTCATAACCAACAAGGAATGTCACTTCATAGAACAAAAAAAGGAATGAGAAGGACACAGTGAGAAGTCCCAGGACATCCTGCTCCACGGGAAGGCGGCCACCACCCCGGAAGCCTAAGCGCACCCGCCAGCCCAGGACGCAGGAGGGGGTGGGTGGAAAGTTCCGGTGAAGAAATCACGGCCGCGCTGCCCTGTAACGTCGTCTTCTCCCGAGCAGCTGTTCTAGAGGTACATCCATATTCCAGGGCTCACTGCTCCTGGAATTTCGATTGCTTTGCTGTTTGAAACCCAGGTAATATTTTGAATTTTTAAAATGCACTTCATTCCCCTGCTCTGTGAGGAGGCATAGTACCAGAATTCTTTGTGCACTCAGCTAATGACCCGTAATAAAACCCATTGTCAGCCAGGATGGCCTGGACCCAACTCTATAAACAACCGATAGCAATCTTCACTTCTAAACACGAGGTTCTGTGCAGTCACCAAACCCGTGGGGAAGAAGAGGTGGCCCTTCCCAGCCCTCCATTAGGGAACAGGTCCCAGGGGTCTTGAGAGGGACTGGGCACCCTTGATACAGCCATCCATCCAGAAGCGGGACCTTCGCGGCCCACAGGGTGGGCACACCAGCCTCCTCTTCAGAGCACAGATCAAGCAGCTGCCTGCTGCCCCTCGCACTGTGAGGTCCCTGTGCTCCACCTCACTGCTCACCTGTCACCCCAGAGTGGCCTTGGGGAATGGCGGGCTGCTCAGGGCTGGGGCTGGAGATGCGGCGAGGCAGAGCCACCTCTTGACATGATGTCGTCAGCCTTCTCTGCTCTCCGCTCACTGCCGTAGCTCCGTGGCTGCCACGTTGCCCAACCAGGGAGAAATCATACCACAGTTAGAGGTCCTTCTTCTCCTAATCTGCTGGTCACCCTATTTGAATAGATCCTTCTCCGCGGACCTACTCCCTTAATACCCTGAGAAAAGAAGGGAGGTCGTCAGAAACATGGGGCTGATGGACCTCTAGAGGGGTCTTAGACGTGGCTGCACTTTATCAGTCAGCCCCAAGACAGGGCTAGAGACATGGAATCCCCAAATGAGAAACTGGTGGGTGCTTTGATCTTAAAACCATGGTGGGGCTACATCACTGTATGAAGTTGGGGCATTTTAAGATCAGCTGGCAGTCTGTGGGCCTAACTGAGCCTGCCCTACAGATCCATACCATTAGGAGAGGCCCACAGGTGACCTGCCTGCCCTCAGTGATCTGGCCCTCAGTTTCCACTGCAGCTGGGGAGCCTGCCCAGGGAGGGGTACCAGTCCCCGTCATGCAGAAGATGGGGGGAGCCAGTTGAAAAGTGAGCTCAGCAGTGGTTGGAGTCTGACCTGTCCCACTCCAGCTGCCGGACTTGAAGGCACACTAGGAGCCACAGGCCAGAGGACCCCCCGCACACCCCTGCACAAAGGGCACGCTAGTTATGGGAGGGATGGGGAGATTGGCAAACGCACTCAGTATGACCTGGGGGCCCACCATGGTGGGTCTCTTGCCTTTGAAACGCACTCTTGGTTTCCCTCTTCTAACCTTTCTGCTGCTGTCCCTGAAAAATGCTGAAACAGCTCTCACCCATCACCAGAACCGCAGGGACAGGCTCATGGGGGTGTGTGGCTGCTGCTGTCCCCAGGTGTGGGGGCCGGCGGGCCGGCTGGCAGCACACCTCACCAGGTAGGTACCCCATAGTGTGCCCCGCAGCCATGTCGGAGGGCACAGGCCTGGCAGAAGCATTTCCGGGAGCGACAGGGAAGGCGTCTGTGAGTGAAGAGGTCCTGTCCCCGGGGAATGCAAGGCCTGGAAGTCCCTCCTGAGTGTTCACGGCAGCAACCACCAAATCACCTGGAAGGATGGCAGGTGCCAGAGGGCCAGGGATCCAGCGCACTGGGGACCCACAGAGTGGCCCCACGGGACACGGCCTAATCTGCCAAGGAAAAGGGAACGGGAGCCGGCTCGCTGGCACACACGGGTGCAGGGCTTCGTGGGTGCTCACCTGCTCGGCTGAGCCCCAGGGCCCCAGGTCCATGCGAGGGCCATCCACGGGGGTGGCTCAGCATTTTCAAAAGCTGGTGTTTGTCTTAAGTTGCTTTGAAGCAGAAAGTGTCCTCAGAACAGACTGTCCCCGTTTATCCCCACGTTCAGGAAACAAGCCTTGAGGAGGGGCAGCCTTTTCTGCTCGCTTCGTCCTTAGTAATAAATCATCCGTGCATTTTGGTGAGGTGGCAGGAAAACATGGCTCTCAGGGTTCCACGGTCCCGGCTGAAGCCGAGAGGCGCTCTCAGGAGGTGTCGGGTAACACGCACAGCGTTTGGAACCGGAGAACGGGTGCTTTCAAACATTGGTGAGGAAGAAATTAACACGCTGCCTTTCCAGAGCAAACAGGTGTCCAGAAGTGAGCTGGAGGGAAGGCACCTGCCTTGACAGGGCGGTTTGATGGATTTCTTGTTCTTCAGTAAAGAACAGGAGACAGGAACAGGGGGAGGCCAGGGTACCCCTTGGACGCTCATGAAGTGTAGGTGGCACCCAGAGAGCCGTGGAAAAGAATCAGCACGGGGGAGTCACGGAGCGTCACACACGAGCCAGGGCCTGGTTCACATGTGAAGGGCATCGCGGCTGGAAGGCCTGCGGCCACTGGATCCCACAGGGCCACCCCTGGAAATGGGCTCAGGCAGGATTCCCAGAGACACCTGGCTAACCCCCAGGCTCAGGCCAGCCAGAGGCTGGACAGGGCAGGTCTCAAGCTGCACCTCCAAGCACTGCCACAGGCCCTGTCCTCCACCGAGACACGGAGCCCCCAGGGCCTGGCCCTGGGCCTCTGATCCTGAGGCCCAAGGAAGATGATGGGGAGAGGGGATTGTGGCTTCTCCCTGTGGTGGCAGGGACGGGTCGAGGACCCGTGGTCAAGTCGCCCACCCGCTGCCCTCCGCAGCACTTGTCAGTGCTTGACCTTGGGCAACTCCCTCTCCTCAAGGCAGACGGTGGATTCTGCTGTTCAGAGCCCCAGAAAGTCACTCCCTTTATTTCGTATTTTTGGTGGAAAATGAACACATCGCAGTAGAATCCGTGACAAATTTGAGCCCATAATAATGGCCCAGGGACACATTTTTCAGGGATTAAATATGGCTTTATTGACATCATAAAGCATTCCATCCCTAAAGCAGAGAGGTTTAAAGGAGAAGAAACTCGGCCTCCTCACGACCTCCCTTCTCCTGGTCAGAACTTCTCTCCCTTGTCCCCAAGTGTCCTCTGTGGGTCTTCCTTTCCCGTGAATCGCTCTCTCGGGGCTATTTCTTAGTCCACTTTCCAACTCTCTGACTACAATGCCTGACAAGAACAGCTTAGAGGAAGGAAAGGTCATTTTGCTCCTGGTTTCAGAGATTTAGTCCGGGGTGGGTCGACTCCATTGCCCGGGCCCCAGGAGGAGCAGGACGTCGTGGCTGAAAGGCTGGCAGAGGGAAGCCCTCCTCCCCAGGCAGCTAGGGAGCAGGGGGGAGGCTCCGATCCCTTCACCTTGGAACATTCTTGCAGAAACACAGGCTCTCGGGGGACACTTGCATCCAAACCATGACAGGCTGGGCACCCAGTAAGGTACACGCTCTCTCCCTGGCATGAGCGTGGAATCCACGCCTCCGTTTCACCGCTGCACCTGAAGGCCAGGGTGGTTTGTTCTCTGCTCTGATGTTTAGGAGAGCGCGCAGCAGGTGACAAGCTCATGCTGTCACAGAGGGGAAGGAACGTCCCTTCCTCCATTCCTGATGCTGCGATGTCACCTCCTTCCTGGTGGAGCCCCCAGGGGACACCAGCATTTGGCGTGCTTGAGGCTTGGACTTGGCAATGACCGCAGTGGAGGCAGCATGTGCAGAACAGATGGGATCTGTGAGGTGTCCACCAGGACTACCGTCCTGAGGCCATCCGCAGCCCTGGGGAATCAGGGCACTGTTTTTCATTCATTTTGTGCCATAATCTCACAAAGAGTTAGAGAACAAACACAGAAGCAGGTGGCCCCACCGGGACCTCATTTAGCTCCACAACAGGCTTAGGAGATGACTCTAGAAGGATGGAGAAGAACTAACTGTCAACTGCTCTCGCAGAGTGAGCGATCCAGTTTGTATTTCTGACTGGAGGGTCAGCGACGGCTCTGAGGTGCGACCTGGTTCCTGGTCTTAAAAAATAAGATCCAGCAAAATAACGGGACAGTTCTTCGGTTCCTAGGTGAATGGACGCTTGACGATTGGACCTCATTTAGTAAGACGATAAACGCAGAAGTGTAAACTCTCTTGATACCCAGCCTCTAAACACACTTACGTCACAGCAGTTTTGTAGGGTATCTCCAGGCACTTTACCAGCAGACCAGGACTGACTGCCCTGAGAGGCTGCACACAGCCACCTCTTCCCTTCCTGAACCGTCCGTCGCTCTGAGCCGGTGTCAGAGGCCTCTGCCATTCCTCTGAATCTCCTCATCCCTGTGTCCGAAGGGCCAGCTGGCTGGCGTTGTCTCGTGAACTCTTGAAGGCACAGCCTTGGGTCCACTTTGTATTTCTGAAGACTCAGAGCTAGAGGAGGGTTAGAACCACCAGGAGAATGAGTCCAAGTGAGGACGATCAGGAGGCCCTGAGGAGGGGCGTCTCAGCACTGACCGGCACCCTGGGCAGCCTCGACGCTGGGCAACCAGGAGCCTACCTGCCCCGGAGGGGTCCCTGCTCTTGCAGACAGTCTCAGGCCCCAGATGGACTGGCCTCGTGATCTATGGCCCTGTGGAGGGCAAGTTCTAAATCTGCTGGTTTTTGTTTTTTTTAATAATCAAAGCTCCTCAAAAAATAAGCCAAAGAGAGCAGACCCTGTCACCCCAAGAGTACAGGCAAAACCATAAAAGCAGTGGTCACTGAAGTCATGGCTGGCTCTGCAGCCACAAGCAGGCAGTGCCTACCCATAGACTCCCCTGTCCACGCCGACTGGCAGGTAGGATGAGCCCCCACTTCACAGCCGAGGAACAGCACTGGGGACGGCAAACAGCGCAGGCCTCCAAGTGCAGAACGTGGCGAACGGGTACTGCTCTGGAGAACACATCTCCCCCCCCCCGGCTTCCTAACCTGGGACTGGGGACATCTCACACTGGGGCCCGGAGGCAGAGCACCGGGGCTCCTGGGGCATTTCCCGTTTACTGTGCTGTTTCTGGGGGTGTGCCTCGCCTGCTCTCAGGAGACGGAGTGGGGACTCTCGGGAGGCTGCAGGGCTGCCATGCAGGTGGACAGCCATGTGTGACAGAGAGCGGGTGCAGGCAGGTGACACTGCAGAGCCGTCCACAGTGAGGTCCCTGGACCTGATGTCAGTGGAGCTCTAAAGGCTCCACGCAGAAGGCTCCACGGGTCCTGGCGCACAGGAGCCCTTATCAGGACAGCACCCTGTAGATAAGCCATGCACACCCCAGATAGAGCCCCTCGCAGGACGCCCTGCACCGCCACGTTGGCCCAGCCACACGAGCCTGCTCTTTTCAGTCACTGTGATTGGCCTCCAGGACACGCAGCTTCTTCTGCAGTTTCAGTTACAAGGCCAGAAGAAAAGATCTGAAAAGAAAAGTTTTAAAACTCATCGTCCAGGGGAAACAATGAATGGTGAGCTCGGTGCCCCCGGCATTCCATGTATTTTCATCTGAAGTGTTTTAAAAATCGATGATGTTAAGCATTCAGTGAAATATGAAAATAAAACTCAATGAGAAACAGACCAGCTCACATCAATTCCCATTTGTTCACTTGTTGTGAGTGCTACTGTGGATGGTGGGGACACCTGGTAGGGGAGACAACTGCCACCGTCCAAAGCCGGAAGCCCACGTGGGCAGCTGTAAAACAGTGCCGTGAGACACCCCTTCCCAGCACCTATGGAAGAGTTAAGCACCCAGTATTTCTTTCACTTCTTTCTTATTTTCATATCTCAGCAGTGGTATCAGTTCAGTCTGGAAACCTCGAAGCATCAGCAAACACAGACATTTTAAGGATCATCCTGTACACCTCCACTCCCCGTCACAGCCACATGTTGGCACACGTCTTTCTGGGGACTGGTCTGTGTCCATATGCACCTGTCAGTTTTTCTCTGCCTTAAATAGCATTTGCCATACAAATTGTACGGAGTGGTCTGTCTTATCCATACTCTGTAACACTGTGCCAAGTCCAAACATCTGCCTCACGTGAATGATTTCATTGCATGGAATCTGTTGTATGGATTTTCTCTGAACCAAACTCCTATTGTTGAGTTCTTCAGGGGTTTGCTGTTCCATTTATCTACACATCCAGACATATGTGAAAATACATCCACGTGTACTGTGTTACATGTACTATACATAGTATGTATAAGATTTGTGTGCCATTTTTAATAATTGTTGCCCAAAATATTGTTATTTGCCTACCCTCTATTTTTAATTCTTTCTTGCTAATATAACTTTCACTTTGTTCCATGTGGAAATAAGCTCGACTAACTTCTCTCCTCTCCCACTGACAAAGCCAGGTCGATACACCACGTACGTCCCCACTGCCACAGTCCTTTAAGGGGCCCCTGCCTCTCCTGCCTCACACATTTGTTCTGATGGCTCCTGGGGAGAGATGCCAGGAGCAGCAGTGGGCAGCCATCCTGGGACCATGGAGCGCATTGGTTAAGGGGCATGTGGGAAGTGGTAAGCCGACTGGAGCCCACTGACGTCACAGGGCCACCCTCCCAGCCCTTGGCTTCTAATGTCCAAGTTTTATGTCATCTAACAAAAATAAACTCTGCTTGCTGGAAGCCAGCGTTTTATGGAGTTTCCATTATTCACAACAGAACACAACAACAGTGCTGTAAGTACGCCGTCCTAGAAAAGGAATTCTGGGGTCTTGGGGTTCCCATATTTAAAGGCTTTAGAGTTTTGTTGCCAACTTGCTTCCTGAAAGCTTGTTCTGACACCTGCGTGACGGACCCTTGTAGGAGCCACGGCCAGCCGACCCCTGCTCTCGTTCCCCTCCCAGCCTGACTCTGCAGCCCCGACAGCTGCTGCTCTTCCCCCTCAGCTGCTTTGCCTTCTGGAGGATTCAAGCGTGCGTGGGCTTCCAGCGTTTTCTTGCCCCCGTATTTCCTCTTCCGTGAAGTGGTCATTTACTGTTCTCTTCTCGTCCTCTCTCGGGGGTTTATAGTTTGAGGACCACTAGAAGAAAACCCGCAGGCGGTTCCTACTGTGAGCAGAGCTGGGAGCTTCTGGAACTTTGTCCCGGGGGATACAGGGAATGCTAGAGCCCAGGGAGGCCCTGAGGTCAGGGCTCAGCACGGACGCTGGAGGCCTCTGCAGAGGACCCCCATTCTCAGGAGAGTGGGGTGTGTCCTGAGGACTGGGAGCCGCAGACTGCCCCACGCCTGCCCCGTGCCCGAGGCCCCAGGCTCCGGGTTTGCATCACCCAGCACACACGGGCACTTTCCTCTCCATTACCTTCCCGAGGTTCCTGCAGCGTCAGGGGCCAGCGCTGGCCACAGTGCTTGGGATCCTCAGGGTCAGAAGCTGAGTGCTCACTCCCCAGGGCACGGGGCCAGGCTTGCCACGGAGACTTGCAGGGATTTCAGGGAAAGCTAAAGGACGTTCACAGAACGTCCATGAAGACACAAGGCCTGCTGCTGAAACCACAGAGCTGAATCGTACCCTTTCTCTTACCTTTTCAACAGCGTATAAAGGAAGTGATTTGGACAAGTACCCTGAGCCACGGAAGGCCAGGCTGGTGGATTCATGAATGGAGAGTGGCACACGGTGGCCTTGTGTCTGTGTCACAGTGCAGATTCCTCCCTCTGTGCTCAGAGCACATCTGCCTGCAGCACAGAGCCTGCCCTCTGGTCCCCTGCCCACTGCCGCAGCTGGGCTGTGAACTCTTAGAGGGCGAATGTGGCTGGTAAAGGGGACACACACCAGGCGTCCCGGTGTGGCAGTGTGACATAGCCCTGGGCATGCGCCCCTCCACTAGTATCCTCCTGGACTCCTTCACACCTGGTGGACGCACAGGCTCTTCTCTGAGCTTTTCACTGGAAGGCCTTCCTTGAGTCGGACTCTTCACTCTGCCTTTAGAAAGTCAGGTGGCTACGGTGGCCTGTTAATGGTCCAGCAGCTCAGACCTGTACACCACTGTTCCAGAGGATGGTGAAGCAGTCGCCCCCTCCCAGGAGCAAGCACTGGACGGCAGCATCCCCCACAGCAGAGCACTGCCCTGTGCCCAGTGCTTGGTGTCCGGCAGTCCTGCCACACCTGCTTCCCCAAGACCGAGTTCTCCTCTGCCTGCCACGTAGTCTGCCATGGGAAGCCAGACTGAGACGGAAAACACTGTCCTTTCCTTGTGACTCCATCCACTGAAGAAGTCAAAGGGCCGTTTTCTAGTAAAAAGAAGTCGTCGGATGAGAAAGGGGCCACCGCCGTCCTTTCTGTCGTCCATGCCCAGGCAGAGCGAGGCTCCCACCCAGCCCCACCGGCCCTCTGCTGGGAGCCTCAGCTCCCCCTGGCAGCGCAGCAGGGTTTAGACTAGAGGTGCTAGGCCCCGGGGAAGGAGCCCTCAGGAGCCACGGTGTGTCCCAGCGTGGCATGGAGAGAAGCAAGGAAGGCCCTGGGGAGTCAGGGGTGCCTCCCGGAGAGGCACACCCTCAGCTGGGTCTTGAAGGATGCGCAGTCCACCCGTGGACGTGGAGGGAGGCCAAGGAAGAGCTTGTTTATGAAGAGGCCACGCAGCAGGCATGCTGCAGCATTGAAGCCCGTCAGACACAGGACCTGGGCCTTCCAGGGAGGCCAGCTCCCCAAGCAGGCAGAGGCACCTGGACGTAGTCCCGAGGGGACAGGGGATCATAGGCACATGAGCTAGAGAGCCCTGGCCACTGGGCAGGAGACAGGTCTGAAGAAGCAGGACTGTGGGCCAGAAGACAGCCGCGGGGTCAGAGCAAGAAGAACCAAGGGCGGCCAGGACGCGGCAGTGGACACAGCTGAGTGTCCAGGATCTGCTGGACGGATGCATTCTCCCAGGTAGACAGGACACCTGGACACTGAACACACGTCTGTGGCAAGAAAATGACGGGACATTTGTGTCGGCTTGTCTTTCCCTGTTATCATCTGTAGTGTTCCTTCTGCCCTGAGGGGCCCTGTGTGTCCCAGGCGGGCTTCCTGGTCGGGACAGCGATCACTTCCATCTCCGGATCAGCTGGGAACATCCAAAAGACCCTCAGCTTCTCTCAGGCTCAGGTTTCGCAGCACCTCTGCTTGGGGAAATGGGATCCAGGGAGGTTGGCCTGGGCCAGGAGGATGGGGCAGGAGCGGAGACAGAAGCTTCTGGAGTGTCTGCGATCTGCACTCCTCGCACCACCAGCAGCCTGCGAAGGGCAGCCCTCTGACGAGGCATCTCTAGAGCATGTTGCTGGGACTGGTGGAGGGGAGGGAGGGCCCCTAAGAATCACTGCCTGAGAGACCCCAGGAAGTCTCTGCGCTGTGCTGGGCCAAGACTGGGCACACCGGCTGCCGCTGCACCACGGCTGGGGAGGAGCAGCACGGGGCCAGGAAGAAAGGGGCACCCCTCCTTGCCATCCCCATTGACCTTGGTGCACCCCCTGGGAGAGGCTCCGCGACTCCCCTACCCAGTGCCAGTTCACACCTCCTCTCATTTATCACTCCTCCCCAGCCCTCAGCGCCTCTGGCTGTTGGCTGGGTGCAGGGGGATCCCAGGAGCAGGAGGACACTGGGGCATATCCTTGAATGACCTTCAGGCTTCCTGTTCTGCTGCACTCTCCGCCCTGTTCCTTTTGAGCAGTGAAGTTCCGTAGTAAACGGTCCCGAGTTTCACGGCAGAGAGTGCCGTGGACAGGGGCCATCTCTCGTGGTCTCACCATAGGCTTTCTTATTCCTGGCTTTTCCCAGTGTCTTTTCGGAGGTCAGCCCTAAGGGCTGCCCAGGAGGAAGTACAAGGTTCAGGTGACACGGCAAGTGGCAGCTAAGCAAAGCTGCCTGTGTGCGAAGCGGGCTGAGCCCTCCTCCCCTCCTCCTTCCTCCCAGGCTGTAGTCGGGAGAAGGCCATAGTGCAGAGCAGCTTCATCCTGGCCCAAGACCTGGTCTCAGGGATGAGCGCTCTGCCCGCGTGGTGGCTGCACCATGTCCACGTGGACCTCTGATGTGGTGTACCCCTTCCTGAATTGCTTGGTCCTAGACTAACCTCTGCACCCCACCCAGGAAAACCTGGTGAGAAGGAAGGCACCAAACCCCATGACATCTCCAGCCCCTGGTGCCCGGAACGGCGCTGTATCCACAGCCAAGCCTCGAGGACGGCAGAGCACCCTTCCCCGGGCAAGGAGCGGAGGCGGGCTGGGTGACCTCCCAGGAGCAGCGCCAGGGCCCACAGGCCGCTCTGCAGCCAGGGCCTGAGCCCCTCCCACCCTGCACCCACCTGCACTGTTCCTAAGGAGCACGGCTTCCTGTTTTGCAGACCAACAGCTCCACCAGACTTCTTGAGACCAGGCAAGAGCTCCTCTGTGGGTGGCACGCACAGGTTCTCACACTCCCCAACCCTTTGTTCCTTTTTTTCCTTTATTAAACCCGACAAATGAGAAAGAAAATGAAAAAGAACAAACTGATTACCCGGGGATGCTGGGAACACAGCTTCTATTTTTAGCCTGTACATTTCACACACGTGAGCACCCCATCGTGCGGGCCCTGGTGGCACTGAGTGTCCAGGAAGCTGGGGGCTTCCCTGGTGAGCAGCAATGCCCGCGGACACATGCTGGGCTCCACCTGGTTTTCAGGAGCTGGGAAACGCAGGCCTGTGCCCCACAGTGTCCCACTCTCCCAGCACACAGGGAACCCTGGCAGGCCGCGCCCAGCCGGCCAGGCCCCAGCAGCTCCACTGGCTGACCTAGCGGCAGACGCGTGGCTTCCCAGTGCAGGCAGGTTCCCCTACCCCTGGGCTCAGCTGCTCCTCTGTGAAGGGGGCCATGGCTGTGGCCTCCCCAGGTGAGGCTGAACCCCAGCCAAAGCCCAGGGGAGGGGCTCCTTTTCCACCAGCCACAGATCTGCCCCGAGGGCCCAGGTTCCAGCCCAGGAAACAAGCCACAAAATCCCACCAGCATCAACGCGGCAGCAGCCCCCACCCCTGGTTTAAGGCAAAGCCCAGCAGATCTGCCACCCCAGGCCACTGTCAGAGGGGAAGGGGGGATCATTTTGACAATGACCATGAAGTCCACCTGAGGAAGAGGGAAGCTTACCCCGTTCCACAGGCTACCTGGGCTCTGAGTGGTGACTCACCTGTCCTCAGGGAGAGTTGACGCATAGCCCGTCATCACACTGCAAGGGACCTTCCTGGCACCATGGAAAAGCATCTAGCAGGTGAGGAGCCAGAAATAACCACCTGTCCTCCTGTATTGCCAGTGTCAAAGTCCACCTTCGGAGTCAATCCTGCTTGATCAAAAGAAGGACATTACTATTGTCACTCCACACCCAGCTTCACATGGGGGGACTGTTGCCAGGCTGAGCCTGGGTCTCTGCACCAGGGAGAGCCACTCAGAAGCACAGGACAGCCATGTAAGGAGGCCACGCCCTGCTCACTCCAGACAGCTCTGCGGTGCCCCTTGGCCCAGTGAACTTGTGCTTCTGCCTGTGCCAAGCTGTCTGGGGCACAGGCTGCAAGTTGCCCTCCTCCACAGAACCAACCAAAAGGTTCTCTACCACACAAAGCTTGTGAATGGCGGGCAGCACCTAATGTCCCCTCCAGGCTCTCCCATGGAGAGAAGGCTGAGGAGGTGAACCCCAGAGAAGGGGGCTGCGTGCCCAGCTGCCAGGGGACAGGCAGGCGAGGATGGTGGGAACACGAGGATGATTCTATTAAACGAGTTCACTGTACTGACCCCCCTACACTGCCTGTAGCCCCACCTGGCCTGAGGGGACAGGATAGGTCACATTCTTCAGCAAACTGAGGCAGAGGTGAAGGTCTGGCAGTCGGAGCAGGTAATGAATGATGGCGGTCCAGAGGACGAGGGCTGGTCATCAAAGAAAGACCATGGGTTGCTAAGGCTCCCCCCACGCTCCTGCCCCTTCCTGCCCTTAGGCGGGTACATGGAGAAGAAAGGGACACTCGGCTCTGGGTCCCTTCTCTTCCGAGAAGCCCACTGTCCCTATCTCTTTCCTAAATAAACCTTGCTTTCTAGGCTTGCCTCGGTGTTTCCCTGGAGTTTGATCTTCAACATGGTGGACAATGACCGTTCCTGATCTCCAAGACCAGTGTCAGAGCCACACCAGGTCAGTTCCAGGCAGTGGGAGCCGTGTGGAGGAGGGGGGCCACGGGGCAGCCTGGAAGGTGCTTCTCCCTGCGGCCCCTCCTGTCTCCTGCTGTCTGTGCCTGACCCCCACCGTGAGCTGAGCAGTTTCCTCTGTGGAGCGTCCCCATGTTGTGCTCTTGGGCCCAGAGCAAAGGCGTCTATGGACTGAGATCTTTGAAACGGCGACCCCAAGTAAACTTTCCTTCCTCTGAGTCATCGTTGTCAGGTGTTTTGGTCTCAGAGATGCAAAAGCTGACTAACACAAATCAGAAAAGAGAGAGAACAAGCCAGCCAGCCCGGGGGAAAGCCTCTGGTGTGCTGTGTACACCAGAAGGCCCCCGCCCTTTGGGAAGGCAACTTGGCCATGCATGTGAGAAACAGTCACCCATTCACTCTGCTCCTAGGACCTATCCTAAAGACAACTCAAAATTCAGAAAAAAGCACTATGAAAAACAATTTCCATTACAGCATGGCCATCGTAACAAATATGTCAGATAACTCATCTGCCCAATGTCAAGAAAATGGTTACTCCCAACAGCCCAGGCCAGGAGTGAGAGTAAAATCACTTCTTCCCTGTGCCTCATGGAGCATGGCCTGGCCATTCAGAAAGCACACCTCGCTGGTCGACGACAGAGCTGAAGCCCGCACAGACGGACGAGCACCACCAGGGCATCAGCCCCGCTGGAGTGAGCCTTCTGGAGCCTTGGATGTGCTGTTTGGAAGTGTTCCTACCAGGAGGAGCTACCTGTTATCTGTAAAGATTTGTCTGAAAAGAGCAAGAGACCAGTGCAACTATAATAAAACATTAAGCATGCTTAACCGAGCCTTGGGATTATAGATGTTTTTCCTTCTTTGTACTTTATTTTATTTTCCCAATTTTCCATAAATAGCATTATGTTTATAATCAAGAAAAACTGAAATGGTATCGTCAGCCCAGCTCCACATGTTCAGCTCCCTTCATCAGTCGGTCTCAGGACTTCCACGGGTTCCATCTTTCAGTCTCATGAGAGCGTGCTAATCAGTTTTCATGCTCGTGGTGGAACCGGCTGGAGAACATTCTCCACAGTTCAACACTCAAGAGCACTGTGTCACTTCCACATTCCACAAGACGATGCTTCCCCCCATTGCTTTGCTAACTCGTAGAGATCTGGAAATGATATTTAGGCGGTGAATGTAACTTGAGTTTTATTGAAATAAGCACAGACTCACATGCAGTTGTGCAAAATAACATGCTCACCTTTGCTCAGCCTCCACCAGTGGTGACACCTTCCAAAGCTCCACACAGTACAGACTCACAGCAAGGAGGGGACATGGCCTGTCTACCTACCTTGCTCGGGCTCCCCAGGTTGGCTTGCGACTCTGCGTGTGTTGAGTTCTGCCAGGCTCCCATCACGTGTACGTCTGCACATCTGTGACCACAGTGCAGACCCAGAACCATGCCACTGGAATGGGGGTCCCTCGGACCCCTCGCTCGGACCCTCAAGTTACAAGTGATGTAACCCCTCTCTGGCCACGTGGACTCCCTCTAAGGCTCCCCCTTCACTCTGCACATTCTAGCTTTACAGTCAGCGCTTGTGAAATGAATAAGACCCCGACATCTAACATCTGCAAACCCCAAGATCACTATGGAAGGGAAATTGGAGCAGGGAGAGCCGTCCCCCACCACTGTGAACCACACACTAGGAGAGAGTCTGAGCTGATGTCACACTGGAAAATGGCACTCCATCCCAGGACATCCTCCTCTCAAAGAAACCCATGAACTTTTCAATCTGATTGTTCTTTTGTTTTGTGGTAGTGGGAATTGAACCCAGGACCACCCACACTGAACTATTTTTTTTGAGAAAAGATCTCACCAAGTTGCCCAAGCTGGCTTCTAACTTGCAATCCTCCTTCCTCAGCCTCCTGGGTAGATGGGATCACAGACATGCACCACCTTGCCTGGCTGAGGACTTCTCATTCTATGCCCATTTCTCTAGGCTAGTTTTACAGCATTGTCTGGGTAGAATGAACAGCCCCTATTTACTCACAAATCACACTCAGCACTCCCTGGCATGCAAAGAGAATTCTCTAGGAAGGAGGAGAAAATAAATCTTCAAGTTTCCCCAAGTGCCTCTGGGCCAGACAGCTGCAGCTGATGGTGGTGGGCCCAGCTCCTCACCAGGTACCCATCTGCCAAGAGGTGGCAGGTGCTCAGTCTCTGGCCCAAAGAGGGAAACAAAGTACAGACCCTCCTTGGAAGCCAGTAACCGAGGAGCTGGACTGGACAGGCTCTCCCTGTTGTGCACTGGGCCAGCGGAGCCACTGTCATGGGAGAGTGACCCTTGTTATCCAAGGACATTGGCCCTGACAACCCTGTAAATCCAGAGCCACCAAGCACCGATGGGACACAAGTCACTTAATGGACCACTGCTGTGCCCGGGGGTGGTGATGAGTGAACGTAGCTACAGGGTACCGTCGGTTGGGGTGACCCCAGAAACAGCTTCACACACAAAATTCAGGCAATCGGCCTCTCTCTAGAGTAGTAAGAATGGTCGTTAGGAGGGTGGACGCACGCTCCCCACAGAGCACCTGCCAGCAGCTCGGGAGGCCCTGGAAGCTCAGGGGCCCCGGTTTCGGGTGAGGGCTTTCCACCAGCTTACAGAGGACCACCTTCAGGGCCCCGCCCTTCTGAGCTCACGTGATCCTAACTCCATCTGCCGCAGCCCTGCTGGCTGGGCAAAATAACCATAGGTGGGGGGGGTGACGAATAACTTCTGTAGATTGATACAGCAGGAATAGGAGCCGTTTATTGTAGGACAACAGAGCTATTTATACATTTTGCACAGCTTATCTTAATTAGCATAAACTAGATACATCAGTCAACCAATAAGGAATCTCCACACTTAATGGCTTGCTTTTGTTACTTTTCAAACCACTCCCTCTGGCATTTTGCCAGGCACCATCCAGACTTGTTTACGAACTCTAACATTCCCCTGGCAAAATACCAGGTGTTATTTTGACTTGTTTACAGACCTTAACATTTCCCCCTTTTGTTTAATTTAAATAATGACCATAGTGGTTTTTACAGAAACATCATAAATAACCTGCTACAAACAGAAAGTGAGGATACAAAATGTAACAATACCAAGCCAATTGATGGCTCCATGCAAGAAGCCCTTGGAAAAATTATACCAGCAATTACACCATTAGCAAAGATATCAAGTTACAATTTGTTGTAGATTACAATTTGTTGTCTCAGTCCAAGTAAAGCAATGTCTCAACAGATTAACTCACGGTCCAGGTAAATCACAGTCCAGGTCTGCAGGCAGCTAGCTTAAATCACAGTCCAGGTAAGTTCTGCAGGCAGCTAGCTTGATCCGAAGTTCTCAGCCGCAGTCTCGTCCGGTTTTCAGCAACACTGGAATTCTTCCACCACTGGGATGAAGACAGGAACTCCGGATGGCTAAAGAAAATCTTGTAGCATTCCACTAAGAACACAACCTTCTGAACAATTTAGTACATTATCTCAAGGTTTTTTACATTTGAAATAAGCCTTAATAGTGCTCATTACTCATTAGCTTCCAGGTGTGGGAGAACCATTGTAGTTTAGTTATTGGCATTGAAAATGACCAAACATCAGGGATGCCGGTAGCGTCTTCTGCCAGCTATAGTGTCCCGGGCAGCCCCAGATGGCCCTGGGGAGTGTCCTGGACTCAAACTGCTTCCGGGCACAGGGAGCAAGAGCCTGTGAGACCGTGCCTCCGGGTCAGGTTTGGATTTGGGCTCTGCAGTGGCATCCTGCTCGCTCCCGGGCGGGGAGCAGGGAAGAGCCCGCTGCCGCCGCTTGGAAAAACCTTGCTGTGCCACGACCCGCTCGCGCACATGGCAGCCGCCACATGGATTCACGCACCCTCCAGTAACGAAAAGTATTCAGTAATAGCCTTTTGCTGCAACTTTTTTTTTTTTGATAATCCTTTTTTTTCCTGAACTTTCTTTTTCTTTTTCTTTCTGACTGGAGTTCCTGGGCTTTTATCAACACATGCCCTAATTGCTCTTGGTTCCACTGGGGTGTCTCTTTCCCTTATCAATTTACTTCTCACCCCTTCCATATTTCCATCACAAAGACAAAACAATACACTTAGACAAAATAAGACACAAATATACTGTATCAATCTTCTCCATTTTCTTGAAATGGCCATTTTTCTTCTCGCCCTATCTATCTAGGGACGAGCAGATTGCTCCCGTCCTATCTTTGGACGGGCAGCTTTTTTTCGTCACTTACCCCCGAGTGTCCCGGGGCTCCCTGTAACGGGCCACCATCTGCCGCAGTCCTGCTGCAGCAGAATGGGGGGGGGTGACGAACAACTCTTGTAGATTGATATAGCAGGAGAGGGAGCCGTTTATTGTAGGACAACAGAGCTATTTATACATTTTGCACAGCTTATCTTAATTAGCATAAACTAGATACATCAGTCAACCAATAAGGAATCTCCACACTTAACGGCTCGCTTTTGTTACTTTTCAAACCACTCCCTCTGGCATTTTGCCAGGCACCATCCAGACTTGTTTACAAACTCTAACATTCCCCTGGCAAAATACCACGTGTTATTTTGACTTGTCTACAGACCTTCACATCCATCCTTGAAGACCTCCAGGTATAGCCCACTGGGGCCAGGACTCGACATATGAATTCGGGGAGACGTGACCAGCCCCTAACGGGAGGCGTCCAGAAGGATAAGCTCTAATGAAATTAGAAAAGTCATTCAAGGCTCATCTTAAAGGTCACACTCAGAGCTCCAGCTTCTGGCCGGCCAGAGACGTCAGAGTGCGGTAGGGAACCCAGGCCTGGGGCAGGCGCGGCTGCGTGTCGGCCTCTGTGGGATGTGGAGGCCAGTTTCTGAGGGTGCCGTTCACCCCCAGCCCTGGCACCCCGGAACCCTCCACGCCCAACAGAAGAGGAGTGTGTCAGAGGCATCGGAGCTGACGCAGCAAACCACTGAAACCTGGACAGGCCCCTCCACCCTCCCCTTCCTCCTTCCCCACCA
This sequence comes from Ictidomys tridecemlineatus, assembly GCF_052094955.1. Lineage (NCBI taxonomy): Eukaryota > Metazoa > Chordata > Mammalia > Rodentia > Sciuridae > Ictidomys > Ictidomys tridecemlineatus. The sequence goes on from NC_135482.1 coordinate 197,405,662, forward strand.
GCACTTTAAAGACCCTCTGCTCACACAGATTTCATTCGCGAAAGACCCTGGAAATTGCAGCCATGTGTGCTGAACAGGGCTGTGGGCCTTCCTCAACACCAAGTTGGGTTTCTGGGCCTCTTTCACTCCTAGACTTTCTTTAGAAAATTAAGGTGGGAATTTAAAAAGAGACGAGAATACTAAGGTGGAGGGCAGGGTTGGATGGAGAGTGGTCACAGATGAGATGTTTTGGGAAAAAGACACATAACATCAGCACAAAATACGTCGAGCTTTGGTACTGGGATTCCAGACACCGTCTCCTCCTCCTCCTGCAGCTATGTGGCCAACACAGCTCGGTGGTGTGTTTTCAGTGATGTTCCACAAATGTTTCTGTCCTTGCCTGTGGCCCCCGACTCTGGAGCAGCTCTAGGACAGCAATCGGGTCTTGGATAGGTGCTCCTGACCAGTGGGAACTGGGCTGCCTGCTATTTGAGAACTGAAGAGTTCTAACCCCCACACACCGAGAGCACAGACCTCGGAGACTGAGGCCACCTGCATCGCTTGTCTTTTCATCAGGAGGCAAGTGTTGGCAGCCTCAGCCTGAAAGTCCAGGTCATCGAGGAGCAGGAGCACTTGCCCTCTGAGGGCGTTGGTGGCCTGCCTAGACAGTGGCCCCCACAGGCCTTGGCTCTGCCGGAGCCTCAGACTCACCACCTGCAGAGAAGTGAGATGGTGTCGCTGCAGCCCACTCAGGGCACAGTCCAGTCAGGAGTGCAGTGGGCTTGTCCAGCGTGAGGCACGAGGCAGGTGTGAACAGCAGGTCCCCCTGGGCCACCACGCACTTTCAAAAGTGGCCTCATGGATGGCCAAACCAATTGGCCTGTTCGTGCAGAATCACTGGTGAGCAGCCTGGCAGGATACCCAAGCCAGACCTGGTGCAGGCTTCCCCTGCTCCTCCTGCCCAGGTGGAGGCACTGGACCCACTGGACCCATTCCACCCAGCCGACTGAGTGCCCCTCGGCTCGGCCACCTCCTTTCTGTGTCTTTCTAAAATCCCAAATGAGTAAAAACTGGAGTCCAAGGCTGCAACTACATCACTCGATCCAACATCTAAGTAAGACGAGAAGCAATGAAAGACCAGAATCCGCCTTTCGGGAGGCGAGTTTCCTGTTGTCCACCCTGACAGGGAAGCCAGAGTCCTCAGGAAGGAGGTGTGTGGTCCCCGGCTGTGCGTGTCCTGGGCCCTTGTCATTGGGCATCTCCTGCCTTCCAGTCTTTGTCACTGATCCAAACGTTCAATTCAGAAAAATCAGATTCAGGAAGATGACGGGGCCACCCGCTCCCCCCAGCACAGGAGCATTTATTTTTTGCTGCGAAGAGGATTAAAACACACATGAGAAGGAGCATGCACTCCCTGGCGTCCCGGGTAAAATTACCGGCCGCTAAATCGCAAAGACATTAAAGTCATAAATCTTCCCTACGGTGGAAAGCCAGCCAGTCCCACAGTGGCCCTCCCAGGTGGGCGAGGAGGGTGGAGAGAGCCGAGAGGGGCAGAGGAGGCCGACAAGGGCACTGATGTTTCTCCCTTAACGACGACAAAACCGGCCATAAACCGCGGTTCCTCCTGCTCATCCATCCCTGACCACTAAATCCTATTGCAAAAGTGCACCCCTCGGGCGAAACTGCCCCCAAACCAGATATTGCACAGAGGCCAGGCACGCCCAGGGGACGGGGAGTCCCTGCAACCAGAGCTGGAGGACACGGTGACGATCCTTCCTGCAAGTGAATGAAGAAGACCTCAGGACTTCACCCACACTCTCTCTCCTTCCAGTTATTACCAGGAGCAAGGAAAACGTCTTTCTTAGAATAGGAACCTGCCCACCTCATATCCTATCTCCCCACAAGAGACAGAAAATAAATCACGGAGGTGAACCATTGCACCAACTTCTCCCCCACAGCACCGTGTCCGCGTTGCACCGTGGCGCAGCACTTAGAGACAACCAGCGGCGAGCCGGGATGAGTGTCAGGGCACCCGCGGACAGAAACACCTCCCTGGGAGTGGAAATGGACACCCCAGAAGCCAGCTCCAGACGGGCTGCTCACATGGCCAGGACCAAGCCCCACAGGGCATGTGCCCGAGGTACCCCAGGACAGGAGCTCTGCCACCCATTGATCCCTCAAGAGGCCAGGCAAGGGGAATGGCAGCTCACAGGATGACCAACTGAATTGTCCCAATGGTGCCTACATTCACTTCATTCCTGGAAATCCCAGGCTCATGGCCCCTGACCTTCCCTGGCCAGGCCGGGTGCTGCTGGCCACCGCCGCAGACACACTAGGATGGCCAACGAGATAAAACAGCACAGCCGAGCTCAGGGCTGCCCACGGACATCCTACAGCCAAACTGTTATTTTAATGATTATTCATTTTCTTTGTGTCCCATTGTGTCAGGAAGGCAAGCTTGCTTAGAGTCGTTCTAAAAGCAAAGAAAAATAAACAGCCAAAGCCGAGAGCTTGCTGATATTCACGATTAGAGACGGGAGACCCTGTTTACAAACAGCAAGACACTCCAGATCTGTGACTCAAGTCCAATCACTTGACGTTGGCACCTTGGAGAAATCAATATTCACAACGTGCCAACAGATTTGATGCACTGTGTCCCTTGACTGCACTCAAGGGACTGGATTTTTTTCGGATTCATATATATCTGTTCACTTGTAAGCTAGCTGTGTATTTAAGGCCACACAATAAATTAAGCGTGGCACTTTGATACATGAACCACATTCATCTACGATTTCTAGGAATAGATTCTAAATCAAATATTGCATAAAAAGTGGCAGCACTGCCCGTCAACCTCTTCCCTCTCGAGCTTTATTTTTGCAGAGTCATGTGCTAATATTTACCACTTCATGAAGTTCAAAAGATTGTGATTAGACAGAGCTTCCGGTGAGCCTTTGCCTCACTGGGCTTTATTCCAGGGCTCTCTTCTATCGTTTCATCTTGGTCACTTAACTGTTTCTGTTTTTGGCAGGGTCTCACTAAGTGGCTGAGGCTGGCCTCAAATTCCCAACTGCCCCTGCCTCAGCCTCCTGAGTGTGCGGCTCCTTGTTAGATACAGGAGTCTCCAGTGATTCGGGGTCAGTTAAGGCTATTCCTGAACATCACCCCAGATTCACAACTAGGAAACTCACACGGTGGCCTACCCCAGGCATCACGGGGGGACTCCAGCGCACGTCAGTTTTCCAATGGAGTTGAAAACTAAGCCACGCCACCTTTACCCACAGACCACCAAGTCCCTGAGCTCCCGGAACCCGCAGCGGCACCTCTAAGCTTGAGAAGAGAGAAAAGTGCCATCACGATCCAGCTCAGCCCTGGAGCTTCATAAGCACCTAGATGGCTTTCAATTCTGATTACACACTTGGTAGCTCCTTATATATGTAATACTAACGCAGGTGCAGCTCACGTAATCTTGAACTTATTTTTAAAATCATTTAAATACATAAAAATAAATTGTAAAATAAGAAACCTAGTTTTTGTATGATAGTTATTAACTCTACCTGTTAAGAACTATCAATCACTGATTTTAACTGCAAGACAATGAGCACGGAACTTGTTAGATCCTCCAGTAGGAGGGTCCCCAGGTCACGTGGCACTTCTGTGTGCAGTTGGGGAGCTTTTCCACCGTCTTCCAGAGTGGCCACACTGATCCTCGTCCTCACAGGCAGGGTGCAAGCTTCCCTTTTTGCCACGACCTTTCTGACACTTGTTATCTTGTTTTTAATGACAGCTGCCCTAACAGGTGAGAGGTGAGACCTCCTTGTGGTTTGGGTGATCAGTGACATGGAGCCTCTGTCATGCACCTCTTGGCCACTTGTATGTCTTCTTTGGAAAAAATGCCAACTCGGGTCCTTTGTCCATTGTTGAATTAATTACTTGGGGAGTTTGCTACCGTGTTGCATGAGTCCCTTACGTGTTTCAGGTATGAGCTCTTAGCAGACGTGCAGTAAGCATGTACCTCCTCCTCCCGGAGGCTGCCACTCCCTTCTCTGACGGGCTCCCTGGCTGTGTAGAAGCTTCTAACTTCAATGTAGCTCCATTGTTTATTTTTGTCTTTATTGATTATGCTTTTGGTGTGATACCCCCCCCCCAAACCATTGCAGGATTAATATCAAAGGGATTTTACCCTTGTGTTTTCCTCTAAGAGGGTTCTAGTTTCAGGCCTTATATTGAGGTTTCTAATCCATTTTGAGTTGACTTCTGCTTATGGTGACAAGGCCAAGTTTCCTTCTTTGGCCACAGATATCCAGTTTTTCCAATACCATCTGGGGAGGAGTCTGTCACCTCCCCATTCATACATGCCAATCAACCAGTGTGATCCCCCCACATCAGGCGAATGAAGAAACACAGGACCATCTCCACCGATGAAGAAAAGGCACTGAGTGAACGAAGCTTGACATTCTTTCATGCTAAAAATGCTCAAGAAAATAGGCCCAGCAGGGAATTCCCTCAACAGAAAGAAGATCACGTACAAACATGCCACAGCTCATGTAGTAGTCAATGGGGGAAGCACAGTGCTTTTCCTCCAAGACCCAGTACACCCAGGGACCCCGCGCTCACCACTCCCTCCCAGTATGGAACTGTAGGATTGGGAAGAGAGAGGGAAAGGGCATGCCAAGCAGAAAGGGAAATGGAAAGCCATCCCTGTTTGGAAATGATATGCTCTTACACAGAAAATAATTTTTCCCCCGAAGATAACACGGGGGAAAAATAGAATAAGTCAGTTCAATCAACTAACAGGACACAAAACCAGCACACAAAGTAAATCAAATTCCTTGTCACAAAAAAAGTCTCTCTGAGAAAGAAACCAAAAAGACAATCCCATTTGCAAAAGCATCACAAGTAATAAAATGTAAAACAAGGAAGTGAGCGATCCATACAGGGATAACTTATAAAACATTGATGAAGAAATGGAGGAAAACACCAACAAATGGAAAGCTGTGCAGCGTCCACGGACTCAAAGACAGTGTCAAAATGCCCCTGCCACCCAGAGCCACCTGCAGATTCAGGGACTCTATCAACATCCCCATGGTATTTTTTCACAGAAACAGAAAAATTTCTAAAATGAAACCACAAAGGACCCGAATACCAAAGCAGCCTTGAGAAAGACAAACGCAATGCCACTCTAGCTCCTGCCAGCACCCTGGCCTGGAGAAGGGCGTAGTTGCCTGCCTTGCTAAACAGAGGAAGAACCCCTGGGTGTCGAGAGCCACAGCCAGTGGGAATGGCCCCTGGCATTCTGCCAGAAGTCATGGTTGAGAGGCGAGCCATTAAGATGATGCTGGATTGAAACAGGCTGCGTATTCAACTGTATGTAGACCCCTGCTGTCCGCCTCGGGCGCCCGCTGCTTTGGAGTTCTCGGGGGGTTCTCGTTGGTTGGTGAGGTTCCGGTGGAGGGAGATCCTGTTGGTGTGTGGTGTTCCTGGAAGGGCTGCATGGGTGGCGTTTGGGGGATTTCGGAAATAAAGTTTGTTCCTCTTGAGTGGCTCGTGATTTGTGCCCAGCCAGACTGCGGCACCTGGGCTCTCTGACAAGCTGGTGAGGTTCCTGAGGTGAACCTGCTCCCCGAGACCCATGCACCGTGGCCCTCAGGAACTGAGTGTCCCTGACTTCTGCCCCTGTAAAGAAAGCAAGAGCCATCAGCAGAGAGGACCCCAGCTGGGGACCGCCAGCCCTCTCTTCTGTGCTCTGGGGCAGCACACAGGCCTCCAACATGAACAGGAACCTAGGGACTCGGTTCTCCCTGCAAGGTGGCTGCAGAGGCTCAGCCCTGGGTCCCCCTGCAGCTGGAGCTCACCTGAGGGCCTCAGAAGCACCCGGAGGCCCAGCTGCTCCCCAAGGCCATCCACCCCAGGACAAGGGCCTTCTCATCACCCAGCTTGCTCTCTCCTCCTGTCATGGCACCTGGGAACTGCTGTCCCCTTCAGAGGCCTGTGTGCACAACCGGCCTCTGTTCCCACAGAACAGCTTGCTCAGAAATGTACCAGAATAGCTAGTGCTTTTGTTCACAGGTGCATAAACACACACGTGTGCACACAGGCACACACACACGTGCACATACGCTCACGCACACACAGGGGTTCCCTGCTCATTCTCCCCTTACCGATAGAAACTCTTCTTAACCTGCACTCAGCACAGTGATCAAGTGCCTTTTCATTTTGTGTGTTTAAAAACACACCAGAGGGGCTGGGGTGTGGCTCAGTGGTGGAGCGCTTGCCTAGCACATGTGAGGCACTGGGTTCAATCCTCAGCACCACATAAAAATAAATAAATAAAAGTATTGTGTCCATCTACAACTAAATACACACACACACACACACACACACACACACACACACACACACACATATATTTTAAAAAACTACACCAGAATATAAAATCAACACCCATAAAGCAAATGTATTTTTGTATATCAGGGACAAATCCTCTGAAAGGGAAAGGAGAAAAAGTACCCCATCTACAATAGCCTCAAAATAAATAAATAAACAGAATACTTGGGAGTCAATTTAGTGAAAAATCTATATAATGAAAATTATAGAACCCTAAAGAAAGAAGTCAAAGAAGACTTTAGAAGATGAAAAGATCTACCTTGTTCTTGGATAAGCAGAACTAATATTATCAAAATGACCATACTACCAAAATTACTATACAGATTTAATGCAATTCCAATCAAAATCCCCATGATATTCCTCATAGAAATAGAAAAATCAATCATGAAATTCATCTGGAAAAATAAGAGACCCAGATCAGCTAAAGCAATCCTTAGCAGGAAGAGTGAAGCAGGTGGCATCACTATACCAGACCTGAAACTATACTACAGAATAAAAATAATAAAAACAGCATGGTATTGGCACCAAAACAGAGTGGTAGACCAATAGTACAAAAAAGAGGACACAGACTAACCCACAAAATTACAATTATCTTATAACAGAAACAGTGCCAAGAATGTGCATTGGAGAAAAGACAGCCTCTTCAACATGTGGTGCTGGGAAATCTGGAAATCCATATGCAACAAAATGAAATTAAACCCCTATCTCTCACCATGCACAAAACTCAACTCAAAGTGGATCAAGGACCTAGGAATAAAACCAGAGACACTGTGTCTATTAGAAGAAAAAGTAGGCCCTGATCTCCATCATGTGGAATTAGGCCCCAACTAAGAATCAATAAATGGGATGGACTCAAGCTAAAAAGTTTCTTCTCAGCAAAAGAAACAATCTGTGAGGTGAATAGAGCCTACATCTTGGGAGCAAATCTTTACCCCTCACACATCAGATAGAGCCCTAATCTCTAGGGTATATAAAGAAATCAAAAAACTAAGCACCAAAAAAACAAATAACCCAAACAATAAATGGGCCTAGGACCTGAATAGACACTTCTCAGAAGATGATGTACAATCAATCAATCAACAAATACATGAAAAAAACTGTTCATCATCGCTAGCAATTAGAGAAATGCAAATCAAAAATACTCTAAGATTTCATCTCACTCCAGTCAGAATGGCAGCTATTAAGAATACAAACAACAATAAGTGTTGGTGAGGATGTGAGGAAAAAGGCACACTCATACATTGCTGGTGGGACTGCAAATTGGTACAGCCAATATGGAAAGCAGTATGGAGATTTCTTGGAAAATTGGGAATGGAACCGCTATGTGACCCAGCTATGCCTTTCCTCAAACTATACCCAAAACAGCACACTACAGGGACACAGCCACATCAATGTTTATAGCAGCACAATTCACAATAGCTAAACTGTGGAACCAACCTAGATGCCCTTCAGCAGATGAATGGATAAAAAAAAAAGTGACATATATACACAATGGAATATTACTCAGCAGTAAAAGAGAATAAAATCATGGCATTTGCAGGTAAATGGATGGAGTTGGAGAAGATAATGCTAAGTGAAGTTAGCCTATCCCAAAAAACCAAATGCCAAATGTTTTCTTTGATATAAGGAGGCTGATTCATAGTGGGTAGGAGAGGGAACATGGGAGGAATAGAGAAGCTCTAGATAGGGCAGAGGGGTGGTGCCAAGGTCAATGCTTGGCACCAGAATCACAAGCCACCACACAGCTTTGTAGATTCAAACAGCAATTCTTTATTCCAGCTCTCACACCGCCTCCACACAGGTCCAGGGGCAATCGCGTTCTGCTGTCTGCCTGCACAATTCACCTACTCCAAATCCCATTTTAATCTCAGGAGAACTCAACGGGAACAAGCAGCAGGAACACCCTAATCCCAGCAATAATCTTCAACTTCCAACTTCCCTAAAACCCATTATCTTAAACTGGCAACGCCTTAAACTCAAGGAGCTGGTTACTTCCTCAAACCTGATCAGCTCTAAACCCGGATCCGCCTTGGTCCTTGAGCAAGGTCACCTTATTAAAGCATGCATGCAATGTCCCATAGAATGTCCTCTAAGCAGCATGGGGTACGCTTGGCAAGGAAATTTCGATGCGTCATTCCTACTTGGTAATGGCCCTCAGCAGGGTGGGAGGGGAAGGGAGGGGGCAGGGATTAGAAATGATGATGGAATATGATGAACATCATTATCCAAAGTACAGGTATGAAGACATAAATTGGTGTGAATATACTTTGGATACAACCAGAGATATGAGAAATTGTGCTCAATATGAATAATAATAATTGTAATACATTCTGCTGTCACATATAAATATATATGTGTGTGTGTATATATACACACACACACAAATACACACACACACACACATACATATCTCCAAAATTAATAAATAAATAAATAGATGAAAACACACCAGAGCAAACCTTCCTGTCCTCCGCTCTTGGTTCCATGTTAGTGCTGGTGAATCTGACCGGAGGGTTGTTTAAAGATCTCTTTGGAAAATGCAGTTACTGATGTCACCGTCTGGGGGAGTAACTGGCATGTGATCTGGGGATCTTTGCTTCTCACCACACACAGGTGGCTCACTGGCTGCGGAATCGAGAGTCTCCATCCACCACAGAAAGCTCAGGATCTGAAGCTCATCTTCATTCAGCAGTCCGCACGCCAGTCTTCCATCCCCAACCCTCCCAGGGGAAAACCTTAGAGCACACTCATTACCAGGGGTCCGACTCCAGGCAGCACAGGTGCGTTAAGCTTTTAACTTTCTACAAGAATGTCCACAGAGAAGCTTAAGTTAGATGCAATCAACAGAAAGCCGATTGACATAAAGGCTCTCAGCTGGTCCGCAACCATTTGGGAGACCATAAAGTAGATCTGACAAACCCGTGCCAGGGCCCTCCATCCCTGGAGCACTAGGGGAAGCCAAAGTGAGGAAACGGATCCACGCCACGTTGTGCATTTAGGTAGCAACTGTTGGCCTGATTACTCTCGGTGACGACTTCCCAGTCTCTTGAGCTGAATAATGACCGTTACTGCCTCATTTCGCCACCTGCGATCCACAGTAACTAAAGATGCCAAGCACTTTTCACTCACACCAAATACTGCACTCAGTTCCTCCAAGAGTCTCTGGGCCTCAAAGGAGAGAGAAATACAAAGAGACCCACAACCTTACCTTCTCTGCAGAAATGCCTCTTCCCATGTGTGCCCCGGAACTCAGGTTGTTCCCATCTACTCTCTGTGTCCTACAGACCCTCAGCTATGTCACCTTACCTATCTGTCATCTATCCATCTCTCTCTCTCTCTCTCTCTCTCCCCGTCTCTTCATGGACCTCCAGGCTTTCAAATACAAACCCAAGTCTGTCCCTGGTGTCCATCTCTTAAAGCAGAGAGATTACCAATACAGGGCTCCCCAGCCTCAAAATTAGACCACCCTCGATAGACATTCATCAGACCCCTTTCTTCTGTATCCCCCCTCGTGCTGCAGGATAAAGGGCAGAGGTCCTATTCACTGGACCACAATCGGGATTTTCTCCTTGTTCAAATTGAGGAGCACAACAATAGGCCCCCTGAACCTCTGAATTGAGTGTCCACCATGGATGACAGGTTCTACTCCTACTGTCCCCAACTGCACAGCCCCTCCCATTTCTAATCACACTGTGAGAAATCTGTGACAGGCTTCATTTTAACTTCTAAAAGGTTGAATTTGACAGTCTGTGCAATAAACATCTGCAGTGCTTTTGTCTCCTAACTGCGAGAACCTAATACAAATCCTTGTTTCCTGTCAGATTTTATGTATATGTGTGTACATCAGCATGTTGTATGCTGTGTTTACATATGTGCCTGGGTCTGTAAACCACGTGCATGTTACCAAAATTGGCATGTAGATAAATGAGCACTCAGGAATCTAAAAGTAATGGATCCAAGTGCCTTTCAGCTCACATGACTGAAGGTGGTTAAGCAGATCAGAGTAAAGATGTCTTTAAAGTTACTAACTCAGACCGCTTTCTAGTTTGTCAAGCAATCAATAAGTGTGGGTTTCGATAAAAGGTTTAAAATGTAATGTCTATTACTTCTAGGATTGTTCTTCAGCAGAAAAAAAGACGGCTTAAAACATTAAGTAGTCTTATCTGATATGGGGATTTTCCTAGGTAACCTAAATTTAGTAGCTTAAATGAGTAAATTAGATTTAATGAAAATGGGATAATCTTCCTAAATGTTTGTTAAAGAAGATATCAGATTAATTTGCAAAGTTAAAATACTTAAACATCAACTGTCAAATATGAATCCAAGTACTTGTGGATCCCTAAATTCTATAAAATAACATATTTTGGGGTCTATTTTTTATAAATTGTTGGTAAATGGAAAACCAACTTAAGACCTTTTGGTTTCTGGGTCTTCATGAAAGCAAGGTTACTAAGAGTTAAAATTCTAACAGGTATAATTCTTAAGGCAAAAAATACAAAAGATTTCAGCTGTTGATTAAAGCACTATAAAAAGAATAAAGTATTTTATTTCATTGAGTGTAATGTGGATTGTTTCAGAATGTTAACGTTAAAAAAATGAACAACTAGAAAAGAGATAAAAAGTTATAGATGTGGGAATACATTTTAGTACAGAAAATTAAAAGAAAAAATATGTTTCTAGATGAGAAAGTATCTTGTAGTTACGGTAAACAGGTTATAAAATCTCTAAGTAATTTGCAGAGGATTTGTGGAAGGTAAATCTTTAAAATTTGTGTGTGATTAAACTGGTCATTATATATATTTTTGGTTATTATATATATTATGGTTGGTTATTATATGGTTTGTTATTATATATTATGCTAATTATTAGCATAAAGTTTTTTTCATTTAAGGTTGTTTTTTTTTCCTAAAGTCAGATTTTAATGTAGTAACATAAAGCATAATCCAATTTTCTAGGTTTAACAACCGGAATTTAAAACAAATAAACAAACAAAAAACAAACAAACAAAATAAAAGCCTCTGGTGTACTCTTATTTACCAAGATAATTTCTTATGTTTGTTGGGTTTTATTACTTGGAAAAACAAAGTCTTTAAAAATTAGGTTTCATACTTATCCTAAGGTCTTAGACAGTTACTTCATAACTAGCTAAATAAACAACTTATTTTAGGTTATTCTAATATATTGAACCCTTAATACATGTAACTAGAGATATGTATACACATGAAAACTAAATGTTCAAACTTGGTCTAAGTGCCATGTGAAAGTTTATAAAGTGACAGCTTTATAGCTCTAACACAGGCAAGAGAAGCAATAGGTACTGCCTTTGATATATTTTATCTGACATGAAAGGGCCACACTATCATTTAAAACCTGACTTATATCTCTGTGCTTTGAGCACATAAAGTTTCCATCATGTAAATAAGATTCATTTATGCATCAGATAATAAGTCTTTTTGTGATCATTAACACAGTCTCCTAAACATATAAGAGGTTTAAGGCTACACTTTGATTTTTGCCAGTATATGATCTCAAAATAAATAGGAATTAACACATAATTAAGTAAAGGTTTGGGTAAATCATAAAAGACATTAAGGCATTTAAGAGTTATAATGGAGTTTTAGAAAAAGTAAGACTTATAAAACATTTCAACAAATTTACAGATCTTTGTAGAGGCTAAATAGATACCAAGATACATTAGTGCTACTGTAGAAATCATGTTTCCTAGTCCAAAGCAGTCATACATACTAAAAAATTTTTTGCTTTTATTAATTTCATTTTGTATGACCCTTGTAAAATTTTATAACTATTGCCTGTTTTTGCAGAAGTATCACTTCTATCAGAACAACTTGAATTAATTTAAGACAATAAGCCATCACCTACTGGACAGATGGGTGTCATGCTAACTTCCAATACTGCATTACCCCTAATCAAACCAAAGGGGTAACTCACATCACAGACATTAAAGTTAAAACCCATCACCCCACTTCATGACGGTGAAACCGGCCTGCTGCATGGTTGAACCCAACTTGGAAACCAAAGTCCTGAAAGAAAAGGGCCAGGGAAAAAGTAGCCAACCTTTGGCCCTTCACCCTATAAGGTCAGCCAGGATCCAGGAAATGACAGGTCCCTCTAAGAGCTCTGCCACTCTGTGAGTCACCTGTCCTCCCAATCAGGGGACTGTGAGGACTCCAGAGAACAGGGAGCCAGTTTCCACACACTCTGCCAAAGAGGGTCACTGGAGAGGGAAATGTCCCTGGTGCTTCCAAGGGAAGCCACGAGGCTCAGCAAGACCTGACCCAGCCTGACAGGTGGCATGGCCACTAGAGGAAATTAAGAAAGCCAGGAGTCTTCTCAAAAATTCCCAAGAGTGACCTCTCACAACCCTCAGCTGCTCCCAGCGGCAGATAGGAACGAGGGCCAGTTTTGGCCAACTTGGTCTTCAGCACCTGGCAAGAGAGCAAAACCAGAGCACAGTCACACACGGACATTAGAAAAAAGTAGTGGCTCTTTTAATGTCACCTGAGCAGTACGCTTACATCAGTCCTCCACGGGCAAGTAAAACTGGGAGTTATCAAGGAAGGGTTATTAAAAAAAACCATTACCAGAGTCGCAAGTGAGTTCTAAGTCAATTTGAGGTCTACAGATCTTCCGCCAGGGAAGGTGGAGCCTGTGCTGTTGCTAACAACTCCAGTGAGGTGGAGACGGAGCCCAGGTGATGTTACTAAGAGCCGAATGGCTCAGGGACCAAGCCCTCAGGGTAAACTGGCCAAGGCCATGTGGGGACAGGCACAATCCTGGGTACTCCCTGGAATGGCTAACCCCACTCCTCAGCCTTATGGCAACAGTGGCCTAATTTTACTTTTGGGGGGATGGGGTGGGATTGAACTCAGGGGCACTCAACCACTGAGCCCCATCCCAGCCCTATTTTGTGTTTTATTTAGAGACAGGGTCTCACTGAGTTGCTTAGCACCTCGCTTTTGCTGAGGCTGGCTTGGAACTCAGATCCTCCTGCCTCAGCCTCCCAAGCCACTGGGATTACAGGTGTGTGTCACTGTGCTTGGCTCTAATTTTACTTTTTAAACCATGCATTTTCATGGCTAGTCCACTCTCCTCTTCCTGTTCAGGAGCTGAGGGACTTCAAATGTTAAGTGCCAGAGCTTCCTTGGGATCCCTGTGGAGGCCTCTAGCCTGGCCCTCTGTGGGAAGGAGGGTGACTCTGACTGCTGCAGCCAATGCCCCTTATCCACAGGAAGCAGCCCAGTGGTCATCCCCAATTCCCTCGAATGGAAGCCAGTGTGACTTCTCCAAAGGGGGATTGGGGCAGGAAGAGAGGTGTCCCATAGGCAGCCAGGATGAGGGCCTTGGAGAAGGACCAGAGGGAAGGGGGCGTCACACCTACCTGAAAACAGACCGCAGGTCTCAAAGACACCCTGAGCCTGGCTGCTCCTGCAGGGTCAGCTGCGAGGCCTTCTGTGTTAGGACTCCTGTTTCCGCTCCTCACTGCTCCAACCTCAGCAGCACTTCTTTAGTCACCCTTGCCCTTACCCCTAGCAACGGCCCACCACAAGCAGACCCCCACCCAAAATGCTTCCACTTTCTAATAGACATGCCAAAAGCTACCAGGTGAGGCCTGTCCTCTTAACTATGTCAATAGGGGTTGAATCGTGCTCTTCTGATTGGCTGGTTTACCTGGAAGCCCCAAGAGCTGGTCCACGCTGGCATCCCCCACCCCGCCATCTGATGCTGGGCCTTCAGCTATGCCTTTAAACCCCGAGACAAGGGACACCATTGGCACCCCTCCCGGAGGCCCCTCCCCTCTGGAGCTCTCCTTCTTTCTATTACTCTAACAAATTCTACTAATTTGCTCTCGGCTTCATGTCTGTGGATTTCATTCCTCAAATTGCGAGACAAGGAACCCAACTGCCTAGATCACAACACCTCAGGGAAAGGGCTGGGAAATGGGATATACCTCCCCATAAAGAGTCAACTCAAAGCCGGTGTGGTGTGCACAGCTCTAATCCCAGTGGTGTGCACAGCTGTAATCCCAGTGGTGTGCACAGCTCTAATCCCAGTGGCTTGGGAGGTGAGGCGGGAGGATCGCAAGTTCAAAGCCAGCCTCAGCAACTTAGTGAGGCACTAAGCAACTCAGAGAGACCCTGTCCCTAAGTAAAATACAATATCGGGCTGGGGATGTGGCTCAGTGGTCAAGTGCCCTTGAGTTCAATCCCCAGTATCACCCCCCCAAAAAAAATCAACTCAAAATGGATTAAGAGCTTACATGTAAGACCTGAAACTAGAAGAAACACAGAGGAAAACCTCAGGAAACTGGAATGGGCAAGGATGTTTTTGGCTCAGACCCCCAAAGCACAGGAAATAGAAACAAAAATAGACAAATGGGATTGATCAGCCTTAAAATCTTCTTCACAGCAAAGGAAACCGCAGGGTGAAGGGAGCCCGCGGGATGGAGAACAGAGGGGTGTTTCAGACTGCGCCTCCGACAAGCAGAACAGCCAGAATGCACAGGGACTCCGAAGCTCATTAGTTTGAAAAAAGAAAGAAAATGAAAAAGAAAAAAACAGTTATCCCAAATTAAAAACGATCAATAGCCCTAAGTAGATACTCTGTAGAGAGATAAGCAAATGGACAACAGGCCCATGAAGAAGCATCCTTCGTCACACATCATCAGGGCGATCCTCACTGACGTAGGAAAGGCCTTTTCAAGACAAAGCCACCAGATACACAGGTCAAGAGGGGAGAGGGGTGCATCAGCACAGGCACAGCGGGAGTCAGCGCAGAGTTTCCTGGGACATGAACAACGGGATTAGCACATGACCTGCGTCCACTGCTGGTATAGAGCCAAAGGACATGAGATCAGTATGCCGAAGAGACAGGCTCCCTGTGTTCGTCACACTTTAGCCACAAGAGTGGAGAAATGCAATCAGCCTACGTGTCCCTCGACGGATGAAGAAAACGTCGAACACGCACCACGTTCCACATGCTGCCGTTTGTGCCAACACGGGGAGAACTGGAGATGACTGTCAGTGAAGTACCACAGGCACAGAAAGGTGACGCCGGCCTCACCACCAGGGCAACCTAAAGAAAAGGGTCTCCTAGGAGTGAGAGGAGGACAGTGGTTCCCGGGGAGCAGGACGGAGGGAGGGCTGGGACAGGAGTTCACTCTCCAGGGCTTCCACACACGAGATGAGGCCCTCCTGTGTCACAAGGGGCAAATGCCAAGGTCACCCGACTGCAGGTGCCACACACATCTACGAAGTGCCCTGCAGCAGCACCTGGATCATATTTGAGGGACTGGGCACTGCACCCTGTCACACTGACACATGCCACCACCACAGTCCACCACCACTGGAAGCAGCAGGCACAGTGGCTTCTGGAAACCAAGTCCGAGAACCATCCCAGGAGGGAGCCAGGAGTCAGACCCCGGTCACACCTCGACACTCTTCACTAACGTTGTGGGCCTTCGTCCTAGGAGAATTCAGAGAGCCCTTCAGGGGGTTCCAGGGGTAGGCGTGGTCTCCCCTCGTCTCCAGCAAACTCCAAGCTTCAGAGTAAAGACGTGACGCGGGCTGGGGCTGGGGTTTGGTGGCGGAGTGCTTGCCTGGCATGTGCGAGGCACTGGGTTCCATCCTCAGTACCACATACAAAAATAAAAAACAAAACAAAAAAATATATCATATAAAATCAAGTCATGCCGTCCATGTACAACTACAAAAATAAATATTAAAAAATTAAGAAAAAAAGACGGGACGCTTCCTTCTTAGATAAGCAGTTTAGAACAAACACAGTGCCTGGGCTCCAGAAGAGAGGGTCAGAATTTTAAGAAAAGATCTCGTGGAAGATGGCAAACCACCTGGCTGTTCTCAGCAAGAGGGGCGCTCACAGTGGCCAGGTGTATGGGTGATACCTCCTGGTCCACAGCTGCCTCTGCTCCTCCCAGAACCCGTGAGGAGGTAGAATGTGCAGGTGACCTACACAGCGTGGATGAAGATGCCCCCAGCCCCCAGGGGTGGCCACCGGTGTGACCCAGGTGAGCCCCAGCCTTCCTTCAGAGACCAGGGCCAGCACCTTCTCTCTGGGTGAAATGACTGTTGCGCAAGGCGGAGAGGTGAGGCCCCGCTGAAGCAAGGACCTCTAGGTTTCATGGCAAGAAACACAAAGTGCCATTCACACACAGAAGAGGCTCGCCCTGCCCGTCATCCAGGAAGTGAAAGCTAAGACCTCCCATTTCACTTTTCAAATTGATGAAATGCTCCTCGTCTGGCAGTTCTTAGGCCGCTGGTGCCTCAAAACTCACGTTTGCAGACTGCCGGGCCTCACTTTTTCCACCACCACGGCTCTTCTTGGTTTGGAGTCAGAGGAGTGTGTTCCTGCATCTGCATTTCATCTGAGAAGGACAGGGAGGGAGGGTTTCAGCCACACGGAGGGACAGGGAGCCAAAGGACCCAAGGACTCCCTTGGCCTTCCCAGAGCCAGCATAATTCTATTCATAATTATATTCATAAATATCTACAACATAGGAAACACACCTCGTAAACGCCAGCCTCACAGTCCACAGCCCCGTGGCAGGAGGGCAGGAGTCCATTCACAGGTGGTAGAGCACGGCCCTTCCCGACGGAGAACACAGGAGAATGCAAACCAGGAGCAAGCGCCCAGCTGGAAACTTAGGAAGTCTCGCAGGGCCCTGCTCCCCACCCCCACCCCAGCGCCTGTGAGGAAGGCAGTCCCAGGGCCGGCAAGGCCAGCGCCGCCTCAGCCACTGCCACCCCCAGCACCTCCACTCCACAGGCACAACCCCCCCCCCCGTTCTGCTCCCCAGGTGGTCCCTGCCAGGATGAGGGCAGAGAGAAGAGGTGAGCTACAGAGGCTGTCCCTCGTTCCTTGGTTTACGTTTGCAATCACAATAGGGCCAGGGTGACAGGAGCAGAGGGGAAGAGGTCTCCCAGAAGTCGGGAAAGGAACAGGGGCAGGGGCATTACATATAGCTTTTAGCTTCTTTTTTCTTTGTTTTATTTTTGTTGTTGTTGTTGTTGTTTTAAGGTTTTTTTTTTTTTTAACCAGGGGTTAAACCCAGGTGCATTTAACTTTTTAAATGTATATTTTATTAGAGACAGGGTCTCGCTGAGTTGCTTAGGGCCTCGCTAAGTTGCTGAGGCTTGGTTTGAATTCGTGATCCTCCTGCCTCAGCCTCCTGAATTACTGGGATTGTAGGTGTGTGTCAATCACTGGGATTGTAGGTGTGTGTCACCATGCCCAGCTAAACTAATGTATATTTTGTAAAATATTAACAAGTTAAAAATATAATTTTGGCAAAGTATTCATAAATATCTACAACATATAAAACATACCAAGACTCAATTTTCCTTAGTACAAAATACTTCTCACAAATCAACCAGTAAAACCTCCAGTCATCTTACATTAAAAGAGATAAAGTTTAAAAATAAAGACAAAAATTAAAATATTACATAAATATAAGGCACTATGTAATATCATGTTGATATTCATTATTATCTTAAAGGAAATTCACACAAAAACATGACATGCGTTTTTTTATTGACTTATTAAAATAACTGCAAGCTTGATGAGCACAATTTTGAAGAAGTCCTGGATCTTCTGGTAGCATTGGCTGTCGCCTGGCCACAGAGCACTTCTTCAGGAGCAGCTAACAATTAAAAATGCAAACCTCTGTGTCCCAGCGATCCCACTCTGCACTGGAGCCAGTGTGCAGGGCACGCCCCTTCTGCCGTCCTCAAACCTGGAAAGCAATCCAAAGCCAGCTCAGCTCTGGGGGCCCTGGAGCACTCTCTCGGCAGGTGCCAGCCCTCTCCACACAGAATGAGGTCCACTACACTTGCTAACAGGGTAAAGAGTCTGGCACAATCTGTCTGAGAGGACAAAGTGAAGAAATGCACAGCACTTAAGGAAAGATTTCTTGAACGATGCAGACCAAAACAATGCTCCTGGCAGCATCCCTCTTAGGGATGAGGTAGGCGATGCAGACAGCAGAAATCCCACTCTTCGCTATGGGCCATTGAGTAGCCTTTCAAACTTTGCCCAGAACATGCACACCCTACTTTTATAAGAAATGACTTAAAAATTAGAAAAGTTAGGTTATAATCAAAGGAGAGATATGACAGCCTATCAATATACCCATGTATTTTACCAGCCCTGGATGCAGAAGAAGGTCTGATGTGGAGGCCCGTAAGTGTGAAAGAGCCACTGGACGTGTTTTCAGCACATCCCTGTGAAGTGGAGAGCCTCTACTTTAGCTAAGAGAGCAGGCCAACGTGCAATGTCCCTCCGACCTCGGTGTTCTGCATCCCATTCACTCCCATCACAGGGGCTGCCACTGTCGGGTATCTACAGTCAGAGACCAAGAGTTAATCTTACCCTTACCTTAAAGTGCCTCTCCTGCCACAGGCAGGCCTTTTGTCAAAGGAAATTTAGAAGCTAAAACAGATCTTTCTCCTCTGCAATGCATATGCAGACGCCTTGGGCTGCTGTCTTGAAGATTTCAGCAAAGTGAACTTAAGTTGCCGTCACCTCTCTCTGCTGTGGCTGCTGTCATGACAGACGCCACAAGGTGTCGAATCCGTGGACAGATTGCTCTCTTTCCAGGTCATCTCTCCACAGCAGGACCTCTGGGGACTTGCTAGAGGTCGTCATCTTTATGAATCGAGTTTCCCAGTCTTTCTACTGCTGATCCTTCCACATGCGCCCTCCCCAGTCCCACCTGCTGCCTGTTCCAACCCTGGCTCAGCCACAGCCCTGCAGTCTAGGGGGGAGACTGAAATTCAGCGTCTGAGCCAGAACAACTCAAGAGCATGAAAGGAGTCCAATTCATAACTCATTCTGGGGTAAAAAGCATAGATGTGAACTTTGCTGGGAAAGACAGGGTACACCGTGAGGCCTAGTGAGGAATATCCTTCTCTGGCTGCTCCCTTGTGGGATGAGCCAGTCCACCGATGGCTTCTTTGGGACAGATGTCCATCTCGGTCCAATCAGCTGCACTCAGATGGACAGAACCACAGGTGGAACCAACGGCCTGGCAAGCCTCTGGACTCCGAGCTGGGAAAGCACAGGTAGCAGGTACTGCCCGGGGCCCCAGGAGGTGCCTAAGAAGCTGAGGAGCAGAGCTGAGGCGCCCACGCAGACTCCCCCTGTAAAGCCCCCTGGCGTGGGGGAAAGAAGACCAGGCGAGAAGGCGCGTTCCCAGGGACTCCTGAAGAAGGTTCCAGTGCTCTAAAGGTCATGGCTCCAGGGGCCCCTGGGAAAGCCCAGCTCCTTCCCAGCATAGGGCTGGCCACACCCGAGATTCTAGAGCTCCGCGGACCCCTCTTCTGGCTCGCATCCCAAGGAGGAGAGGGTTCCTGTCTGCGGGCATCTCCTCCCTGCACCGCAGCTCCGGTCCCAGGTCTTGCCCTTAACATTTGGACCGTTCCACTCCTCATCACCAGCCAGCCTAGGCCCAGGTCATCTTTATGACCCTGTGTGTCTGTGAAAATCCCTGCCAGATTCCAAACAGTAGGCTTGACTGCCAACTTTGGACATAACCCACTTGTAAGCGGAGGAGGGGGGCTGTCTGGAGAGGAGAGCTCCCACCCACCCACCGCACCACCTGGGGAAGAAAACAATCTGCAGTCTGTGCCTCCAAGGGAGGCCCAGTGTCACACAGCAGGTGGGAACCAGGACGGCTACATTTAAAGTTTAGAGGGGAAACAATGTTTCTCTGTGCGAAACAACATCCATATGCACACCAGCAAGTGGTGTTTACTGATGCTCTGGCTAAGGGGGAAAAAGAGACAGAGGAAGGCTAGAATTCCCAGGAAAACCAGTCAAAGATTCCAAGCCGATGAGCAGAGGCTGTAGCCCCGAGAGGAGGCTGTGCTCAGTCATGGAACACAGAGCCACCAGCTTATTTTTAGCCCAGGAGCCACAATGCTCTGAGCATCACACGATCAAGTGGGACAGAAATTAGGGCAGGTTTTGTTTCCCTCTCCTGGGGAGCAGAGCGCTAGGTTTGTTTGAGGAAAAGAAGAACTCCTCTTCCGGCGGGATGGGTTTTCCCCTCTCTGAGGCCTGATTTCCTTGTAGCTGCAGATCGCTGGGGGAACAGGGTCCTGTGAAGGTGGAGGACAGACATGCCAGTCCTCCACACACAACCCGAGGACACCAAGTCCACCACCTGTGTTTAAAAAGCACTTGGTTTTCTGTGGCTACTGTAACCAATTACACCACTTGGTCGTGTAAGGACAGGAGAACCGCATCACATCACAGTGCTGACGTTAGGTGTCCCCAGGGCTGCTTCCGTCGGGAGGCCCTAGGGTGAGTCCTCCTCCTCACCCACTCCAGCATGGCAGCCACCAGCTTGTCCCGGGCTCCTTCCTGTCCTCCCACCAGCAGCGCAGGCCTCTTGCTCTGCCCAGCCTGTCTAGTGGGTGGGACAGGCTGCCCAGTCTTAAGGAATCCCTGGGTGACGCGGGCCCACCAGGCCTGTCCAGGATGGTCACCCACTCCAGGTCCTAACCTGGGTTACACTTGCAAAGTCCTTTGCCACGTGAGGTCACCTATTCAGGCTCCAAGGAATCGTGTGTGGGCCCTGGAGCGGGGCACTCTTCTGCCTGCCTCAATCTCTGTAAAATGTCTCCCCTGTCCTCAGCCCCCAGCTGAAATTGGCATGGATGTCTTTTCATTTTAAGGAAATGGAGGGTTAGGCGTAGCTCTGTTTAGCAGACCTCATAGTCCATAGGAACCAAGAGAGGACCCAGAGGTCCTCTGCCATCTACGCTTATGGCTCCTTCTGCCCCACTGCCCTGCAGGGTGGCTGCTCCCTGCACACCCCGGTGCGCTCACACTTAGATCACTTTTCCACACCTCTTTTCCTTCCCTCCGCTGCATCCTTCCTGTGGGCTCCAGAGAGCCCCGTGGCCTGCTCAGCCTGCAGGCGGGGGTGTGTTTACCACCTCAACTACTCTGATCCCCAGGCCCCAGCTTGACCTTCAGCTTGACTCCCCCCGGATCTCCACAGACAGCTTACAAGTGCCTCCCGGACCATCTGCCAGGTGTGCACCTGAGAGCCCCAGGCCCGACTTAGGAGGTCCCACTAGAAGATGTGTCCTAACTTGAGTATTATCCTGCTGGCCCATTTTATTGACTCTATTTGGATTTGCTACAAATAGACTTTTAAAATCTGATGTAAATTAGCCACACTTGCAAAGTCCTTTGCCACATTGGTCTCCTCCACATTTGCGAAAAAAAGAAATATCTCATCAAGTACGATAGATTTGGACTTTATGGTATCTCACACAAACTGAAAACTCAGTTTTCTTTTTATGTGTATTTCAGTAGGTTGAATAATCTGAGAAAATGCACACTTCATCCTGACATCTGGTAATATTTGGTTCTGACCCTACTTGTTTTGTTTTGGATTTGTGCTTATTTTTTGCTCCTTCTCAGTCATGCTCAGCCATCTCCATTTCTTATACTGGGAGTCTCATTTGTCTCCATTCCCACTGCACATGGAAACCGCTTCCAGCTCCAGAGCAGGTTTTCCTCCCAAAACACCGGCCTCTGCTGGCTTCACTCTTGTCTCCGGAAGTCGGAATCTATTTTCCATGTCTCTACCCTCCTTCACTCCAGGCTTTATACTATGAGCGGAAATGTTCTCAAGGTCATTTTCGAGCTGCTGTTGGCCCATGGACTGAACCCACTATTTAGCCGTTGTTTATTTATTTATCCCGTTTCGGCACATTTAGTAAGAACCCTTTGCCCCCTGTAGGTCCTCTTTCAGAGCTCCTTACTCCCGTCTTAAGAAGGAACCCCCCCCCTTCCCCTCGAAGCACTCATTTGAACAGTTCAAGTTCTCTTCAGCTCCCAGGCCAGCTGCCCTGCTCCATGGCACCTTGTTCCTCCCCAAGCCCTTGGGCTTCTGGATGCCCTGCTCACCTGATGTGCTCTTCATTTCTGGGTGAGGGCCATGCTACCTGGCGTGGGGAGGGGCGTGCCTCCCGAGCCAGCTGGGTTTGGGTTTCTCATGGGTCTCCTTCAGGCTGCCTGGGCCTCCGCACAGACCTGGCTGGCAAGCAACTGGAAGGACATCTGGGAACCGCCTGAGACCCGGGAGTCCCCAGCAGCCATGCAAACCCACGGCTGTCCTGGGCACGGCCTCTTGCTGGGTCCTCCCTGGAAGCTCCTGCTTTTCCCTTGACACAGAACGCTCCCCCTCCCTCCTGCAGGGAGCTGGCTTGGGTGAGGGGCTCAGAGCCCTCCACGCCTTTCCTAAAGGGTGTGGAGCCAAGGCTGGAGAGTTTCCGGGCCTAAGTCAGTCCAGTGCACCCTAATTAATCATGCCCATCATTTGCATATGAACTTCCTTGGGTGGCTGTTGGGGACTCTGCCAGCCCCCACCGGGAGGGTCACAGCTTCCCCTGGTCTCCTTCCAGTTTCCCCGTTTCCCCCTCTCTGATCCCAAATGCTCCCTCATCCCCTCTCTCTCTTTGGCAGGAATTCCTCAAAGTTTCCTGCCTACTCCAGATCTTTGGACTTAGTTCCTAGCTCACCATTATGGTTTTATTCCTTTTTAGGAGTATTGTTTCTGTTATTTGAATGGATATTGACGGGTGGGGGGGGAGAGGTCTCATTCTTCCATGACTAAGCATCAATTTGCACAGTCGAAGATGAAATGCATGATCTTCACATTCTACCCATGAAAAGCTCGATAATGAGAGGCTCCAAAGCACCACAGTTTTCTTGAACAGTTGACATCTCATCTTGTTATATTTGACATCTTTTTCAGAGCTTCAGAGCCATGTGGAAGGATCCCGAAACCCGAGGGACTCATTCTCCACACCGCCGGCTACAGATACCCAGAATCGATGGTTCCTGATGGCGAATTACCCAGGCCACACAGTTACAATCAATAGCATCACTCGACTTCCAGGGAGCACTTAGTATTTTTGTTTAAAGACAAAAAAAACAGAACTTGTTTTGAGTTTATTTGCAAATAACAACATTGACCCAGAAGAAACCAAAGGACCACAGCAGAAACGTGTAGATTCAGATGTGTGGACATACCTTCCAAGCCATGCCCAGCTAGTCAAGCACCATGTCGGCAAGCTGATGGGAGGGTGGACATCGGGTAGGCTGACCAGAAGTCTCACACTGCGGTTATGGGAATCCATGTGGCGGCTCGGCGATCCAGCAGTCATTGTCTAAAGAGCCACCAAGCCCACTGCGCACTGCTCACAGCTATGAGCCAACAGAGGTCAGTCTGCTGATGAATGAATAAAGAAAAGTGACCTATACACAACGGAATGTTCGTCAGCCATCAAAAACAGAGGGGAATCCTGTAGTCTGCAGCAGCCCATGGAAGGAGAGGGCACTGTGTAAAGTAAGACAAGACTCAGAAAGACAGATGCCACCTGCTCTCACTCATAGTTTGAAGTGACCACATTGAAGTAGAGAGTAGAACAGAGGTCACTACAGGCGGCGGGGAGGGCCGTGGGGGGTGAGAGGGCGGGTAAAGCAGGCTGGGGGAGTAGTGCTGGGGCCAGTGGCACAGCAGCGTTTCTGTGTCAACCACCATGAGACATTTCACAACAGCTAGAGAAGAGGTTGCAGGTTCCCAACGCAGAGACATGATGATTTCTGAGGAGATGGAAAGGCTAACTACCCGATTTGATCATATTGTATGCAGATACTAAATTATAATACTGCACACCATGAACAAGTACAGATATGTCCACCAGAAATTTTACATGGAACCCTGACTGGTGTCGCTCAGCACCCGCATTCCCTGGCTATTGACAGGTAGAGACGGGAAGAAGCCGCTGCCCCTGCTCCGCGCAGCTTCCCCTCCCACATTGCCGGCCATGGGCTTCCGCTCACCTGGCAAGTCAGCTAATTCTGTGGCACTAATTCATTCCTGGATAATTTTCAGTTGAACTAGAAGATCTCCAAGTGCCACAGCTGCCCTTCAGATCCTGGTTAAAAGCCATCGGTGGACCTGCTCTGAGGCCACTCACCGTCCAGCTGTGCCTGGAGCCAGAAGGACCCCGCCGTCCCTGCAGGTGCAGCCCTGGAACTGCGCTGGGCTGGGGTCTGGGTGCGAGAAACCTCGGGGGTCTTCCTACCAACCAGAGAACAGCACCTTCCCTACGCCCACCTTAAGCAGGAAACTCCAAGAGCCCTCATGGTTCCTCCCTCAGAAAATCAGAAGCATCCTCAAAGTTTGGGGCTCCTTAGTCTCATCCTCCTGGCTGCCAAAAAAGTGATAAGAATGGACGCCCTTGAACCTGTTCAATCAGGGAGAGGGGAAGCAACGGAGAGGTCTGAGGGATAACGGGAAGGAAGCCTGGAGCAGGTACGGAAATGAAACAGTGTTTTGCTGTCTAATTTGTATTTCAGAAAAACAACAACAACAAAACCTTTATGACCTGCTGATTGTGAAAATAAACAGAATTCTGAGATATCTGAGACTTCTCCTTTGTTGGATTATAAAGCTCTGATGATTATTTCAAAATGAGTACAGAAGTTCTAGGAACTTCCAGATACTCTGACAACAATATCACCTTGGAGCACCACAGACGTCACAGCCCTGAGTGGGGAGTGGGGTCTGCAAGGTCCTTGTTCAAGAAGAACAAGGGAAAACTCATGTTCTTCCTTGGGGGCCTTCGAGGTTCTACCCAGAGCACCCCAGGCCTGCTTGTCCTCCACAGAGACCACCGCTACCGCAGCCCAGCTCAAAAGGCCAGTCAGACCCTGGACTGAGTGGGGGGGAAATCAACAGGCCCCAAATGCAAGCTCACCATCACCCTCCGTGCAGATAGACACAAGTCAGCACCTGGCGACCACGTCAGCTCAGGCAGGACCTGCCTCTGCCCAAGGCGGGAATCCAGTTCAGTGACTTTTGACCATCTTTCATCTTTTCCTGTGAACTCCTGGGCATTGCAAAAGAACATTCCTATTTTTCAAGGGTAGCCAGAAATGAATCCTAAGGGCCAGGCTCCCTCTAACCCTGGAGATCAAGGCAGACTTTCAGATGGTGCTGCAGCCTCCGTGCAGAGGGTCCCTGAATGACCTGATGAGCAGATGCTGGCCAGGTTGTGGGCACAGAGCTGCCCCGGTTCCCTGCAAGTCCCTAGGTTTCTAGTCCAGCCCTGACTCTCCCCAGCATCCCTCCCTGGGGTCCTGTGATGAGAAATACCACACCACACTGCTCAGACAGTGGCCCTCTGTCACTCATGGGAGACTGCACAGGACAGGGGACATCTTGTGATTACCCTGGTACATAAAAAGAGCAGGACATATATTTTTCAGAGAGAAAGTAGCCAGCAAATAGGCACTTTGAACATGTGTCTGGAAACAAGAATATCAAATTCTGAGGCTGAGCAGACCAGACCCAGAACTCTGACTTGGAAAGGCCCCAGATCAGAGGAACCTGGAGAAACAAAGGTGTGTATGGAGAGCATAGTGCACACTCAGGGCATCGTTGGCCACTGGTGACCTCTGTCCGTAGGTAGGAGCAAAAATAGCAGGAAGCATGGAAGGTGCTGGTTCTTCTCATTTCAAGAAGCCATAGTCTTTTTATCCCTCTGATAGCTCCTAAGAATTCCATGGTGGAATTTCAATTCAAATCTCCAGAAAAATTAGAACCCCACCAGACTACAGCAGGTTGCCTCTCAGTGGGATGTTTGTTAGGAAATGTCGCCCAAATTGGTTAAATTCCTCTGTTCCCCCATGCAGCATGCAGGGTACAAATGCCCACAGACCCCAAATCTGTACTCTCACAACTTAAAAAAGAACTGCATGTCAGAATGACCACAGCGTCTACTCCCACGGGGTGCAGAGAATAGCAGGAGGTGGGCTGGCGGTCTGCCTCTGAGGGCACGTGCTTCCGTCTTTATTTGGCTAAGTGTGGTCAGTGGCTAATTGCATCTTATGATAATACTCAATAGTCAAATTGTTCTAAAGATTTTCCTTAAATTTCTTGTGTATAGACTCAATTTTTAGAGAGAGGGAAATCTCTTCCTTTGGGTTTTGGTCAAACAATTTTGGTTGGTTTGGTTAAAAAAGTAATAGAAAAATAATAATTTAAAACACATGGGTGAGAAAATTTTTTCAAAAAAGATAAATTGTCAGACCCACCTCGTGGAGATAACTCCTCTTGTGTGTTGCCCTTTGTACTGCGTGTGCCTGTGCACACATGTGCATTTCTGTGTGTGCAGATGTGCCCACATTCGGGCGTGCAGTTATGTGCATCTGCACATACATTACATGGCACCTGCCCAGGTGCACACGGCTACACTGCCTTCTTGAGGATGTCCTGAGGATGGGAACCATGACCCACAGGGAAGAAGCTGGCCTCAGGTGGACTCCTGTTACAGGATCCAGCACCCGTGTGGTCTCCCCAGCCATGGCCCAGGACCCCTCGTGCTCCCCCGATGCCACCACCCTCTCTACCTTGCTGAGAACAAGCCAGGACTACCTGGGTTGATCCTTCTGGATCCCCTTCTGCCCTTGTCGCCAGGCAGGAGATGGTCAGAGACTTGCCAGCCTGAGGAAACCTTTGTTTCCAGGTGACCACTGCAGGCAGAGGGCACCTGGTGGCTGCCCGCACAACTGTTTGGCTTAGTTGACCCACCCTTTTGGCTATGCCATGGGCAGCCCCCAGAACAGCAGCAAAAACAGGCTGGCAGAGCAGTGATGGGGGTCGAGCTGGAAGTGGGAGGAAGGAGGCCGCAGCCTGGCTGGGCACAGCCTTGTAGGTTCAAAACAGGAACTTTTTTATTCTCCGCACTCCCGCAAACACCACACAGGTGGCCTTCTCCCGGGACACACCACACACCATGCCTCCTCCGGAAATCCCTCCTCCGGCACTTCCCCAACCAATGGGAACTCTCCGGAAATCCCCGGAGAACTCCAAAGTAGCAGGCTGAGGCGGACAGCAGGGGTCTAATATACAATTGAATACACATCTTAACATAACCATCATCATCTCAATGGCTCGCATCACTTCTCAACCACTCCATTCTGGCAAAAATGCCAGGTGTCATTCTGACTTGGCTGTGGCTCTCAGCATTTCCCCCCTTCTGTTTAATTAAACACCAAGCATGTGGCTTAGGGACCGTTCCTGGTAGGCTGTCCAATACTACGTATGGTCCTTACCCGTCATCGGATGAACTGACCTCAAGGCGTCAGCCTCCTGTCTTAGGTTGGTACCACTGCAATTGGATCTTACCCGTCACTGACTACCGGTCCAGCATACAGCCATACTTGTGGATAGGCCTTTGCACCAGTGTGGGGGTGAGGTTCTTTGCCTCACCTCTGTTGGCCCCCAAATTTGGCCTTTGCACCAGTGGGGGGTGAGGTTCTTTGCCTCACCTCTGTTGGCCCCCAAATTTGGCCTTTGGCATTGGGGGGTGAGGTTCTTTGCCTCACCTCTGTTGGCCCCCAAATTTTAGACCATCACTAGCAGAAGGGAGGAGGATACAGAAATGCCACGACACCAAGCCAAATGATGGCTCCTTTGGAAAAATTGTTCCACCGGTGACACCATCAGCAAAGATACTCCAGCATTACCACCATTTGCTGCACCAACATAGTTCACAATGCAAACAAGTGATACATAGTCCA
Organism: Ictidomys tridecemlineatus; assembly: GCF_052094955.1. NCBI lineage: Eukaryota > Metazoa > Chordata > Mammalia > Rodentia > Sciuridae > Ictidomys > Ictidomys tridecemlineatus. The sequence continues at coordinate 197,433,673 of NC_135482.1, forward strand.
GGCAAGTTCTGCAAGCAGTTCAAAGCAGAGGAATCTATCAATATGTCCATTTCCTCCCAAAGTAAATCGACTCCTTGACTGAGCATCACTTGTTGAGTTATTATTCATTTATACAGTTTACTGTGATAGCTATCACAGAAGCTGTAGTTTGGTTTTATCTTTGTCTTCACTGGCACTGGAATGAGGATAGGAATTCTGGCAATGATGGCTAAAAAAAAAATTATGTAACATTCCAGCAGGCACTAAAAGAAAGCAATGTTCTAAACAATTTAGTATCCTGAATAGAATTAGATATAATGAAAAGGAAAGGTGAAAGTAAACAAACAGATGTGTTAACCTCCTTATTTGTTCACATTTTTAAAACAATCCTCAACAGCTGTTTACCCAATTTAAACTAAACCATTTAAATCACGTGAATAATAAAAATATCTGGATCCATTTTTTCATGAGCGCTCCTCATATATGATCTATGGACATACGCACATACAGACATACAACACAAAACACAAGTGTGCACACATAACATACAACACATAAGACAATAGTAGAGGCCTTGTAGCTTTACACAGGTGAAATCTCCATTGCAATGTTTAAAAACTCCACAGTCAAAAAATAGAACTGATCAGAAAAACATTAACCTAGGTCTGTATGAGCTCAAAAAATAAAATAGAACTTTAGGATGTGGGAAAGGGCAATAATAAAGTAGATATTGAAAAAAGACATCCTGGTTACCACCTGGGTTTGACTCTTCTTTGGATATCCCATCCTTTTTCCTGTAACTTGCATATGGGTCTGAAGGTATTCCCATAAGCAAGCCCCAAGGTTTTTTACATTTGGAATAGGCCTTAATGGTGTTCATTATTCATTAGCCTCCAGGTGTGGGAGAACCACTGTGGAAGATGTAAGGATAGCCAAGCTGGAGCTCTGGGTATCAGCTGTTATGGATTTGAGCCAACTCATCTTCTTTTTGGTCTGTAGAAATCGCTTTGGTTAGCGATTCCACATCATCCATGATGTGATGTGGAATCCACATCAGCAGAAGGATGAGCAGACAGGACCTCTGTGTCGTGGGGAAGGCGGTCTCTGGCCTGCGCTGAGCTCCGCCAGTGCTCCAGCACGTGGAAGGTAGGAGGTGTGATCCTGTGTCGGTCGGGGTGAAGGATGGCGAGTGGACAGTCAGCCCCGGCCCTCAGCTGTCGGGGGTCAACTTGTCAGCCCAGGCTCTCAGGACGGTAGGCACCGCAGTGTGCAGGGGACACACATGCCCCAGAGCTGAGGTGAAATGTCTGCCTGGGAAAGGCGGCTGCTGAGGGGAGGGTCCCAGCACACTCAGGCCAGGGCCAGAGCAACACAGGGGGGTGCCAGGTGCGTGCTGCAGGGCTGGCCCCGGGGCCCTTGAAGGAGCCGCACCAGTGAGTGCTGCCGACAGGGCCGGCCACGGCTGGGCGTTTCCCAGGTCCGCCCGCACCCCCACGTCCACTGGCCGGGCTCCGCTCTCCTCTTTGCAGTGCTCCAGGCATCTGAGCCTTGGCCTGTCAGACTGGCTCCTGCTCACCTTCGCCCCTCAGGTGCAGCGTGCGGCTCCCTGCTGGTACGTTCTGCCAACTCCCCAAGCCCTGCTCACGGCTGAATCAGTCCTCGGAACCGTGGGCAGGTCAGCAGGAGCCTGACGTGGGCAGCTGTGAAGGCAGCTGACTGCCGTCCCTCCGGCCAGTGCCTCCGAACAGGCGAGAAGCACCCGGTGGACTGGACCCCAGAGTCCACACCTACAGGCGAGTGTGGCCCGCCAGCACTGCTGCCACCTGTCTGTCCCTGCACTTGGCCCTGCCGGTTTCCCCTCTGCCGCCTCTCCTCTCCCCTCCCCTCCCCTCCTCTCCAGGGTGGTGCTCTCCAGCCAGAGACTTGTCTGACGAATCTGAGCCTGAGCGGGGCCATTGCTCCTGGGCTTCATCTAAATTCCTGATGACTAGAACACTTCATCTGCCTTTTAAGAAAGTAAACAAACGAAGCAGGTTCGTACTAAACCTCGCTAACTGATGGTCCTGCGGCGTGCTCTGTAGGAAAGCAGCTCTCCTGTCCTTCCCAGGTGGCCTGGGAGGAGGACAACACACAGCGCAACTAACTCAAGGAGACCTTTCCCAAAACACCCCCGCCGCTCCGCAGGCCTGGGCCCCTGGCACGAGGGGACTGCTCTCAGGTGACGGGTGGCCACAGGGGGTGGAAGGGGAGTCAGAGTTCCGCTCTCCGACAGTGTCAGCCAGGGGGATCTCAGTGTCCTGTGTGCAGACACAGCACTCACTTCCAGAGAGCCCAAAACACGGATGTCAGCCCTGCTGTCACCAGTAGCACAGGTTTGCCTGTGTCTCTTGGGAGCTGATGTTTCTATTCCTTTCATTCCTCATACTGCTTATGAACATGCTAAACGCATGCAAAGTCATTTTTAAAACAACACAATAACTATATAAAGAATCCCATATGCATCAAGAATGATAGAATACACAAATAAAGGGAGGAGTGCTTTTGTTCCTATTTCTCAAAATGTAGATAAACTTTATATTAAATAAATCAAATATTAGCATTATTAAAACTTCCATCTACTCCATGGCACCCAATTTGTTGACAGAATGGTGAGCTGTGACCTGGAGGACTGATGGAGGCATTTGAAGACAGCGCTACACCCATGGAACAGAAGAGCCAGTGTGCTCCATGTGACACGGGACAGCTGGAGGGAGTGACAGATCTCTAGAGAAATACAAATCGTCAGAACTGACTCGTGAAGAAATAAAATGTGCCTTAATTGTGATCTCCCCATTAGGGATATTAACTTAGTCCCAGAAAGAAAACACCAGCTTTGGGAAGGTTTTATAGATAAATTCCACCAAATGCTAAGTTTAAAAAAAATAGCCAATTTGACTTACCTCCAAAGAAAAGCACTAATTGAGAAAGCAAATCTGCATAAATTATGCATAATGTAGTTAACAGAGACAAATGTATAGAAAACATGAGATGGAGGTTGAGAGACATAGAGGTTGTGTAGCATGCATTTCATTAGAGCTCTGAAAGAGCATAAATATATGTGAAAGAATCAATATTCAAAGAGAGAGTGAAAGTTTTCTAAAATCAATTAAAGACACCAATCTTCATATTCAGAAATCCCAAGAGTTCCAAGCAGCATGCGAAGGAGTTCCTAGCGGGCCACAAACACACAGAGAGGAAACATGCTTAGAAAACAAAGTCAGCAGACGTGGAGCGGACCTCTCACACACAGGTGGAACCAGACCAGCAGAAAGGTGTCTTCAAAATTCTGCATGAGAATAAACATGAATGCAGGACAGTAATAAGAAGTACTTAGTAGCAAGCGTCAAACAGGAAGGCATAAGGACAAGGAAAATGAAAAGCTGGATCTAGTGACCATCACCAAGAGGGCTGCCTTCCAGAGAGGAAGCCTGTGACCCGTGCATAGTGCCTCCGTGGCTGCTGTCCACGAGCCAGCCGCGAACAAGATTGGAGGGATCTGTCTTAGGTCACATTCCCTCACCTAGGGTAGACATCAAGGACACCCCTCAAGAATTCACATGTCAAGAGTCAGTGACAGAAGGACGGAGAGTTCTTGGAAACCGTGGCTGTGTGGCCATGCAGCGTGCCGTCAGACGTCATGGTGGACATGCCATGAACGTGAGAATTTGTAAGAAGAAATTAACTGAGCACCCAGCTGAAGTCCGGATGAGACAAAAAATCCAAACCAAGGGGAGAGAAGGCAGAAACAGGAGAAATGGAAATAAATGAAAGGTTGTGTGTGTGTGTGTGTGTGTGTGTGTGTGTACAGGATGGAGGGGAACAAATTTAAGAGACAAAAGTAAAAGATAAAAATGACAGAACTTTTGCAACACTGGTCAACTAGAAAGAGGGCAAAAGTAAGTAAGATTAGATGTGAAAAGAAGGCATGATTAGTACCCGGCATGGTGGCACATGCCTGTGATCCCAGCGGCTTGGGGGCTAAGACAGGAGAATCGTGAGTTCAAAGCCAGCCTCAGCAACAGCCAGGCGCTCAGTGACTCAGTGAGACCCCGTCCCTCAATAAAATACAGAATAGGGCTGGGGATGCGGCTCAGTGGTTCAGGGCCCTGAGTTCAACCCCCAGTACCAAAAAATAAAGAAAACAAGAAGACATAGTTAGAGATTAAAGAGATACTCTCATTAGGTTATAAGCAATTTATGCCAACAACATGAGAAAAAAAAACATGAAAACCCATAAAAAACAAATGCATAGAAATATGCACATCACCAGAACTGAACTGACTAAGAAGTAAAGCTGGATCATTAGGAACCAGTATTTCTACAAAAAAGAGAAATCATTTCACGTGGACTTTTAGGTAAATTATACCAAATGTTTACTACATCAATAATTTTATTCTGTACAAACTCCTCAGAAGATAGAAAAAACTCTCCTCAAGTCAGTTTGTAATAATACATTCTTATACAATGAGGAAAAAACATTAATATTGATTTAAAAAAATGCTAATCAAAAGGTTAGCAAACCAACCCTGCAATGCCCCAAGATGCCACATTCATTTATTTCAGAATTGCAGGATGAATTTTATGTCAGAAAATCCACTTAGATCACTCACCACTCAACATAGTAACAGGGGAACATCTGGGCTAGGCCGTCTCCACAAAAGTCCTTCTATTACATCTTCTATTAGAAATAGAGAGTCTGACAATCCAAATAAGACAAGAAAAAGAAATAAAGGACATAATTCTGTAAGTGAAGAAACAATAACATCTTTATTCACAAATGATGCTTGTCATTAAAATAAACAATTTACAAGGAGATAATTGAAATTAATAAGAGAGTTTGGTAAGGTTATATTGATATGGACCGATTCACAAAAGTCCGCCTACCAGCAGCAACTGGAATTCAATTTTAAAAAGGTCCCATTCAAAAAGTAACAGAAGTAACATTTTTAAGAATAAATTCAGGAAACAAGTTCAAGACTGTATTCGAAGAAATTTTCAAACTATGTTAAAAGGCCTGTAAACAAAAGCCTGACTGAATAAGGACACATGTCAGATGTATAGTCAGGAAGATTCGATATTGGAATGGCATCAGATCTTCCACAAATTAAGTCATGGAATTAATCCATTCCTAATTAAAAATGCAAATTAATTTTTCGTGGAATTCAGCAGGTAATTTTGCACAGTGCCTCTGGAATTGTGGGGACCCGGCAGCGGAGACATTCTCAAGTGAGGGTACCTCCACATCAAAACCTAGTGCAGCGACCAGGAGCTCGTCGGGGGACCCAGGGCACTTGGCCTGAGCCATGGGGCCATCGAGAGGGCAGACCCAGGCCCGCGACTGCCTGGGGTCTCTGCTCAGAGCTGCAGGGCAGCTGGGGCCTTTCATGAACAGTGAAGGGCTGCCGCAGTCTGGCTGGGCACAGAATCACGAGCCACCACACACCTTGTAGATTCAAACAGCAACTCTTTTTTTTTTTTTTAAGAGAGAGAGAGAGAGAGAGAATTTTAATATTTATTTTTTAGTTCTCGGCGGACACAACATCTTTGTTGGTATGTGGTGCTGAGGATCGAACCCAGGCCGCACGCATGCCAGGCGAGCGCGCTACCGCTTGAGCCACATCCCCAGCCCCAAACAGCAACTCTTTATTCCCAAACTCAAACGGGCTCTCTACAAACACGTTCTGGGGAAAATCACGTTCTCGGCCACAAGGCTCTGCATCCCAAAACTCTTTTTTAATCCCAAGAGAAGTCAAGGAGCGGGCGTGCCTCAGGCAGCAGGATTCGCCCTATTCCCGGCAGGGTACACCTTAAACCTGGAACCGCCCTAAGCCCTAGGAGCGGGATACTCCCTAAAACCTGATCCGCCCTAATCCAGTAGGATCCTCCTTAAACCCGGATCCACCCTGGTCCTTGAGCAGGGTCACCTTTCTCAAACATACATGCAATGTCACTTCAAATGTCCATTTCCACGAGTCCTTCCTCTAAGCAACATGGGGCACGCTGGCAAGGAAATTTCGATGCGTCATTCCTACTTGGCAATGGCTCTCAGCAAAGGTGTGTTTGTGCTGCACCACACACACACACACACACACACACACACACACACAGAGTCCACGTACACCAACTTTCTAAACAGGAAAGGCAAACCCTAAAACTGTGGAGAGGAATCAGCAGCTTACGGAGGCCAACACAGACTGCAAAACACAGGCCGGTCAGCTCCACGGGCAGCTGGGGCAGTGTTAGGAGCCACCAGGACTCTGGCTGCTCTGTGTCTGTAGGTGATGCGCTACTCCAAGGCTGTCACTTGTCTGTGGCAATGGAGCACTATGACAGCGGCCTCTAGGGCTTTCCTGAAGCCTCACAGTGATCTTGCTGTCAGGGGCTGGGCACAGAATCAAATGTCCCCACTGGGACCACTGGGGGACAAGCAAGGGACCCAGAGAGGAGTTTCCTGGAAATGCTGCCAGCAAAGCAGCAAAAAGGAAAGTCACGAGACATGGCCCTCTATTATGTCTGGAGGCTGGAGAAGGAGGCATGGGCTTTCCCGGAGTTGCAGTGAGAAAACCAGCCCCAAGGGAGACAGGCATGTTTTAAAGGATGGCCTGTCTACAGTGGCTTTATAGCCTCCAAATGGAAAGTGACTAAGCCAAAGTCCTGGATGGTGATAGACAAGCAAACATAACCATACAACAGAATACTACACAGCCATGAAAAGGAGTCAACTGTGGACATACCCAACAGTGTATGACTTTCAAATATCTGAAAGCAGCCAGGCACAAAGATGTCATTGTGTGATGTCCTTGATGTGAGACCTAGATCAGGGGAAGGAGAGGGACAGGTGATGGGTGCCCATGGAGGTAGACAGGCAGCATCTGGGCAATGGACAGGGCCCACCTGTGGGCCTGGTGTGCTGGTGGTGGCAGAGCCTGAGGGGAGTCTTTTGTTCCTCGTGCTGAGGGTCAAGCCCAAGGCTTCTGTGTGCCCAGCAAAGCCACACCACCGAGCCACATGGCCAGCGCTGTTGCCTGTCATCCACTGGGTCTGCCTGTCGCTGCGGACAGACACCCATTGCCCTTTGTGTCCTCCCTCGCTCTTTCCATGCTCACTGACATTTCAGGGTCCATATTTTTAAAGGTAACTACTGCTGAAACCTGTGCTGTGACACAGCAGAGCTGGGGTTGTAAAGGAGACTGTACCACCCGGAAAGCAAAGGACAGTCCCCTCCAGCCGTGGGCAGGAAAGCTGGCCCCATTCTAGAGAGCAGGAACTCTCAGCCCTGGTGAGGGGAACCCATGGGCGCTCCCAGCACCGTCCTGCTCAATGCCACCCTGGACCAGCAACTTCAAGAGTTCCCTGGCAGTCCACCCCCAGGATGAGCCCCAGGGCAGGTGACCGAGGCTGTCCTGGCTCACGCCGTGTCACCGTCACCTTGGGAAGTCTTCCCTCCTCTCCACCCTCAGTTTCCTAGTCAGTGATAGCACCTGATTCTGCCATGTCACAGTCAGCTTGTTTGATGACAAGGTCCCTGATACCAAGGGACAGCACTCAGTGTGCGCTTGCTCAGTGTTAACGAAGTCAGTGACGATTTGGGAGTGACATGGCTACATGTGTCCCTGCTGCAGTCTGGCTGCAGCAAAATAACGGGGGAGGGGGGGGGAATGAATAACTTGTGTAAGTTGATACAGCTCGAGTGGGAGCCTTTGTTGCAGGACAGGAGGGGTATTTATACATTCCACACAGCTTAATTAGCATAAACTAGATACATCAGTCAACCAATAAGGAATCTCCACACTTAATGGCTCGCTTTTGTTACTTCTCAAACCACTCCCTCTGGCCTTTTGCCAGGCACCATCCAGACTTGTTAAGGAACTCTACATTCCCCTGGCCAAATGCCAGGTGTTATTCTGACTTGTCTACAGATCTTAACATGTCCCCTCCAAATTCCCAGCTGGAGTGCCGAGCCTGGGGCCAGGGAACGAGGCTGCAGTGAGGGGGGTCGACAGCGGCCTGGTGGCCCTGCGGAGCTGGGAGGAAGGTGCGAGGGATGCCAAAGAGGACCCTGGGGACCGCCACCTGCCGTCCAAGAAGGGTCCGTGGGAGAACTGCCCGCTGACCTTGATGGGGGACTTCCAGCCTCCAGAGGCTGCGTGCCCAATGCATCCTGGCTAGGCACCTGGGGAGTGCCCAGGGGTGGCAAGGGGTGCCCGGGAAGGGCCCCAGGGGTGCCCAAGGAGGGCCCAGGCAGCCATCCCGGGGCTGGCTAGGGGCTGAGTCCCACAGGACAGGGCGTCCCTTCCCCAGATCCACTTTCACCATATCACCCACAGAGGCAGCACCCAAGTCAGAACCCTTTCAGAGCCGACTCAACGCAGGCCTGAAACTGTCAGAACAGGCCAGAGGCGCTGGAGCTGCCCCCACCCAGGGCGCAGGCAGGAGATGCTGGGCCCAAAGCTCTTCCGCAGGGTGCCAGAGACCTCCCAAGCTGAAGGCTGAGGCCAGCAGCCAGTGCTCCTGCCCAGTCAGTCCCTCCTCCTCAGCCCTCCTCCTCCTCCTCAGCCCTCCTCCTCAACCCTCCTCCTGCTCAGCCCTCCTCCTCCTGCTCAGCCCTCCTCCTCCTCAGCCCTCCTCCTCAGCCCTCCTCCTGCTCACCCCCTCCTCCTCCTCAACCCTCCTCCTCCTTCTCAGCCCTCCTCCTGCTCAGCCCTCCTCCTCCTCAGCCCTCCTCCTCAGCCCTCCTCCTCCTCCTCAGCCCTCCTCCTGCTCAGCCCTCCTCCTCCTCAGCCCTCCTCCTCCCCAGCCCTCCTCCTCCTCAGTCCTCCTCCTGCTCACCCCCTCCTCCTCCTCAACCCTCCTCCTGCTCAGCCCTCCTCCTCCTCAGCCCTCCTCCTCAGCCCTCCTCCTGCTCAGCCCTCCCCCTCCTCAGCCCTCCCCCTCCTCAGCCCTCCTCCTCCTCAGCCCTCCTTCTCCTCCTCAGCCCTCCTTCTCCTCCTCAGCCCTCCTCCTGCTCAGCCCTCCTCCTCCTCAGCCCTCCTCCTCAGCCCTCCTGCTCCTCCTCAGCCCTCCTCCTCAGCCCTCCTGCTCCTCCTCAGCCCTCCTCCTCAGCCCTCCTGCTCCTCCTCAGCCCTCCTCCTGCTCAGCCCTCCTCCTGCTCAGTACTCCTCCTCAGCCCTCCTCCTCCTCAGCCCTCCTCCTCAGCCCTCCTCCTCAGCCCTCCTCCTCAGCCCTCCTCCTGCTCAGTACTCCTCCTGCTCAGTACTCCTCCTCAGCCCTCCTGCTCTGCCCTCCTCCTCAGCCCTCCTCCTCCTCAGCCCTCCTCCTCAGCCCTCCTCCTCAGCCCTCCTCCTCCTCAGCCCTCCTCCTCAGCCCTCCTCCTCAGCCCTCCTCCTCCTCCTCAGCCCTCCTCCTCCTCAGCCCTCCTCCTGCTCAGTACTCCTCCTGCTCAGTACTCCTCCTCAGCCCTCCTGCTCTGCCCTCCTCCTCAGCCCTCCTCCTCCTTAGCCCTCCTCCTGCTCAGTACTCCTCCTCCTCCTCAGCTCTTCTCCTCCTCCTCAGTCCTCCTCCTCCTCAGCCCTCCTCCTCCTCCTCAGCCCTCCTCCTGCTCAGCCCTCCTCCTCCTCCTCAGCCCTTCTCCTCCTGCTCACCCCCTCCTGCTCACCCCCTCCTCCTCAGCCCTCCTCCTGCTCACCCCTCCTGCTCAGCCCTCCTCCTCCTCAGCCCTCCTCCTGCTCACCCCCTCCTCCTCAGCCCTCCTCCTGCTCAGCCCTCCTCCTGCTCAGCCCCTCCTGCTCAGCCCCTTCTGCCACTGGTACCTCCTTGTCTTCTGCTCTGCCTCTGGGGTGGGCCACGGGGCCTTATGTTAAACTCTAAGATGTGTGGGGGGCTCCTCAGAACTGGGTCCCCCTGTGATCCTTCCCCCAATCCACTCTTTAGGAAAGCCCTTGTGCCATGAGGAACAGGACAGGGTTCCCTTATCTGCAAACCTCGGGGGCGCAGGGGGCTGTCCACATCCCCAGCTGTGAGGTCCCATGTGACTCACTCCTTGTCCTTGACAAATGCTGGTGGTGTGGCCCTTCTTTGCTTTGGTTTAGCAGGCTCTGATGTGTGCCTTCTGGTCACTGTCCCCATGCACACCTGAGACCAGGTGCTCCTCACGGCCCGACAGGAGACAGGAGCTGGTGCCGAGGACATGGACAATATAGCACTGGTCTGGAGACCGCCCCAAACCACGAGGGTTGGTGTTTCCTGTCATTTTAGCTCCAGATGACTCGGGGATTTCTGTCTGGACTTAAAATTGGCACCAGAACAATACAATCTGAGAAAGTGACTTACACAGACAGCGATTTTGCTTTAGGAAACCACAGCAGGAGAAGAGCCAGGCCTTATAAAACCTTCTGTGTGAAAGATGCATTACCCGAGCGCATGGTTCTGAGTCTCAGGGTACTAATGAGACCAGAAAGAACAGAGAAATGGGGCCAAGTGAACCAGGCCTGGTGGCGCACGCCAGTAACCACGGGGGTGAGGCTGAGGCAGGAGGATCGCGAGTTCAAGACCAGCCTCAGCAACTTGGTGAGGCCCTGCCTCAAAGTGAAAATAGAAAGGGCTGGGGACCTGGCTCAGGGGTAAAGTGCCTGTGGCTTCAATCCCTGTTCCAAACAAACAAAAAGTATGTCAGCTCTTTGCCACTGTAAGAAAATACCTAAAAAAGAACTCAGAGGAGGGATGACCTCTTGGGGCTCCCAGTGCAGAGGTTTAGTCCACGGCAGGCGGACTCCCCTGCTTTGGCCTGTGGTGAGGATGAGCACAAGCTGAGAGGGTGGGTGAGCAGGAAGCCGGAGGGAGGGAGGGAGGGGAGGGAGGGGAGGGAGGGCCCGGGACAGTACAGTACCCAGGCTCCTCTCCAGCGGCCACGCCTTCAATGACGCCATCGAATAATGACTCCCTCCGTGCATTAATCCACTGGTGCCTCAGAGCCCTCAGGCCAGTCCCTCCCGAGAGCCCCACCTTTGGACACTGCTGCACTGGGGCCAGGCCTGCGGCACAGGAGTCTCTGGGCCACTTCATACCCAGAAGCATGCCTCCCTTGTTTGGGCTCACCAGGGACCCAGAGGGGACCTTGTCACCCCGAGGGCGCACTGTGCGTGGTGAAGTCCACTCCTGAGCAGCATGAGGCCTCTCACTCCAACGCAGGACGGCGGCCCCTCAGAAGACACCAAGTGGAACAGTCCTCTGAGTGGGCAGAGGGAGCCCGATGGCCTCAGGGCTCAGCAGCACCAGGTGTGGCCTGCCTCACCCAGCCTGCAGCTGACAACGGAGAGGCCACCATCCTGGGAGTCTCTGTCTCAAGGTGTGGCCCTTCCACACTCCTCTGTGCAGACACCCAGGACTCTCCTGCACCTGTGGAGTCTGCCTGCCAGGACTGGGCACCAGAGTCGAAAATCTGAAGGGAACGGTCCTGTTTACCCAGTGTCACTCTCCCTGCCGAGCACTGGATCGAGTGGAAAGGTTAGCCGTGTTACGCACAGAGCCGGTAGAGGTCAGCGCTCCTCCAACAAGGTGTGGCCAGGGAACCACACATTTAGTGTTCCTGAATGCCACCAGGTGTGGCAAGTCTTCCTACCAATGCACGGAACACTGAGCAGCTCCTGCCGCACCCCTCTGCTCACGGATTCAACAAGACCTAGTTCGACTTGTGCCTCTCGGACCAATGCATTCTGTGCCGAAGGGAGGTTGCAAACACTCCTCAGGGCTGACTCCCCACCTCCACACACGGGTCCCCTGTGCACACGGACAGGTCAGGAATCAACATTGCTCCCACTCGTTGAAGCTCTCTGTAGATGACTTACATGCAGGACACTGGGACCAGAGACCTGGCTGGGAGGAAGGATAGTGGTGGCCTTCAGAGAGACACCCATGTTTGTATTGACACCAAGCAGGATGGTACTCCTAGTGGCCATTACAGTGGACAAGAGATTGGCAAGGCTGGAAAGAAATGACCATTTAGGGAACAGACCCTGTGAGCATGTGGCAAAAGAGACCCGCCACAGTGTCATGGGGGCACTGGCCAGGGGGGACCTACACATGAGAAGCAGACAGAGAAGCATCACAGTGAAAATCCTCCCCAAGACCAGAAAGCCAAATCACACATCCGATAAAAGACTTGGTCTTGGAGTAGAGACAACCGTAAGAAGGAACTTTCTGATTCAAGAAGAAGGAAAGGTCAATTTTTAAAAAGTGGGTAAAGGTTTTGAAAATTCATTCCAGCAAATGAACTAAGATGGCACATAAATACATGAAGACTCACTCAAGGCCTCGAGCCATCCAGGAAGGGCCTGTTAAATAACATGAGACAGCGCAACACATTTCCTAGAACGTCTGGAATTAAGACTGACCCCCCGGACACCAGCAAGGGTGTGTTGGGATGGGAGCTGCCCGGCCTCCCAGCAGGTCTCCGGGGGCCACGACCATTTTCTGCACCCCAGTGTGGCGCTGTGTCACACGTCACAACTGCCGGCCCACTCGAAGGTGTTTAGCCAAGAGAGGCAGAACCCATTTCTCTGCAAAGGCCTGCAAGAAAATGCCCACAGCAGCTTCGTCATGACAGCTCCACCCAGAAAGCAGCCCGGATGTCCGTCAGCTGGTGGACTCCCACACACCCTGGGACGTCCGACTCTGGACACCACTCAGCTACATGAGGAAGGACAGCCCTGGCACAGGGAGTGGACATCCCAAGAGCAGAAAGCCGTGTGAGAGCCAGCACCAGAGGCCTAGAAAGGGGAAGCCACCTGCCACGTGAGGACACTCCAGCAGGCCTAGAAAAAGGCCCACGTCCTGGCCCACAGCCCCAGGGGAGCCCGGCCAGGCCCTCAGAGGCCTGCAAGGAGCCCTGAGTCCAGCCGCTCAGCCACGCCCCCAGGTCCTGTCAGTGTGAGGCCATGACTGTGTCAGTTGAGCTGCTCATCGGGGTGACTTGTCATGAACAATAAATAACCGATACAGAAAGGTCACTGTGAAGGTTAGCCACAGGAACAACCGTCAAAGCCTCTGGTGCCTAGGTCCCCCCCAGCCCCCCGGGCATGGGGCTGCCTGGGGACGCTCTCCTGCACCCAGGGCAGCCAGGAGCCACCGCTGTGCCAGGACACCTTGTGCCGTGTTTCAGGGCTGGCAGGCAGGAGAAAATGAAGGTCCACGTGGGGCTGAGAGAGGCAGTAGCCACCACCCAAAGGCTGGCGGCGATTCTTTCTCTACTGCTTTGTAGCTTCTCTTTGTTATCAGGAGCTAGTCTTTAATTTGCCAAATAAATGCATGTCCCTGTTGTGTGCTGTCCAGACACGGCTCCCAGGTCCGTGTGGACGTGGCCACCTCTTGTTACAGATACAAGCGGGACTCGGCGCAGCACGCTGCCATGCCACGTGCTTCATCCCCTAACAGCTGGCCTGGGTACTCCACAGAGCAGGTGGCACGATTCTGCCTCATTGTTTCAGCATTTGGCTTCAACTTAGGAAGCCCACATTGTGTCTGTGGGGGGCATCTGTAGGTCCACTTAAACGGTGCTCGGTGGGCTGACCTCTATGTGATTTCCATGTTTACTAGAACCCATGACCACATGTCTGCACATGGGCATGACTGCACCCATAGAGTAAATTCCTAGAAAAGGAATCCTGGGACTTCATCGCTTGAACTTTTGAGAAACTTTTCAAACTGAAGTTTTAACGGACCAGGTGTTAAACTTGGGCTGCCTTGAGCTGCCTCAGGACTCCTGGGGGCTACTACCTGAGGTCACCGGTGTATGTGACTTCAGGAGGAGGTGACAGCACTGACCTCTGGGAGCCGGGGGGGGGGTGCATCGTTGGATGTGCCTGATGGAGCCCCTCCTGGGGTTCTCAGCCGAGCCCCACCAGGAAGCAGGAGACAGGTCCCTTGGGAGGCGCCCAAGCCACTGCCACCCTCTCAAAACTGCCAGCCTGATCCCGTCTCTTCTCAGAGGGTGGCCCCGTGCCACTTGGCCTCTGGCATTTACATCCTTTCATGGATTTTTCCTCCCACTTTTTAACAACACAGAAGACGTGCCAGCCGCCCTGGAGACCCACATCCTGACACCCAGGGCCCAGGTCAGTCCACACGATCCTGTCCACAGGCAGCAGGCATACCCCCCGTGGCGCGGCCTTCAGCTTCGCCTCAGGCCAGCCAACTCCAGTCATCACGGGATTAGATGCTACTGTGTCTCAGCATGTTTGCACTTCTTATATGTCACATTTTAAACCACAGGAGCCAGGGGGACGAGGCAGTCCTGTCCACCTGCTCCGGACATAGCCTGCCACAGCCTCTGCTCTCCTGGACGCTCACCAAGAGCAATTGGAGGCAACTGACCCAAAGTAACTCCATGCAAAAGAGGCACAAGACTCCCTTGACACTCAACCAAGAGGAGTGAGTCACCGGAACTCAGGGCCTGTGTCCAGGTTCAGGGACAAGCTCGCTCTAACCTTGAAGTCGCTCGCAGGATCACTCTTCACTTAGCCAGCACCTCGGGGCCTCCGGGGCTCAGGGCTCAGCCCAGAGGCCTCCTCCATCTGTAAAGATGACTTCCAGTGGAACTAGCGCTGAAGAATACCACACCTCTCCTCCCCCTGCAGCCGGTGCCGCCGTGTGCGAGGCAGTGTCGTGGTCCCATTCCACAGGTGCAGGGACTGATGTTGGAGGAGGTCACATGACTTTTCTGAAACTCTCGGCAAGGAAGCGAAAGTGTCCCCTGAATCCAGGTTCCAGCTTCTCTGTGGCTGGGCCCGCTGCCTCCTCTCTGGCTGTTAATGAGCGTCCACAATGAGCAGCTGACCCTTATCCAGTGCCCCCAGGTGCCAGGCAGCTTGGCGGGAGGCTGCGTGTGGACCACCTCCCGCCTGAGCAGGGGGACCGGGAGACGGCCCTACCCCCTGGGCTGGTTGGGGTGGGCGGCTCACTGTGCTGAAGCCACCAGAGTAGGTGATGCCCTGGTGCTCTGTCCTGAGGGCCAGTTTCAGGTCCGGGTGAGATCAGTGGCCTCTGACTCGATGGAGTCCCAGACCAGTGAGCATGGCCAGCCCTGCCTGTCTCGAGAGTGAGATGAAGAAAGCCTCCAGTGCATGCTCGTGCCACATCACCCAGAACAAAAACATCATCCATCTAAATGTCAGCAGATTCAAAGGCCTGCACAGGGTGCCCAGGACTGACTCATGGCCGGACTGCTTAACGAGGAAGAAACACTCTGAACCCCGAATCTCCAGTGATTGACATGGGAATTGATTTTCACCAGGGCTTGCCTGGGAACCTCTACATCTCTTCCCAGGAAAACCCTGGGTACAGTCAGACTCAACCCGGACATGTTGCTCGTCTTCTCCGAGAGGTGAGGGGCATCTGCACCCTGCCCTCGGGTGCAGACGCCTTGGCTTTGCGGTCCCTTAATAAGCCTCTGCTCATGCCTGGCTTCTGAAGCCTCCTGAAAGTCCTTCCAGTGGTCTAAGAACTGCCACATGGTCCCTGGAGGAAACTCCTTGGACCCCTATTCAGTGACACTGGGACCCTTAGCTATAGGACACTTTTCAGTTCCTCCTGTTCTTTCCATTGCCAGGTCCGCTTTCTAGAGAAAAGAGCACAATTGTGGGCACATGGTGTTTGCATTGGTGGGTAGACTCGTGGCTCTTGTCACAGGGTTTGGAATTGGGCTCCTCTCGCCACAGTATCCTAGCAGGATCTCACAAGTAAGCCACATAAGTGACAGCATTCACCAAAGACACCCAGGTGAAGACCAAAATGTAGAAACACCAGGTTTCTGGGGCTGGGGATTTGGCTCAAGCGGTAACGCGCTCACCTGGCATGCACGGGGCACTGGGTTCGATCCTCAGCACCACATAAAATAAAATAAAGATGTTGTGTCCACCGAAAACTGAAAAATAAATATTAAAAAATTCTCTCTCTCTTCTCTCTCTCTCTTCTCTCAAACGAAAGAAAGAAAGAAAGAAAGAAAGAAAGAAAGAAAGAAAGAAAGAAAGAAAGAAAGAAAGAAAAAGAAGAGAGAGAAACACCAGGTTTCCAAGGAGACAACTGGAGGCTGGAGTGGAGGCTGGAGGCACTGTGCTTGCTCAGGACCCTGGAGGTGGGCCATCACAGGATGAGCTCATGCCCATGCCTAGCAGCAGGATGGGGCTGGGCATATTGGGTGAAGGCTCCATCATGAGGGACAAGAGATGTCTTGGAGAAGGTCATGTGGCCTCTGGGAGCTGTCTCCACCCAGGGACAGAAATGCTGACCGCACCCTGGAGGTCCAGGTGGTGGCCCTCTAAACATGGTAAGTTCCCAGCCCACCTTGTGAGCAGGCTGCAGCGGGAGGGGACACAGACTGGGCCAGCAACAGGAAGTGGGCACCCAAGAAGAAGGAGAGGGCCCTTCCTCAGGCCCCGTCTTCAGAGTCCTCAGGCCACCCCCAAAGCATGCCACGTCGCTGAGGGCCTCTGGGAAATCAGAACTGAGCTGCCCCCGACCGGACCCACAGGCCTGGAAGCTGACCAGGAGCTGAGGGCCGAGGACCGCCTGGAGCTGCCTGCAGCCCACTGACTGCCCCGTCATCTCAAGCTCTTCATCGCACTGAGATGGAACGGAAGCTCCGACGTCTCGTGATCTTGCCAGGAAGCATTTCCGGCTGCCTCTCCAGATCGGCGTGTTCAAGTCCCGATCCCGGGACCTACACATGTGGCCTGACTTGGAAAGACGGTCTTCACGGGTATGTGCACCCGGGTCATGTGGAACCCCCTGGGCTGGAGTCAGTGGCTGAGGTCCTCATAAGAGGAGGGAACGTGGACCCCCAGGCAGGGACGGGATGGGGCAGCGCAGGCCGATCCTCAGCCCCACAGGCTGGCGGAGGCAGGGGCATCTGATCGGGAGCCTCGGAGGGTGTGTGGCCCTGCCCACACCTGGACGCGGGACTTCCAGCCTCCAAAGCTATCAGAAAATAAGCTTCCTTTATTCTAAGCCACCAGTTTTTAGCTTGCTACCACAGCCTGGGGACTAAGATGGTGAGTACTGTGACCTCGGGTCTCCAGTGAGGATAGTGGCTCAGAACCTGACACTGGACAGAGGTGAGGCCTGACCAGGGTCCTGGAGGCTCCAGCACACGTGGGGCGCCCCAACGTATGAAGGATTTGCATGCACCTCTTGCCCCTGCGCTCCTCCATCCGCCCTGTACTGAGGTCACTTTGGTACAGGACTGACAGCCTCCAAGGAGCAGCTGCCAGGACTCCGTCCAGGAGGAGCCCAGGTCACTGAGCCCAGGTCACTAAGTCCAGGTCACAAGCTTCTGGCAGTCGCAGCTCCGTGTGGTGCCAAGGGCCTGATTGAGTGGTTGGCATTTCTGCATCCCGGCTTACTCTCTGGGGACGCTGGTGAGTCACCAAAGAGGTGTTGCTGCCGCTACAAACGTCAGGGCCACAGCCAGGGGCAGCAGGGACACTGGATCCCCTAATATAGACAAAGGCAGGCAGCTCCGGTCAGCGCTCTCTGCTCTGGACAGGCTGGAGCCCTGAGGTCTGAGGACGCCCAGGGAAGCCAAGTGCCCTCCTCGGTCAGTCAGCTCCGCAGGAGTGACCAACAAGACACCAGCACACGCCGAGGCTGACCCAGGGCAGGGCACCCAGCCTGGGCACGGAGAGGGAGGTGTGAGTGTGGCTGAGTGACAGGGTGTGAGAAGGAGCGCGTCACGGTGTGGCAGTGTGTGTGAGGGCGTGTGTCCAGTGTACAGCGTCTCTGGGGGTGGGTGTGCAGGCCAGTGAACCTGGGGGAGTGGCTGTGGCTGTGGAAGATTGAGGGGATGTGTGTGTGAGTGCACGTGTGGCCAGTGGGCACTGGCAGATGGACAGATCCACAGAGGACCAGGTATGGGGCCCACCAGGGCCATGACCCGGCCTCACCTCCTGGCAGAGCTCTCACCCTGGGAAGGCATTGACTGGGCAGCCAGAGCCCTCTGCCCACTTTACATGGAGCGGTGCTGCCACCTAGAGGAAAAGTGGGGGACATTCCAGGGAAAGGTTCCTGCTGGCACGGTGACAGGTGCCGGCCTTGGGCTGTTCAGGCTCTAGTCTCAGATAAGAAAGGACAGAGGGGACAGGGAGGAGGAGGTTCCAGGGAAGAAGGGTGGGGCACAGGGGCGGGAGGACAGGTGCAGAGCAGGAGGATGGGGCGCAGGGTGGGGTATGGGGCACAGGGTGGAAGGATGGGGTGCAGGGCGGGGGGATACCATGGGGTATGAGGTGCAGAGTGTGAGGATGGGGTGCAGGGCGGGGGGATGGGGTATAGGGGGATGGGATGTAGGGCAGTGGGATGGGGTGCAGGGCAGGGGGATGGGGTATAGGGAGATGGGATGTAGGGCAGTGGGATGGGGTGCAGGGTGGGAG
The DNA here is from genome assembly GCF_052094955.1 of Ictidomys tridecemlineatus. NCBI lineage: Eukaryota > Metazoa > Chordata > Mammalia > Rodentia > Sciuridae > Ictidomys > Ictidomys tridecemlineatus. The sequence goes on from NC_135482.1 coordinate 197,452,107, forward strand.
GATGGGGTACAGAGGTGGGAGTACAGGTGCATGACAGGAGGATGGGACGCATGGCAGGGGGATGGGGTGCAGGAAAGGGGGAAGAGGTGCAGGGCAGGGGAATGGGGTACAGGGTGGGAGGATAGGGTACAGGATGGCGGTATGGGGTGCAGGGTAGGAGAATGGGGTGCAGTCACCTGAAGGTGACCTGAGCCAAAGCTTTGGTTTCCTGCTCCATCTCAGGTTTTTGGCTGGAGGCTTCAGTTCCTGCCTCTTGGGTCTCAGCCTAGGGCCCCTCCAGGTCCTCATAGCATGGCATCTAATTCCCCCTGAGTGAGGGCCCCAGAAAGTCAAGAAGCCACAGGCCCTCGTCCACTTCACCTCTGAAATCAACACCTCACTTCACCTAACTCAGTTGAAGCAAGTCATAAGAGCCAAGCTGCATTTGGGGTGGAATTCAGCTGTGCCCCGTGAAGAATGGAACTGTGGACACATCTTGGCGCCACACAGAGGCTGAGCCAGCCCCTGTTTTCAAGTCCCATCCAGTGGCCCCCAGCCCCAACCTTCACTTTTTAACCCAGGGCTCACACCAAAGTCACAAGGGAAGTTTTGTCCAAACCCCTGTGCCCGGGACCCCCCTCGTTCTCACCTTCAGAGGCTGCCTGGTGCTGGGCATGTGGACGAGGTGAAATCCTGATGCACTGGCTCTGGACCCCGCCCAGGGCAGCCTGTTGGCCCTGCCCCCAGATTTCCATGCACCTGGCCCCACGTGGACCTCGGGCAGAAGAGGCCTCATCATCGTTGTTCTTCGGCCTCGGTGCAGAATCTTGCTTCCCCCCAGCTCCTCTCCCTGTGGAAGCCAGAGCTGTGGTGAGACAGCAGCGCTGCCCCTCTTCCCAGCCAAGCCAGAGCCCCCCAGGTGAGCACCGCCACATTCCTGCTCCCTCGGAGGACAGTTGAATCACGTCGGGAAAGAAAGACTCAAGGCATCACCCGTGGCGAGCCTCGGAGGCACCTCCAGGACTGTGTGGGAAGACTCAAGGCGTCACCCGTGGCGAGCCTCGGAGGCACCTCCAGGACTGTGTGGGAAGACTCAAGGCGCCAACCCGTGGCGAGCCTCGGAGGCACCTCCAGGACTGTGTGGGAAGACTCAAGGCGCCACCCGTGGCGAGCCTCGGAGGCACCTCCAGGACTGTGGGGAGGGCAGCTTTCTTCCTAAATGCCGCACCTCTTCCCCCCGGGCTCAACTGCCTGCACTCGGATGCTTGCAGCAAGGACCTGTGTGGATCCCCTTGAGCTGTTTACTCTGGGGTCCTTACTGGGGAGTCCTCTTTCCCTTGGCAACTTGCCCTTTATCTTCCAGCTCAGGTGGTGCCTGCCAGGCCAGGATGGGCTTGTCTGGTCCCTTCCCAGTGTCCTCCAGGCTCCTGAGCCGCCTGGACGTGCTCCTTTCCTTCCATTGCACCATGGCTTCATGGACTTGCCCTCTCTGCTGCTCCACGGCCTCCTGAGAGCCACGCGATGTCTTCCGCCCTTTCCGACTTCCCTCCTGCACTAAGCATGGAGCGGCTGGGTGCAGATCGGCCTGTTTCCACATGCTCACCTGGACAGGTCCACTTTCCACGTGTTGGGTAAAGAGACTCCAACTTTGTAATGTTCCTGCCATTTAAAAGAAAACCAGATGTAAGACGTCACCACTAGTGTGGTGTCCAGGCTGTGGGGACAGCATGCCACCTTGCGCTACTGCACCTCGTCTGTGTAGCAGGTTGACTCTAGACACTGTTGGGAAGGAAGACAGGTCCCAGGAGGTCTGAGCAGTCATCCCTAGAAAAGGGCTTCATGTCGTGGTGACCATGACCCATTCAATCCAGTCACAGGAGGGGGCAGGGCAGTCCTCTTTTTCTGTTAGCACCCAAGTGGAAGCCCCAGCAGAGCAAGTGGCTTGCTCGTGTTGACACGGGACACTTCTCATTCTCTTACTGCACAGTTTGGTTTCCTGCTCCATCCCAAGCTCTTGGGGCAGGTGCACTCTTGGGTCCTGACTCAGGCAAAGAGGGGCAGAGGAAAGGAAGGTGTGACCTGTCCACCGACACTGGCAGGATGATCTGGACAATGGTGCAGACTGAGGAGCTCTGGGTTCTGCAGGGAGGCCAGCAGCAAAGAGACAGAGGACGGCAGAACCTCCAACAGAAGAAATGCATTATGACGTCTCCATTGACAACGATGAACGATGCTGCCTCATTCTGGGGGAGGGGCCTGAGATTTCAATATTTAAGCAGATTCGACCTGCAGACTGTCGATCAGAGGCCCACAGGGCAGCCTAAGAAAACCAGCTGTATTGACCAAAATGGTCCAAAGTGCATGAATGGTAGAGTATTGGAAATTCCAGGAAGTTCTCCCAGTACACAACACCAAGAAGGAGGGAAATACTCTCTCCACTACGTGACTTTTGTCATTTGTACCAGCACAAAATGCACCAACGTGTATTTGCAGCATACCCCTCACATATATGTGATAAGTAAAGCGCGTTTGTTGGTGTTTGCCTCCTGTGCAGATGTCTGTCCTGTCATGCGATAGTAGAAAGGAACAGAGACTAAAGACAAAGACAAGTTGGGATGTTTCATAAGAAAACTTCTATCCACTTCCTTCTCCCTTTATTGTTGTTCGATGCCATCATTTGACACTTCTCCACCTAAGAACACAGATGCTATGGGGCACAGCTCCAGACTCTGGGGCCAGGTGCACTCTTGGGTCCTGACTCAGGCAGTTGTGTCACTGTGACGAAAACTCCTGACAAGAACGACTTAGAGGAGGGAGAGTTTGGGGTTCATGGTGGAAGGACATGCAGAGGGAAGCTTCTCATCGCCTGGTGGCCAGGACATGACAAAGAGGAAGTGGGAAGGGGCTGCAGAGAAGATGCACCTCCAGGCTGGCCCCCAGTGGCCCACCTCCTCCATCAATGCCCCACATGCCCACGGCCCTTCCCAGTCAGTCCATCCAAACTAGGACAGACTGATTAGGTCATACCATTTCACCTCCAAACTTTCCTGCATTAACACAGGAGTTTTCGGGAGCAACTCTCACATCCAAATTATAACAGATCCTATGACCAAAGACCATGGGCAGCTGCAGAGGCTGGAAGTGGCCAGGAAATGCCTTCTCCACCAGAGCCTCTGGAAGGAGCCAGCCCTGCCGACACCTTGAATTTGACCCAGACTTCCCACTTCCAGACCTGTAGGACAGTGCATTTGTGTGGTTGTAAGTCAGCAGTGTGTGGTGATTTTTTAGAGTGACAATAGGAAGAAAATACTGACTTATCCATGGGAAACGCTGTTCTTTACCAAGATCTCTGGAAGAGAAGGGCTTGAAAGGTGGGGGAGGGGGAAGCACAGGGAGAGACAACGTAATTTTACCAGAGTCACCTCAATGTTCTCAGTAAAGGCATGGGCTTTGCCCTGGAGGAATTTCTTTCTCCCCTGGCTGTGTCTAGGGCGTCTGCAAGAATTCAATCAGTGAACTCTTGTTTGGAGTATCCCACGTCCCCTGCAGAGGCTCAGGCTCCAGGGGAACAGGGAAGGCGATGTGTGGGTGGGTCCTGTGCTGGGCACGGTGAGCAGGGCCTATGGGAGCAGGCCCCGCCCTTGGAAGTGGCCTGTGAGCTTGGGCTGGTAGATGGACAGCAGTCCCTAGCTGGGCAGAAAGGGCAGCAGGAAGAAGGGGGGCACAGAAGGCCACCTGGGTGCTCAGGGGGCCCTCAGCGTCCAGGGTGCTGAAGCAGCACTTGGACACTGGCCGGCCCTCTCAGGGAAGTTCCTACAAGGTTCCTCGCACACTCTCCAGGTGAGCTTGCAATGTCCCCCAAGGTACGATCTCCAGACCTCTCCAGAAGTGATTTTACAATAGGTTTTGTTATGACAGATATGAGGTGTCCTCCAAAAGTTCACATGTAAGGCACGCAAGAGAGTTTGGAGGTGAAATGACAGGGTTGTGAGAGCCTCGCTCTTGCTGACTGAATTAGTGGTGAGAACTCTAAAGAGGTAGAGTGTGGCCAGAGGAGGTGGGATTTGGGGTGTGCCTTTGTAAATGTGTCCCTGGTGAGGGGAACAGGTTCTCTCTGCTTCCTGATTGTCGGGGCCTGGGTTGCTTTTCCCACCACACCTTTCCTGCCTCACTTGGGCACAGAGCAATGAGTTGGCCATTTATGGACCGAACCTCTGAAACTGTGAGCACCAAAACACTTTTCCCTCCTCTAAAACTGTTCTTGTCAGGTCTTTTGGTGACTCACACAGTCTTTCCTCCCATTCTCCCATCCCCCGGAGCACTCTCCACCATTCCTAACCACTTCTTGAAGGGGAAATTGGTGAGAAGCTTCCCTTTTGGTGATTAAGGGAGTGGAAGAGTTGACCAGGACTAGGGCAAAATTTAGAGGGGGAAAATGTTAAGAGGCAAAATGCCTTTTTCGTGTGACTACAAGTAAAAAGGCCATTTCTATGATTTGTATAAACATTGTGTTTAGAAGACAACTCAACCCAGGGCCATTGCTGGAGAAGTCCTCCTGGTGGTGCCTAACTCCACCCTGAGGATGTCCACGGAGGAATCTGGCTTAAATGAAATATAAAGAAAACCTCCATAAAAAGACCCCAGTCAGCGCCCAGGGAGCCTGGAAGGGGGAGGGAGAAAGCAAGGGCTTCCCTGGGCGGGCGGCTCCGGTGGAGGACTGGGCGGGCAGGGCAGGGCCTCAGGACTTTTTAACACCTGGGGTGGATCCCCACCTGCATCCTTCCCTAAAGACTAAAGAGAATCCCAAAGCAGGACTTGAAGACTCCCAACCAACCGTGGTACCGGGCCTCTGTCATTCCCAGTGCATTTTCCCCAAGGTGACTGGCGACACCAGCTAACATCCTGGACGGGCTCAGCCCCATCCCACCTCCGTGACCAGAAGGCTGAATGGGTTCCCCTGGGGCGACTGGGAGTCAGGGAGAGGGGCCTGCCTTTCCCAGCACCCGCCCTGGGCTGGCTCTTGCCACGTCTTGCCTCCGTCCTGGTTAATAGGCATTTCGTTAAGAACTGAAGCCGACTGAAGGCCTCAGGGTCCTCACGCATGCTTAACAACTGATACCACCTAAGAAATGTCTTTAAAAATCCCCGATTCTGCCACACCTGCCCATTTCCTTGGCGTAAATACTCTACCATCTCTACCGTGGCCGACCGCAAGCCCTCAGGGCCAGGGCCAGCCGCCCCAGCGCACTTTCATTCAAGATTTAAATGAAAACACGGAGGTGCTCCTCTGCAACCTGGGAATAGAGAAGAATGTTCAAGATGATAATTCAATACACAGAAACCATAAAACAAAATCACTTAAAAATGCCATGAGTGAAATCAAAGAGCATGTCAAATAACAATCAGTGCGGTTTTTATCACAGAACTTCTCAGTTCTTTTAAAGGAGACTAACAAGTGGAGACATCATGCAAATGATATGAACACAAAAATTTCTTAGAAAAAAAAGAGACTCAAAGGGTTCTTCAACATATTAAGAGGTGCTCAGCCTCACTGCCAGTAAGTGACAGGAGTGGAGAATTGAGTCCCTGGACACAGTTTGATACGGCCCCGGGTCGGGAGGCCGAGGAGCTCTTCTCTTCCTTGTGTTGCTGGTGGGGTGTAAACTGCTCCCCCAGAGGGAAAACTGACAACATCTACCAAAACAAGCCACCGTGACGCCCACTGGCCCAGGGACGGAGCCCTGGGACATACCTGGGCAGGATTGTGGGAAGGACCTTTGGTAACCGTTAGGAAACCACTCTGGAGTCCTGCAGCAGGGGCTGGCTACCCAACCACAGGACAGAATGTGCCGGCGCACAGAAAATGTGGGGCAAGTCCCCGCGGTGTTTAGGGATCTGCAGGGCAGAGGGTCTTAATGAGGAGCAGCAGCACGCCACGGCTGCCTGCCCACAGGCTTTCCTCCAAATACCAAGAAAGGAGCATGAGGACGCGTGGCTTGACTTTCTTTCCTGCGCATTGATGAACAGCGATGAACCATTTTGTGGGCTTTGGGGAGGGGTGTGAGGAGCAGGTGGGGAAATGGAATGGAAGAGATTTCTCAGTGTTTCCCTTCTTACAATTTTTTTATTCATTTGAATATGCTACCTATTCACAACTCATGTCCATTAAATAACAGGTCCAGCCAGGTTCTGGAGACCACAGCTGGCAGACGCAGACCTTGAGTGGACCGCCCGGCAGCCTCTCGAGGCTACAACACCCCCTGCTCGGCGCTGCTCAGCCTCGGTCCCTCCCTCACAGTGGTAGCACGGATGTGCTGGTACAAGGAGCCTGCTAAATGCTGGGTGGTGGTGGCCCAGGAGTTGTGTTGTTACAAACATCGCATCTGTGCCGCCGCCCACGTCACGGAGAGTCCTCCAGAGGCACAGAGGCACAGAGGGGTTGGGAAAGGGCCAGGCAGTCGAGGGAGTGTGCTCATAGAGGGTCTTAGCTCCTAGGGCTGCAGTGGCCAAATAGCCCCGGCGGCTGGAAGCCATGGCAAAGGGTTCTCCGGTGGACCTGAGGCTGGACTCTGCCAAGCCTGCCCATCCTTCCTGGTCTCCGGCCCCAGGTGCCCCTTGGCTTGGAGATGCTCCTCTCTGTGCTCTGCCTCCTTCACACAGTGTTCTCCGTGCACCTCTGCCATCACATGGCTTCCACCTTGCCATGCGGACAGCCGTCCTGGAGGGCTAGGAGCCCGCCCTCCTCAGTGCACCCTCATCCTAACTGAGCGCGTCTGCAATGCCCTACTTCCAAATAAGGTCACGTCCATGGGCACCAGATTTAGGACCTGGACATACCTTTTCAGGGTACAGAATTTCATTAGGGGCCAAGAGCATCTGTGTCAGTCAGATGAGTCAGTAATTTAAATTTTACTAACTTACCCGAGAAGCTGATCCTAAAGAACATGAAAACTCACTGGGGTATTTGGCAGAAAACTTTCCCTCATATAAATGGCAAAATAGAAATTCTAATTTTCCCCACAAAAGTGGAGAAGAGCACCTGACGTAAGCCCAATCAAATTTCCAATGCACTGGGCTGGGGATGTGGCTCAAGTGGTAGCGCGCTCTCCTGGCATGCTTATGGCCCGGGTTCGATCCTCAGCACCACATACAAACAAAGATGTTGTGTCCGCCGAAAACTAAGAAATAAATATCAAAATTCTCTCTCTCTCTCTCTCTCTCTCTCTCTCAAAAGAAAAAAATGTTTAAAAAAAATTTCCAATGCACGGTAGGTCAGACCACAGTAGGCCAGGGGTTTAGATGCAGTGAGGTATGGCCAGGCCGGGAGGACAGACGGTGAGGCAGACCTCCCTGGAGCAGCCAGGACACTGGGAGACCACACTGTCTAAGAATTGCAACTCCTCGGGGAGCCACTGTGGACACCTGCCCTGGGTCCAGAGCTGTGGAACCGCGTTGAGTCTTAGCAGGGAAAAACTGAGCTAAAAACTGCACGAGCTGCCCAGGACCCTGTCTAGGAGGCTGCCCAGGTACGCAGCGCAGAGCCAGGAACGGTCGGTCGCACTACCTGGAACCCTGCCGACAGGTGGAGTGCTGAGGAGACAGCCTCCCCCCAGGCTCGGCTCAGAAGGCCTGGGACCCAGGGCACCCTGGACAAGAAGAAGGGACCTCAGCTCAGACTGGGCAGGTTCTGGAAGTTCACCAAGAAGAGAAGTTCAGGACGGTCAGAAAGCAAAGCAGCCACGGGAAGCGGCTCCTGCTCAGAGCAACGCGGGCCTCCTAGGGGGGCGGTGAGTGAGTCTCGGGCTCTCCTTTAAGAACTCTGTGGGGTGGGCGGGAAGTTACGTGGGAAAAACCTCCCCTGGGCGATCACAGGGAGATTACAGAGGCCTCGTCCTGCTGAGGATCTGTGGCTCACTGAGTCTCCTCTATGTGGCTAAAGATAACATTTGGAAGGTGCCTATATTTCAGGCTTCTTAGAATACTTCTCCCTCCATCTAACCTAATCTAAAAATACAGTGCGTAGGCTAATAGCCCATGCAGGCACTGATCAAAATAGGGCGATTTTCATACAAGAGTGGACTTGCAATCACCTTAAGGTTTATGGATTTCTCAGAAGTTTGAGAGTGACAGGCCCGGAAGAAAAACAGGGCTGGGAGCAAAGGCACCAGGTGACTCTAATCATGGGACTTTCAAGTGCACGGCTCCTTCCCGCCCATCTTAATTGCCTCTCTCCTCTCGGAACCGCCACGTGGGACCACAGCTGAACAGTGCTGGCGAGGTCCTGGCGAAGGGCCCACAGCCTTCAGGACCCTTCCCTGCAAGAAGGGGCTGGCAACAAATTCCTGGCGCTCTGGCCAGCCCAGGCCAAGTCTGTGTCCTCCTTAGAACCATGCTTTTGAATCTCTCTTCCTACGGGATGGCGCGGGCAGGAGCCCCAGGGTAGCACGCAGCCCCGGCCACCAAGGAAGGGCCCTCCTGTCTCCCCCAGAGCGTGACCCTGCCTGTCCTTCTCAAGCCGTGCCCCTGGTTTCCATTCCTTCCATGAGGGATGTGTGTGGCAGGAGGGAAACCAGGAGGGACTCTGGAAGCTAAAGGAGGAGAGGAGAAGTCTGCCCGATGTCCCCATAGGAGACCTATAGACAGGACCCGCCTTCCCAACTCTGTGAGCCCGAAGATCAGGCTTCCAAGAAGAGTTTGGAAACACGGCTCTTCCACACGCTTCCTTCACATGGCTCTGCATACTGAGGCCACGTGTGGTCAGGTTGTCCAACACGGAAGCAGGCTCACAGGGACGGGAGCCCATGCCCCGCACCCAGACACGGACTGCAGCAGGGTGGTGGCATCCCAGATGAGCTGTGCTGCAGAGGGGACACTGAGGGGACACTGCTGATGGACAAAGCCAGCAGGAGAGTCCTGGAGACACAGGCCTGCTGTCCCAGGCTCCCGTGAAAGCTGGAAGGCTTGGGAGGAAGGCACCTCCCAGGAAACTGAAGGATTCTGCACACAGCTTTGCATAATGGACGCCCCTCCCTCCCGCCATTCAGGGAAGGTCTTTTGTTGCTCCCGGAGCCTAATTGCTGCTGAGAATGGGCGGCAACAAAAGGCCTCCGGTCTGAGCTGGGCAGCCATCTCCCAGGCCCTCTGTGCCTGGGGACCAGCGCTGAGTGCGGATTAATGACGGGGTGCCGGGCAGCAATGACGCGCACCCTTCTTGTGGAGGGGCTGAGCTAATCTTCTTAAAGATTCTTAAATGATGCTGTCAATTTGCTTATAAACCCCACTTCAAAGAGGGAGATCAAGTGGGGGTAATTGAAAGGGACAGCAATGGGGAGAGAGTGACAGAGAAGTTCTGGATGATTAACATTAATATGACACCTGCCACTGAAATGACACAGGACAGTGCATTGTGGTGGCGAAGTTCTCACAGGAACTCCTCCAGAGTGGCGGGCGGGGGAGGGGCTGCGGGCTGCGCAGGCCTGGGGGGGGCACCAGCAGGCCCCTCTCCGTGCATCTCTGTGGGCACGTCTCTGCAGCCAGGGCCCCTGCCCTCCAGATGACCTCCGCATGGCCCCGTGGCTTCCGCAACCACCAGGTTTTGCACTCTGAAGCGCACAGGGCCCTGCCTGCTCCTGTCTCAGGGCGGCCCCCCTGGGCTCAGCTTGGTTCTGAGTGACCCGAGACGTTCCTCCTGCTGAAGGTCAGGAGAGCAAGAGAGACCACAGAGTGGGGGCTTGGTCACTCTGTCCATATACATCAGCCAGCAAAGACCGAAGGTCACACGTTCAATCATGGAACCTCCAGGGTGAGGAGGCTGCCGAGAAAGTAGGTTGTGCCTCAGGGAGGGGTGAGCACCCGCGCAGCACCCCCAGACCCCCGACCCTGCACACCATGAGGACAGCACGCAGAGAATGAGCAGGCCGACTCCACGTTATCAGCGTAAAGACAGTGACGCCCAAGACAACTGCAGCAGTGATTAGCCTTTGTTTGTTTGGGGTTCGGGTACCAAGGATTAAACCCAAGGACCCTCTACCACTGAGCTACTACACTCCAGTTCTTTTTATTTTATTTTGAGACAGGGTCTTGCTTAGTTGCTGAGGCTGGACTTGAACTGGCAAAGCTCCTGCCTCAGCCTCCCGGGTGGCTGGGATTACGGTGGTGTGCCACTGCACCCAGTGCAATCAGTCTTCTCAAGACTCTCCTCACTGGGCCAGGCCTGCTGTTGTTACCACTGTTGACCGGTGACGAGTTCTTGCTCCCCGATGTTGAAGAATAACACCAAAGAAGCACGCCGAGGCAGGGTCAGAGTAGAGATTAGAAGTTTATTAAAGGACGGCAGAAAAGACTTCTCCTGGAGGAAGAAGGGGACCCAAGAGGTGGAATCCAGTTGGTGGGCAAATGTATTTCCCTTTTTATAGGTTTGGTGATGGAATGCAAGGGGGAGGGTTAGGACACAGGTGGACCTAATTATCACCTTTTGGGATGGGATTATCACTTTTCTGGGATGGGCTATCTCCAAATCTGTTGGGGCTGTTGGTTAACACTTCTTTGAGGTGGACTTTGGCCTAGGGCCTTTTGGGGACTTCATTAACATTCCATGAATTGTCCTGTGTTTTCCCTGAGTCATTCCCAGCATGGCCTCCATTTTAGATTTCACTCGATATTAGACCCGATTTACCTAACTACACTGACTACCTAACTTTAAATCTGGCTTCACTGTGAAGACTGGGCCTCCTCGGCACTGGACTCCACGTTGTCCACTCACACACCACTGCTTAGGCCCAGGTCCTCCTCCTTCCAAGGCCTGACCCACTGGCCCCAAGACCACTGTGACCCGGAGACACACTATGAAATCCCTCTCCACTGGAAATGCAGACGCCAGCCCCTGGCCCAGCAGAAGCCTCGGTCACCCAGGGACCCGGCTGGGCTGTTCCCCTCCACCTTGCAGTTAAGCTCAGAAGCTACCAGAAAGGCGAATGAAGAGAGGGCACGGCCGCTTCCTTCTCCCTTTTGTTTCCTCCCCCTTCCTCACAAAGACACCTCCTTGTTCTGACCAGAGGTCACAAGGGCAGGCAGGTAGAGGGTCAACGGGAATCACGGGGACTGGCGCTCCGGGACCTGGGAACCAAGGCCCTGATGAATGGTGTGCAAGGCCCGTGGCCTGGCCAGGTCTGGGGTGCCCTCTCCTCACCCAGCAGCAGCGCCTGGGCCCCCCTTCTGGTCTGCTGGGCCGTGGGCAGGCCACCCTGAGGACGGCAGTAGGCAGCACTGGCAGCAGCGGTGCTTTCTCTGTTTAATTAGAGCAATTTACCAACATCTCTCATGGGGGGAACTTGACCCTCCTGCGCCCGGGTTCTCGTTCCCCAGGGCATCCCGCTCCCGTCCGCAGAGCCAGACAAGAATAGAAACTGCAGAGAAGCTCTTCTGTGCTGCTGGGACATTCCAGCCATGCTCCTGGTTCTTTCAAAGGAACACAATTATCTGATGGTTCTTGGAAGCAATTAAAATGAGGAAGCGCGCACCCTGCTTCCACGCCTGGTCTGTCTTCCCAGTCCGTGGCACTGGATCGAAGCAGGACAACTCTGGGCAGCCTCTGAGGAGCGGGGTGCCATGCAGCAGGGACGGAGGATTTGAGGCCGCCTGGCTGAGCTGTGCCCACTAGCGGGTCTTTGGAAGTGTGCTCCTGGTTGCAAGTAGAGGAGTGGAGGAGGGTCACTCTTGGCAGTGGTCACTCTTGGTAGTCGGAAGTGGAGGAGAGTGGAGACTGAATACTCACAGCCCTGGAACTGAGTGTTTGTTCCAGTGACAGGTGACATTCCCAGATTATGGGAGCTGAGCCTGCTCTGTGCTGTGCCGGGGGTCCTGTAGAAATCCCCTTCCTAAAGTGGGAAAGAGGACTGTCAGGATTGAGGATGGCCATGCTCAGATGTCATGATCCAGGTATTCTTCGTTTCCTATCCCTCCAGGAAGCACCAGGAAGAGGCGGCATCCTCCCTGAGCCAGCAGTGACACTGGACCTCATGCAAAGAGGCAGCCAAGGGAGCCTCCGCACACGCTTGTCCGGGTGACCCCAGGAGGAGCACGGCCTTGACTGTTGGTGATCAAAGACACCATCGGCTGCTTGGAGGAGGGACACAGGTACTGGCCCATGGCAGGCCCTTGACTGTGGTGCCATCTGCCACCCTCTGGACCCTCCCTTGCCAACACGGAAGTGGGTCATTCATGACATCTCTCAAGGTGGACGGCAAGAAATCTAGGCTCCTGTTGAGATCAGACGTTGTCACAGCCTCATCAACAATTCCTCACCGTTTCCACTGAGGGCTGGAGTCTGGGTTGGGGGCGGGGGAGAGCCTCCTGGTCCGGGTAACTCTTCAAGAGGAGCCTTCGGAGCCAGGCATGGTGGCACACATCCATAACCTCAGCACTCAGGAGGCTGAGGCAGGAGGATCACAAGGTCAGGGCCAGCCTGGGCCACTTAGTGAGCCCTGTCTCAAAATGAAAAGTAGAAGGACGGGGATAGGGCTCAGTGGTAGAGAGCCCCTGGGTTCCATTTCTGGTACACAAGAAGTCGAGGAAGAGGACAGCGTCCCGTGAAACAGTGACTTCTCAGGGCTGTCACATCAAGAAGGGTCAATGGCCTCTCCCAGATAGCATCCTTCAGAGAAAGGACAGGGAGCAGCTGCCCAGAAAGACAGCGGCGGGCAGGTGCGCTCCAGGTGGGAAGCCCCCGGTTTCCTGAGCCTTCTTCTCCCCTGCACCTGGGCAGCAGGATGGGATCCCCGGCGGCCCTCGGACACGCTGGCCATCCACCACAGGCTGTGCTGGAGCTGCTTGTCAGAGGGAAGACCCCTCTGCCTAGGAACCGATCCTCCCGAGTCACCGACGGTTTTCTGAGACGACGAAGAACCTCGGTAAGCTCAGGAAGACCCAGTCACCTAGCAGAGCAGGGAGTTGTCCTGTGGTCACTGAATGGCCGGCCAGTGGCTTCCACGGTCTCTACAGTGGACATGCTGCCTTCAACTCAACCTCAGTGAAGTCCAAACCTCTTGACCTTCCGCTTCACTAAAAGGCTGGGCTGTTGGGCTGGGAGAACAAATGGAACCATTACTTGAAAGGTTTCAAATTCTGATGAGCAGAAGGATTGTTTTGGAAAATCTATAGCAGAGAGAAGCATAATTATAATGTAGATTTGTGGGGTGTTCAGTCCAAACTCATCTCCAATCCTAATGTGGTTTTCTAACAATAACACTCCACTGAAAGGGGGCAGCCCACAAATAAGTGCCTCCGTTAGATACATTTCCTGTCCAGTTAAAAATAAATTTGCAGACATTTGAAAGCAGCATAGCGTCCTTCCTAACAATCACCCCCCATCCCCCACAATGTCACTGGGCCAAAGCTTTGGCACTGTCAAAGTCCTTATGGTGAAAAAGGAACCCAGCCTATAATATGAGATTCAGTTAGAAATCCTTTGCTAACTGGGCACGTCTGTAATCCCAGGGATTCCGGAGACTGAGGCTGGAGGATCACAAGTTTGAGGCCAGCCTCAGCAATTTAGTGAGGCCCTCAGCAGCGTAGCAAGACCCTGTCTCAAAATAAACATAAAAAGGGGCTGAGGACGTAGCTGAGTGGTAAAGCCCCTGGGTTAAATCTCCAGTAACCACCCCCCACAAATGAAAGAAATTCTTCCAGAAAGAGGCCTCGAGTCAAGAACCCCGAGGGGCTACGTGATAGAAGGCAGACACCTTACCTGGACACTGCCAAGGTTCAATCTGTCCCCCCAAATGATGTGTTGAACCCCAGCACCTCAGAGTGGGACCTGATTTGTAAACACAGTGAGATGAGGTCACCCTGGGGAGGGTGGGCCCTGATCCCCTAGGACGCTGTCCTCGTAACAAGAGGAGAGCAGAGGCTGCGGCAGGGCTCTAGGGCCAAGGGACACCAGGGACGTCAGGCTGCTGGGAGCTGGAAGGCCAGGAGGGGGGCCCCAGCCCTGGAGGGGCAGGGCCCTGCTGTCGGTCCAGCCTCGTAGCTACCCATGTATGGTGCCCTGCTCCAGCCTCGCAGCAGCTCTGGGCCACCAGGCAGTGGGGGTGGACCAGCACTCACGGGTCTTCCCATGGCTGCACACCAGGCGCTGAGCAGGTGGCTGTGTAGGAGGAAGGAGGAGCTGACCTGCACCCGCTGCCCGTGGGCGTCTTCCAGGGCACCTGCACTCGTGGACCCTCTGTCCAGGGGGCAGCAGGCTCAGCCCAGTTGAGGTTTCCAGCCACCTTCTGGACGTCCGTCTATGATGGGTTCAGGGCTGCAGCTGGTTGGCCCTGAGCCACTGAGGAACCATGGCTTCTCTGCAGGAGGCACGGACACCTCTGCTTTCTCCTGCCTGAGTCCCCAGCAGCAGCACCACGATGCACAGCAGACGTCCCTCCTCCCCACCCCGCGCAGGAGCACCCCCAGGGAGAAGCCCGTCGGGGAGCTGCTCAGCGAGAGGCAGCGGGCGCCCTCTGTCGCGGCCTCCGGAGTCTTGTTGGTGGCTGGCTTCTGGTTGTGATTCGTGCTGGAAAGGCTGGATGAGCTTAGGGGTGTCCCCAATACACCAGCTTGTCACTGCACTGCCATTTGGTACTGAATCAGGGCCTGCGGAAGTTAGCTGGCCATCGGTGCCCCATCTTACCCAGGTGTAGCCATAGCGCAGGTGAGATGTATATTAACAACACAACGGGCTTCGAGGAAGCGAGAGGGGCATCCACACAGACTGTCCACGCAGGACACGCTGAACCCCAGGGCACAGAGAGGCGCCTAGAGAAGGCACAGCAAGAGCTCCTGACCGCCTTCCAGGACCCTGGGCTCCACTCCTGAAGACCCAGCCAGAGGCGCGGCCTCCTGGGAGCTGTGAGGTGGCCGCGCAGAGTCCTCAGTGCGTCTTCTCCTGGCCTTTGGTCTGGCAGTGCACCCACCAGGGGCTGCAGGAAGCCGGCCACCGGGCACAGACAGCTTTGCCAGGCTTGCTAAGGGCTGTTTACCAAGGTGAGTCAGGGGTTAAGAAAACCAGCGAGGTTTGTGCAGTGGCCCAGGGGCCACCAGCCTCAGGCGTGAGGGCACAGGGGAGGGAACGGCACTCCCACCCCCAGAGGGCTGCCCCGTAGTGTGAGGGGCCTGAGTGACCAAGGCTGTGGCTTCCAGCAAAGCAACACTGCGCCCAGACCCAGGGGCCAGGGGGAACCCCTGACGCCTCCCCCTGTGCTGCTGTCCCCCACTGGCCAGCCCACGGAGCCAGGCTCGAGGAAGTCAGTGGACAGCTCCAATGGGCCTGCTGGGGCACAGGGCAAGCAGAGGGGCAGTGGCCTGCAGGGACCTGGTCTCTGGGGAGAGAGACAAGGCTACGTGAACCTAAGTGGTCGGACACTCACGGCCGCACTTCTCACTGGTTTTCTCCAGGGAACCCCAGGACTCCGGCACGGCAGGGAGGACGTCTCTGTTAAAGCAGCAGCTTGTGAGTGTCCCTCAGGGAAGGGGCCAGCCCAGAGTCCTGCAGCAGGAGGCGGGGTGGCGAGGGGGCCTCCCTCAGCCCCACGGTCCTGCCCGTTGCTCATGGACATCCCTCATCAGGAAGGCCTCAGAGCCCAGTGGTCCCTCTCCTGGCCCGCTGTCCAGGCTCACGGACATGGCCGACCTGCATGTGCAACATGGCTCTTCCTAATGGCTCCTCGGGTGGACACCACTGTGCCCCCCAGTCAACCTGCTTTTCAAGACTATCCCTCACCCAGAAAAAAGAACAACAAGTGAGACAACTGCAGAGACCCATCTGAAGTCACAGCGCTTCCGCGGCAGGCGCCAGCCTCACAGCTCACCCAGGCTCGGCCACAGACCTGGGTTCCACAAGCTGGGTGCTCCCTCCACCAGGACCCTCAGGGCAGCCCTGGGCCAGGAGCCTGCTCCCCAGGGAGAGCCGCTGGTGGCTAATGACACTGCCTCACAACGCCACTAGAGACACGTCATCAGCATCGTCAGGACCCAGAGGGAGACTCGACACAGGAAGAAGGAAGCGGCTGGCGAGGCCTCTGTGTCACTGCTGTGGCACCTCCCTCCAAGGCCACACGTCGGGTGACCCTTTCAGCAAACACTGGTGATGGGGGCTCCCACATGCTCCTTGCCCATGACAAAGCATCTGGCCAAGCCACATGTCACTGATGGTCCCAGAGTGTGCCCTGAGAGCAGGGTGGCACCACGCCCCAAGGGATGGCTTGTTTTCCACCCGTGCTCCTCAAAGGACAGGTTCAATGCCTGGGGGTAAAGGAGAGGAGTTGAGGGAATGTATCCAAGAAAGAAATTTAAATATTGGGAAAGAATCCTTTGGGAATTAGAGCTTCATTTCTGTGTCTAGAAGTGTCACTGCTATTGTGAGAAGCTTAGGATTACATGAGCCCATTTCTCCACGAGGTGCACGTGGCCACAGTTAACTCCGCACAGAGCAGGGTAAGGTAAGGACATCATGTGGATAACCAAAGAGGACCATGGCTCTTCCTGTGCCTGTGTTCACCCCCTTAGCAATGAGAGGCCAGTACTCCAGTCCCGGAGTCTGGACTCAAACTCATCAGTGTGACATCAGTGCTGTGCAGCAGGCTGCTCTCAGGAGCTCGGAGACTGAGTCGTGTGCATGCACTACCCTGGGGATGGCTGGAGATGCCTCCGTTCCCCAGCCAACCAGCCCCAAGCAAGGCCACTGACCTACAGATGCGGAAAGAGCTCTGCCAACACCATACAGAGCCATTCGGGGGGACCCAGCCCCACATCCACAGAAATATCAGCAAATAAACTGGCGTGAGTTGTGTTCTGATTGGTCATCAGCTAGAGTCATCAGATGCAGGCATTCTCATGTTTGTCTGGGTGACAGCACAGTGCAGAGGTCACAGAGTCAACAAAGTCAGAAAGGGGGAGTGAAGTGCCGGAAGGAGAACTCGACTCCTTGGCTCCTTACATGGTCCGTGGCCCACCGTGTCCAGGGGTGCCCTGGCATACACCACGAGTTGTACTGGCCTCTGGGAGGCCTGTAACCTGGGGCTGACTGTGAAAGTGAATCACAATAGTATTGGAAAGCTGATGATTTGAAATGCCTTAGTTTCCAGTTTCTTGAAAGACACAAACACCATTCCTAAACAATTATGTCCCACAGGACAGTCCCATTTGGAAAGGATGGAGGGAAGTGCTCAAGTGGGACAAGAGGACCCACCACGCGGTGACCAGAGCAGGACAGCACGTGAAGCCAGGGCTCTGGGCTTGCTCCTGTGGTGGCTGTGCTCCTGCTGTCCAGACAGACCAGCAGGTGGGGACTCCCTCCAGTGGGAGGGGATTTTCCTTGGGAAGACTCATCTGAGACGATCTGGAACATGAAGAGGCCACCAAGGTGTTGTGGCCATTGGGGGGCCCCAGCCCAAGTCACAAGCTGCACCTTCAGTGGACTCCACATGTTAGGGCAGGGGCTCAGGGCGGTGAGCCTCAACACGCGCCAGTCGCAGGTTGGCCATGTCCCTGGAGAGCACCTGATAAGGTGTGACCGCCTCCACAGAACTTGCTAGAACACTAATACTGCGTATTTAGGAAGTTCTTTTGTGGTGATGAAGGTCAGCTTACCTAGGACGTGCTGTCACATGAGCTATCCAGGGTCACATAGTAGCCAGGACATGGGCTACATGCGCAGCTATTCAAAAGCAGTCTGCTGGCAACAGCTGTGTTTGGGAAATGGTAGGATCACTTGATTCTTCTGGAAGCTGTACCTGTACTGGAGCTGGGTGAGTGGGTCAGAGAAAGACCCTGGAGATGTGTGGTCTACACTCACTGAGAAGCCCCAGGCCCCACCTGCCACACTGTCCTAAACATATGACGTGGGTCAACTAAGAAGCCACAACCCGACAAAGTCCTACAGACGAGGAAGCTCAGGCCAGAGCAAATAAACCATGGTTGGGTTGGTTCAGAATCCAACCCAGGCAGCCAGGGCTCAGAGCTGCTGCTCTCGGGCACTCTGACAGGCAAACTCCAAGTTCAACACCCACAGAGCACCTTCCGTTCCCTCCAGTTAGCCCAGGCTGTGCTCGGGCAAAGTGACCCTCCTGTGCCTTACCAGTGACCCAGGCAGATGCCTGAACTTCCAGGGTCCTTTCAGGAACAAATCAGCCAGGGTAGATAAAGCTGTCCTCTGGCAGAGTCTGATGTCCTCCTGGTCCCCTGCCCACTGCTGGATGCCCGCCCTTGCCCTTTCCTGCAGGGACCCTTCCCATAGCTGCTTCTCTGGGATCCCACATCCACAAACGTAGATAGGGAGGAAAACATGTGTTTACTACCCACCTCCACTGAACCTGGCATTTCTTTCCATTGTGATTAAAAACCACAAACTAGGATGGGGAGTATTGGCAACTGTTACCAGCAGAAAATCAGAAACTATCTTATTGCAACAGTTTTGGATGTTATGAAATAGACCTTATGCTCATCAGTACTTTAAAATGTAATCATGCCCCCTAAATCATGTCGTTTAATGTTTTGATGAAGAAGTACATATATTAGCATATCAAAAGTTTAATATTTTGATAAGTGCCTTTCAGTGTAATAGTTTTCTTTATAATAATCATGTATGAATTTTAGTTTGTGTATTTCTAGATAAGCTTTTGCCTTTTTGGATTGCCCAAGATGTCACACACAGTAAGAACTGGGCAGGAGGACTTCAAGGTAAGCAGGAGCATCCTGAGCATCCCTCCTCCCTCCGCTTTGGGTCCTGGCTGCACTGGGGCTGGGGACCAGGCAGGGAGAAGGGAGGGAGATGCCTCCCGCAGCTGGGCTGCAAGCAGAGGCTGTGTGATGCACCTGCTCGGAGCCTCTGTGCACGCTCCACCTCCAGGGCACGTGGGTGAGTTCCCGGGACTTCCCTCTCTCAGGTCCTCCACTCTGAAGAGTCATCCCAGGCTTCTCTCTCCTCTCCACATCCCTCAGTTTTCAGGGCCAGCGTCCTTTCCCAGAGCAGTCTCTTCTGGAGAGGGGAGGGTCAGACAGTGGAGAGGAGAACTGCAGCCCAGCTTCCTCCCTCAGGCCTCCCCCCCCCCCCCCCCCGGGCCACCAGAAGCCTTGGGAGTGCAGGTCCTCTGCTCCTTTCGTCCAGCTCTGCACCCTGGGCACGCGGGCCCTGGGAGAGCACCAGTTGAATCCCAGCGAGGACTGGGGATGTCCTGCCTCTTAGGAAACACTGCAAGGTCTGAGAAGTCACCTGGGCCCTGGAGTAGCCCCTGCAGACAATGCCTCAGGCCTCCCTGCTCTCTGTTCTCTCTACCTCTGGAGGCAGGGTGCTGCCTGGGGTGAGCTGGGTGGTGGTTACAGGAGCTGGTCTCTTCCAGCTGGGGGGGACCCTTGCTCCCCCTGCGGCAGCTCTCTTCAGAGCATGCCATACTGCATGCCTCTCCTTTGGTCTGGGGTCTAGTTACTAACTTAAGACAACAAGAAAAGTCCCCTCAGCCTCCCGTGGCATGGCAGAGACTGAGAAAGACCCTCCGAGGAATCAGGCCCATGTTGCCCCACTTCCCTCCATGCAGCAAGGCGAGATCCCTGGTCATTCCAAGCATGGGGACAGCCCTGGGGAAGGACAGGCTGAAAGGCATAGGGACTGCAGAGCTGAGTTTCCTTAAGTGTCAAAAAAAGACATTTTAGCAGGAAACCACCCCACAACAATAAAGATTTTACTGTGCCACGAGCTCACTTTCCCTTCTTTAACATGTGTGCTCGCACTGTATTTTCACTGTTATGATTCATATTCCCAGCCTCTGGAGAAAGTTAATTTAAGTCTAGTTGGAATAATTATCCACCCACTTTCTTTCAAAGATAGTTGCACACAAAGTGCACGGACCTGGCCATAGATCCTAATTAGCACCTAACAACGTGCTTTAGTACCTAATTATTTGCTTCAGGTTGCAAAGACTGAGGAAGACACACCTTCTGGGCCACCTCAGGAACAGGGAGTAGAAAGGACAGTCCTGCTGCCAATCTGCCAATGTAGCGCTGAGGAGGGGCGCTGCACCGGGAGGACGAGGGCGCCACCTGCAGTTGGTCCTGGGAATTTCTCAAGGATGCAAGCAGTCCCGGGGTCCCTTCACTGAACGCCCCGTAAAACTGCTTCAAAAACAGAACGCAGAATGTGCTCGTTTGCATCAGAATAAATAAATAAATAAATAAATAAATAAATAAATCTCCCTCGAAATAGGGTGCCCAGGAGGCAGGGTGCGATTGTGTGCGACATTCGCCCCAAGGAGTAAGGCAAGGGAATCGCGTGGGAAAACGTGGGACAGGCAAGGACTCCTCCGCGGGGAACTGACGGTAAAACACGACACAGAAAGTCACCTGCAGTTCCACTTCGGGCTGGAAGTCTAAAAAAGGCACTTCCTGATCGCGGGCGAATGACTCAGTTTCCCGGTGACTCAGCCCGCGCCAGGCGGGAGGGGGCCCGGAGCTGCGCGCTGGGCGCGGGCAGAGCGCGCAGCTATTTCGGGAGAGTCCGCGGGGGACCGGGCCTGGTCCCCGCACTGCGCAGGATGTACAAACAGGGCGATTATCCGAGGAAACCCCCCACGCAGGGGACTGATTCAGAGCTGCTAGTCCACCTGTCCCCAGCCCCCGCAGTGTAGGAGGCAGGGAGAGCCGTGGGCAGAGCCCGCCAGCCAGCAGGCTCAGCCGCCTCGCACAGCGCAAGGTGACCGTGTCCCGCGCACCAGAGGGTCAGGCGTCAGGCTGCACCCGGACGCCCTCACGCGGAGGCCAGGCTTGTTCCAGCACCCTCCGGAGCTAAGAATGCAAGCACCCAGGAAACTTCTCGCTGGGGAGCTCCCTACCAGCTCCCTACTCCCAGACTACATTTTTGCAAATCAAAGGTTAAGCGGCGATTGCCCTGAGTACTGGAGGACAGTGACCTCAGGCTGGACTGCACAGAGGAGCGGGGACTGTGAGTCTGGAAGGAGCTAGGGAGGGCTGAGTTCTGCCGGAGCTGGTTTGGTAGATCCCCTCTCCCACGAGATAGGTGCAGGGAGGACCCTCACCTCTCCAGGAATGGTGGCTTCCTCCAGTGCCTGGGCGGGGACCTTGTGTCCACTGCTGTGAAGGTGTAAGGAGAACTCAGGTGAAGTGGTTTCCCCTTGGATGATGCAAGACCCAAGAGGAAAGTGTCAGGAAGTCAGAATCATTTCAAAAGTCATTCTGAGAAGAGTCAATAACTTCAGCACTTCAAAGGAAACACTGTGTCCATTCAGAGCTGAGAGGGCCTTCACTACTGGCCAAAGCCAAAAGCTCATTCAATCATCCAGGTGAATTAAGGAGCACAGACTGAAAATTTCATATTCCAAAAGTTACAGTATAGGATTGTGCGACAGGTTTCTCTTGGTGAGTTCAAAAGACATTCTCATCTTGCCAGTGTGATTGGGTGCAAACTGGAGAGGTAGAGGGGAAGCACCGGAGATGTCCAAGTTCATGGCAAAGTGGTTGTCCTTCAGTGCCCAAATTACTTAATATTCTCTGTGTATATCTTTCTATCCAAATGATCCTGAATTTGTAAGGGGTTTTACTACTTCATCTCCCCGCAAGGGGCCAGAGGAATGCCTTGTGAAATAAGAGGATCAACATCAAATTGATGCCGTCCTTAGTGTGTGTGATTTTCTTTTCTCAAACCAACAGGATGAGAGTGTAGTCAGAAAATATTACTAAAAGGATTGGAGTAAGGTGCTACTTAAAATATCACTTGGAAACAACTCTCAAATCTAGAATAACAAAGAACTACTATTGTATGAAGAAGATACAAATTACGGAAAGTATACGAATAATAATTTCAAATACTTAAAAGTTACTCTAGGGACACTTAATATTGCAGCTAGACCACCCGTAAGTCCAAATGCCTCTTTGCCCTGTGGGAATTAAGTTTAGGGAATTTTGTCATTCAAGTGGGAACGAGTCCTCAAAATGATTTAGACAAATGGGAAGAAAGGAAATTATTCCTCTGGTACAAACTCTCCAAGGCCGGCCTGCTTGGAGTGACCTGGCCTCCCTGGGCCTCACTCAGGGCCTGGGTGGACCAAGCCGTGCAAGGCAGACACTGTGCACCTCCTGGTCAGGTTTCTCACTGACCCTCACCTGTCCCTCCACCTTCAAGGCAACACTCTGAAGTAAGCAACTGCTGTGACTCTGTTGCTGACCCACCCTCCACCACCCCACCTGTTGCCTGTGTTTCCAGAACCTCAGGTGACAGCTGACAAGTAACAGGCTTCTTCCACAATGACTTTTTTTTTCCGTAGAAAACTTCTTAAGGACCAGGTGTTACTCATTTCCATTTGTCCTGTACCTACACAATACCTTGGTCTCTTGGGCATGTGAACCCTGGCTGGCCAGGATGGACGGATGAGGGGGTGGATGCACAGATGGTAGAGGGGGGAGGAAATGGATGGGGTTGAGCACAGGGAGGAGGATGGAGGGCCAATGCAGCACACACAGTCTCCCTCTGCCTGGAAATGCCTTAGTCTATGATTCTGGTTTGGAAGAGTTACAAATAAAAATGACCTTGTTTACACAGATCTCTGAGAGCCTTTATACTTAGCCCAAGGCCACAGGTTCACAAGCAGCAGAGTCAGATTCTGAACTGGGATTTGTCTGGTTCTGTGAGCACAACACAGTAACCCCCAGGAGCAGACACAGATCATGGGACGGATGGGCTAAGCTCTAGACTCAAGGGTTTGCAAGTTCTGATTAGAAAATGACGGGTCCAAGAGGCGCAGAAGTCAACGTAGGGTATTCACTGAGCTGGTGACTGTGACTTACAGAGCATCGCAGCCCTGGAAAAGGCAGAGGGAAGGACTGCTGAAGAGCAGGTCCAACCACTTGTCCCCTTCCGTACATCACCACCATAGTGCCATTAAAACGCGTCGTGTTTATGCTTCTAAGCCACGGCTGTGGCCGGCGCCAGCTCCAGGTAAGACAGTGAGCAGAGCACACTGCAGCCCTCTTCCCACAGATGGGTGGCACAGCCACGGGGACTCTAATGGCAATAGCAGCAGACAGCCGGGCAGGGATGTGGTTGTCTCCCAAGGGCTCACCTGTGGCTGTTTGGTTGCAGTGTGGTAATGTGGGGAGGTGGCGGGTGTGGCCCAGCAGGGTTGGGGGGGACACCACCCTCTGAAGATATGGGTCTCACGGAGGGAGCGAGTTCCTGCAAGAATGGGCTGTTATAAAAGGAGGGCCTACATCCTGAGTCTCTCTGGCTTGCTGTCTCATAGTGGCCTCTTCCTCTCCCTTGGGCTCCCAATGTGAATGCCATTCACCATGTGGTGGTCAGCCAGATGGCCTTTGTCAGAGCCACACAGGTGAGCCACTGACCACTGACTTCAAGCTCCAAAATTATGAGCTAAATGAACCCCCTTTTAAAGTACCACAGACACACACAAGCACACACATACACACACAGAGGACAGCTAAATGGCCCTGCAAACACTGGTCAGACCTCAGGACCACAGACCACTAGGCCACATGGAACTCGCAGCCTGCCACCTAACCCAATCATCGGCCTGCCGAAAACCAACGTGATCAATCGTCCCTACAGGAGAGACGTCAGTCCAGTTCCATAAAGCTCAGAGACCCCTTCAGTCCCAGATGGGTGGTGGTTAATTGTCTGGAAATGAAGGAAGTGAGAAGTCTTAAAAGTAGGCAGGAGACAACACAGGCTTTCAGGGACCGGTGACCGCACAGCTCAGGGTGTACCATCAGGGACTGGGGGGGGGGGGGCAGGGAAGGACGCGACAGCAATCAACAGGAAACGAGAAATGAAGACATCGCAGCTCAGGAACCCACAAGGACTCAGGCAGCAGAGGGGCTCCAGAGTCCCCAGGAGTTCTCGGATGCTGAGAAGTCCCACCAGAAGGAACCTGGGACAGGAGGAAGGAGGGGCGGCAAGGGGAACGTCTCCGTAAATAAGATCGACTACTTTCCACTTTTCTTTTTAAAGTATGTCAATATATTAAAGAACAAAATGTAAGCTAAAACAGCCTACTAAAGATGTTTCTCAAAGGTGACAGGAGAAAATCAGAAGTAGCAAACAGAAACTGCATAACATAAAGTCCTCATCTAAATATGCCAATGATGGAGCATAAGTGCAGCCTAAACACACCCCATAGAAGACAGTTTGCCAGGATGGTTCTCAAGACATGGCACAATTACCTACAGCCTACGGGACTCTCCCTTCTGGTACGATCATACAGATACAATGAAAGTAAAAGCATAGAAACCACATACCAAGCAATCGCTGACCAAAAGAGAGTGGCTCTATTGACATCAGGCAAAGTAGATTTCAAAGAAGAATAATTATAAGACATAAAGAGGTTCACAGCCTAATGTAAGAGCCGGCCCACCAGGAGACTTACCCTAGCATGTGCATGCCTGATAATAGGGCTTAGAAATAGGTAAAGCAGGAGCATTCCAACTGAAGGAAGAACTTGGAAATCCATACCACTGGAAACTTCACCTCTCCTCTCAGAAAATGAGGAGTAGACAGAACATTAACAAAGATCTAGACCAAGTCAACAACCTCAGTCAATGGACCTTGAGGTTTATGACAGTCTACCCAACACTAATAGAATGTGTAGTTTTTTCATTTGCATACAGAACATTCTCAAGAAAGATCACATCCATTTGTTAAGAAGCCTTAATGAATGTATGATTATTGAAATCACACATAGTATGTTCCATGATCTTAATGAAATTAAACCAAATATCAAAGGCAGAAGTACAAACAGTAAGATATACCACCCCTTAGGAAGCTAGAGATTATCTTGAACTGAATGGAAATGAAGTGTAACATAACAAGATGGATGGGATGCAGCTAACCAAAGCTTAGAGGGAATTTTATAGCAGTTAATCACCTAAGCTTCTGCCTTAAGAAACCAGAAATAAATAAACAAAGCCATGCACACACCTGTAATCCCAGGGACTCAGGAGACTGAGGCAGGAGGATCACAAGTTCAAGGCCTGCCTCAGCAACATAGGCCCAAAGAAACTTAGCAAGACCCGGTCTCTAAGTAAAAACTAAAAGGTCTTGGGATGTGGCTCAGTGTCAAAGCTGCCCTGGGTTCAATCTCCTGTACCAAAAAAAAAAAAAAAAAAAAAAAGAACATAAAAAGAAATAAAGACAAGAGTGAACCATCAATGGAACAGAAAGCAGAAAAAATAGAAAAAAAAAAATGAAACCCAAGGCTGGTTCTTCAAAGAGGTCAGTAATATCGATAAACTTCTAAAGAGTTTGACAAAGAAAAAGTTTCAATAATGGGAAAGAAACAAAGGAAGCCGCTGCAGGCTTCACAGACCTCAGACCCACACGGGGTTCGAGGAACAGCTTCACACAGGAACCCCATGGCACCACGGGGCCTGATCCCTGCGAGAAAAACCCTCAGACCATCCAAGACCACAGGGAGCCTGAATGGCCCTACAGCGCCACGGGACTGAAGCCACCCCTAAATGCCTCCGAAAAAGAACTCTGCAGGCCCAGAGGCTTTCATTACCAAACGCTACCAGACATTTAAAGGGAATCTAGCAAAGTCACAGAGTCCAAGAGCAACACGGAAACTGGACCATATTCCTTTAGATTAGACACGTAACATTAGAAATCAAATGTTAAAAGATAATGCTATTTATAGAGGCTCAAAAAGTAGATAGGAATGTATCCAACAAAAGGTGCCCAGGGTCTGCATACTTAAGACGATAAATGATGGTTTAAAAAAATCTAAAGTAGAAATCGATACACACAAGGCACATCGCATTCACATAATAAGATTCAGTGAGGTCACAACTCTTCCCACACTGACCGATGTTTTAGTGCAATCTGATCAAAGTCCCCAGAGGATTTGTTTCATGGATTTAGACAAGCTGAGTATCAAATTTATACATAAAATAAATTAAAATAGTTAAAACAGTTTCGAGAAAGAAGTTCAAAGTAGGAGGATGCAAACTGCTTTGAAGATTTACTTAAAAAAAAAAAAGATTTACTTTAAAGCCAAGAGAATTTGGTCTTGGAGGCATACTCATGTGGATCAATGAAATAGCATAGTGGCCAAAATCCTACACAAAATATGGTCTATTAATTTTGTTAATGATGCAAAATTAATTTAGTGGATAAATGAGTCTTTTCATGAAGTGTCTTAAGAGTTGGAAACCCATATATGAAATAATGAACAATTTTACAAATACTACACCGATCACAGAGCCCGTATATCTGTGACCAACTGATCTACAACAGTGTCCAAAATTATTTTGCAGGGCAAAGGAAGTCTGTAATAAATGGTGCTGGGACAACTGGACATTCACGAGGGGCCAGGCCCAGGACGGGCAGCCAGGCCAGGCTGGTGCTGCATGTCCGTCAGTAAGCTGGAAGGAGGTTTTGGTGATGTAACTGGTTATGGTTTGAATGTGAAGTATCCTCCAAAAGCTCAGGTGCAAGAAATGATGGGGTCCTGAGAGCCTTAATCCCGCCAGTGAATTAACCACCTGATGGGATTAATTGAGTGGCGGCTGAAGGCAGGTGGGCACTGGGGGCGTGGCTTTGGGGCATAGATTTGTATTTGGCCAGTGGAGTCTCTCTTCGCTTGCTGATCACCATGTGGGCTGCTTCCCTCTGCCACACTTCCCGCCATGCTGTTCCTGCCTCACCTCCAGTCGTGAGGTGAAGCCAGCTGCCTATGGGCTGAGACCTCAAACCATGAGCTCGGAACAAACTCCTCCTCCTCTACAGTGGTTCTGGCCGGCTCTTCTAGCCACAGCAGCCAGGAAGCTAAGACGTTCTGTGTTGATGTGGCTACATTACTGACCCTACACATTCGACTCCTAGAACTCGACATCAAAATCAGACTATTTCATGGAAAGTTAATGTAAAATAACATTAAAATAGCTTTTGGGATAACAGACACAAAATGCACAGAATCCAAATGTTGGGATTCGGGGGTCACATAATATTCTGTACTTTCCTGTGTATACCAACTAAACAAAATAAATAATAGATAATCAGATTCACACAGAAACTAGACGCTCCAGGATGGACTATGGGGAGGGGTAGTGAGTCCACAGAAATGGAGCACAGCCTTGGCACGTTCTTCTCTGTGAGCCCAAAGAAAGTGGACAAACTCTCCATCAATTTTACCAAAAGTGGGTGAAAGTGACCGACACCAGACCTCGGTGACCTCCACTTCAGGCAGTGAGGCAGGCTCCCCTCGCTGCAGCTCCCTGCAGTCTGCTGGTGGGTTAACCAAGCCCACTTTGGTGTTGACAGCTTTTTCTTGAGGACTCAGGCACATTCACCTCTGTGACCTGACTTTTGATCCAGTTCAAAGTGAGGCTTAAGTTCCCAGGGAGAGAACTGCACCATCTCTCCTCTTTGCTACTCCAGGCCAGGCTTGAGACCAGCCCTCGGCTCAGTCACCTGCCACCAGCCCTCAGCTCTGTCACCTCCCCTCCACACTCTGCTCTGTCACCTCCCCTCCACACTCTGCTCACTCACCTCCCCTCCACACTCTGCTCTGTCACCTCCCCTCCACACTCTGCTCACTCCCCTCCACACTCTGCTCTGTCACCTCCCCTCCACACTCTGCTCACTCACCTCCCCTCCACACTCTGCTCACTCACCTCCCCTCCACACTCTGCTCACTCACCTCCCCTCCACACTCTGCTCACTCACCTCCCCTCCACACTCTGCTCACTCACCTCCCCTCCACACTCTGCTCACTCCCCTCCCCTCCACACTCTGCTCTGTCACCTCCCCTCCACACTCTGCTCACTCACCTCCCTCCACACTCTGCTCACTCACCTCCCCTCCACACTCTGCTCACTCACCTCCCCTCCACACTCTGCTCACTCACCTCCCTCCACACTCTGCTCACTCACCTCCCCTCCACACTCTGCTCTGTCACCTCCCCTCCACACTCTGCTCACTCACCTCCCCTCCACACTCTGCTCTGTCACCTCCCCTCCACACTCTGCTCACTCACCTCCCTCCACACTCTGCTCACTCACCTCCCCTCCACACTCTGCTCTGTCACCTCCCCTCCACACTCTGCTCACTCACCTCCCCTCCACACTCTCCTGGTCACCTCCCTCCACACTCTGCTCACTCACCTCCCTCCACACTCTGCTCACTCACCTCCCCTCCACACTCTGCTCACTCACCTCCCCTCCACACTCTGCTCTGTCACCTCCCCTCCACACTCTGCTCTGTCACCTCCCCTCCACACTCTGCTCACTCACCTCCACACTCTGCTCTGTCACCTCCCCTCCACACTCTGCTCACTCACCTCCCCTCCACACTCTGCTCACTCACCTCCCTCCACACTCTGCTCACTCACCTCCCCTCCACACTCTGCTCTGTCACCTCCCCTCCACACTCTGCTCACTCACCTCCCTCCACACTCTGCTCACTCACCTCCCTCCACACTCTGCTCACTCACCTCCCCTCCACACTCTGCTCACTCACCTCCCCTCCACACTCTGCTCACTCACCTCCCTCCACACTCTGCTCACTCACCTCCCTCCACACTCTGCTCACTCCCCTCCCTCCACACTCTCCTGGTCACCTCTGCTCCACACTCTGCTCTGTCACCTCCCCTCCACACTCTGCTCACTCACCTCCCTCCACACTCTGCTCACTCACCTCCCCTCCACACTCTGCTCACTCACCTCCCCTCCACACTCTGCTCACTCACCTCCCTCCACACTCTGCTCTGTCACCTCCCCTCCACACTCTGCTCACTCACCTCCCCTCCACACTCTGCTCACTCCCCTCCACACTCTGCTCACTCCCCTCCCCTCCACACTCTGCTCACTCCCCTCCCCTCCACACTCTGCTCACTCCCCTCCCCTCCACACTCTGCTCTGTCACCTCCCCTCCACACTCTGCTCTGTCACCTCCCCTCCACACTCTGCTGGTCACCTCCCTCCACACTCTGCTCACTCCCCTCCCTCCACACTCTGCTCACTCACCTCCCCTCCACACTCTGCTGGTCACCTCCCTCCACACTCTGCTCACTCACCTCCCCTCCACACTCTGCTCACTCCCCTCCCTCCACACTCTCCTGGTCACCTCTGCTCCACACTCTGCTCTGTCACCTCCCCTCCACACTCTCCTGGTCACCTCTGCTCCACACTCTGCTCTGTCACCTCCCTCCACACTCTGCTCTGTCACCTCCCTCCACACTCTGCTCTGTCACCTCCCCTCCACACTCTGGTCACCTCCCTCCACACTCTCCTGGTCACCTCCCCTCCACACTGGGCTCTAACCCCAGTGGATCCACGTTAACCAACTGGTGTTTGTGTTATTCATCTGGGTTTATTTTGTGTCCTGCAGGTGCCTGGATGGGGGTGAGCCCTCACTCTGTGTGCAGTGCTGGGGACAGGTGACAGTGAGAGACAGAAGGAGCAGGGGGAGACTGACAGAGGCAGGGAGGAGGACGGGAGGCCTGTCTTCTCTGCAGCAATCACTATAAGTCCCTCCCAGTCTAGGATTCTCATTTGGAAGAAGTGCAGAATAAAAATGATCTAAGGTATGCAAAGCTTACAAGTTTATTAGTGGCTTGTGCAGTAACTTTTAATGCTCTTGGGGTCATCCTAGCAACAAATTCATAAGAGCTTAATTTTTATACAAATAGTTTTATTACAAATTTGAATTCTTATGAAATACACATTTAAAGAAATTACATAAAAGGCCTTAGTAGTCTTGAAAACGTTTTGGAGACTTTGAGTGAAATGTCATTTCAAGCATAGGTCCGAATCTGCCCTCCTGCAATCCATCCGTTCCCCTGGTGGAGTCTGTGGACAGCGCTCATGAGCAGCCACGGTGGTGGCCTGCGTGTGCTCATGTGTAGGAATACTGACACTCGGATTCAACAGAGCTGCTTGCAAGCCAGGATGCAGAGTGAGGAAGGCTAATGGAATGAAGGCCTTGAATGTTGTTGCTTTTGAAGTCAAGTCATTCAGTTTGTGGTTAGTGTTTAAAACCCTGAAAATATTCAATACAGAATCAAAAACGATAAGTTCAAGGTACATCTTTCATTGTCATAGACACCATATCCATGAACCTGGGTTGGTTTTGGCAACACATCATTTTTGGTTTGGAAGTGTGCAAGGAAAGCTGATGTTTCACATTTGGTATCCTACTGTTGAAAAATCTATATTAAAGGACAGCACAGTCTTCAAAAGAAGGAAACTAGGTAAGCTTTATTTTAACAGTGGAAATTACACTAGAACTTGACCTGCCTAATTGCTGACATCTATATAAATTACTAAAATATATATATATTTCACTTCTGACTACTTTTGGACCATCTTTATTCCACAGGAAAGTTGTAATTTCTGCAAAAGCAGCTGCATAGTACCACACAGAGCAGAGACAGAGTTCTGTTTGGGGGGTTGGAAGAGATGGTACTGTGTCCGTAATTCCATTTGGAGGTTTGAAGAAACTGGCTTTACACTACTATGACTTGCACAGACCGAGGGACCTGGATTTTGAAACACTGGGCAGTGGTAAACAGTCAGGCAGATCTGGGGGACAGTCCTCTGGTACAACACAGGATGAACGTGGGCAGTGGAGAGCGCGGAGGCGCCGCACACCCCTAGCACCTTTGGTTTCCAATGGAGTTCTCGCCTCACACATCAGTGCACTGGGTTGCAGGTGGACTTACATTTCATTTCATCAAAAGTGCCATTGGTATGCCACTATGGAAAGCCTATCCTTGTCCTTTTCTCCTTCAGCAATAGAGACCAATGAAGCAGGTGTGTTAGTTACGCGAATTCCTATAAGGCACTTTATGGTTTTCATATTGGACAGTGAGGTACACAGGATATATTTCTAGGGTTCGTTGCTGTTAAAAATAAAAAGAAAGGAGGAGGAGGAGGAGGAGGAGGAGTAGCACCATGTCGTGACGGTAGCTGAGGGTCAGGCTTCATTATGTTCTTCTCATACAAACTTGGCAGCGGCTGACGTGTGTGCGTAGCTCCCCTGCCTTCAAGGTGGATGGTGTGGGCTTCCTGAAATGCAAGAGGAAACCACTGGTGTCATCTCACTGTGCACCAGAAATGCAGGCCAAGTTCCTCAGACCCCTGCTCAGCAGTCTCTAAGGGACAGAAACGCACTGGAACCTGGATCCGGCCCCAATCTGATGACAGCAACCTCTGTCCTCCTGCAAGCAGCAGGTAGGTGCCAGGGCTAGGCACATGTGGCTCCAGGACACATGGAGCACTGCGGGTGTTGTCACACGCACATCCAGTCCATGCCACCCAGGGGCCACCCAAGAGCACCAACAGGTTGGGGCCCAGCGGAAGTCAAAGCTACGTGGCCCCTAGGCCACCTGGTTCTTCTGTCACCTCAGTAGCTCCCCGGGGGCAAGGAGGAGGTGTGACTCCTCAACAGTTCACCCGCAGTTGGTGCTCATTAAATTGTTGTTACAGGTGGGTACAGCTCAGTGGTGAGCCCACTCAGAGACCCCATCCCAGAAATTCCAGTTTTAAAGAAACAAACCAGCTTTGTTGGACAATGTGACAAGTGACAAACCTGGAGTGAGTGTAATGAGGCCTTAGATTACTTCCATAACCTTGAGGGGTTTACATGCAGATGGTGGGATTTGAAGCCAAAGAGAGGGAAAAACATGTAATTGCCTAAATTCTTTGTGATTCTAGAAAATCTACCTTATTTTGATTATTAGAAAGATAAAATCTGACTTAAAATTGGTACTAATCAAATTCTGTTAAAAGTAAAGCAGCCGTATATAAGAATGTCATATCCTGAAATTGAACCTGCTTATTTTAGCAACTCTGGATGCAAATCCTAGTGCTCCTGAAATAATTTTTCATATTAAGGGTATATTGCCTCATTTGAGAAGGGACTTGGTTCATTTTACCAAGCTGCTAGTTTAAAAAAATAAAATCCCTTTAACCCCTATTAGCCCCTCAGCGGAAGCTCCACATCTGGGAGGCGAAGAGCACTCATTTCCGTGCAAGGCCACCCTGTCTCTATGGAGTTGACGTCAGGTGCCCAGGTGCCCAAAGGCCTCGCATCAGCTACAGTTAGGTGCGTGGTGCTGTTCTGGTGTTTAGAGAATAACGAGTATGTTCTGCCTTTTATGATCTAAGATGGAAAAAAGTCAGATGGTAGCAGAGTTCTACATAACTCTCTATAAAGGTGAAGACAGGCCGTCTCCAGGGGCGAGAAGCAGCATCGGGGCAGGAGGGTTAGAAACGCCTCCTGCCTCCGCCCCAGAAGGGGCTCCAGCTGGTGCTCAGGAATGGACAGCGGATTCGCACGTGCCCCTGCCCTGTAGGGAACTCGGCCTCCAAGTTCCCTCCAACAGGTCAGCAGCCACAGAGACGGTTGCTTTAAGGTGAGGTCTGGGTGCCAGATTTTCCTTATCAATGTTGGGCTGCCTTTGAGTTGGGCGATTTTTATTTGCAGAGGCCTAGACCTGTTCAAAGTCGCTCTGTGCTCCCCTGATGTGGGCTGCGCCCAGCACTGCAGACACCCCAAGGACAAACACCAGGGCTTCGCATCCGGGGCCACGCAGGTGGCATTTTAAACCTGCTCCCTCCGAGTGAAGACGCAGGTGCTTTGGCCACATCTGAGAGCATTCACCTACAGAGGTGGCACAGGACTTCTCCCCTTCACAGCTCCTCAGAGTGGGAGAATTAAACTGTCACCTCAGGTTTGCCTTTGACGATCACCTGGGCCACCTGCCCAGGTAGAACAGAGCCCAGCATTCAGCACCGCACGGGAAGAGGCACCCCCTGACCATTCCACACCTGCGAGCCTTGGCCCTGGAAGGTGTCAGGGTCATGGTGACTGAACAGGAAAGCCAGAGGGGTCAGAGCCCGACAGAAGAGAGGCATTCCAACTCACTTGAACATCTCGCTTCTCTCTATGGTGGCGAGCCAAAAGCTGTAAGCGTTTGCATAGTAATTACAAGTCCCACGGCCGTGGCACTCGATGAACGGTGCGCTTCTGAACTCTTCCAGACAGGAGCCGGGGGACGCCAGGGCTTGGCCAGAACCTTCAGCACCAGCACTGGTGTGCTGCGGAACAAAGGGAGCCGGGTCAGAGGGTCCCCATGAGACTCACCATCCCAGGAAGGAGCCAGGGTGTTCCTGGCGCACAGCCACAGGCACCTGCCTCGAGTGCTCCCCACGACTCTGTGCCCACAAACACCACCACCACCTGGCAGTGCCAGGAATCAGCCAGTGGCTGCCACCAAAGTAGGAGAGGCCCAACCGGCTTTATCAGAATTTAAACACAGGCAGCACTCCTGACACAATAGCACCTATTCCAACTAGGGACACTAAATGGGAAAAATGTGTGACTAATGCTGGAGCACCTGGTGTGCTCTCAGACTGTATGAACCAATCCTGACTTGCCATGTGAGATGCTCCCCGCCTTATTGTACAGTAAAGATTCATCATCCACACGTTCTCTTCAAAAGAAAGAAAACTTAAAAGAGGAAAAAATAACTCCAATTATAACAGTTATCGGACTGTGTTTTGGCCTTCTGCCTTCCGGGGGCACCTGCCTACACCGAGAAGCATTGTTCGGCTGCGTTCAGAATGACCAAAACAGCCTGCTAATCGGTGTTGTTTGGCAAATTCTCTGGATGCATAAAGTGCATGCAGTAAACCAACCCTGTAAATCATGATCAAATTTAAAGACACACACAGGAACTTTAAACATGACCTTCTGGGCGGCTTCTCGCACACTAGGAATCATTTACAGCAGAAGATACCTAGCCCCTCTTGGTCAATCAGAAACAAGGGCAGTGTTCATCTGCAGGACAAAGATGGAACCCAGCCCTTCCTGAGGGCACAGGGTGGAACCCAGCCTTACGAGGGCCATGAGGATTCCTTGCCAGGGAGGAGCTGCCAAGTCCCGGATAACTCTGATCTCACAGGTCTGGGACCCGTACCGTGAATCAATGCTTCTCAGAGGAGTAGAGTAAGCTACAGTGAGCACCTCGAGCAGCGCTGAGTGTCCTGTTTCAGTTGGCCTTTCAGGGAAATGCATCTTGGGGGCATTTAACATCCAGGGCAGCTGGGTGGTAGGAGAGGGGTCTTCACTGCAGGACAGGCCCTACACACCCACCTAGGGCGGCTGCCACACCTGGAACAGGCACAGGCTGCCAGCCAGGGCACCCATGTTCTCTCCTATCCCCAACTTTCTGATGTCAAGCTGTGTACATTAGTAAAACACGTGTCCCCAGGAGCTGGCTTCCCCTGTCCCTGGACGGGGCTTGGCCTCTGGAGGAGCAGCTCCTGGTGTCTGGGCACTGAGCTGCAGAGCTCCTGTGCTGCAGGAGGAGGCTCATCCCAGATCCCTCCTCAGAGCAGCGGCTCCCCCAGCAAGGAGGGCCTGACAGGCTGTCCCACGCCCTGCAGGGCAGGCTCCAGGGCACACTCTGGATGGGGACGGTCCATGGGGGGACATGCCTGAGCAGCATGGTCCAGAGAACTTCGAGGCCTAGAGGAGAGGATGCTTCCCTGGAGATGCAGCTTCCCCAAACACTCACCATCACGAAGGAATAGCCAATCCACAGCGACGACCACCCGTTGGGGCACTGCGGGATCTGAATGGTCTGACTATGCACCGCCATCACCATGGCTGGTGCCTCGCACACGGCACATCTGCAAGGAAGGGAGCGAGCTCTTAGCAGGCTGCAGGCTCAGATGCATCTCTGGCCGTCCACTCCTCCACCCAGGGTCTGCCCGCAGGCTCCTCCCCAACCTTCTCACTCACAGGCTGACTCCATGGTGGCCTTGAGCCCACTACCCCGAGGCTCAGAGCCTTCCTGGCTATATAAAGCCAGCATTAGCACTAACACCTTCAGTTCAAAACCAGAAGTGATTTAACTCCTTGTGCTAGGAGGGGAAAGGCGAAGGCCAAGTCCTAACCGCAGCTGTCCTGGGGGCCAGGCTGCAGGCTCCCATGTCTCTGTTGTGCAGCTCGGTGCTCCCAGCTTCTCTGCAGGGGGTGCTATCTCAGGAAACAGAACTAATGCTTGGAGAAAGGGGGAGCCCCAGTTCTGGGACACAAGAGCTAACGCTGTGAAGAACCTCTCATGCAAGAAGCACACTTGGTGAACAGGGCGAGGAAGATACCGTGTGCGCTCCAGCACTTGTGGCCAGATGCCACATGAGCCTCCTCCAGGGACCTGGCCAGACTGAGGCCAGCAGCAGAGCTGTTCTGCTCCCGCCCTCTAGTCTTGGCTGTTCAGGGTCCAAGGCTGTCAGCGTCCACTGAAGCTGAGCTGACTCCTCCCCAGGACAGGACCCGGCCGTGGCTGGCTCAAGTTCAGTGGCTGGACTGTACCCCAGACTAAATTCAAACCCCACAGTGTTCTGACCAGGACCCACCAAGGAAGGGCCCTGATGGCGGGGGGAGACTACCTTCACCCAACACACACCAGCAGCAAACTGCCTGTCAAGCCCTCCTGTGCGCTGAGCACCCGCCCTGCTGGAAATGAGTGCGAATGGTGAGGATCAGAAGGAGTTCTGCTGGGACACTGTCATGAGAACAGATGTGAACTGGTGTCCCCAAATTATCAGCTCCATCTGATCAACACTTGAGTGTGTGATTTTCTACTTTATTCACCCAAATGCAGATGAATTAAAGCTTCAGTTAAACACGTCCCTGAATGAGCTGTCCACCTGCGTCCACCTGCCTCCTACACACAGGAAGCAGCAGGGTCTGAGGACAGAGTTGTCATTCCAGGCAGCCTGGGTGCTGGGGGCTGCAGGTGCCACAGAGAGGGTGGTCCTGCCATTGGAAGGGTGGCCAGGGAACACAGGCACAGGTTCAAAGAGCTGTCAGTCCCTTAGAATTCAAGCCGTCCCCATGCCCCATGTTACTCATGGAGAAACCAAGGCCACAGTTAGCGTCAAAGCCAGGGCCAGACCCCAGCTCCCCTGGCTCTGAAACCCTGGGTCCTTCCACTTGCGTGACTGAACAATCATAGCTTTATGAAGATTCTTGTCTGCAGAAAGCCAGAGACAGTGCTGCGAAAGCCCTCAGGATTAGAGTGTCCGCGGCGTCTCTGCTGCTCAGCTGAAGGATCCCCCTGAGTAGGAGTTTCAGACCTTCCCCACAGGGAGATCCCAGAAGAACCTGCAGGTCCTGAGACATTGCTGGAAACTCCTGAGTTAAGGTGACCAAGGAAACCTGCAGCTCAGCAATGGGGAGAGGGGGGCCGCCTCCCGCAGGAGGGTGTGGCTGGAGGCCTGACCGGAGGCCCCTTTGGGCTGCATTTCTGTGGTAACAGGGAGGCGTGAAGCCCTGAAGTGTGGACTTGAGACACTGAGGCAGCCTTGAACCTTGCTTGTGCTCACAGAACCAGGGCCCTTGCTGGAAGAGAAAGGTGTGCCAAGACACACTTCTCGACCCGTTTTGGAATTTTGTCAGTGTAGGCCAAGGCCCATGGCTTCAACCAAATGTCAGCACTACCCAGGAAACAGGACACACAAATGAATAATTGTTTTCTACCTGTTGTCCAAGGAAAGCTAAAAAAGAGACCCAAGAGAGCAGTTAGTTTTCCTTCCAGGGCATCCGGCACGGTTCTGGGCAAGACAGGTGTGGGGACAGGACCGCCGAGGGGCACTGGTGCCCACGTGGGAAGCACTGTGTGTACCCCTGAAGCACCATGTGGGAAGTAAGATGCCAACATTCAGCTTAAGTCCCATAAAATAACTTTTCTGATAGTTAGAAAATCAAAGCAAGCCCTCAGGAGGTGTCCAGTGCCAGGCGACCCAGCGCTGTGACCTCCTACAGCCTTTCGGCTCCAGGTCCCTCGAGGTGCAGCCTCCTGGTATAATCCATCTTCCAGGGCTGCCTGCCACCAAGCCCCCTTCCCGCACACGGGAGGTGCTCGTCAAGTGCCAGGAGGGGAGCCGGCCGCCAGCACGCACCTCTGGTCACGCCGCTCCCCGCCCCTTCCCGTTGACCGTGGGGCACTTGAGGGCTCCCGGCTCTCCTCATAGCGAGGAGCGCTTCACTCTGTCTCCTGCTCACGTTCCCAAGAGAATCTCCCCGACTCGTTCTCCCTAGCCCCCATCATGTATGTGTAAAGTACAACATGGAACTCCTTCTTAGTCAAACGGATCTCCTCATTTGCCACTTTTCTGTTACAGCTGAGTACAGCGACGCAATCGACTTTCAATTAGATGGAAAGAGCCAAAGTCAGGACCATCGTGAACTTTCAGTCCTGACCATTTCAATTTCCTGTCTTCTGCTGGGCTGGCTGCTGGGGACCTGGAGCCTGGTCTAGACATTAGTGTGGGGAGTACTTAATTGGGAAGTCACTCCGTCAAACACACTCCCTCTCAATGGCTACAATGTCACCCCAAAGAAGCAAGACTTGGTGGGATCAAGAGGACCATGCAAAAAAGATCTCGCTCTTGTATACATTTTTATGTACAGAATAAATCTGTGCAGTGATTATGTGCAAAGCTCAGCTACACCCCAAACCTGTGAGCAGATAAGATAAACACCACGCCTGTGGCATCCCAGCTTCCTGGAACCTCCTCACTCCCACTGGGACACCCACTGGGACAGCCGCTATGGGAGGGGCAGGTGGGGGTGTGCAGGAGCCAGAGCCCCTGAGCACGGTGGATGGGAACGTGAGAGTACAGCACCGAGGAAGATGATGGGTTTCTCAAGAAATTTAAAATGGAACCACCACATGATTCCACAGTCGTCCTTCTGTATGTGTGTTGTCATGCCCACGTTTAGAGCTCTCAGTCTCGACAGTCATGGTGCGGAAACAACCTGGACGTCCCCTGGCCCATGGGTGGATGAACGAAGGGCAAGCACCCACAGTGGAATAGTACTTGGCCTTAAAAAGGGGAGGGATTCTGACACCAGCTACCACATGAATGAGCCCTAGAGCACTGTGCTCAGGGACCAGCCAGTCACAGAAGGACAAGCCTGGTGCCATCCCACTCACATAAGGCACCTCGCACAGCCAGTCCTACAGAGGGAAAGTCGGTGAGGGCCGTGGCTGGGAGGGGCAGGGCCAGTGTCTGAGGGCAAGAGCCGCAGGCTGGCAAGCAAGGACTGTGCAGATGGACGTCGTCAGGGGTGTGTGACAATGTGCCTGTGCTGGACCCGCTGGACTGCCACTCAAGTGTGGCTGAGATGGTCGCAATCAAAAATGACTGAGTTTTTTAAAAACTTTATAGAAGCAAAAGTGATTCTCTAAATGTCTTCGAAGGCTTTTAAGGGAGGTTATAATTTAAAAAAGAAAGAAAAAGAGATTGAAAGTCACCATCCCAAGACTTGCAGAAGCACTCAGCCAGGTCCCCACACTCCAGGAGGGACAGCCACCAGCACAGAGGTGGGGTCTTAAAATGCTGTCTTAAAACTCACCCTGCCTGCCCATAACCTTTAAAGAGAGCAACTGCTTCCGTATGAAGCATGGGGCTTCTGTATGGGGCTGATTTCCATTATGAAACTCGGAAATCAAAACTGTACACCGACTCGCAATGAACTGACTGATCAGCAAGGTTCGGGAGAAAATGAAAAGACAAAAATGAAGTCCAGACTGCGAGAGGTTTTCTTCCTCAATTACACATCTGCTCCCACGCGTGCTGGACTCACCTGCTGATAAACGGCCGGATGTTGTCCCCAGTGATGGGCGCCATGGACATGGGCATGGGCTCCGGCGTGGACAGCCAGTAGGAGTAGTCGTTGCGGGAGGCGAAGTTGCACACGTTGTTGATGTTGCAGAACAGGAAGGGCATCGTGCTGAACTTGCGCAGGCAGCTGCCGGCCGTGCCTGGACAGGAGAGAGGGGTCTCTCACATCCTTGTCTACCTCTACTCATCAAAGCCCCACTCTAATGGAAACAGTTATCAGAAAGCAGGGAGTAGAGATGCTAAGAGCCCAGTATTACTACCCACGAGCATTAAATGAAGTTTAAAATTATCAGGCAAAAGGGAACCGGTGAAGAATCAGGCAGGGCATTTTTTATAAGAGAAACAAACCCAGTTTCCAGGGGAGAGAAGCCTTGCCCTAGAACTGGATTCCAGAAGGAACTGAACATGTGGATCCTGACAACAGACCGTCACGTAGTGGACGGGGCTGCAGACCAGGCAGCGAGGCCCTTGCAGCGCTGCTTCTAGATTCTATCCCCAACCGACTGCCGATCAAGATGTGATGGGTGGAGGGTGTCGGCAGCAGACAGGACAAGGACAGATGTGTAGCTCTCTGCTGACCTACACTAACAGAGTGACCAGGCAGAGAAGATGTGGAGCATGTCGGCCAGGACAATAGGGATGCGTTTTAGACACGCAGCAGCTCCGGGCCGTGTTGTCAGAACACGGTGCAGGCTGTTGGGTGTGCGCCGGGGGGACCTCCACCCTTCTTGGGGCTGGAAGATGAGATCTAAAGCTGTGTAAAGCATCAGCCCTCATAGTCCTCGCTTCCCGTCAGTAGTTCAGTGGGTGGTGAACTGACGGTTCACTTATCGGGATGGAGGGAGACGGGTGGAGCCCTCAGCAGACTCCTCACCAGGGCAGCAGGGTGGGGACAGTGAGTATCCCGGCTGGCAGCTGCCACATTGCACTGAAGGGAACGCAGACCCACGGCGGCTTACCCAGATCCTGGCCGTGGGCTCGCTCGTTCCCCTGCACGTAGAGAAGGGAGTACCCGTGGTAAAGGATCTTGGTCCCAGGAGGACATGATGGGTCATCTGTTGTCTGACTGTGCCTGGTCACGAGGAAGCCGTGGTCGACGGATGGGGTGCCTGGGGGCCCCATGGATCCTGGCAATCCATCAGGGCCGGGTGGGCCAGGAAACCCTCTTGGACCTATAATACAAAGACAAATTATTTCCTCTAGTTACAATTAGGTTCCCCAGAAAACTCTCAAAACCATCATCTCAAACGAGCTATTAATATTTTTTTTATTTCCACTAGGTAACTTGCCTTTTCACATTACTAAAAAAGTACCCAGAAAAGTACTTAGGGTACTGAGTACAAGCACCTACCTCCTCCAGGTGGTCTCCCCTCCCTTCCTGCACACCCCCTGGTGACAGCTTAAGGAGCCCTGCCATGCACTGGACCCAGAGCACTGCTCAGAACACCGAGTTCAAGCAATAGGGAACACACGGAGGAGGATGTGGGAGATAACCCCAAGCGGGTGGACTCGTGCACACCGTTCCTAGAGAGTGCTGGGCTTCCCACGGCCAGACCGAGGTCACACAGCACTAACCAAGGAACCTCATGGGGCGATCAGCGCAGAGCAGTAAGACCCGCGGACACGGGTCCTTCCATGCCCTGGGTGGCTTTGCCAGAGGCAGGACTGTCACCGCCCTGCTGGTGAGCTCCTTGTTCAGTTAGCCTCGCCTTAGCCCACTGTCATCGTGGGTGGCCACCTGAGTCCCCGCTTCCCAAGGAAGGGGGTGGCCATAGCGGCCTTTGGGCAACGCTGGCGTCATTATCTTTCACTCTCCTTTCCCTCGTCCGTGGCTCCAATGACTCTGCCCAGCTTCAGCCCACTTCTCTCTTAAGACCCCACGTGGGGCCACCACCCTTGGCCACCTTTCAACCACGTCTGGAAAATGCACGCCTGATCCCATCTGCCTCGGCACAGAGAGGAACCACAGCTCAGCTCCTCCGTGAGCCTATTTCCAAGACACACACTTCCTCGGACACCTTTCAAGGAATCCTCTTGGTTCATTTTCAGGTTTCCGCACGCCTGGGCCTACGGTTTCTAACCAAAAGATACAGGTCGTGGGTGAGGAGGTTGGGAGGTCACAGCAACCTACCAGGAGGCCCGAAAGGTCCCGTCTCTCCTTTCTGGCCAGGGGCACCGTCAAAGCCAGGGGCACCTGGGGGTCCAGGCAAGCCCACTGAGCCGGCCACACCTGCAGCAAGAGAGAGGAATTTGTGATGTGGTCCTCAGCGGCGGCAAGCTGGGTCCGCCCTTTTTATTAGAGCTCTCCAGCCACACACATCGCTGGGTTCATCCTGACAAGCTCAGAAACGCATGGGAATGGATTTCAGTTTGTGATCACTCTTCCCATCTTAAATGTCTTTTTCAGCCTCTACAGACGAGAGGGGCTGCCTGGTCAGCCCCCAGCTGTGTGCTGCAGAGCCTAGCACAGGCTGCGAGAGCCACCAGCGCACTGACGTGCAGTGGGCGTGCTCCACCGGCCCCTGGGTTCTCCTGGGTTCTGGCTGTGACTATGGCAGATGGTGGGAAAGGCCGTGTGGGGAGATGGCCTCAGTGTCACGGCATCGGATGTCCCCACCTGGACAGCTTGCTGTTTTTGTGGGCAGCTCATTCGCAGGTAGCTTGACACTGAGCTTCATGGATGCTGCCTGGAGCGCCTCCACTCTCCACCTGCCCCTACCAGCTGCTTCCTGGTAGGGTGAGCTCAATACCTGGCCAGACCCCAGGTGAGGGTTTCCCAGAGCAGCGGGCACAGCAGCACCCCTGCCAGCTGGACAGAGATCCTGAGCTGCCTGGAGAGCAGAATCCCTACACTCCAGGGGCTGCCAGCCGCCCCGCCTTCTCCCGAGAGGCTGAGGTGCTAGTGCACCTGGCCGAGCTTCTCCCTGAACCTGGACCATTGGCCGTGTGCCCTGGCTTTCCTGTGTTCTATTCTGGCTTTTTTAGGTCCCCGCAGAAGCTTCCCTTGGTTCTGAGAGACATGGAGGGAAGTCAGTCGTATTCAAATGTGTTTGCCTAATGCTCACCAGAGGCTCTGACCCGAGGCACCTGAGTGAAGGGGGAGCCCTGCCCGCCTCCCCAGCTCCCGCACCCTGCTGCACCACCCAGGAGCCTCACCTTGCTGCCCTTTGGGACCCGGAGGGCCCTGGAGCCCTTTCAGACCTGGCGGACCCTCAGGACCAGGGAGTCCTGGCTCCCCCTTGATGATATCGTAAGGACCTGGAGGGCCAGGGGGGCCTGGGAGACCTGTGGGAATCAGACACAGTCCATCAATTGCACATTAATACTGGGCCAGGAACAGGCCCTGGAGGAGAGTCCGGTTCAGATGACCACATCTCTCCAAAGTCAAGTCTTACCGAAGACATAAGGCATCAGATCTCACCACACGTATTCAGTCTGCACATGCTGTTTACCCTAAAACCCCAGCCTCTTGGGACTGGAAAAGACGCTGGGGTCACCCATGGAAACTCTCCACTCCACTCTGGGATGCCCACAGCAACCACCCAGAGCTGGCCTGCACGTCCAGGCACAGCGTGTCCTCCCCAGGACCTCAGCCTTGGCTGCTGTTAGGACATTTTCTCACCATCCTCCCCATCTGCCTCGCTGGGCACGTAACCACTGCCCCCAATTCTCAAGGCTGCTGCACTGCAGGTCTGGGAATGCAGAAGCTACAGGATAGAAGGTGAGGTCTGTCTCTGCCTCCTCTTCCTCAGCCAGACCCCGGTTCTCTCCCACTCCACCTTCTCCCCCTGCTCTTCCTTCCTCCCTTCACTCCTCATTCTCCTCCCTTGAACATGGTTTTGAAAATTCAGCAGAGCCCAGGAATAGGGCTGCCCAGCAGAGTGTCTCCGGGAGCTGCTTCACCCGGGCCCCCGACGAGAAGGGCAGCCAAGGCCCTTTCCCAGGCAGGGTCCTTCCCCCAGCCAGGACGTGTGCACTCTGCATGGGCCCAGAGGACTGCTCACAGGACTTCGGAGCCTGGGACGTGTTCAGTCTGGAGCCTGTTCTAGTCTTAACCGTCCCTCCTCCCTCCTCTGGACTCCCCACCAGGCGGAGGCTGTACAACTTTCCAGACAAGTTGCTCATGAAAACGGTGTCATACAGGGACACTGACATGCTACAAAGAGCTTCCGTCACCATTTCACATATGAAGACCAACCCCCTCATTGGGGGGTTTTTATATCTCCCAGATCATCAGTGAGGTCCCATGAGTGAACACGCTCTCCTACCTTTAGGGCCGGGGACGCCTTGATCTCCCTGATCGCCCTTCAGCCCCTGGAGGCCAGGAAGACCCTTTTGACCTAGACAGAAGGAGGACACCGTCTTTACACAGGGCTTGCAATGACACACAGACGTGTACACATGCACACATACACTCCCCAAACACACACGCATATATATGTGTGCACACGTGTGTGTGCTGTGTGTACGCACACACATGCACACTTACACCACACACACAGACACATATTCATGAAAACATATACGTACACACCATGAACACATTTCCAAACAGGTCCTCAAAGAAGAAAAGGGCATTATTCCTGTTGGCTAAAGCATTCGATGGAACTTGTCCCTCTAAAACCAGAAACCACACTTTTCCCATGGTCACAACCAGAAGGGGACATGTGACACTGCTCGCGGTTACAGTCTGATTCACACATGGCCCCAAGTAGACCACAGGACACCTGCAGGCTGAGAGCTTGTTTTCAACTTTCATATTTATCATTCAGCAGTAAAAATGGCAGAGCCTGGAATCCAGGAGCCACCAATGAATGCTTGTTGTTGAATACCTTAATAAACAAATGGGTGGACCCAATTAGTGATTTCTTATTGAAATACAAATAGCAGAGGTGAACATGAGCCTTTTTTTTTTTTT
Organism: Ictidomys tridecemlineatus; assembly: GCF_052094955.1. Taxonomy (NCBI): domain Eukaryota; kingdom Metazoa; phylum Chordata; class Mammalia; order Rodentia; family Sciuridae; genus Ictidomys; species Ictidomys tridecemlineatus. Next base: position 197,495,701 of record NC_135482.1, read on the forward strand.
TTTTTTGGTGGTGGTGCTGGGGATTGAACCTAGGGCCTTGTGCATGCGAGGCAAGCACTCTACCAACTGAGCTGTATTCCCGACCTGAGCCACTTATTCTTAATGAGAAAACCAGACTGTGTATACAGCCATTGCAGGATTATCAAATTGGGCCACTGCATGGAAAGGCCACTCCTAATCTGAAGAGAACCAGAGATCCTGCTGCCTGTTATGCAGCATCTCAACACCGAGGGCCTGTGGATAGGGGCCTCCGAACAGCATCTGTTCAACAGTAAGGCCATGCAGTCTGTCCTGTCGTACCTTGAAATCCTGGAACTCCCGGAGGCCCCATATCACCCTTGGAACCTGTGAGTCCAGGAGAGCCGCCAATGCCCTAGACACAGAAAGAAAACGTCAGCGGGGACTGCTCAGACACATACAAGTCGCTCCAGTGACCTGGTCGTCAGAAAGCCGACACCGTGGATTGGAGTAGCAATGCAGCTCATGTTTTCTTAAATGATCCAACAAGAATGATGGAAACTCTCCGCGTGCCCACGTCGGGCAGTGGAAACTGTGATGATCTGCCCCGTTCTGGCCTGCCTTCTCTTGTCCATCCACATGGCAAGTTCCTCAGGAGCAGGGAAAGTCTTACCCCTGCAGCCCACCCCAGCACAATGCCAAGAACAGAGTTGGAACTCCACAGACACCTGTCAGGGAAACGTAACCATCCCCAACACTAGACCACCCTCAAAGGAAAATTCCCCTAAACACCCAAATGCCATGACTTCTCCAGAGTTAGCTCCATGTCATACCTGAAACCTGATTCTAATTAGGTAAAAAATTTTAAAACACCAGAGAAGAATTACTTTCCTTTACAATATAGTGATATTAATATATTTAGTATCATTAGATGATTTTCTTATTATTTCAATATAGTTATTCCATTCTGTAGGCATGAATACAACATACAAAAAGCCCTATTATTTCTTACATTGATTTGCTTCTCTACCTTATTTTAAAAAGTATAGTAATAATAGAGCGTGCATAAATATATTTATATAAATACACACACAAATTTATACATCCTTGCGTATACCAAGAGCAGACACTGGTTGGCACTAGGACTAGGGAATATATTTCCATGTTACCGAGGAATAAAAGCAGGAATATCCCAACGCTTGACAAATTATCTATACTGTGTCACTGGAAAACTAATACAGCAATAAAGAACCTAAAGTACATTCCTGCTCACACGCGGTGTGCGATGGGTGTGTGAGCACAGCGCGGAGGACCAGCAGGTGACAGTGATCCTGCGGCTCCACGCACCTGCTCTGCACAGCTGCTAACAGCACTTCTCAGTTCACTGACTGCGCAGTAACACGGCAGCCCTTTCCCCTGAGGAAGTGCCTTGTCTCTCACATGGCCCTCCACTGAGGAGCCACAGGGAGAACCGGCTGCCCCAGCAGGACCCTGCCGGCTCCACAGACCTCCCACTCCAACTCCCTCTCCCCAAGCGCACAGAGAAGCGGAGACAGAGGAGAGAAGAGACAGGCAGAGAGCAGGGGTCCCCGCCAAGGCTTCCCTGGGACCCCAGCCAAGCGTGTGCCTTGTCCCTGATGTGGTCAAGCTGAGAGTCCAACCGAAGACAGTGCGTTACTTGGAGTGGGAGCGACTGGTGTCCAGGCACCACAGGAGACTCAAGTTAAACAACAGTGACTCCCAGAACAACACTGGCTTGTTTTGTGCATGAAGTGTGTCAATAGATGGTGATTTAGGTTCTAAACTGCAATTTGAAAAATACAATGGATCTTACATTTCTTATTATTATAGATTGTAAAAAATGTGATGCTGGTTTCCTGTTCTGGTGCCAATAAAGAGAAGGAACTGACTAGGGGCTAGGGAGGGCCACTCGTTTGTATATACATACACACAACAGCACACACAAGGACATCTGGTTTTCTGCCAGCAGAACAGGCTCTTTCTCAAAGACAGACAAAACAAGGACGGCAGACGACACGCCCGTCACTCACCGGCATGCCCTGGAACCCTGGGTCTCCCTTGGGCCCCGGAATGCCGGGTGCTCCTGGCCATCCTGGATTTCCCTTGTCACCCTTCAGCCCGTCAAGCCCAGGAAGCCCTGGAGGCCCCATGGGTCCCGGAAGCCCTAATAGGAGAGGAAAGGGGCATGATTAAGGTGGGGAGGTGCATTCCACGTACCTGTCCCCGGGCTGTGACGCCCATCACTGACATCCAGCTGTCCCTCATCATGACCCCACCAGATGAACAACATAAGCCCTTAAGAAACAAAGGCCAGGCCCAGAAGGAAAGAGGGATGCATGCGTATGAATGCCAAGACCTCCCGACCAGGCACCCTGGGATCCAGGTGCCCTGGGCACCTCCGGTACCACCACCGACGCTGGCGTCAGGTGGAGGGCGCTAGAGCATCTGCTGGTCTAAACCCAGCTCCGGGGGTATCTGTGCCAAGTCCGCTCCAGCAATTTCCTCCCTTGCATCTCCCTAATTTCTGAAGTTTCTTGACAGGATGGAGAAAAACTTCCACCTAATAGGCCAAAAGTACAGCTTCTAGTTCTAGTGAATGTGGTAAATGTCTGGAAACCTCAACTGAGAACATGATTGTTTCTTTCACACCAGTTTCCTTGTGTGGATTCCGTCCCAGCCCCCAGCTTTGACACCTGGTGAAACACCCTTACCTGGCAGGCCAGGTTGTCCCTGAGGTCCTCGGTCCCCTTTGGGTCCCTCCACGGGGCGGCCGGGAGTGCCTGGTAAGCCTGGCTGTCCTTGGGGCCCCGGAGGGCCCATGAATCCTTGCTCGCCTTTGGGTCCAGGAATTCCGGGACTCCCAGCTAATCCAGGGAAACCCACTTCTCCCTTTGAACCTAGACAGCAAAACAGTTTGAGATGGTGAAATGGAGCAGAACAGACTCAGGGCTCAGGGGTGGCAGGACAACGCGTCCCATCCTCCAGGCACCCACAGTGGGGAGCTCCCCAAGGCCTGGGAGGAGAAGTAACAACCAGGCTGCTGCCCTGGCCTGGGAGGGAGAGCCCGGCCACCTCCTCCACACATTCCAGAGGGAGCCTTCTGAGAAAGGCACCTGAACCCGTGAGCAACTGCCCTGCCGAAGTGACGCTGGGCTGGCCCAGGGGCAGGGTGCTTTGGCTATTCTGGGCCTTTTGAATTTTAGAACTTCTTTTTTCTAACTTCTGTGAAGAATGGCAATGGTATTTTAATGGAGATCGCGTTGATTCAGTAAACTGCTTGTAGTAATAGGACCATTTAACAATATCATGTCTGCCTAACCATGAACACGGGAGGTCTTTCTGTCTTCTCATGAAATAGCTACAAAACACTAAAGAAAAGGGGCTTCTTCCACTGTTTGAGGTCTTCCTCCTGCTTGATTTGATTTATTCCTGGGTATGTTTTCTAGGCTACTGTGAATGGGGCTGTTTTCTTGATCTCTTTCTTAGCAGATTCATTGTTGCTGTATAGGAAAACTATTTATTTTTGTGCGTTGACTTTGTAATCTCCTTCCTTGCTGAATTTGTTAGCTCTAGTAATCTTCAGGTGGACCATTTTGGATCTTCTAAGTACAGGATCATATCATCTGGATATGATAATTGGACTGCTTCCTTTCCTAGCTTTACCCCCTTTATTTCCTCCTCTGGCCTAACGGCTCTGGGTAGAATCTCTAGTACTATCCTTGAATAGGAGAGGTGACAGGGACGTCCTTGTCTTATTCAGATTTTAAAGGACATGCTTTCAGTTTCCCCCATTACCATGAGGTTGGCTTTGTCTCTGTCATATATTTAGCTTTCATTAGGCAAGTTCCTTCTGTCCTTACTTTCTTCAGTTTGGGTTTTTTTCATGAATTGGTGCTGAATTTTGTCAAAGGCTTTCTCTGCACCTATTGAGATGACGACGTGATTTCTGTCCTTGATCCTATTTGTGTGGTTAATTACATTTATTGATTTGCATATGTCAAATCATCCTTGCATCCCTGAGATGATAAATCCAACTCAATCATGATGTACCACCTTCTTACTATGTTGAATACTACTTGATAATATTTTATTAAGGATTTTTGCATCTAAAATTTACCTTGATCTGCAGTTTTCTTTCTTGGATGTGTCCTTATCTAGTTTTGGTAAGTGTGATACTGGCTTTGTAGAATGAATTTGGAAGTTTTCTACCCCTTTCCATTTCATGGAATAATCTGAGAGGCACTGGCATTAGTTCTTTTATAAAGACTGGGCAGAATTCAACTGAGAATCTACCTGGATTCTGTGGCCTAAAACATGGTCTGTGGTCTATTTTGGAAATTCCTAGGCTTTCCTTTGTTAGAAGGCTTTTTATTATCACTTCTGTATTGTTCCAGTTATTGGTCTGTTTAGGTCTTCTGTCTCCTCTTGAGGAGACACAGAAGTGGCAGAGGTGGCCGACAGGAGGGGCATGCTGAGAAAATATCACCTTTGTCTCCTTTGCTCCCTGGAAACCCGGGGAACCCTCTTCCTGGTAGACCTGTGGGATAAGGACAAAAGAGTCAGACGCAGGGGCAGCACAAGGAGGCCAGCTGTCCTGATGCACAAGGCATCCGTGGTGTGCGCGGACTATTCAGGGTAAGGTAGGAGCGGGAACACCCTCCTGTGAGGGTCACAAGACGCCGCGAGTCCATATTTGTAACTCAGTACCTTTTCCTAGGCACCTTTCAGCTCAGAGCCCTTGAGGCTTGGCAGAAATGATCTGCAAATAAGAGCATTTCCTTCCTACTGCGGCTTGCCCGTGGACAAACTGGCCTTCCCCAGGAGGTGGGACAGCCCAGAGGCACGGGGCAACAGACATGGGAGAAGGCAACAAGAGAACGAGCTCCAGGGGAGACTTAAGTGGGGTGGGGAGAACTTAAGAAGACGCCAACAGGGACAGCCCCAAGTCCCCTCCGTGTTCCTCCCCACATCCCTTGGCGGGGGTGACTAGCTTCAGTCCTGAGTTTGCCCCCTCGCACAACACAGCATACATGACTGCACTGTCACAGCTGATGCTGGTTCTGGGTCCAAGTTGCAGCCCTCCCATCAATGACAGGAGCAGATTCAGGGGCCCCATCTCACGCACTGCTTCTCAAATGGACAAGAGGCTGGGCAGAGTGGAATCTTGCTTTTGTTTCCGTTCTGTTTTATCCTGACAAATGCCAGGGAGACGGGGAAGGAGAGCATCCCACCTGAGCCCAGGCCTAAGCGCCCAGGGCTGTGCCTGCCTCCTAGCCTCCCCACCAAGCCCTGCTACTTCAGGCAGGTGAGCAGATTTGTGAACAAGGCCCCCTTCCCCATCTGGTCCTGCCCACAAGTCCACGTCAGGGCTTCAACAGTCACAGGGACACAGCAGAGGCACCGCTGGTGACCTGCTCCTCTCACTCCGTGTGGTACAAAGGTCTCCTTATGGCAATGCACACTCGGGAGGGGAGTGGGGGTCGGAGATACCTGGTTCGCCCTTCTCTCCTGCCGATCCTGGAATTCCGTCACTGCCTGGCTCCCCTTTCTGTCCGGCTGGGCCTGTGGGGCCAGGCTGCCCAGGAAGACCTAGAGAAATTCCACAGTCCCTCAGGAAGCTCTCACAGCACCCTGGTCTGCATGCCAACTGTCCTTCAGACATCCCCAGGACACTCCCTCCTGGGTTTACTTGGAGTCCCTGAGGTCAACTCTGACGACCTTTAGCGGGGACCCACTGTGCTGCTCACAAGATGTGACCTGACCCTCAGGCACAGGTGAGAATGGGGAGAAGATGCCCAAAGCACCAAGAAACTGCTTGGAGACTGGTCCTGGTGCCTTACAAGGAGTAAGCCCCTGGAAAGACCCTGCAGGACCCCAGATTTGATGCTCATCTGGAAAACGGAGGGTGGGACGGCTGACCCCCGGCCCCACCGCAGCACCCAGGGCCCAGTCTCTCTGGGATGGGAACTCCCTGCGGCTGCAGTTCCCCATGTTCCCCATCTATGTCCCCGGGGGTCTCTACCTGCTTCTCCTTTGACACCAGGGACACCGTCCAGTCCTGGAAGGCCTTTGTCACCCTTCTCCCCAGGCAACCCAGGGCTTCCTGAGGAAAACACAAAATTCCAGAATGGCCCATGAGCCTGAGTGCAGTGTCTGTGCACCACCCGCTAAGGGGGAGGCCGGCCACCTACCTGGGTAACCAACGCTCCCTGGAGACCCCTTGGGGCCCGGAGACCCCGGCATTCCCGGAATCCCGATGCTGCCCTTCTCGCCCTTCTCGCCAGGGCTTCCCGGGAACCCTGCTGCTCCCTGGTCTCCCTACAGGGTGGAACGAGGCCTGTTAACTTCCCGCCTGTCCCCGGCGCACGTCTGTAGGCACTCTGGACAAGAGTGCACACTAGGTCTTATCTCCACACTCCTCACCAAAGAACCAAAGTCTGCTTCTGAAGAAAGGGAGAACTGGCCACCCTCCCCTCTCAACAAGTTTCTAGATTCTTCCTGGGGGCGAGAGGCAGTGGGCGGGAGGGGTGGCGGCTTCCAGCTCCTTGGGAAGTGCCATGGGCTGCGATGCCCTGGCTGCGAGACTGTGGATGAAAACCCTCCAACACTCTGGGCAGACGCGGGGCCTGTTACCTTGTCGCCAGGCCGCCCAGGAATCCCAATGCCGGGCAGACCCGCCTGCCCCTTCTCTCCTTTGGCCCCTTTCTCTCCAGGCAAGCCGGGGACGCCCTGTGGGCCGGGGATGCCAGGCACGCCCTTTTCCCCAGGTGTTCCTGTAACACACACAGAGGCAACGGGAATGAGAACTGCTCGTGCCCACCGCAGCCGCAAGAGGCAAAAAACGTCAGCCAGGTCATCAACCCGCCAGTGATCCAGCTCTCTGTGACCCCAGAGTCACCGCAGAGCCAAACCAGGAAATGCCACCTTCTAAGAGGGTCATTTGATGCAAAGAGCTAAGTGCTTAAAATACTAACCAACGGCACAAAAAAACCACGTTTATATGTTTATTAACCAGAAATCAGAGGGCTTGTGAGATGCCGTGGAGTATAAAGTCAGGTGTGTTGGTACCAAGCTCACTTGTCAGGCAGAAGGAGGTGGCAGGAGCCCTGCAGAGAGGGGCAGATGGGTGCCCTCTCCCTGCCCATTCCAAGGCACCCGGGCAGCCTGCTGGTCTCAGTGCTCTGCCTCCCCCTGTGTCCCTGCTCTTTCTGGTTCTCTCCCTGGAGCAGACGCCTATGGGAAGGCGTGAAGGCAGAGCAGCCAGGGACCTGGAGGCCGAGATGCTAGTGCTGGTGGCCTGAGTGGGGAGCCAGAGTCTCCCGGGAGCCGCCAGCCCAGCAGCCAGGTCACTCTCAATGACGCACAGGAGAGTGCGGCAGGCTGGGCTTTGCTCTCTTACACTGAGAGGGTCTTTTGGCAAGGGTCATGGTGTCAACCAAATGCCCCATCCCTAGGCAGGGGCATTCGGAACTGAGGGGGTGACGCCCGCTGGTGAAGCAGGGCCACTCTGCAGACTCTCCCGCTGCCCACCCACATGTCCCCAGGGTCTTCACCCAGGTTACCTGGCAAGCCCATGCCACCAACCGCTCCTTTCGGTCCAGGGAGTCCCGGAGCCCCTGGTGTTCCACTTACGCCGGGGTCACCCTTAGGCCCTGGAATAACAGAGAAAAGTCGAGTAGGCCAACCCCGTTGGGAAGGGCAGGGTACCTCCTCAGCAGCACTCCGCCACACGGTAAGCCCGAGCTCCACCTACCTGGCTGTCCGGGGTGCCCAGCCTGCCCATCCTTCCCAGGCACTCCTGGCGTCCCAGGGTCTCCTCGGGATCCTTTGTCACCAGTGGGTCCAATTTGTCCTACGCATCACAGAAAAAACGATTAAGACCCACGTTTGTGTAGAAGGAGCCCACTGTAGGGACACAGGGTGGTTTGATTTGTTTATGGAGAACCAAATATCCCCCACACAGCTAGGCACATGGCTCCACCTTTGCGTTAAAGGCTTTCCTCCCACGCACCTTTTTCTCCTTGGTCTCCCTTCTGTCCCTTCATGCTGCCCATGTCCACTTTCTCCATAGACCCGGGTTTTCCAGGGAGCCCAACGTCCCCTTTGTCGCCTTTGAAGCCAGGGTCCCCCCTGGGTCCTGAGGAGCCTGGGAAGCCGTGGTCCCCTGCAGAGGAAAGAGAAGCAGCGGGTGAGGCCTGGCCCTGCCTCACAGACATGCGTATAAGGTTCGCCGTTCATCCAGCTCCTGGCAGCAACCAATGAGGCTGGGAAAAATTAAGGACCTATGCAAAAGGGGCATTAGGTGGCCAGTGCTGGAGTCACGTGGGAGAGTTTGACCCCAGGGAAACGAAGAACAAAGCCCATTTCGGAACTTCATCATTTGCTAATATTTCTAATACACTTCACTTGGCTAATTAGTTCAGATAATCACTTGTCTTTACCAGTCCTGTTCAGAGCACCCACACTTCCTAACAAGGTACAGAACAGGCATTTTCCCGTCCTACTCAGCAAATGCCCTTTTTGTTTTGTTTCACACTAATAGTCAATTTCTTTTTTAAAGAAAATTATTGTGGAACAGTTTCAAATAACATAAATAAAAATTAGGACTTGAAAAGAAGCCAGTCTTCAGGTCTGAAGACTCCACCACGTCCCACAGAAGGACCCAGCGCACCCTGAAGGAAGGCCCTGTGCCTGAGACTCAGTTCCCAGGAGAGGGGTCCTCCAGCCCTGGCTTCGCCCTCCGTACCTCTTCATCTGCCTCTCGGGATGCAACAAAGTGTGCCGCAAGGCCTGACCCCCAAGATGCTCAAGAAGGACACTCGGGGTGTGGGGTCTGCTGGCTCCCCTACCTTTTTCTCCAGGCAGTCCTGGGGCACCTGCAGGTCCTGGTGAGCCTGGCTGTCCTGGGGTCCCCATGACACCCATTTCTCCCTTGGGACCTGTGGCCAAAATGAAGGAGTGTGAACATTTCTGCACATGGAACATGAACAGTATGAGCTACGAGAGAAGGCGGGGAGACCGTCCCTCATCATCAACCCAGGCAGAAGCCACCCACCTGGGAACCCTGGAATTCCAGGTGTGCCCTGCTGTCCGGGGAGGCCAGGCAGCCCTGACTGTCCTGTGAGGCCGGGAAGTCCTTGGGAGCCTTTGTCTCCTTTAGGGCCGGGCATGTCGAGGCCTGGGAATCCAGGGAAGCCTTTCTCGCCTTTCACTCCAGGGGGACCTGCAGATGGGTAGAGCGAAGGTCACTTTGGAGCCCTGGCTCCTCCTTTCTGAAAGAAGCACGAGAGCAAGCCACCCTCGGGGCCCTGAATGACACCAGCGATGAACGATGTCCCGAGAGAAGGGGCCACCCCTTCCCGCCCCCAGTGTCACGGTCACAGGACAGGTGTCACTGCAGGCTCTGCCCGACTCCCCTGCACCACCATGTTCTAAGGGGATTCTTATAAAGTCTCGGTCTGTGTTTCCAGCAACCTCTTAAGCCTGCTGTGCAAACACTACATGGAGTATACAACTGAGAGAGCTTTGACACATACACCAATCTCACGGGGAGGAAAACAATAGAAATCTGTGACTCCGTGTTTAAGCAAACGACCAAACCCACTTCACAAACTAGAATTTCCCTTCTTCCCTTCACTTCGGAAATTGTGCTTCTCCCTCCTCAATGGCAGCTGCGTGTCTGCATCGTCTCCCGGCCCATTGTGCTTGGGGAAGGGACCGGTCAAGAGAAGGGCACTTTACCTGATGACCCTGGTGGTCCCTGCCCTCCAGGCGGGCCCATAACTCCAGGGGGGCCTATTCCGGGAGCTCCAGGGGGTCCTGCTGGGCCTTGTACTCCAGGGGGTCCGGGGTCACCTGGAAGGGGATGATCATACACATTCCATACCACACGCAGGCCACCCGCACCCGAGCACCACTCAGAACCTAGGTCTCCATCAGCCATTCAGCACAGGTGCCCCGGGGTGAGAAACAGACCCCGTCCTCAACATAGTCCAGACCCATGTGCAAGTTACCTCTGATCCCCTGAAGCCCAGGTGGGCCGATGGCCCCGTGTTCTCCAGGAACGCCTGGTCCTCCGATGTTGCCTTTCTCCCCCGGTGTGCCAGGAATGCCGGGAAGACCTGGAAGTCCCTTGAGTCCTGGCAGACCAATGCCAGGTTCTCCCTGAAAGTCCCCAAAGCAGAAGAAGCAAATCAGTCGGCAACGTCAATATCTTTACCCAGTCAGCAGTGCAGAGGTCAACTTGGCTGATGCGGCCAGCATGTGGGTGAGAGCAACATCTGTTCTACCCTTCTGCATCGTCTGCAAAGCTTCCCCACAGCAGTTGTTTCCTGCCAACCTCCCCACAAGCCCTGGATGCAGGTAACAAAGGAGGACAATCCAGACACTGCACCAGTATCCTGGCCCTCTCAGCCCCTTGGCTCTGCCTTCTTGAACCTGGGATGAAGAGCTGACCCTGAGCAGCCAACAAAACCCACGACAATCTGTGACTGATGGATGGACACCTTCTTAAGAGCTGGCCACTTCCAGAGTGGGTCCAGAGTCCGCTTACCCAGTTTTTTATACAAAGGAGGCTCTCATGGCAAATCAACATGCAGAACGACTGCATGAATCAAGGGCTTGGACAAGGTGATTAAAAATAAGGGAAGTATCTTTGTTGGCCGAGTGTGCAATCAAGATAAGGGTGCAGGTGGGCATTAAGCCACAGTGCCCAGCTGGGCCACCCAAGGGACAACCTACAGAAGAGGAGTGTTTGGGCATCAGTGGGCCTTGGCAGCTGCCCGTGTCTGGGAGGAAGCTTCCCAAAGGGAAGGAAGTCCATCCCAGCGCTTCCTGGAAAGGCTGGGTATTTTAGGTCATCAGCAAATCCTTCCGGAGCCATTAAGTTACGGGCCTCGTGTCTATGAGGCCATCCACATGCCACCAGAGTCAACTAGTTGCTCAATCCAATTGCATCGAATCACACAAACTTCTTTGGTCACTGCTGCTCAGAACAGGGACGCCCAGGGCTGGATGTTTCCCAGGGTGAAGGGCCCAGGTCACACTGGGGCACAGCTGCCTCTGCACACCTGCTGTCCCCGAGAGAACGTGAATGGGCCCAGGCTGGCTCCACCACAGCATAGGTTATCCAGCGACCGTGGCCCTTTCTCCTGCCTCGTGCCAATGCCTTCTAGCAACTTCCTTTGTCTCTTACGCTCTGAACAGGAATGGACACGATCACAGTCACTTCACTTACTGAGGGGACTTCAGGCCTGGGCAAGCTGGAGCAGAAGGACATCTGAGGGCAAGGAGACCCTCAAGTCACAGCAGCCCTGCCCTGGTGACAGTGGCAACCTGGGAAGGGGTCTTCCTGCTGTCCACTAGGGGTGGAAGTGCTCTTGGGCCTCAAGGCTAGAATCCAGGGCTGCTGCTGCTCGTGGTCCTGCCGGGCACGGGGCACCCTCCCACCATGGCCAGAATGTGCACAGCGTGTGGCTGAGGACCCTGCAGTGGCCCTCTGTGGTGGCTGTGGCTTCTTGTAGCACAGTGGCTCCCAAACAGCTTCACCTGCCACTCACCACAAGAAGCACATTTCACCTGAGACCTGCATAGCACAGGCGAGAAACTGTCATAAAACTGAAACATGTCATGAAATCGAAACAACCATCTCCCTCAAAAAGCTCCCTCCGTGTGCCACGGGCTCTGCTGTTCTCCACTCTACTCTGTCACGAACCCTAAAGCTCACACTGGCCCCACTGTCCTGAGATTCATAACGCACGTTCAGGGTGTCCAGTCAGTACCCAGGGAATGCTCAGTACCCACCTTCTGGCCCTGCAAACCGGGGCTGCCAGGTAAGCCATTAAACCCTGGGCGACCTGGACTCCCGGGAGCGCCCACGTCTCCAGGTAAGCCATCGACACCTGCGAAGTGAAGGAGACCATTACAGCCACCCGCCTCTCCCCACTCTTCACTTCCTTCCCAGGGGCCCAGGTGTCCTGGGCTGACGAGCTGGCCGTGACCATGAAGCCTTGGGAGGTGGCTCTCAGAGGGAGGAGAGGCCACCCTGGCCGTGGGGTGCAGGACACGCAGCCAGGACCCTCCAGCCCCGTGCCCCGTCCCCTGCCCCTTCTCACCCCCTCCTTTCCGGTCCCTTTGCTTACTCTCTTCTTTCTCATCTTTCCTGTCCAACTCGTCCAAAACAGTGCCCACTGGGCACTGCACCCCCCAGAGGCCTGAAGACACTCTGACCCAAGGTGTGGCATCAGAGGACAGCTCCACCCCCCGGGAGCAGAGCCGGCAGCTCCAGCCCAGACCCACCACGTCAGACTGCGTCTCAACAAGAGCCCCATTCCTCGGCCTCACTACAGCTTGGGCAGCTCTGCAGACACGGCTCTCGGATGAGGCTGCAGCCACACTGCAGCCCCTGGAACAGTCGGGCCTCACCGCAGAGGGTCCCATGGCCTTTCTACAACTGGCTACATGGTACGGGTGGCCGCCCAGCTTGGAGAGCGCAGGCTTAGAGCCCCCACGCGCAGTGTGAAGTCTACCACACTCGCTGGGGCACTGGTCGCACACCAGGCCTGAAGGCCAGGGGCCCTAACCACCCACTCAGGACCCACGTCCCAAGAAATTCCTTCCACATGGGAAAGGCTTATGATTAAGAAGACTCCCCCCATGTGAACAACTGTGCGGTGCTCACAGGGGATTCAGTGCCCTCCGTGAGCGGGGAGGGGGCCTTAGCATTGGCTCTCATTCTCTCTCTCTCTCTCCCCCTCCCTCTGCACCCTCTCCCTCTTTCTCTCTGTGTCTTTTAAGACAGTCTCACTAAGTCTCACTAAGGGTGGACTCAAACGCGTCATTCTCCTGCCTCTAGCTCCTAAGAAGCTGGGTTTACCGGCGTGCGCCACCCTGGGCCAGCATCTGCTGGGACATCAGGGTCTTCTGCCCGTGAGCCCTGAAGGAGGGAGCCCCTGAGCGGGGTCGGTGTCATGCGGCTCTTGGGGGAAAGGGGCAGCTCTTGTCTAGAACGGCAGTCGAGGTGGGACTCCCCTCCTCCCAGTTCTCAGCCAGAGTCCTGTGGGGACCCCTGAGAACAAGCCCCCACATTTCCCTGCACCCCCCCAGGCCATCCCCCTACTCAAGCCAACAAGGGCAGGGCTCGGACGGTCCGTCTGCACTGCCCAGGGAGACCCCCTTGGAGGCCAGAGCAGGTAGCTGGGCCCGGCTGGAGCACACCTCTCCCGAGCCACCTCCTTCCCAAGCAGACCCTCCACAGAGGGGACTTCCCACCTGAGTGGTGGGATCCCCACCCTCAAAGCAGTGTGGACCCATGAGAGCCACCAGCATCAGGCACCAACTCTGGTGTCCTGGAGGCTGCTGCTTCCTCTCCCCAGAGCCTCCTCCAGGATGAGAGCAGAAACCACACCCGCTGCTGCTGACCGGCGGAGGACAGAAGAGGCCTGCAGCCCGCCTGGGCCCATGGCCAGAGCACGGCCCCCCACTGGGGCTCATGGCACTTTACCTTTGGGGCCGGGAGGCCCAGGAAATCCAATCCCCGGCTGGCCTACAGAGCCCTTCTCTCCTGGGAGGCCTGGCCGTCCAGGGGTTCCAGGGAAGCCTCGGTCACCTGCAGGGAGGTAGGCCCGGGGTCAGCATGAGAGGAACATGAGGGAGCCCCCACCGTGACCAGGTGAGCTGGAACTGGAACCGTACCTTGGGGCCCTGGGAATCCCGGGGACCCTGGGAGGCCCTCTGCTCCTGGGGGTCCAGGTAAGGGGACCACCTTGCCTGCTTCACCCTTGGGACCTGAGAAGAAAGAACAAAGCAGTGAGACGTGACTGGTGGCCGCCACACCCAGCTCAGGTGCACGGCACCGGGCACACCCCCGGGGGCACGCGTTCCCCCACCCCTTCCCTCTAGGCTTCCAGAGTCTTTCAGAGAACGGCTTCTCTCCCCAGAGCGTATTTCAAATGACCAAGATGTGCTCAACAGGAATTCCTTAAGAGTTCCAAATCACAGCCTACAGAAAACGTCGCACCATCTACCAGACTAAAAGTGAGATGGCCCTGGGTCCTTTCTTAATTAGTTTGTCTCAAAAAACAAAATATTTCCTGTTCTTGCTCTTCCTCAGACAGACCCAGCGCGTCGCTTTCAGGTTGGCCTCAATTCTGCACACTTGAGGGCCGCTTGTCTACACAGCATGGCAAGTGGGTGGTGGTGCAACATCCTCCGCCTGCAGCTGTGCGGTGGGGGTTCTGAGCCGCCAGGACAGCACAGGGACCCTCTCTACCTGCAGCCTTGGGTACAGCCATGCTGGGGCCAGGAGATCTACTGGGGGTTGATGGGCTGTCAGAAAAGAAACCTGGGATCCCCTCCAGGCACGTGCAGGGACCCCTTCCGTACAGGAGTTCCAGGTAAGTGAATGTCCAGGAATGGCCAGCATGTCTGGCTACAGACTGGGAGGTGACCAGCCTCAGCACAAAGTTGCTACCGGTGCTACCTCAGGGGTCAGGCTTTGATGATCACCAAATAAACTTGTCCCTGGGGGATCAGAGCCAGTTTCTAATCCAGACCCTGACAGGATCTAGATGGCGAGGAACATTCCAGCATGCAGACAACTGCCCAGCACACTGGACGCCCCCCTTCAGGAAGCTCTTCCCACCACACTGCATAAACAAATAAGCACCTCGTCTGATTCCTCCAGGGTTTGTTCCTGGTCAAAAAGAAAGTCTAGCTCCTGTGTGCAGCTGCGGAAGTTGGTAGTGCCACAAGCCCGAAGCACACAGGATTTGCTGGGCTCAGAATCACGAGAAAAGAGCAGGAGATGAGACTGCAGGTCTCTCCGCCTGGCTCCCTGGGGTCTTCCTGGTCACCCGAGTACTGGAGTTGGGAGAGACTTCTCTGGGATGCTCACTTAACAAAGACCAAGGTGGAAATCCTGACAGAGCCCAGGAGGCGCTGAGTGTCCAGCCACCGGCGAGCGAACATGGAGGGACAGGGGCTCCGCCCGTACCTCCAGACCCCATCAAGGTGCCGTGCTGGAAGCCTGCGGCCCTCGTGGGGACAGGAGTTGATGCAACCTGGGCTAACTCTGTGGCTAGGGGCAGACTCGGCAGATGTGTGGGTAAGAAGGTCACAGAACCGTGGCTCCCACGCTGTCCTCCTTGGGGACTTCCATCACCCAGTAGCTTGTTACCACGTTGTTCAAAGCTTACTAGTCACACAGTTTCAATCACCCTGAGTCCTTCATCAACCTTTGCAACTTGTTAAAAGCGTCCTGGTAAAGCACCGTCCTGCCTCCTCCGTGCACGAGCCAGGCCAGCGCTGCCCTTCTCGTTCCAGGACTGGCTAGGGAAGGGGTGCGTGTCTGTCGACTGGAATCACAGTGAGCTAACACATCACTGAGTGCCCATCCCTGAGAGGCTGAGCACCCCTTTCCCCAGGCTCCGAGAGAAGCCAGGTCTTGGTCATGGAGAGCAGAGGATGACGTGGGAAGACACATGGAGTCCCTGCTGTGGGTTCTCTGACCAACCCCAGGTCGGGGAGCACAGGGCAGGACCAAGGCTGTCCTTCCACGCTCTTGCCAATACCTAGCATCGTGCTTATGTTAACCACTCAAAAAACAGTCAGCTGATGGCTGAAAGGAACAGAGTTAAACACAACCAGGACCCGGGGCTGCTGAGGCACCAGGCACCAGGCACCGCCTGTTGGTGCAGAGTCGGGACCACGTTGCTTGGGTCACATGGAAGCCAAAATGAACAGAAATGAAGAGAAAAACTGGCCTGTGTTTTGGTAACCTCCACATCAAAGCTGGCTTCAGCTTTACATAGCTACACTTATTTATAAGGAAACCCACGCATGACTTCAGGTTCTTTCAGGACCGACGCCTTGCCTGGCCCGTTCCATATGTGAGAAGTGAAGAGAGCCGACAGGGGCTCGCCCAGGTCACACCCCTCTCTCCGGAGGAACTAAAGCCAGGTATGTGCCTGTCTCCCCAACCCCGGGGTCTCTGCGCCTCAAGGGTCTCAGGGTCTCAAGCCTCACCTGGCAGGCCAGGGGACCCAGGGTTTCCAGGAAAACCTGGTTGTCCTTTGTCACCAACAGGACCAATAGGACCAAATCCGGGAGGCCCGGGGGGGCCGATGTCACCACGGCTGCCGGGAAAGCCAGCTCCTCCAGGGGGACCACGTTCTCCCTTCAATCCCACGGAGCCCTGAAGTGACAAGAAGAAAGGAGAAGGTATCAGGGGCAGGCGGACACTGCGTCTGCGGTAAGTCAGTGGCTTCCACTGTTCCCCAGCCCACGAGGCAGCCTGCAGTCAGCGAGTGAACGCGGCACTCCCTCCTACGTCAAGCAGTCACCCCACTGCCACCAAACCCCGCAGAAGAGACACTGGCAGGGCAAGAGAGCCACGCCGCCATCCTCTGTCAAATGACAACGTGAACTTGGTGAACTTTAAATGAGCCTCCATCAAAGACCAAAAGACGGCAAAACACATTTACTCAGTCCCCCAAAAGTCAGAAGAGACTCCTCGGTCACCACCTGGTCAGTCAGTGGGACACCATCGACCCCCAGTTTACCCACTTAGCTGGTTCGGGAGCCTTGAAATAAACCCACACCCACCAGTCACCACCCGAAGACACCACGCAGTGAGACCTCACTCATCACGTCTCCGTTCTCAGATCCCTACCGGGAAATGCGCGTCAGAGTCAGGAAGTAAACGTACCGGGGAGCCCTTGGGGCCTGGAAGACCTGGATGGCCGTCTCTCCCAGGGGACCCTGCTCTCCCTGGCATGCCGGGCTGTCCTGGGAAGCCGGGGTCTCCTTTGTCGCCTTTGAGTCGCATGTCGAAGTAAATCTCGCCAGGCTCTCCCTTGGCGCCGGGCGGGCCCATCAGCCCTGGTGCACCTTGAGGCCCCTAGGAGAACAAAGCCGTGATGCCACACGAGAACCCGCCCCAGGGCACCCAACCTCCGCCAGCCACCTTTATGGAAAACTGTCACCCACCTAGCTCTTGCCACCCACACTCCAGAAGGCAGCCAGCAGCTCCTCAACAGATCCCTGGTCTGACCCACTTTTGTAGTTTTCCTAAAACCCATCAGTGTCTTGGGCATTCCAAGCAGGGACAAGGTGGGACAGGGCGTGTCACTGGCACCCAGCTCTGGGAACGTCCTGGCGTGACTTTCTTTTCCCTTATGACTGTCAATCCTTCATGACGATGTTTTAGCAACTGTTGGAGGCATCTCTATGTGGTTCCTGAACCCCCAAACTAGAGCCACAGCTTCTGGGGGCAGACGGTGGCTGGAGTGTCAACGGGGTTGGGGACAGCCATTGTTCTGTCTGTCTGGGCATTATTAGAATTGCCCAGGTTTCCTTTTGGGATCACACCCTGATTCCGGAAGAGATAGGCCTGCCAGGGCACCGTGAAGGAACGGGGAAGTGAGAAGTCAGCTCTGTAATGGGTTATTTTAAGAAGTTATTTGGACTTTCCCAAGACTGTCCCCAGAGACACCCTCAGAACATTTTCAGTTCCTGGAAAGTTGAATCTGCAAAGAACGTCTACGCCCACCACAGAGCCCTGGCTCACAGGGACAATGGCAGAGGTTTCACACCATTGTCCCGACTCTCAGGCCTGAGAAGGACCCCTGTAGGCTGCCTGCCAACTTCGCACCATTCCTTTGACTTTAATTCCTTCTCTAAAACTCCCGAAGGTTCTTTGATGTGAATCACATGCAGGCGCACACCCTGCGCTCTGTATACTTTCCACAAAAGGCGTTGGAAGACCAGGGACAGACCGATACTCTTACAACCTCTAGTTTTAAAAATGACACCTTCCACCATGTGTCTCCAACACTGAACGTGGAAAATGCTGACATGGTGACCTCTCAGAGCAGGGAGTGGACACTCAACCGCAAAGGCCATCCTGGGTGGTTATTCACAGCCTGAACACACAAACTCCCTGTGATCCGGCAAGGAGCCCGGCCTTTTAGTCCGTTAGTAGAGACATCATCAGTCAACACTCTATTGAGGGAGAAATGTAGAATTTTTTTTTTTAAGTGGCATTGGTGACCTTAGGACATCTCATGTGATTTGAGGCATAGAACATCTTGTTTCCAAACTGTTTCGGTGCTTTTGGACCCACATCCCTTCAGATGGATGCTAGGAAATCAAATGGTCCCTTGAAAGCTTCACATGGGCCTCATTAACTTCGCATGGGCACCCCCCTGCGCTTCCTGCCTCAGAGGGGGGTGCCACTGGGGAAAGTGGACACCCCAGAGACCACAAACCTGCCGGGACTGGGCTTCTCAGCTCACTCGGGGGAGCGCCATCCCTTCCCAGAATCACCCAGCTTTCAAAAGACGACAACCCAGAAGTGCTCACTAAATCCAAAGAAAAACCAGGGCACTGCACCCGTCCACAGCAGTCTCCCCCTCAGGGTGTGGGCTGGGGGGTCACTTTTAGCCTCCAGCCAAATTCAAAATATGAGGACCACAATTTTGAGCTGGTTAAACCAAGGAGCTGTGATGTAGCCTCAATTGAGGAAAATCACTATCTTTCAAATTATTTGCTTATGAATCTGTTTTTAGGGGCTTTTCGGCTGCTGATGAAGCAGCGTGGACCCAGCCACTGCTGCGGTTTCGTTATTCCCTTCTTCACCTGATACCTCTGGACCACGCTTTTCTCTCCCCTCTTTCCTCTTCTTCCATTTTTGCTAGATTTGAGGGCTGGGGCTGGGCATCTGGCCTGGATTCCAGCCAGGGCCAAGGCAGGAAGCCCACCAGGAAATCCACTCAGATAAAGGCAGATGGACAGAGGTTAAAAGATCCTTTTCTGCTCCCTTCAAAGTCCTTCCAACTTTGATCCCCGCTACAGTCAGCTATTTGAACTTCTCATTTATTTAGAAATATTTTAAACAATTGCAACTTCTAACTCAGCTAGCTCCCCAGGCACCAGAGAGATTCTGGAAAGCAGAAGCCCAGGACCCAACTTCAAAAGGAGAAGCCACTACAGAATTCCAGCTGCTTCTCTCCTGATCCAGCTCACTTCTGCCCTGGCCTTCCTGTCGCAATGCTTCCAGGATTAGCTAAAGAAAACTAAAACTTTAAAGAGCTACATCAGAGGACAGAAGGCTAGAGATGTGACTCTCAATTTCAAACAAAAAGAAAAAAGGAATGAAAGGAATGAGCGAAACTGGCTAATGCCCGCAGAGCCCGGCCGCACCCAAGAAGCAAAAGGGCCACAGCCCTGAGATCTGCAGGCCTTGAAGCCGCGCTGATATGCATAATAAAACCTGCCTCTGTGTTTGAGATGACGTTTTTTCTCTTCCGTGTGATAACTTATTCTAAAACAAACTAGAAAGGCTAAGCTCTCCTGTGATGAACTGAAAGGCTTCATGTTGATGTGATCGAGATGTCTCCTTATAAATTCTTTTTTTTTTTAAAAAAGCATCTACGTAACAGATGTTGGTAATAGGAGGTCTCAACATGCAGGTCTGTAAAAGGAAGAATGAAAATACTTCAAATCTCTAGAGAGGAAATGGCCAGTTTTCCTCAGTCCCTGTACAGAGTCCCTGGTGAGAGCTGAGGTCATGTGTGGGGTGTCAGGAGCAGTGGTCACACAGAAGACAGAAGCTCAGCTCTGTCGTGGGGCCATCTGACTCAAGGACCCTGAGGCCTGTGGGAAGGACCAGATCACAGCTGGGTTCTGCTGGGATGAGGGGCCAGTGGGGGACGTGGTTCTACACTCCCCAGGCTTCTGCGTAGGCTCCATGTGAGAGCAGAGGAGGGCCACACAGCCACTCCAGACCCTCCCATGGCCACCGGCACAGGAGCCACGTGGGCAGATGCAGAAACTTGTGGCCTAGCTGGTTGCCTGGAGGCAACTTGCAGTGTGTGTGAACTCAGTTTACTCACAGGCAATCCTTCAAGACCATCCCTGCCGGGTAGACCTCTGTCGCCCTTGGCCCCTGGCTGTCCCGGAAAACCTTTCAAAAAAGACAAGAGCACAGCATCCATGAGACAATTCTTCAGAGCTTCTTTTCCCTGAGGTTCAATAGTGTAAAGTCTTGACACAAAGTGGATGGGCATTTGAAGACTGTCCAGAGAGTGACCATTAAAACACCCGAGGTGGGCTCAGAGGGGAACCTGAGCCACCCGAGCTGCAGTGTGACGCTGCCCTCAGCCCAGGGACACATGAGGTGCACCTTGGTGCAGAGTGAGAGAGCCACGTGCCACGTCCCTTCTGCTAGGACCTCCGTGGCAGGCCTCTTGGTGGCTGGCTGAGCACCTTCCTGGATGCAGGCTCACGCTGCCCTTGCTGTGCTCCCACTTTGCAGGAGAGCAGGGCTCTGGTGGAGCGGTCCCCCAGAGCGTCCACACACAGGGGGTAGTTCTGACCTGCTCCTTTCCATGCCTGGCCCTTACCGATTTCTCCTGGGGGACCCTGTGGCCCGGGCGGCCCTCGAAGTCCTTCTGTGTCACAGATGAGGCAGCTGTCTCCTTTCTGACCTAGAAGGAAGTTCAGGTACCTGTGAGAGGCATGTGAGCAGGAATCTCTGCAGGGTGAGGAGGGGAACGGCAGGTGGCTGTTACAGTGTCACGGTCACACCAGGCTCTGCCCGTCAGCGGCAGCCCCCTAGCACTCCCTGCTAGTGGTGGGACCCTGTGTCTACAGGTTCCTCCAGGGCGGCTGAATGCCCACTGCCCCCAGCACTCGCCGTGTGACCCTGCTGCATGTCTAGTGAGCCTTGTCCTTCTCCAGGCACAAGGAGAGGAGCTGAGCACCAAGAAGCCATGCAGGGACTTGGGCCTGCCTACCACCGGGGAAAGACTCGGCTACTGTGACTCCATCTCGCGTCCCAAGGCTTCCCGTCCCTTCCTCTCTGATTTACTGCACATGGGAAGTCGTGGACTTCTGAACTGTGTCCTGATTGAGGGGGTCACTGTGAAGAAGCAGCTCCAGAAGCCGGAATGGATACTGAACTGACATCGAGGACGTGAGGAGAGATCGGAGCACAGAGAGCGAGAGGTCGCCCTGCTTTGAAACCTCACCCTCTTAAGCCGTGATCTGCAAACTAAGTTCAAAGGCCCTCTGGGGTCTTAGATCCTCACTGTCTGGCTTCTGGGAACATCTGGCTTCCAGGCACGACAGGGAGCAAGGGCTGTGGAAGACGTCACCCGAGGGAGCACCAAGAGGCCCACCCACATCGCCCCCGCCTCGCCCTGACCGGCAGCCCTGAGCATGGCTGGAGCCCACCCATCCCCGAAGCCCGTGCAAGATGTGGGAACAGGAGCCCCAGGCCAGCCCATCTCCCTGAAGTGTGCAGGACACACATGGTGTCATTCTGTGTTCTCCCAGGAGAGAGGACAGGAGCCCATCGTGGGCTGGACACCAGGCAGCCAGCTGTGGGACTCTGTGGGCATCCCTGCTCCTACGGCTGGAGGTGGGGCAGGCAACAGTGCTGCACCAGAGCACACAGACCTGGGCAGAAAGACGCCCTCCATCAGGGAAGGACGAATACGGTCACCGGATAAAGAGCTCTGGCCACTGGGTGTCCTAAAATGGAACTGCACACCTCAGAGAGTAGTGAACACCTGGCCATGAGAGGGCCCCCCCAAAAGGGAATGACAAGCAGATTCTAACTCATGCCCCTGCAGACTTCTAAGATCACGTCCCTGCAGGCTCTGCAACCTAGGAGCCACCAGGATCCCACGGTGCACACTGCAGCTAGCTGTTCCCATGCAGTGTTATGCTTTAGGCTTTTGAAGACCAAAAATTCTTTACAATCCAAAGCCAGAAGTGGTACCCACGAGGGTGGATTTTACAAGGCAGCCTCCTGTTCTGCTTGTGGGTTAATAGGCATATAAACATCGGAATGCCATTGTTTATTCCACTTAAAGACCGGACCATCAATGCTGGGACAATCCACCCCTGTTCTCCAGATTTCTTAAGATAAATACATATCCTGTGTTGACGTTACAGCGGACCCTTGAAAGGGCTAAAGATAAAATTAACAGCCAAGAGTATCGAGGAAGGGCAGTTAGTCCATCAACAGCAGATGCGCTCACACTGATCTTACACAAAGGCGGCTCGTGGGGGCTGAGCATTCCCTGAAAAGATCTGTCACTGGGATTACAGGAAATATGTGCATCCTTGGAAAAAACGAAACTCTCAAACTTTGAACTGAGAGATTACGGTATCAGTTTGAGAGTCTCATCAACGGGCAGTGCTCATTGTGGCAAGACAGATTTCCTGGGCCACAGAAAGGGTCAAGAACAATAATCTGACCTTTGGGGCCAAGGCTCCACCTTATGCTCCCAGGTCACGTATCTCCCACAAACACAATCTCAGCGACAGTCTCAGCTGAGTTGAGGAAGATGTTTATTGTGGGAATGGATTTCCAGGAAGTTTCAAATCTGCCTACCCTGCACCCTGACTCCCAATGCCTTAGCAAGTCTTGGGGGGGGGGGGGATCACCTTCACAAACACAATCATCATTTTTTAATTAAAAGGGAACAAATTATGTTATATGTATTTATGAATACATCAAAACGAACCCCATTAGTATATACAAGTATAACACACTAATTGAAAACACCTAAAAAAAAGTTTAAATTAAAAAAAAAACAACAACTCTTACCTTTTTCTCCCACCTCTCCTGTCAACCCTGGCTGCCCTGGAATCCCAGGAGGACCCTGATCACCAGGTGGTCCAGGCTGACATTCCACGATGCCATCTGAAATTGATTAGTAAACATTAGAGGACTGTGGCTAGGAATGTTTACTCTCTCTCTTAATTCAATCTGTTATAAAACCAAAACATTTTAGGCTAATTGCTCAGCTTTAGAAATTCAGCTTTCAAATCCAGCTTCAAATCAAGCCTAGGATATTAACTTGCCAAACAGGACCAGCACACACTGTCCACTCGCCTCCGGGGCAACTGCTTCCCAGATTGTAATGCCTATCTCACCTCACTGGCCATCTCCTCTTCTTCAACTCACTTTTCCCTTGCAAAGTCCATCCCATCATCCTTATTTTACAGATTAAGAAACGGAGTCTCAAGCAAGTTAAGTGATTTGTCCATGGACATCTAAGTCAGCCCCGAGACTAGGACAACCTTATTTTCTCCTTAGGCAAACTTACAACAAGTCATGGTTATTTTAGAGACACAGGTGATCCATGGGGAAATGCCTCTGATTCTTTGTTCATATTCAAATCTGAGCATCATTTATGCAGAGAGGCATGATAATAAATTACAGTAATGCAAACACCATCTGCCATGGGCTCTGGTAACACGGAAGTATTGTCTTATAGTTTAGATCTGCAGTGCAATGGAGTTTGCCTTTCCTTCCTCAGTATCTTTGAACAAGAATGACAGCCTGAACAATTATAGCTAGCATCTTTCCCAGGCACTCCTCATGGCCAGAGTGCAAACACCAGAAGCCCTCCCGCCCCTCCACACTGTCTGATGGAGAAGAGGTCAAGGGCAGAGATTTTGACATCTGGACCTGACTCCCCTGCAGTGGAAGGGCTGGGGCCTGGGGTCTGGGGTGGGTCCTGCTTCTAACTTGGTGTGTTGTCCAGGGTCAACCGTGCAGGTCCCCACCCAGCTAGAAAGGACTCCCTGAAACACAGCCACACCCCCCAGAGCTCCACTGAACAAGGCCGTTTCAGATGGGGAAGAGCTGAGGCTGGGAGGTTATTTTAGAGACATAGACTGTCCATAGGGAAATGCCTCTGATTCTTTGTTCATATTCAATTCCAAGAGGAAACCTTTTTGCTTTGCAGGTTGCTGATTTGTTCTTCTGTGAGCTTCTCCCCCAAGCACAGGGGGCAAGGAAGCCTGAGCTGTGGCATCTGTAGCCCTGCTCCACTCTATCAACCCTGCCCTGGGGACTCCATCTTCGTTGAGGGGACTCTGCTCTATGGTTCCAAGAGCAGTCCTAAAGTTACTGACTCCAAAAAGAAAACCACAATTCCCAGCCCCACAAGCCTGGGGTACATCAGCTCCCTGATTCTGGAGACAAAGGCTCGTGAGTAGTAACACAGTCCCTTTCCTGAAGACGTTTCCTGCCTGCCTCAACTCAACCAGCGTTCCTGCATACTGCTGGTTAAAAAAAAAAAAAAAAGCCATGATACCTCCTCACCATGGTCAATTTAAAATAGCTGTAAGTCTAATGCAAGAATATAGTGATTATTTCTGGGGAGTTCTGAAAATGCAAGTCTAGAGTCCTCGTGATGCTGCTGCTCACGGCAGGCATCTGCAGGTGCCAGGACCATCTGGGAGAACGCAGCAGCAGAACTGGGCTGTGGAACTCTGACGCTGCACAGTTAATGAGCTACTGATAAATCCCAAGTCAGCAGTGGTTTTCAGATGTAGCCTCTTTCACATACACGATAAATCTGAATAAATCTCTCGTTTGGGAGTTATCACTAAATATGCCGTAACTGGGAATTGCTCCATTTGCACTGACTACAGAGGGCCAACTAGAAAACCTGGCAGGAGCTATTAAGCTGACACATCCTTGTCGCTTGGTCACAGGAATGGAAGGATCATAATTTTATATGAAATTTGTGCATATTTTAGAACTTACAAATTATAAATATCCCAAAACTGTTCTAATTCCCCCCATGGCTGCCCCATCACCTCCACATCACTCTTTAAAAGCCCCAGAACTCCTCACGGCCCTGAGGGCTAACGTGGACCCCTGTGCACAACAACGCCTACATTCCACGTGTTTCCCTCTTTGTATTTACCTGGTCTTCCTCACAGAGTCCTGCTCCAGGGGACAGGGCTATGTCCTGACCCTGCTCCCAGCCCAAGCCTACCACCTCACAGGCTTCCCAGCCCTCGCTGAACAAGGACCCCAAAGGCCCTTCTCAGTTGCAGAGAAAAAGTTGGACTCTGGTTGCATGTCTCTGGGACTTCCTTATTCAACCTCATTCACATTTTACAAAATCATGAGAGAAGAGGAAAAAGTCCCTATAGCCTCACGCGTCCCATCCATCTTCCCACCTGAGGTCATACAGATCCCTTCCCAGCAAAGGCGCCTGCTGGGCCAGTTGCTGCACCAGCCCTCGCCATCCTTCAGCACCTCGTCCACGGAACGCCTTTTCTTTCACGAGCCCAGGTCTGAATTCCAACAAGTGGATCTCACTGGTATCAGAGCCCAGGAGCCTCCAGCTCACAGAGGGTCAGTACTCCTGGGCTCCACAGAGAGCTTGCTGATTCTGACCCCGTAGAACCAAGGGCTGCTCCGGAAACATGAAACTTCCCACTGGCCTGGTTTACCTAACGTCCTCTCATCATTTGCTCTGATATCACATTGAGATCACAGGGCCACCAGGACAGAACTAAGAGGTTATGGCTACGTGCTCAGTTCTTCCAGAGGCTGATATAAGAAAAATCCACATCATGCCCCAACTTGAAGTCTTTGGTTACATTACGACACACTCTCGTGCAATCAGTATAAACCTGCAACCCCTTCTTCCTTGGTTTTGGTGTGTCTTACTAGCACTGTGTTCGCTATCTCTAGACCAAGGACGACACACTCGGCTCTCAATGAAAACCCCACCAATTAACTGGTTAACCTTGGGTGCCAGGAGACTTGCAGCTGGTTAACATGCTCCTTATTCCTTTTAGCCATTTTTATTTTTTATTTTAACAATTCCTTTTGGTAGCAGGGTCAATCCCCAAAGCTGTCTAAGTGGAGAATCAATAATTAAGCCATGGTTGGTCACCGGAGCCCTGGCCTGACACTCCAGCTCTGGGAGCAGTCACGGTGCCTGCCTGGCCTCCTGGTAACTGGCTGGACATGAGTGACCCCTTCCCTGAGGGAACTTACTTGTGTGTCCTGGCTGCCCAGGGGGTCCAGGGAGACCTGGGGGGCCTGGGACTCCATCCTTTCCGCTCAGCCCTGGCAAAGATGTTCCTGGATATCCTTGGTCTCCTTTTTCTCCTCTTTCTCCGGGGAAGCCGGGAGCACCAGGCTGTCCAGGTACAGGGAAGCCTGAAACCAGCACAGAATCGCGTGTAAGCTGTCGCAGGGCGTCCCACA
Organism: Ictidomys tridecemlineatus; assembly: GCF_052094955.1. Classification (NCBI taxonomy): domain Eukaryota; kingdom Metazoa; phylum Chordata; class Mammalia; order Rodentia; family Sciuridae; genus Ictidomys; species Ictidomys tridecemlineatus. Next base: position 197,521,715 of record NC_135482.1, read on the forward strand.
CCCCTGCACACACGGCTTCCTCAATACGTCCAAGGTCAAAGGACACTGCACATCACTGAGAGGGGAGCTGCTCTAGACAAGCAGAGCCAATGAGCTGGCGGGATGCCTTCCGCAGACGCGGACAGCCCACTTAACCCTAGGAAAAGGACTCGGTACCCGGAGGTAAAACCTGCAAGTTTCCTTCATGCAAAAAGCATTCCCAGCTCTATATGGAAAAGTGCCTAAAATGCCATCAATCAAAGAAATGGACAGAGACCAAGGGGACAGCAGCTGGATTGACAGTTAAAGACAAGTAACTTCCTCTGGCTCCACAAGAGGTTCAAAGCCAAAGTGGCGAGGTGATCTGAATGTGCCAAGTCAAGTTCAGGCACCACTGCAGTGTGAGGGTGGGGTGCACCAGCCTGTGGAGGTCAAGAAGGCTGCCACAGGAGGCTGGAGGGAACTGAGGCCCAGGAGGCCACCAATGTTGAGACCCAACTGTCCTGGTGGGGAAAGAGTTGGTATCTGGAGCAGAGGGAAACTCGGCATGAGCACAGGACCGAGCAGAGGCAGGTGGGCTGGGAAGGGGAAGCGGTCCTACCATGGTGGACTTCAGCACGGTGAGAAGACCCATAGTGGGAGAGCTGGAAGGACAGAGGCCATGGGGTCTGAGCCCAGTGGCCAGTGCCCTAGCTGGAGGAAGCAGCTCTCAAGAAAGGGAAACCAGTGCTCAGCCAGATGGAAATCGGGGTGCAAGGGAGGTCAGTAACGGGGTGTGACAGCAACCCACAGTGTCCAAGACCAGCGGGTGCTGCGGTGAGGGGAGGGTGGTGGCTGGGAGGGTGGATAATGCATCTCCAGGCAGAGCGATTTCAGCAAATGTTTTCAAAAGTTCTGGTCAAGAGATGAACAGGACCTGAAGAGCAAGCACCACACAGGAAGGGGCGGGTTCCCGGGTCAAATGAAGACAGTGGCTGCACACAGAGGGAAGCCAAGGTGCTAAGGAGACGCACAGTGTCCCTAGGGAGGTGAAGGCCCTGGAGCCAGGATGCCATTGTTCCCACAGAGGAAAAGGGGACCCTGCAAGAACTGAGAACTGCCAGAGGGGGAAATGAAGTGACTAACACGGAGGATAAGAATAAACCAAGAGCCAACGGAGCAGAGCATCCAGGCCATGAGCCTCAGCAGGCAGGAACTGCAGGGCAGGGGACTGCCCCTCAGACACTGGGGTCCCTGCTCAGGGCCGCTCATGTGAGCACGCGCCTGGACCAGCACCTGCTGGAGGAAAGTACAGTTGCCTGGGACTCGCAACCTGGCATGCAGGAAAGAGCTTGGAGGAACTCGGGGACTGCAAGACAGGCAACGAGAGCACTGGATGGGCCACCCTGCCCTGGTCTCCAAGTGACGAGTTCCAGAGAGAGGAAGGGGAGCAAAGTGCTCCGAAAGAGGTGTGACCTGCTGGAACCAGGGCCCTGGTGAGCGAGGGATGTCCATGGGAGCAGGGACCAGGTGGGAAGGCCTGCCTCAGAGCAGAGTGAGAGGGAGGCCAGGGTCTCCAGGGACACACAGGAGTCCTCTCCATGGCATGCACATCTATGAACCACATGCCAATCTGCAAACACTTATCTAGCAGCACATTCTGTTTTCAAGATAGAAAACCATGTATGAACATTGCTACATGTTCTACGCACACATCTAAGGTGTATGATAGGCATGTACACCGCAAACCACAGAGGAGGCACACACCTGGGCCACAGACAGGCAGGGAAGGACTTACCTGGAGGGCCTGGCTGGCCTTGTAATCCCGGGTAACCTTGAAAGAGAAAGAGAGGAACAATGTAAGAGGTGCTCGCTCTTTCCCATTTCCCGGCCAGGGCCTCCACGCTCCAGGGACATGGGGACAGACTGGCCCACCAAGCATCCCCTGGAGGAAGACCACGCTGCATATGGAAAAGGGCGTCTGTGTCCCCCATGTGACACTGAGATAGGGACCTGGAGAAGGCAGGTCACCAGACAGCCCTGCAAAGGGTGCAATTGTTTTCAAAAGGAGAGAAAGACAGGCAGAGAGAGAGAAGAGGAGGAGGAAGGAGGGGGAGGAGGAGGGAGGGGGAGGAGGAGGGAGGGGGAGGAGGAGGGAGGGGGAGGAGGAGGGAGGAGAGGAGGAGGGAGGGCAAAGGCAAGACTCTACCTTTCGGGCCTGGCTCTCCTCTCAGCCCGGGAGCCCCTGGGTAGCCTCGCTCCCCTTTTTCTCCCAGAGGTCCTGTGCCTATAACCTGCATCAAAGGAGAAAAGATCCCCGTGGCGTAAGAGTGGCTGGCCTTGGATTATATACTGGTATGTGAAGAAATTAACCTACTGTGCATGACTTCAAGGAATACAAAAGCTAAGACGCAGTGGCAGTGGGTGGGGTGCGGAGGTCTTGAGCCCGGGATGAACCTCAGGCCAAGAGCGGGTCACAGAGAAGCCACCCAGCAGCTCTCCTCCCCTGGGCAGCTCCCAACTGCACCAGGGAATGAGCAATGTCACTCAAGGCGCAGGTGTGGCATCTGCTCTGCTGGGCACCATCAGGGGCTCGCCCTTTAGCCCTGCAGACCACGGATCAGGAACACAAGTTTTATTAGAAGAGGGTTTCTGCTTTTTCCTTTTTAAAGACCCAGAGTGCGCCATTCCTTAAAGCCAAAGGGAAACTGGCCAGGAAGAAGTCACTGCTGGCCTCATTAAGAAGAAGAGATTCTAAAGCACATTCAGGGAAATGGCAGTTCCAACACTGCACATCACCACGGAAATATGATTCCTCTGTGTCCATTCAGTGAACGGACTTTGTTTTTGAGATGCTGTTAAACAGCTTGTGGGCCTTTCCACAACTTCTGCACATATGAAAACACGCTGTACACCAGAAGCCTTCACGATTTTTATGTGTCAATTAAAAATCAATGAAGAAAAAACCTTTATTAAAAAGAAAACTAAGTAAGATGTGCCTGTGGGGCTGAGGTGAACCAGACCCTCAGTGCCCGCCACCACGGAGTCACAAACGTGACGTCAGAGCCACAGAAATGCGTACAAGGACAGAGGGAGCCAGGCACGCCTTGGGGATGATCCTGCTCCCGGAGAAGCAGCCCCCACAGGCGCCCGCATGCCCGCTCCTTTCCAGGAAAGTCACACACCGCGACTGCAGCTGTGTGGAAACCAGCCAGGAGCCAGCACCACTGCAGAAGCAAGGCTGCCCGCGGACGGCCAAGTGACCGGCCATCTGTTTCTCTTGTAAGATTTCCCTTAAGTGGGCTGGGATGTAGCTCCAGGGCAGGGCACTTGCCTGAGGCCTGGGTTCCATCCCCAGTGCCACAGAACATTGTTTCTCTCTCCCTTAATGGACAATTCCAAACCAAAAGATTTCAAAATAGGTCACTAATATTCTTATCCATATTCCAACCTTTTCATTTCCAGAGGTTTAAGAATATGTAGAAATTTCAAAACCCAATAAAACAGCACGATAGAAATTCTGAGGAAGTTTCAAGTGACATGCAGTTACTTCACATAAAATGCTAGGCGTGGTGGCAGCTTGTCCTGTGTCACCACCCCTGGAAAAATCCCCCCCCCCCAGCAGGCCAGCAGACAGCGTTACTCACAATTCCAGGGGGGCCCGGAGGACCGGCTGCACCTTTGTCTCCCTACAAAGAAAAAATGATTGAACTGCCTGTCTTCACTCCACGGAGTGCCCACAGAGGGCAGCGCCCAAGGCTTCTCTCTAGCGAGACTGAGAGTGGGCCTCAGAGCGCTAAAGACATGGTCCTCTCCTCGGCTGGTCCCAGGGTGGTCAGCCTAGTACACTCTGAGACCAGCATAGGACACAAACACATCTCTCGCTGCTTCAAGTACATGTGACACAGGGGAACAGAGATTTCTACAGAACACAGCGGAAGGCTAACTACGCCCCTGGCCACAGAGCAGGGTATTCGCCCCTCTGACCACTGACCACGTGCTCCCTCAGAGAGCCTGAACAGAGTTCATTGGAGGCTAAGTTACCATGCCATAGTTTTTCCAAAAGCCAAAAAAGAAATTAAATGAAATGATATGAAAGCATGATATCTAAATGTATTGTCTTCAATCATTTAATATGAAGTTTTTATGTGCAAGATTATCTAAATTTGCATTGGAAGTCAGAATATAAAATCTAGTATTCATTGAAACCATTGGTGAATAACTTCTGATCACTTGAAGGCTTAATTAATCTACATTAGATGAAAATCCTAACTAAACTTTCATATCTAACTGTTCTCACAATAAAAATTTAGAAAGTCCTATGATATACATATATATATGTGATATATCCTACCATAAATGTACATGTTTTTCCTTTTAAACTAACACATAAAACTTAAGCATTAAACTAGAATTGAATGCTTTAGCATTAAGAGAATACAAAAATTTTGAAATATCCATAGCATTTCAACAATATTCCAGCTCCTGGGTGGGGGGTGAAGCTCGGGGTAGAATGGGGCTTAGCACACATGAGTCCTGGGTTTCCCCCCAGCACCAGAAGGAGGGGGAACAACTAGCTGCTATATTCAAACACTTAAAATCTATAGGATTTGACTTTCTCAAAAAATTCCAGTCAAGGCCTTTCCCTTTGGCTCCTGGCTTCAACAATAAACCTTAAGGGTGTCTCCCTAGGTTGTCACTCATTGTTAGTGACAAACAATTCTTGATCCTATTTCAGTAGAGTAGCACGACTAAAAGAGGAAAATAAAGCAGTCCCTCATTTGTTCTGCTCTCAGAGATGGAAAACAACCGGCTGGCCAACCACAGGGCCCTGCTGCAGGAGTTCTTCTGGGGCACACGGTAGCATTTTGTAAAGCTTTGGGGGAAATAAGAGTCTTCATGGAGACCCCAGATTACACTTTTAGGAATTCATGATGGAATTCATGATCAGAGAAGCGGCCCAAACTAATGGCAAAGATGAAAATTTAGACATGGCCTAAATCCCGTGCACCAGAAGATGTGGGGCTGCGTTCAGGAAGGCTGACATGTCACTGATTGTCACCGAGTGACGGATAAGACGCTCGATGCCTTCTTGTACAAGGTGTGGGTGCACAGAAGAACACCAGCCATCGCCGTCCCTGAGTGCTGGAGGGACAATGTGCTTTCTTTTGTCCACTACACCCTTCCGCATTTTCTCTGGTTTCATAATCGGGAAAAATTATCTCTATAAACTAAGACATAGAAACTTCAAGTGGAACATTTTATATATATATATTTTTTTTTCTTTAAAACTTTCACGATCACCAAGAAAATCACTAAAAAGTTTGTTTTTGCCCACATGGGAGAGAGACCGTTTTTCTCCTTTGGGAACAGAGTTCTGTTTTCTAGGGAAAAGGGAAGCCAAGCCCTGCTCTGTCCAAGCTGAACTACACAATGAGGTTAAAACAGCGTCACCACATACCTGAGGGCCCTGCGGGCCGGGGAGTCCCGGGTACCCTGGCTCGCCTGGAAAGCCCTGGAGGGAGAGGACAGTGGCAAGGTCACTGAGTGAAGGAGAAGAGCTCCTGTGCCTTCAGAAGCCGCAGAGCCATACTTACCGGACTCCCTTTCTCTCCTTTGTCACCATCTTTTCCAGGTTTTCCCTGTAAAGATGTGGACATTAGTGTTTCGTGAATGGTAGCCAGGACTATCCCGGGGAGAAGGTTCCAGGTGGCCGCAGTGCCTTGGTGACCAGCTGGGCGGTGGGGGAATGGCTGGGGAAGTCACCCTGGCAGGAGGGTGTTTCAGTTCCCAAGGGCAGAGCCAGCCTGGCGGCAGGCCTAAGGTCCACTGCGCTGGCAGCCAGGCCAACACCAGGACGGTACTGAGGCTACTGTGCAGGGCTGCCCCATGGGCTCTCCCCAGGGTTCTGCAGGGGCCCAGGAACAGACCGCTGGGCAGTGCCCGTCCCTGCCTTCGGAGGGGCTTGGGGCTAAGCATGCACAACCTGGGCTCTGGGTCTCAGAACTGGCACCAGAACCAGCCACAAAAGGAAGCCAAGCCCCTGCCCTGTCCATGCAGCAGGTCCCAGGGGCCGTGGGCCTCTCCCAAAGCCTCCTTCCCCCTGGGATGCCTGCCCCAGTGGTGCCGAAGCCCCAGCCTTCCAAGAGAAGGGACACACAAAGGTCCCGCACGACCTTCTGTCCCCTGCTTCTGCATTCTAGGACAGGAAGGGGAAGGCCCACGTACCCGAGGCCCTGGCTTTCCGGGTTCGCCCTTCTCGCCAATCCCTGGTATCCCCTAGAAGAGCAAAAAGAGAAGCAGGTAAGCTCACGGCACTCCCCAGCACGCGGCTCAGGCAGAGGGAAGATAAACTGGTAACTTTAATACTATAAAAATCTAAACGATAGACAGGAATAGGGAATTTACCTGAAATCCAGGTTCACCTTTTTGACCCTAAAAGAATTCAGAGAGGGGCAGAGAGAGGGGTCAGGACTTTCTAATGGCTTTACCAGCTTTCTACAGATGAGGTCAAACACATGAGAAGAAAAACCCTTTCTCCAGCTCGGGAACAAATCAACGCATGGTGTCTCCTACGTTCCCTCCCCAGCTCCACCGAGTTATGGTGTCGCCAGGGCAGAGGCCACCCTGCTGGCACAGAGGGACTTGCCATGCCTCCTTCTGTCCCTCAGCAGGACCCCCTCCTACCCCCTGGTGGCCCCAATATGCTCCCTGAAGCAGCTGCACCCGGGCCCCGCCTCTGCCACAGAGCTGCTGCTCCGATGGAGCGGGCTCCTGGAAATCTGCTTTCCAGGTCAAGGGTCAACGGGGGGAGACACTGGATCACGACTTGATGTCTTCCTCCCTTGGGACTTGCCCTGGGTTAGCAAGCACCTGCAGGGCCAGCCCAGACGTACCTTTTCTCCCGTCGGGGCAAAGTCCCCTTTTTCTTTAACTTGTGCCTGTCCTGGCATCCCGGGAGGCCCACTGACACCTTGGTCACCCTGTTCAAGTAAAAGCCGGGGATTAATGAGGCATGAAAATAACGATGTGAGAAGGGAAAACACAGGTGTGAGGATAAAGGCCTACAGAGAAGCAGCTGATCTTAAAACATGACAGTCTTCTGCTCCTCTGCAGCCTTGCCTCTGTGGTGGCTGCACTGGGAGCCTGGGGTGGCAGGTCCACAGCCAGGCCGCCCATGCCCAGGGTCAGGAGCTGAACACCTGCAGACACACCTATGCATGCAGCCGCTGCAGAGTGCATGCTGCATTGAGAGGGCACCCAGGAGAGGCTGCAGGCTGCCTAAGAGCTGGTCCATAGAGGAGCCATCTTTAGGTCAGGCAAAAACGTGAAAACCCTTGGAATCTGCTTCCCAAGCAGCCTGACAGCTGGCTGCACTCAGAAATCAGGGGAATCCAACAGACAGTGAGGGAAGTCCAAAGACCCCCAATGGCATGAATTTCAGAGTCATTTTATTGTGAGGTTCATGCAATGACAGAGCCAAAAGGTATGGAGGAGAAAAGCAGAACCAACTGCATGACCCAGCTCTGGCCAGGCCCCGTGTCTAGTGCCCAGGTGGCCACCATGTCCACTCGCACATCCCTGGAGGCAGGCCAGCTGCAGCAACTACAGAATCCCCTAGGCTGGTGCCCGTCTCATTGGTCTGACCAGGGACATTGCTGCAGAAGACAGGAGAGGCTCAGAGGCCCACAGTTTTCTCTCCTCTTCCCAGGAGAAATCTGCGGGTCCATCTGAGCCTCCCTGCCTCCAGAGCATTCTCCCTCCACGCCCACTGCCCCGGAGAAGGACCCCCTACCAACTCTGACTTCTCCTCCCTGTCCTACAGTGGCCTTCACCATTGCAGGGCTTCACAGAGTTGTGCTACTAAATCATGTCCTACGTGCTGGGGTTCTTCTTAGGAACCCTAGTCTGACAAGAACACTATGACTGATGCCCGTGTACAGAGCATCCCAACAGACAGCCTCAGTGCACTCTGCTCGTGGGACCACACACAGACCTCTGCAGCAGGCCTGCCTCGTGCAGTAACCTGGAGTATACACCTACTATAAGCAAAACCCTACAGAACTCAAAAACCTGCAGAGAAGAGGAACTATGGTCAGAAGTAAAAGTTCTGCCAATCTCAGAGCTGTGGCCTTAAACAAGGGACAGACCAAGCACCATGTACTCACCTTGTCACCTTTTGGTCCTTGAAAACTTGAGCCCATTTGTCCCTGTTGATTGAAAATTAGGCTTTGTTATTAGGCCTGCCACTTTGTCCAGACAGTGGACATCGGGCAGCAGCTTTGACCTCAACTACCACAACCTCTTCCAGAAAGAGGTGATGGAAAGGCCCAAACAAGTATATGGAGAAAGAACTACACAAATAATTTCTAAAATTTAAGGTTTTAAAACTCTAGCTTTAGAAAACTAAGGGAAAGATCAAACTAAGAGAATCCAAGACAACAACTAAGGGAGAGGTAGAAGGAGGAAGAGGTGCACTGGTGGACGATGGACAGACGACAGAGAAGGTAGAAAGATCACGCATGATGGATGGATGACAGATGACCAGACAGGTGGGTGGATAAAGGTACAACAACTCCACGATGATCTCACACTGAGGCCAAGGGCAACAGATGAAGAGACACTTACCTTTTCACCTGGAGGCCCAGGAGGACCCGGGGGGCCCTGTAAGAGAGGGAATTTTATTAATACGCTTCACAACCCTGGTCATTATTAAATCCTCTGTGCTGGAGTTATCCTGAGAGTCTGTGGAGAACATGAGACACTATTTGTGAAGTGTCTTTGCTGTGCTGCAGAACTGCACAACTTTGAAAATAGCCAGAATCCGGCCACAGCAATTATTAACAGGGGTGGAAATACCTCCAAACCAGGTGACCAAGAGGGTGCCAGGATGAGCTAGGTAGGGCAAGGCATAAAGCCACCAGCCACGCTCTGGAGCTGGGTTCCCCATCTGGGAAGGATGCCTCTCCACTTTAGACCCAAGTGTTAATCTTCAAAAGCTAATGATTCCTCGGGGTAGTTGTCATGGAATGAATAGCACCTTCAAGACACGTAGGGATCGGGTGCATCTTCCCCTCCTCGCACACGGCACATGGCAGATATGCCTCTTTAACGGTGACCTTGCCACCCTGTGCCCTCTCCTCCCCCACCAGGCTTATCAGCTGTGAAGGAGGCCAGGGAGCTGTCTCCAGGAGCCAGGCCTGAGGCTCACTCTACAGCCTAGCACAGGACGGCTGCTGGTCTGTGTCCACACTCCTGGTGCATCCCAGGCCCTGCGGTGTGCCGCCCAGTCCAGCTCCCCACACAGGGGCGAGGTTGCCCAGGGAAGGTTGCCCTAAGTCCACAGAACTCACTGGGAGGTCAGCAGCCCGAGACTGCACCATGCCCCCTGTCTAGGGCGTCCTGACACACTGCGCCATTCACCTCCTTTCCTGCAGTTCTGGGAACGGAAGGGGCAGAGGAGGCAGCACCCTGTGCATGGGAGGGAGGCTGGTGCTGCCCTAGCCAAAGGAAGAGGGACACATGGGGTCGAGGTGCCATTAACTTCCTATTGAATCCCACATCTCTATTCACCTTTTCTGCAAACGACTGTCACAGAGAGGCATTTGCCCAAAACTTACTGGTGGTCCAGTAAATCCTGGAGGGCCAACGGGTCCCTGCAGTCCTGGCAATCCCGGCGAGCCCTATCATTCAACAGGAGAGAAAGGGTTACCATGCCAGCCAGGAGGTGACTCAGCACATCTCCCAGTGACTCAGAAAATGCTTACTGGAATCCCGGGGGCGCCAGGAAATCCTCTTTCCCCTTTCAACAGCATCCCAGGCACGTAGCCGAAGCCCAGTATTTCACCTGGATCCCCCTAGAGGGCAGAAGAAGAGAGTGTCGTAAGTGCGGATGGTCACATAAGGAATCCCCAAACCCACCGGACGCCAGGCTTCACTGGGATGGGACTGGGCCGAGTCCAGAAGTGACACCAACTGCCCACCTGTCCCCTCACTGTGCTCAGTGATCAGCAAAGAGAGCTGCAGGTCACCTCAGCTGCAGCTGGCACTGAAGACAGAGGCCGTCACAGGAGGGGACCCAGCCCCTGGCAGCACCCCACAACCTGAGACTCTCCCTCCCAGAACAAGAACTGCTGCCAGGAAGACTCGTGGGTGTTCTGAGGAGAGGGCACGGTGGCAAATGCTATCTGCCAACTTGGCAAGGTGGCCTCACTTGGCTAAACCACCGCTGGGATGCTGCTGGGGAGGGATTTCCACAAGAGATTAATACTGAGGTGAGCAGACTTTGGGTCAAGCAGATGACCCTCCAAGATGTGGTGGGCATTGTCCAATCAATCGAAGGCCCCACCAGCAAAGAAACTGCTCCCCTCGTGGGCAAGAAGAGGACCTTCTGCCTGTAGAAGGCCACCTTTGGAGTCAAGCCCACAACAGCAACTCCGCCTGCTGTCCAGCCGGCCACCCACCCACAGACAGCGGACATGCTCAGCCCACCACCACAGGAATCCATTTCTTAAAATCAGCCTCTCCCCTTTCTCTCTCTGTTGGTTCTGCTTTTCTGGAGAACCCTGCCCAACACACGGGTAATGAGGACACTCTTTCACAGGTGCTCTGAAACACAGGAACTCACATGGCTTCACCAGACAAGTGGCACCCTGTGTCCCTACGTTATGAGGGAAGGACCTCGAGGGGAGCTACTGGCAAGCTCTAAGCTTCTCCTTGCAAGCCCCGAGCCCGGAGCTGCACCCTGCCCTGACCTCCCTTTCCCGGGGCTGCTCCATAGCCAGGCCTCCTGAACGGCAAGAGCCTGGGGCTGAGCCAGCCGCACCGGGAAGACAGCTTCACAGGGCTTAGCTCCTGCTAAGCAACTGCACCCAGTGTCTAAACATCAGACAGAAATTTAAGTTTGTACATCTGCTCGTTGTGAATTCTTTCGGTGTAACAGAATTTAGGACAACATGCTAATCGGAAATTAATCAGCTCAAGTGATTTGGAGTCAATCTGTTTTTATGGCCTCTGTTTTCAACCGTTTTCTGTAACAAATACAGTGAAATAATAAGATAAGATGTACCTTCATTCCAGGTAACCCTGGTGGTCCCTGGAAAAGAAAGTTTGGATATTAGTTCTGTTTCTCAAAGTATCATTAGCATTAGGATATCAGCACCAAAAATAAAATGAAAACAGAGAGATTTTACCCAGAGCAAGACATTCTGTCTTGTGCCATCTGATACTCACAGGATTTCCAGAGAATCCAGGCAAACCAGGAGGCCCAAGTGGTCCTCTCTCTCCCTAGGGGAAGGCAGAGAATCAGTCATCCCTGCCTGCGACAGTTCTGAGCTCCCCGCAGACAAGCTCCGCTTGGTGGTTAATTTCCTACCAACAGCTTTCAAGCTCTATCACTGGTGCTACTTTTATGAAACAAAAAATTCACTTGGTAGCACAGCCGAGAGAGACAAAAGTTCAAACAGCATTCTCTTATTGGATTTTAGTGACTGATCATACATTTGGTGCTAAAAAGCCATCTTAGGATCAAAGTCTACAAAAAAGAAAGGCTCTATCTTTCCTGTCCATTAAATAAGGGGAAACTATATTTCCTTATTAAATGAAGAACTACCTTTAAGACAGGAACTTTCCAAATACAACAAGTCCTACAGAGCCACCTGCTCCAACTGTGACCACGTGAGAGACACCTGCATGTAATGGAGAAGGTCCTCATCCCAAGCAATAAACTTACTTTGGTACCGTTGCATCCTGGGATACCTGGGGGACCTGGGGGACCATCTTGGCCAGGAATACCCTGCAATGAGTGAGTGAAGACATTACCAAAACAGAAACTTACAGGTTGGAAAAGCAGTTCACACAAGAGCAGAGTCCATTTCCTATACCCACCGGAAGTCCTGGGTTTCCCGGGTAGCCAGCTGCTCCTGGGGGTCCCTGGAAAGACAAGTAGAAAGCTTACAGTTGAGATCTGAAATTCCTTTTCCTCCTTGCCCATCCTTCTGGCTAGAGGAGCCCACTCCAGTCTCTGGAGTTTAGAACGTGCACAGGAAGCAGACAGAAGAGCCTGCTGAGGGCGGACTGACCAGGTGGCAGTCACAGTTCTACCTTGAAAGCTGCCTGCCACTTCGAAGATCAAGCCTGCACATGCACAAACAACCCTCACTTCATGTTTTGTAACATCTAGGCTAAAAAATAACATGTAATTCTCATAAAATCACAAACACACAGGAAGAAGAGTTTACGGGGGGTGTCAGCACAGCGGGAAACACCCAGTCCTTTCTGGCTGCAAGCCACACCGCCCCCCTTCTGGATGCCACAGTGCTGCCCCTTGCTCTGCCCAAGAGTCCCAGGCAGTGTGACCCGTGCCCCTGCAGGCTGTGACCCACTCCCCTCTCAGCGGAACAACAGGAGGCTTCGCTGAGTCTTCCTGTCATCTCCTCTCAACATTGTCTTACAAAGATGGTCCTTTTTGCTTTCCAGGAATGGGAGTAGCAAGGAGAGCCAAGAAACTATGAGGGAGGAAGGGTCCCGGGTTCCTTCCCTAGTGGCTTAGGGACTATTGTTAGCTGCCCCGCCCGCCAGTGAAGCTTGTCAAGAGACCCTTGAAGAACAGATGAGAAAAGGCAAGTTTAAGACAAACCCAGGTGCCCTCGCGTGCAGCGGCAGACAAGGGCTGTGGCTCCCGACAGCCCGTCCACTGTGCGCTGACTGAGCCCTGGGGACAGGCTGGGGCGGCTGAGAGGAGAACGAGGTCAGCACCTTCTGACCCTGGGGCGAGCCCCACTCTGCAAGGTCTTGTCCCTCATGGGGCAGCAGCTTCAAGCCCGACTACTCACTCTTGTCCCTTTTGTGCCAGGAAGTCCAGGTTCTCCAGTATCACCCTGGAAAAGAACAGAGACGCCATGGTGACCACTCCTGGAAGAGCAGTGGTACCCCCACCCACCCCATCTCAGCCCCCACAGCAGGCTCACCTTCTGTCCCGGTGGTCCCTGCGGCCCCTCGGGTCCTTGCATTCCAGGAAACCCAATGACACCTTGTAGCCCTGGGAGACCTCGTTCCCCCTGCAGGAGAAGCAGAGGCATCAGAGGAGAGGCAGGGAAGGAAGGGAGGAAGGAACTGACCATCTCAGGCATGGACCTGACTGCCAAGGACACTGCACGGCTGGCAGGCCTATTCCCGGGCGTGTCTGAGAGGGTGTTTCTGGAAGAGACTGCACCCAACCTGTGGCCAAGTGAGGAAGATCTGCCCCAGTTGGCTCCATTCTATTACGTGAGGCCCAGACAGATCAAAAGGGTGTCTCTTGTCTCCTCTGGGCAGACGCCTGCCATCTCCTGCTGGATATCATGATTCCAGGTTCCCTGGCCACCGGACTCCAGGACTTGCACCAGCCCCGCCTCCCCTGTCCATGGGCCTTGCCCTGGGCTGAGCGACGTCAGCAGCTTGCCCAGGTCTCCAGCTGACAGGTGCACATGGTGGGACTCCTCAGCCTCCGTGGTCACAGTTCCCATGACAATTCCCCTCTCATCCACCCATCTGTCTGTCTGCCCATGCATCCTGTTGGCTGTTTCTCCAGGGACTCTGATGTAGGCACCAGCTCTTCTAAGTAGCATTCGGCATTACACAAGCTTCTGGGGACACCTGCTGATCTTAATTCAGATGCTTTGCCCTGCTTCATTAGTTCTTCAGAACAGGAAGCATTTATGTGCAATACCTGACCCGACACTGAACACAGACTAAATGCCAAACACTGTGTTAGGTAAATGAAATAATGAATAGTGGGGTTTTTGTTTGTCTGTTTGATGAACTGATCATATCCTTGCTCTATTAATGGGACTGCTGGTTGCACTGGGATTTCATGACCAGATCATCCCTCGTGCCTTTCTCTTTAGGTCCCTCCTGGACATGCTGATAGGCAGAGTCTCGGGTGGCTTATCGCACCAGACACTGAGGTTTCCCAGTCAATCTATAAGGCAACGCTGAGCTTTGATGATTCATGTTCTTCAAAAGCATATTTCGTAAAGGAAGGATCAACATTTACGTCTGGTCTCTGCCCCGTAAAAACAAGAAGCTTATTTTTAAGATAAGGAACATTATCCTGGATACAAACATGTGGCCAACATTACAGGGGCCGCAATACATCTAAAAAAAGACAAAGAATGGTGAGAAAAGGTTGGTGGGTTCTGAGCCTTAAGCTGACCGTCCAAGGAAGGAAGCAAGATGAACACAGTTAGAGAAGGGAGGCGGTGGAGGACAGCCGAGGGGCTGAGGCTGGACTTGTGAGCCTTGTGGCCACAAGCACCAGCAGGAGGAGACAACTGGGTGGAACATGGAGGGAGGGGGCACTGACGTCTAACCCTCAGAGTGTTATTTGTTCTGAAGCAGAGTGAGCCTGTGGCTAGGAAAGTGATGTTTTGGGAAGACTGCTACCTTTAGATTGCCCAAATGAAAACACTCCTAACCACGATAAGACAGCAAGGGAACTTGCTTATCTGCAGCACGTGGACCTGAGTGCACTCTTGCCGTACACTCTGGGTAGATTAAGTAACTATTATCAGTGATGTGAAAGCAGAAGGCCTATTGGAGACCACAGGCAGGATTAGTTAGCATTCAGTGCTTCTCCACATGACGTCAATTCAAGGTAAGAAGAAGCTGGAACATGTATACCACACAAATGTTCACCCCCTGGAGAGCACACCACTGGGGTTACTTAGAAGTTTTTCACCGTCACATCACTGAAATGAGACAAACAAGAGCTTTCGAAGTTATTGCCCAACACTCAGCCTATCCTGGTACCACGGCCCTTGGGAGCCACCTCTGGTCCTGCAAACTCACAATGCATTTTGAACTTGAGATGCCAGCCACCGGCTCCCCGGGATGTGCCTGGATTGCAGCCTAAGTCGGGGATCTAGAAACCCACCAATGTGAGTGAGCGTGGGGAGCCGTTTCGAACTTGGACGAATAGTAAGTGGGTAAGAAAAGTTAGCCCTTTGGGGGCAGCCCCCTTTGGGCCTCACAGGACTGGACACAGAAAGCTGACCCTCTCCCTGAGGACTGGAAAAACGTTCCCAGACCAAGGCTTGTGCAAACGAAGAGTGACTCAGATACACTCACCCTTGACCTGCAAAACTGGCAGCAAGCTACAAGCCCAGGAAACGCTGACAATGAAAAGTCAAGTCGAACACGGTCACCTCGTTTTCAGATGTAGGAAAATCCTACTCAAAATAGAAGAACTGAACAGCAAACCGCTGGCCAACAAAATAAAATAAATATTGAATCAGGTATCCCCAAATAACCCGGCGTGAGCTGAGCAGGAAGGGACACACACCAGGGCAGCAGCCCTGCAGCACACTGGGCGGAATATTCTCAGTGCCTGATTAATACGGCAGTAGCGCCAAAGGCCAGCAAAGATAAGATTTTATAATTCTCATTTTAATCGCGGAAGGCACAGGGGACCAGAGCCAGATTAACTGATTCCTACCAGTTTCTCACTGAGTCAGCACTGGAGCCAGAAATAGAAATGAGGTCAGCCCACGCCTGGGCCCCCGTTTTTCTAGGTCACTAGAGCAAGCTGGTTCCCAGCAGAATATTAAACAATTCCCCAATACGATGTCACCCTGAGGTACCGACCCTTTTATGTCTACTTCACAGATAGGGAAGTACTGTTCTGAGGCTGAAGTGACTGGTCACGTCACTGGTGACCTCTTGTGCTCCTGGGAACAGAAGGGAGGAATCTGAAATCCCAGAGCTGCTTTCACGCAAGAACACATTCTTTCCCAAAAGCCACTAGAGAGCTGAAGCATCCGCACACCCCAGGAGTTGTGAAATACAGCAGCTCAGAGGAAATGACTCCCCTCGGGCGTGGTTCTTGCATCCCCCCTTATTATTTTTTTAATTTCCCAGTCTTGATCCATGATACGTGAAGAGTCCAGTACCTGGTACCCATCCAAGGTCATATGGGAACTCGAGCAGAGCAAAGGCACAGGATGAGCCTGCCAGCCATGATACAATTAGTTGGCAGGTAAGACGTGGGGCCAGATATTTCCAGCCAGTTTCCAGCATGTTTCCCCCAGGGATCAAGGAAGAGCAAAGAGCTGGACACTCTGTGCAAAGGTCATCAGCGCCAGAAGTTTCCGAGCCAGACTGTGCAGCTGCAGCGGGCAGCACTCCAGCCTGCCCACCCACTGGAGCTCAAGGCCAAAGGCAGTCAGCAGGGAGGACCCTCAGGCGTCCCTTCCCACCAGGCGCCAAAGGCAAGGTCAAGACATGGCGGCCACTGCATTCACACCAGGCACACCAGACACCACCACCCCCGTCCATCCAGCCATGAGGGTCGAGACAAAGGGCAGCAGCCGGGTTGGCCCAGCAGCACAGCACTTGCCCAGCATGTGCCAGGCCCAGGGTATCATTCAGAGCCACACACACACACAAAGAGAAAAGAAAAGACAAAGTGTGACTGTCCCACGGGTCGTACTTCCTGGTCTGGTTCTTGAACATCTCAGCACTCATCAAGCGAGGGAAGTCAGATGCCCAGCAGCAACAGCAGGCAGTCGAGAGCCACTACCCTGACCTGGTCCTCACACACTGTATGCATGCAACAAGCCCCCATCAACGAAAAAAACACAACTCAAAACTCCAACCCCAAAGTCATTTTTACTACAGGTAAATTTTCAAAATTAAATTTTTTAATTTAAAACTTTAAAAAAAGTTGTGTGTGTGTGTGTGTGTGTGTGTGTGTGTGTAATTTATATAACAACAAAAGAAGTGGTGCTGATATATTATCAAATGATAAAATTCAGAATTTGGGAGGGAAGGACAGAATGCTCTTGTTTATCAAGACAAGACATGGCACAGGGATGATCTTGGGACTGAAACCATTCTAAATTAGGCATGAAATGGAATTTTATGCATGAAGCAACCTAACACATTTGCTTACCACATTATCTACAGCAAGCATATACTTTTAAAGAATCCAGAAAGTGTGGGAAGAATTATAATACCCAGTTCTGTCCTTTCCTCTGTGGCCTTTACAGAAACATGTTTATGGTTCAGGAAGTCAGATGCTAGAATATATCTCCCTTCATATCCAAATCAGAAATTCAAATACAAATAACACACCCAGGACAGCTGATGGTGAGATAATATGAAGTTTCTAAATCCAGAGAATAATGCAGTCACCTACAACAAAAACTGAAGTGGACATGTCCAGAATGAGCAGCCATCCAAACACTACTAGAAAGGCTACATTATGGTTGCTCTAATGACCGACACTGAATTCCTATGCCTATTTTAATCTCTCCCTCACACTGAAGGTGATATGATCGTGACTCTTCACAACACAGTCAGAGCCTGGGCTTCCTTTACACCTGGCTGACTGTCATGGCATGGTCTCTGTGAGCCTTCTATGAGCAAAGGCAGAGAGCCACGCGATCCACCCCCACCTCCACACTGCAAGGCCTTCGAAGGCAAGAATATGGTCTTATTCACACAGTGGGTGGCACAAATTCTAAACTAAGAACTGGTGGCCAGCAGCACAACGTGACACTGGCTGTGGACGCATCCACTCTAAGATCAGTAAAGTCCTGGGAGGATGGGGTCCCATGCCTCCACCCACACCTAGGCCTTTGGACACTATGACAGCCTGGCTGACCCCTGTGCCCAGGCTGAAGAAGCAACGGGGAAAGTTCTGTCCTGGACACAGCGGCCTCTGCTGTGTGCTTCTGTCTTCTGGGGTCTTGAGATTTTAGTTCCAAGCAAGGCTACAAGTAACTGACGGATGAAGCACTTGGCTTGGAGCTGAGGCTCACCAAGCATCCTGTGACAGGGAAACGATTGCGGATGATGGATCACAGTCAGTGGGGGACAGCAGCACTCAGCCAAAAACTCCACAAGTCCAATTCCTTGAGCCCAGCCACCATCACACATCGGCAGGACCATTTCCAGAATGCGATGCTGCTGGGAAAGTGGTGGGCAGGCTGTGATCCGTGTCACAGGGTCATGGAAAAACTCCGGACAGGCCCCGCTGGGAGCTGGGAGTGTCCATGGGGCCTGACGCTGTGCAGCGGTACTGCCCTGCTGCGGGGAGAGAGGGAGGACAGGCACAGCTGGAACCAGGAAGGGCTCCTTGTCCCCCCAGGAAGGCATGCAGGCCACCTGGCTTCCCTGGGACGAGGCAGATTCCTAAGGAATGTGCGTCTGTTAGCAGTGCCCTGCACTCCTTTCACCCACCAAACCTAGCGCACAGATCAGGGGGTCAGCGGCATCCTGCCTCATTGCTTGATGTCTTCATTCAAAGGTTCACCACGGAAGCAGGAAGGAGCAATCATCTGGTGTACAAAGACCACTGCTCTCGTGTCTCTGCCCACTCCATCTCCTCTTGTGCCAGAGAGTCACTATCAGGAATGTCTATGGAGGGCTCCCTATCAACTCTGTGGGCGTGTGCTGAGAGTTCACAGCTACATTTGGGGACTGGGAAGAATCTGAGAGGTTATTCCTGAAAATAAGGACTTCCCCATCTTTCCAAATCTAAAGGATGAGAAGAATGAAACAAAGGAAAGCTCTGTGATCCTATAAGATACGCTCTACTTGTGGGACTCTGGACTCACCTGAGCCATCAGGGTTAGAGCAAGCGGACCCTGCCCAGCCTCTGTGGATACGGGACTCCTCTCTCTGACCACCAGGGGGCTCCCAAGGCCACTGACTCCAGATGGCCTGGCTTGTTAGGAAGCACCAAAAACAGGGACCTGTTGGGGTCCCTGGCCAGAGAGCAGCTGGGCTGGAGAAGGGGAGATGGCCTGCACGTCCAGTAGGGGGGATGTCTTCTCCCAGGGCCCAACCTGGACTGCAACGTTTGTACAGGACTTTCAGCTCCAGGATTCCTGAGTGGAAGAGGTCCCTGTCTGGAACCACGCCCACCTAAGGCCAGCAGAGGCCACCAGCCTAAGACAGCCACGGACTCAGCACCTAGCACCACGCCGTATCGGCTCTGTTCAGGGCAGACTCCTGTGGGATGGCTCCTGGCATGGAGCGTCATGAGAGCCCATGATGGACTCTGGCAACTCGAGGCGCCCGTGTTCTCGGGTGGATTTCAGTGCTGCCAGAGGCTGGGGATACAGCCACAGTGTCCAGTCACACCCTGCCAAAGCTGGCGGGGGCGGGGGGTCCAGAAGAGAGCCACCGCAGATATTTCCAATGGACCAACTATTGCAAAGAAATAGAACTCTAGATAATTCTGGTCTAAAAACTCTATTCTGCACATCAGCTTGTGAGGGAAAAATCAGCTCACGTCCACGTTCCCATCAACCTCAAGCTCAAACAGGCTGTTCAGGAACATTTGCGCTCTCTCTGCCCCTGGCTCTACAGCCACACACTCCGTCCCCGAGTGGAAGTCCAGGCTGCTCAGAGTCCTCCAGTAGCCCCTCACCCCCCCCCCACACACACACACACTGTCATCTTGTTTCGGCTCCAACCTTTCTCCAGGCCACACAGCACCCACCGTCCAGGCAGCTCAGTCCCCTGCAGGCAGCAGCACCCAACAACCCAGAGAATCCCAGCTGAACACCCCCTCCTTGGAGAAGCTGCAGAGACTGTTCAGAAGGCAACCTGGTCCTGCTGTGTGAACAGGCAGGGGAATCCTGAGAATGGCCGGGCCACCAGAGGGAGCTCTGGGAATATGCACCGTTTTTCAGATTAAAACTCCTCAATGCACCCTAAACCAGGAAAGCTTTTTTGTCAAATATTCATTATATTAATATATTATGATTAATAAAACTAAATATTCAGGGCCATTGAACACATAAATGTGGGCACAATGGAGAGAAATCAGTTTGATAAGGCCCCAAGTAACTATAGGAAAGAATTTTCATTAGAATTCAAAATTAAAATTAAATGTAAAAGTAGTAACTTGAATTTGGAGGGTAGTGACAGAAACATTGTGAACTATAAATTTTTTTTTTCACTTTGTTTTTTAACATCCATTTAGTAAGCAGAAAAATCAGTTTTAAATTTAACAGACAAATGTGCTCACAGAGCGGTGTCTAAGAAACTACAACTAAGCACCCTGCACCGTAGAAAGTACTCCAGGGTTTTTCCTTCTACTTCTACAACAAGTTTTTAGAAAACATATAGCTTAATGTAATTCAAATGGTTCTCCTGGTTCTTGCCAATGTGAAGGGGAAAATCCTATCAATCACTCAATAGCTTCCAAAGAAGGTGATAACATAACTTCTCTTGCCAAAAGCTTGATTTATCAACATTGGCCCTCACAAAAATCAAGAGCACGAATGCTCCTGCCTCCGCCTATTACTTTACATCCCACTTTTCATCTCCAGATTTTACAGTTATCTTTAGAAGCAGAAAACAGGGCTGTGTGTGTAGCTCAGTGGCAAAGCCCTTGCCTAGTACACGTGAGACCCTTGGTTCGATTCCCAGCACTGAATTTTTTTTTTTTAAACAGTTCAGATGCAAAAGGTGCTGGACAGCAGTCCGGAAGGCTTTCCCAGCAGGACGGCTCTATCTAATGTGCCAGTGGTAGCAACCCCATCCTAAAATACACAGAGAACCGTTTCACTTGCTTCTCTTTGGCCCTCTTACCACACAGCTCCCTAGCAGGCCTTCCAGGGAGATAGAGACTAGCATCGGTGGTACACCAAGGCCACCCTAGGCAGGGGGTGCTGCAGCAGCCACACGCCAGGGAGGCAGCCTCCATGTAGATCCTAAATCCACACCTGGGAAATACTGGGATCAGGATCCTGGGGGACACTTAATTGACCAATCATGGTGGCTTAACACTTTGGCTTTTTCCATTTTTTCTTACACTGTTGAAACCTTTTTGAAGTGAAAAGTATTGTCAAAGAGCGTGCAGCTGGCTCCACAGGGGTGCCTGCTGCAGACCTGGGCCCACACAGAGCAAGAGCTGCCCAGAACTCGTGCATGAATCTGCTCTCTGCTCACCTGCCCAGCTGCCCAAGTGCCTTTCTTTTCTTTAAGTTCCATGAAATCTATCAAAGTGCCATGCCTTGACTTGAAGACTTGGGGGAAGGACAGCAATTTCAGGAACACAGATAACTGATGATGAGCTATTACTGAGTTTGAACAAAAACAAAACAAATCTTTGGCTCAAAAAGGAAGTTTGCTTTCTCTTCATCACCCCAAACCAACCATCTTGAGATCCAAAGAGATGCATTCTACACTATCCAAAAACCTGAAAAATATGCATCAGTGTATAAGTACCCAAGCAGCCTTTGGGCGGTTCTCATGCTCCATAGCTGAGGATGTTATTAACTTGAACTTGGAAATGAAGCGGAAGTGTCAGGGTCTTGGAACAAAAGGAGGACACATAAGAGTCAGGAAATGCCACAATCCAGCTCTTTTTTTTTTTTTTTTGGTCTATGATAACAGTAAACATGAAAAATGCAAAAGACACACCCTGATGATAATTATATTTAGTAATACAAAAGCATGCAAGTTATGCAAGACATTCTTCAGATTTAAACTTTAGAGAAATTGGAAATTAAGAAAATTTTTCTATTTTGCTTATTTTCCCTTAGAAAATGTGTTAAATTAAATGTAATTATCTATCAAAATGGGTTTTGCAATGCCCTGCGGGGACACCTGCTGGTCCCATTCTCTGTGCCCACAGGCTGCAGGTCATGTGGCACCGCAGCTGCAAGTGGGCTAGGGCAGGCCACGTCCCACCTTCTCCAGCACCCTCTCAGCACGGGCACACAGCCAGGGCAGCTGTGCACTGAAGGCTTTCATAAGTGAATCAGAAAACAAAATGTTCAAGATCCCAAGAAAATGATATGAAGTCACCAAGAAGGTGCAAAAGGCGTCTTCTTTACAACCTGAGTACAAAGGCAGGCATGTGCCCTCTGGGGAGGGATGGACCTCCAAGCTCTGGCCCTGTTAACTCTCCATGAGTAAAAACTTCACCCGGAGCTGGCAGATTCTGGAACTGACTGCAGTACCCATCCCTTGTGCTCTCTGAGAATCAGCTTGCCACCTGCAGAACAGAGACACCTATGCCTGCCTTGCTGAGCAGTCAGGGCTACTCCAAGGATCAAATGGGATCAAACATCCAGGTACTTCTTGCTGCATGAACATAAAGCAAATGATACAAGCTAAAATATTTTGGCTTCAGTATTAAACACATGTATCTTGTTATTATCATCATGACTCCTATGTCCACCAAACCTGCTCTTGCCCAGGAAGCCACAGAATGATTTAAAAGAGGGTGAAATGCAGCACCATCTTGTTCCCCTCCCACCACATGTGACCATGGTGCTTCTCATCTGTGTCTCTGTGGCTAAATTTGATACAGGAAAATAATTTCCTGGGTATTTAAAAAAATATGATAGCTTTAAGAAACCAAGCTGGGCACAGTGGCCGTAATCACACACCTGTAATCCCAGAGGCTCAGGAGGCTGAATCAGGAGGATCGCAAGTTCAAAGCCAGCCTCCTCAATTTAGCAAGGCCCTAAGCAACTTAGTGAGACCCTGTCTCAAAAATAAAAAATGTAAAGGGATGGGGATGTGGCCCAGTGGTTAAGTGCCTCTGGGTTCAATTCCCAGTTCCAAAAACAAAAAGAAATCCCCCCTTTATCTTACACATCTGTTTTGTGGATCCTTCCAGAAGGAACTCTTCTGAAATTAATTCTTTTCAAGCCTAGAACACCCATTCACTCTCCCAGGGTCTGTGTAAGCCCACACTATCTGCTTATCAGCTCCAAGCCTCCAGGACTCTGCTTGTGGGGGGCACAGTAGCTGATGGTACGCATATGTTCCAAATCCCCAAACGGCTTCCCTCCCTCCCGGGCAAGCTACTTGGAAACATCTTATCACTCATGACATTTCCTGGGATGTGGAAGGGATTTCAGGACTCCATTAATCACAGCCAGGACCTCAAACAGAAGAGAGACCTCAGGAAGGGTAGCACCGAGGAGACTGGCCACTGCCACAAGGGGACCAGGTGGACTGGAGCCTTCAGAGTGGGGTCTGTGACGCAGTGGCCTGGTGAATCTGATGCCTCAAACAAACCCTTCTAACCTAACTTCAGGGAACACCACTGACTCTCTCGGGGCACAAAGTCACTCAGGGAAAGCACCATGTTGAGATTCTGTTATGTTTTCTGGTTAATCTCTTGATTTTAAAGCTGAATATAGACAGGAAAGGAATACAGTAGCACAATCAATACAGCACAATGGTGCACACTTGGCACAATCAACAGCTACTCCAATATTTGAAAAAGGCATTCCCTCTGCGGTAAATGCACATCGCCACAGACTGTTCACAACCCTGCTTTCAAAAGATAATGTAGAGACGATGGGGGGCGGGCTGGGGTTGTGGCTCAGTGGTAGAGCGCTTGCCTTGCATACCTGAGGCACTGAGTTCAATCTTCAGCACCATATAAAAATAAATAAATAAAAATATTGTGTCCATCTACAACTAAAAAAAAATCTAAAAAAAAAAGATAATGTAGAGAGGAATTAAATCCAAAGTAAGTCCCAATTATTAAGAAATAGTTCAAATTTAAATTTAGACTCTCCCATAGTGTTGATTTTTCTATACCTATTTTGTATAGACTTCAAGGATTAAATTTATAGTAGGACTTACTGCTCTTTTTTTCTTAATTACTTGATGGCAATCAACTACAATATTAGGTCCTCTGGCTGGGAACTAAGACGCAGGAAAATGTATTATAGTTTCTAAGTTATGAGGTATCAACTTTCTCATTAAAATTAAGTTGCAGATACATAATATAGAGGACGTTTCCCCTTGATACTTGAATTTAGAATTAGAATCTGAATTTTAAAAGTGACTAAAAGGCGGATGGTGGAGTATAAATGCATCAGAACAGAGAAACAGAGAGAGCCTGGCTATACCTTTAGAGTCTCAGGCCACACCTGGCCAGTGTCCCCGGCCCCAAGATCTACAGCCTCAGACACAGTAGCTGAGCCAAGTTCTCTCTGGCTAGGGGACCCTCTGCATGGCCTTCTGCTCTCCCAGATGGAGGCTGGCGAGTTCAGTGGACATTCTTAAAGCCCACAGGAATTCCGAACTAGTGGAGCCCACCCCAGTTCCCCACAGGAGTCAAAGTCTTTTCTGAAGGAAGAGGAAAAACGGCCATCCAATGACTGCCTCAGAGTCCGCTCAGGCACTCGCTGTGTTAGGTCCAAAGTGTGTGGCCATAGCACGGAGATGGCCACCTCAGGGTCTGTGATGTCAGAGACCTGCTCTGCAGGTGACCAGCACCAGCGCCTCCCAGTGTCCTCAGTGTGCCCTCAAGGGCAGAGCCACACCCCCCAGGCTTGACTCCTCAGAGTCCAGCCCTGAAGACACCTGCGGAGCACCAGGCCCAGGTGACAGCACAGAAACACAGAGACACGTGTTCCTGGGCCAGAGGCACAGCGTCCACTGTCCAGAACGGTGCTGAAGCATGCAGTGGAGCAGGAGCCTCGGGGACTCTGCCCACGTCAGGAATGAAGCCACACAGGACGGGAAGTGCACCGCGGCAAAATCCTTCAACTCCATCTGAAGCCATGTCACCCAGCCCTCAGGAAGCCCGAGGCGCCACAGGATGCACAGAGGAGGTTCCACGGGGCTCCCTGCAGGAAGCTTTGACAAGACCTGGCCCCGAGAGTGTGCAAGAAAGGCCCTGGCTGGGGAGGAGGCAGGGAGGACAGGACGGCCACTTCCTACAGCAGGTGACCGGAAACCAGCAGGGCGGTGCCTTCCCGCTCCTAGACAACAGCCATGCCCCCTCCCCAGTTCCTGTCCTTACCTGAGAGCAAGATCAGAGCAATATCTGCCCAGCCACCTCCAGGCTAGGGACAGCCATCAGAAGCACGGTTTAAGGAAGTCAGATGGAATCCATATAGTTATTCTAATATCAGCATCCACCTCCTACTCCAGATAAAGTGGGCTTAGAACTAAAATGCGGAGAGTTGAGTGGATCAGCAGATGAAGAGAGTGAGGAAAACCCAATTCCCTGGCCTCACATGAGGTTTAAGACAGAGAGGAGGGAAACCAGATGGCTCCGGGGACTGAGAACCCTTCCTTTTCAACACTCAGCCTGGAAGAGAAGCCAGGCACGAAGCACAGAGGCTAAGTGCTCCGATCCCTGGTCCCAGTTTTGAGGTCACGTCACTGGGAAGGTACTTGACCCAGGGGAAATGTCCTGGGCCTGGCCCTCCGTCACCACGATGTCCGTGCACCAGAGTCCTGCTGTGGTCAGGGCTCTGCCCTAGAAAGGCTGGTTCTGGGCAAGCACTAAAGGAAAGAGCCCAAACCAGAGGGCAGCACTCCTTCCAACCCGGGGGGGGCGGGGGGGACCTTCAAGATGGGGACTTAGAACTCCATCAGAGGACCAGGCCATGCTCAGATGGAGAAGTTCCCAGCCAATCACAAACACACCAGATGCAGCCGCCACACGGCGTCATCATCACAGGTACGGGGTGGCTGTCCTCCAGCCGCGTGTGAAGCCGTGTGCTGCCTCTGAGTGTTAAACTCGCAGGCACAAGGGCACAGCATGAGAAAGTGGGGCCGTAAGAGTGACTTGGTGACGGGATCAGTGCCCTCGGAAAAGAGACCGCCAGGAGCTCCGGCCCCTTCCACAGCCCTGTTTGAGGCGGCAGGTCCTCGCCAGTTCCCAGCTTAGCTCTGGGTGTCCACAACTATGAGCAGCGAGCTCCTGTGGTCTCTAAAAGTCACCTGGCCTAAGGTGTGCTGCTACAGTAGCACCAGCAGGCAAGAGGAGAGGACTCCCCATCCTGTGTGAAGCCTCCACCCGGGGTCCCCTTTCTGATGTCCCCCAGCTCTGCAGGGCACACAGCCTGCAAGGCTGCTGCTGGGGCCTGTCTTCCAGCTGGCCGGCAGCTCTGCTTCACGGTCACCACCCAGTGTGGCCCTCCCACTCCTGCGCTCTCCCCACACGTCACAGCACCACAGGTTCCCAGGACGGCGGCCTGCAAGTCTGCTGTTCAGGAGAAGGGGAAGCCCAGCTGGAGGAGGTGGGCAGGAGAGCCCGGAGACCATGGGCAGGAGCGGGGGCTCCTGAAGACTGTCTGTGTGTGTGTGTGTGTGTGTGTGTGTGTGTGTGTGTGTGTGCGCGCGCGCTGACTGTGCCACCTGAGTGTGCTGGGGGTGGGGGATCCCTGCACACACCTGAGACAGAGAAGAAAGCAGGCAGGCAGGCAGTCCTGGGGATGGGGGTCCCGCGAGGTGCACCAAGAGGCACTGGAAAGGAAACAGGGTGCGTGTGCCCGAGCGCAGAGGGAGCAGGCAGGTGAGTCAGGGGAAGGATAGGAGCGCGTGGTGGGAGGAACAGAGAGCAGAACTATAACAAAGACAAGGCAGAGGAAACGGGTGGTGTGCGCCCCAAGGCGAAGCAAGCTGCCCCCTCACATCAACATCGCGGCACAGTGGCTTCAAATCTGGGCTCTCGGGCCTCAGTGGCTGAC
Organism: Ictidomys tridecemlineatus; assembly: GCF_052094955.1. Lineage (NCBI taxonomy): Eukaryota > Metazoa > Chordata > Mammalia > Rodentia > Sciuridae > Ictidomys > Ictidomys tridecemlineatus. Next base: position 197,548,126 of record NC_135482.1, read on the forward strand.
CTCGGGGGCTGCACGCAGTAGGGCCTAAAGGACGGGGTCCTCAAGCAGAGACAGGCGACCCCCCGAGGTCCATCCAGGAGAAGGCGCGGCTCCCCTCGTGCGAGCCGGACCAGAAGGCCATGGTCAGCCTGGGCTGGCTGCCCCCCGTGGCCCATTACTTCTGCCCTGGCAGGCAAGACACTTCAATTAGCCGTCGCGCCACTGTCTCTGAAGAACCAAGCGTCCCACATCAGGGAGGATGCTGACTGGGAGGAAGGACGCCCTCGGCCCCAGACCCAGGGGTCGCGCCTGTTCCCAGCTCTGTGTGTGGTCCAGGAACAGGGGCTGAGCTCCTCTCCACCAAGTCCTCTGCCTGGACTCAAAGCAAGACACCAAACCTCTGGGGGCTCCGCGTCCTTATCAGGAGCAGCAGAACCAAACACGCCACCCACACCAGCCCCGGGTGACTCATGACCACCAGCCAGCAGCAACAGTGCTGTGTCCAAAGGTCCCTGTGAAGAACCCCACCCGGCCCACTTGGACAGGACACCAGAGCCTGGGCTCAAGACTCATCCGGGTCCACTCACCTCATCCACTGGGAGAGGAGAGAGGTGACACAGGGTGACAGGATACCTCCACAAGCATGAAAACATGCCCCTTAGTGTTTGGGGTCTCCTAAGTGTGAGAAGAGGTGTGGGGCTGAGTGCTATGGATGAGTGCTGTGGCCGTTTCCCTACAAGTTCAAATCCCCTCCCTCAGGGCAAACCTGATGGAAAACAGGGAAACAAGTCTGGAGGCAGCTCCCATGCTGAGCCTGAGCTGCCTCTGCATCTCAGGAGCTGCTACTGAGCACCTGGGTCCTCCCCCGGCCTCCGCCCAGATCAGCCTCCTTCCCAGGGATCTCTCAGGGCCCTCCTCCTCCCTCCTCAGGCCTTAGCGGGGTGCTCCGCATGGGGTGTCCTGTACTGTCACTGGCTCAGTGTGTGAGGGACCCTTCCACCACAAAGTAAGGCGAGTGGCCCTGTCCCACTCACCACTGCCAAAGCCCCACAGCACCCAGAGGAGCTCACAACACCCACCCAGGAACTGAGGGGGCACAGGATTGCCGGGGTCCAGCATGTCCTTCCAGCTCCAATGGCTCACTGCAGTGGGCAGATCTAATTCCTTTGCAAAACGTGCAGGTGAAAACCTTTTTAAACTACAGGATTATCTGCCTGTAGCCAGAAAATCCAGACCTCAGAATTCACATTGCATGAGGGCGGTGGACCAACTGCTGGACCCAGCAGGCATCCATGGGACATGAGGTATGGGTAATAAGGTCCCATCTACCTTGTTTCCCAAGGCATTCTTCATCTAGTCACAGATGGATCTGCAAGCAGGAGGGTCAGCAGAATCCAAGAGTCTCAAGGGAAAAGCCTGAGGAGGGGCTTTGGACAGGAATCATTTCATTAAAGTTTTAGAAATCAGCCCAAAAATGTCTTTAGCCTCTCATCCTGACTCTCGTGTGAAGAAATCTAGAGTCGATGGCATCTGGGGCTGCGTCGGCCTCCCAGTGTCATAAAGCTGTGTGACTAACCAAGGAAGCAGGCTGAGCTGTGAGGGACGTGGGGATCGAGTCCACCTCTGACATCTTAATGGATTTGCCAAAGGGGAAAATACAACAAAGGGGCACCACTTCCCCTGCCATCTGGCTTGCTCATTAACTCTGACTAGTTCTTCCTTTGTTTAATTGCTCATTGTGCTCCGCTGCTTCACAAGGACCAGGGCTCTGCTCACATCATTTTTGAGGGTGCAGTTCTCATTATCTAGCGGCCTTACGTGCTGTCTAGAAACAGACTGGATGCTCGTGATCGCCAGCCCACAACCAGGAGGAAAATGCAGTGACACGGTTCTTGTTTGCCAGGGTCTGTTTGATGTCAAGTCTTTGATCTTGAATTAAAACACACTGTCTCGTTTTGTTTCTTTTAAAAGAAAGCCATCTTCCTGCCAGCCAATGTTTCGTCGGGATCATATTTACAAAAACTAATTTTTCCATAAGTAGCCAGGACGAGAACTGCCCGTGCCTGGCATCGCTGGCACACGGAGCGTCTGGGTTTTCCATCCCTGGACACCATACTCCATTCAGGGGACTGAGGTTCCCCCTGCTCCTGAACTCTGGGCAAAGTCAGCTCACCCCTTCTGACTGCCCACCTAAGGCGAGGGCCAAGCAGCTGCGAGTGGAGAGTCCTCACTGGTCTCGGAAGCACATGAGAAAGGGGGGACTGTACTCCCATGGAGAGAAAGGAGGAGGAGCTTCCAACAGGGTCCCCCAAGGGCCCGAGAGCACCTCAGGGATGACCGTCACCAGCAGGAGACAGGACAGACTCCGTGTGTGGACTGAGATACCCGCTTCCCATGGGTCCATCTGAGCAGCCTCCCTCTGATACACAACAGGTTACCTTCAGATTGAGACACATTTTTTAAAAGTCCTCATTTTCAAAGGACTACAAGACAAAAAGACCCAAGTGGGTGAATGTGGGAACCCACACTGATTCTCACGATTACTCTGCCAGAGGATGATTCATGTGCAATATGTGGAAATAGGAAATAGGGGACATCTGGAAAAAATCTTGGCATGACAAGACGCCCGACCGACAGACATGGAAAAGGAAGAGTGTGCATCCACCATTCAAGAGAGCCAAGCACGGGAGGGGCAGGGTGCTCCCCCAGCCCGCGGACAAACAGGCCTGGCCCCCAAGTGGAGTCAGAGGCTGGAGGCACGGATCCCAATACACACCGTGAACAGCCTGGCATTTCACACAGCGTGCCCCGTAACGTGACCTGGGCCAAGGAAAGCTGGCGGGGAGAGGAGTGCGGAAAACATGTGTAAATATGTGCATGTTGCGGTTTAGATCTGGAAAGTCTCCCGAAGGCTCCCGTGTTAAAGACTCAGTCCCTGGTGCCGCAGTGTGCAGAGGTGAGGACTGGGGGAGTGATCGGACACTGAGGCCTCTGGCCTCATCAGTGGGTTAATCAATCCACTAAGGGATTCAGAATCTGAATGAACTATTGGGGGGTGTTAGAAACTGTAAGAGTGGCATCCAGCTGAAGGAGTGGGTCCTTGGGAGTGTGCCTTGGAGACTGGTCTTGTCCCTGGCCCTTCCTCTCTCTTCTCTGTATGGCTGCCATGGGCTGAGCGGCCTTCCTCCTCCGTGCCATTCCGCCATGATCTTTCTGCTTTGGAGCCAGCCAAAATAGATCTTTTCCAAGCTGTTTTTCTCAGGTATCGTGACCAACACATCAGGAAAAGCAGTTAGCCACAGAAACAGGCAGAGGTGTTGGAGAAGTCAGGACACTACCACAAGGAGAGCTGGTCTCCCTCAGGTTTTACGGGATAATGATTCTGGGAGTGAGGATAAAATCACAGTGTTGGCGAGAACGGACCGAGATTCCAGACAGACCTCCCAAGCGAGCCCAGCTCGTGTTTCCTCCACCAAAAGCATCCAAAAGCTACAAACCCTACCTCCCAAGGCTGTCGAGACTCGAGTCCTCCACCCGTCCCAGCCCAGGACCTGGGGGTGTCTGTCACACTGGAGCAGGTTCTGGAGGTCCTCCGTCTCAGCTGGGGTCAGCGGCTGGGTCTTGGTGACCACAGCTGGACAGCAAGTGCACTTCACACCCATGATGCTCACAGCTCTAGAAGTGCCACTAGTGCTCAAGTGTGGGTACATGTGCCTGTCTGGGACGCGTCGATTTTCTAGGGTCAGGGCAGCTCAGTGGGAGCAACTGATGCAGTGCGGTCCCCGGCTGGCCGGGAGCCCACGCCATGGTTGAGGCTGCTGTCCAGCAACCCTTCTTTCCTAACAGCTGCTCCTGGCTTGGAGACAGAAGGGGCCTGTTGTCCACCGAGTATGGGGAGTGCCAGCACTAATGAAAGGTATGTGACATCCTAGAGCGAAGGACAAGTGCCCGTTTAATGGTAACTTGCCTTCCCAAACTCCCGTCCTGGGAACCCTCTTCCATTTCCATCCCAAAGGACAGCTGTGGACATCCCAAAGATGGCCTGAGGACCACATCTGGGCAAAGGCTGAACTGCACACTGTTGCCTCTCAGGAATATTCAGATCCTTAGGAACATGAAAACCCTCCACTGGCCTCAGAACACCAGGGGCGATTCCAGACATGCTGAGGCACTGACTCTGCAAATCCTGGGCTTGAAGATGCCTCTGGATATTTACACGGTTGTACTTTTAGTGTACTTTGATTTTATATATTTTACACCATGAAAGTGAGAAGATAGAATTTCTTTTGAAATACACTAGAATTTGAAACTGTGGATTCGATTCAGATGCAGGGCCTCTCACACAGTAAGAGTTTATTAAATAAATCTTTGTAATAACTATTTTTATTGTTACTCGTCCAAATCAGTCAACTTACCTAAAGTTTCTAAGAGTCTACACAGGTATACTCTCATTTTCTAGTGAAAAGAATTTAATATCTAGGAAAAAACAGGATACCTTCAGCATTTAAAACCACATGCTTAATACAGTTAACTTATGAGAAAAAAATTATAATATTCTACTGAAAAACAGAAAGATAATCTTCTTTACTGATCTTTCATGATCCAAATCTATTCTACACAGAAAAAAAATAATAATAAAGAGAATCACCTGTCTATAAAGTATACCTACAAAGCACCGTATTTTTATTTCATAGTGAAATCATAGCTAAAATTATACCTACTATTAACCATGTATAAATTAAAAGAAATATTGATAAAAAATATTTATAAATTGAAAACTACTGAATTTTTTCTAAAAATACTGATACACTCATCCCTGCCTCAAAAAGGAAGAGTTAATGTTAACTAAGGAAGCACCCTGTGTCTGTGATCTCATCTCAGGAGAAGCAAGATCCTTTACCTTCAAAGCCCTGTTGGACTTGGAGGTGTTGTGCAGTCACTTCACTACAGCATAGAAATGACCAGGACAGCAAGGAACGTCTCCCATCCCCGGGGCACTGCGCACCTCTGGAGCCGCACACAGAATCCCAGAGAGGGGAAACCCTGCCCCTTGTACCTGGACGAGGTGAGAGCCACAGCTTCCCCTTCTAGGTGTTTTCTCCTATTTTGGCATGTCCCTAGCAGCAAGGCCCAGAAATGCTTGCTTTGTGCCTCTAAAACTGCCTAAAGGAACCACGGAGAAACACATGTGGATGAATGAATCTATTTGCAAAGACGGACAGGGCAAACCCACCATAGACCCATGATCTGAGAAGAGCAAGAGGACCATGACCTTCCTGGATGTGGGAGGGGCTGAGGAGCAACTGACGGCAGTGACCTTGGACTTGTGTCCAGAACACATAAGCAATGCTGCCATCCTTGCTGCTTGCTGGGTAGGTCAAGGAGACATGCCCAGTAAGTACTGAGGTCACCAACTTTAACCTAGAGCCTCAAATTTCCTACAGGACAGAGTACATGCCAGAGGTTCCCATGGGCAGAAGGAATGAGGACACCAATCCTCACTGCAGGGGTATCTCTGCATGTCTTGACACAAGTCAAAATGCCCTCCCCTTAAAGATTTAGGTATTTGTTTGGCTTTTGCAGAGCTGGAGATCAAACCCAGGTCTTATGCATGCTAGGCAAATGTTTTCTACCACTGAGCCTCATCTGTATCCCATGGCCTGGTTTCTGCTGCTGTCCCTCTGAGTTCTGATTCCAGCTGTCCCTTTCTTCGATGGAACCACTCCTTCCTCAGAACAAGCAGAGCATTTTTTTCTCAATTGCTTCTCCTGGAATTTGATACTTCCTCTCAGCTTGTGGTTCATTTCATGAGCATGTTTAAGTCCCCTTATTGAGCCCTCCAGGGTTGTGGAAGATAGTGGTGGTCTTAGACAGACATGGGTACACAAGACTTCTTGCACAAACTCTACTCCAGCAACATACTCATGTTTAACTTCCAAGCACACGGCGTAACTCCTGCGAGGGGGCTGCCTTCCCTACCATCGTAAATAGCTGAGAAAATCAGGTTAGCAGCAAAAGAAGAGCTTAACATGGCCATTTCTGAGCAGGCAAGCATCCAGAGCCCTCATCAGTTTAGGTAGATAGTGTTCCCACTGGGGGCACAGCTGCAGCCTCTGGGGACACAAGGCCATTGTGTGCAAGGCCACACTAATTACCTAACAGAAAACATCTGAAAGCCTGAGGGGCCTTGCAGGCAAGTGGGAAGAGACAGTTGAGCCTCTGAAGTCAGGAGAAGCCTGATGAGTTGGACTGCTGCACTCAGGACAGCCGCCTCACATGGGATTGATGACTTGATAACAAGCAGATCACAGTCAGCCCTGATGCCACATCAAGTCTGTTCACAGCCCCTCAAGAGCCTGAGGCTTCTGTCCATCAACGCCATCTCCATGGAGAGCAGAAATTAACCCCAAAAGAGGTGGCAATTCGTAGTGCAGATATTCCAGTTCCCGGGCAGGGTCTGCCGGGTTGTCAGTAACACTGTTAAGATGTTCCTCAGAGGGGTACGAGAAAGCAGCCTCAGAAACCATGATTTCCGCATTTCCCAGGCTGCAACACTGTCCCGATAGGTGACTCCAACTCTGCCTCAGCTACCTATCTCCCCGATCCTATTTTTTAAAACAAATCAAAATGAGTTGAATCTGCAGACTCTGGAGAATATCAGCAGACCCCTGGGGACCCAACCAAGCACCGGTTCGCAGGCCTCCTGCTACACCCCATCACGGGACCAGAGCGCAGGACTCCAACGCTCTGAGGATGGCGGGAAGGCCACGAGCTGAGGGGACCAGCTGCTCATGCTGCCCACTGGGGCAGGTGCCTTTGGCAGTGACGTCAGGATGACAGAAATGGAACCCCGTCTGTAACTGAAGCTCAAGAGAACCAGGCGCCTCGCGTCTCCACAGCAATGGTTCGACCAGGCCATGGAGACAGTAAGTGGAAGTTTAAAATTCCCTCGGTCAGCGGGAGGAAGGCCTCTGTGCGCTCTCGGTGCTGGTGAAGCACAGGACTGGACTGTCTACACTCGAGACGAGAAGAGAACGCGCCATGGCTTTGTTGAGATCGTGTAACAGAGTCACCTGGCGACTGCAGGTGCTTCCAGGAGGCTTCAGGGTCCACTGGTAATTCCAGTCTCCAACACGCAAATTCCAGACGGCTGAACCTGTGGGTCGCCAGTGTTTCAAGTGTTCTTTATTGAATGATCCAATAGAATCACAGAGTGGGAGGTGGAGAAGATGGGGCTGGGTTCCGCGGGGCAGGGCACAATCCCACACCTTCCATGGGTCTTAGAGGAAGCGCTGGGCTTCCCCAATTCCAAGGCGCTCATTGGTCTCACTAGGAGGCCAGCATGAAACCTCATCACAAGAAAGCAAGCAGCGCAGCCTCAGGACAGCTCTCAGGCAGCACACGCCTCCTCGGCCTCCCGGCCACAGGACGCAGCCCCGCAGGGCCTCTGCATACCATCAGCACAGGCCTGGCCTCAGAGTGTCCCCCCGCTGTAGGTCAGCAACATGGAAATGAAATGCAGGGGACCTGCTTCTTCTCAGAGCAGGCCCTCAAGACCCCCTGGTGGCCCACTGTGCCCAGCCTCCTCTGCAGCCTGTGGCCAGCTCTGTGTGGACGTGCTCTGTGTCGGTCACCAGGCTGAGAGGACAGCAGCCAAAACTGCTGAGAAAGCTGTACTCCAACAAGTTGTCCTTGGTATATTTGGATGGACAGACTTCAGGGTCAAATGGATGGGACTACAAATCAATTTATAGGTATGTACACAGTAGGAGAGTCTTAGAGGCACTACCGGGCCGCTGGAGGAAGCAGGGAACCAGGCTAGCAGGTGATGGACTGCCCCCATGCGGAGTGAGACACTCACCGCCCTCTCCAGACCCGGCTTTAAGGACACAAGGGAAACAGGAAGTGCTCACATGAGCCCAAATTTCCCAGCTATGATTGAAAAGTTCTGATTTTTTTTGTGGTTTTAAGGATGTCTTTGTTAGTTTGTGTGCTCCTGTGTATGATTCAAGTTGGACTTTTCTTAAGTCTTGTAGTATGGGAAGTACAGGCCTCCACCGTCTATAACTCTTGAAAATGCACCTTCAACTAGCCAGAGAAAATCCCAGTAAGAGCCTGAGCAGAGCATGCGGGGGGACCGTGCCAAGCTATGTCCCACACCTCTGAATTCAGAGACTGCCCTGGCAAGAGAGCACCACCACCAGGCAGTGTGGTTATAAAAGTACTAATGTCAGTACATCAGCAAATAGCTGGAAAAAAAATTAAACAATTTCCTATACGGTAGAACTGGGCATTTCGCAGGTGGTCTGAGACCCCATAAAACTTGAGGCATGCCCTTCAGGGAGAGGAGGAAGGATCTGCTGGCCCAGACACTCCTTCCTGCTCTGAAGACAGGAAGTGGTCCAAGGAGCACACTGCCCCCTGCAGGCCCCAGGCTGTGCTGCACTGCCACAGTGGGCTCCACCTCCTCACTGCCACCCAGGGTTGCCAGGGTGACTCACACAGCTTCAGGACACAGCTTCTGTCCCTTGTGTAAAATCCAGACTTCACCCTCAGGCCAACAAAAAGTTTTTGTCTGGATGGGTGTTTCTTAAATGAGAAGAGAGCTTGATCAAACACAAATATAGTATGATTTTATAATTTGGGAAAAAATAAATGTTTACCATTTTGTAAATAAATTGGGACAAGAATGTGATGAATGAAAAAAATTATTTTAAAAGACTGATTTAAATAGAAGTCCCTCAGATTGAATAGAAATGTTTTTCTTTTTTCAAACAAATCCTAAATTTAGTTCTTGTCCATCGATTCTAAAAAGGATGCTTGAGTCAAACAATGTCCTGCCAGGACACTGTTCCTTCAAAATCAAAAAGAAGAGATATCCAGATCCCTTTTTCTGCAATCATTGCCAGTAATTATCACAATCTCTGGAGAAAAGCTTATAAGAATATTAGCATTCAGAATAACGCTCAGACGGTTTCGCTCCCCCTGCGTTGCTCTGGGGAATCACGAAGACAGCAGTGAGGCTCTACCACGAGAGGCCCACCGTTCAGCACGTGTGTTAGTTTCGAATGGTTTCCAGTGAAGGCAGTCCAAGAGGAGGCGCTGTCAACGTCTGGGGACTTACCTTTTGTCCCTTCACTCCATGGCAGTCACATTTTCCGCAGCCAGAGCCATCACAACCACCCTGAAAGTAAAGAAAACATCTGTAAGTAGGAGAACACTTCTGAATTGACGCCAAGATTTGAATTTACACCCTTGAGCATCTTCACCATTATGAGACAAGTCCCGCCTGCTGCCAACTCGGGGAACACCAGGTGTATGTGATTCCATGGGCCAACACACATCTGCTATGGTGCACCTCTTGCCAAACAGACAAAACCGCAATCCTAGGTACAGCCCATCAAAGCCCTGGGATGTCACTGTGACTGCTGTCCTTTGTTAATTCCCACGAAAATGATCATGGTGGCATTTGCCAGGCCACTGTGCTTCTGGCATGGGAGTCTCAGGCCTAAGGCCACTGGGGATCAAGGGCTCCCCAGGGTAGACTCCATGCTCTGTCCCTCGAATTCTCAGGGACATAAAAGAATGCAAAAAAAAAAAAAAAATGTTTGCACAAAGAGAGAGAATAAATGAACAGGCTGATCTTAAAGCCCAAATCCTAAAGAATTGTTTTTTAATTCAATTAAAGTTTAAATACTCATTAATGAACAGTCAACAAGAAAAAGTTCTTATAATATATAGTTCATTTCTAATATAAAAATCAATGGTGAAAATGCAAGGAAAAGAATCCAAAGACACCATGACCCCTTTAGAGGAAGGGAACTAACGTGTATTCAGTGTCCGCCAGGTGCCACAGTCAGCTGGCATCTTATTTTAACAAGCCGAACAACAGTTTTCAGACAGGTCCTACTGCCCCCATTTCACAGGTGTGCAAACTGACTTAGGAGGCTCAGTACAACCTGCCAGGACATGGCTGAAATGAGAGCCCAGCTCATCCTCCATCATGTCAATGAGCGACTGCACCCACAGGCCTGCACGTTCCCCAAAAGAATCCAAGTTTTAAACCCTGTAGATACAAGTATTGTGGAGAGAACAGGAAGGCGTGTGACAGGAACAACATGGTTCACAAGCTTAATCAGAGGCCACTTTATGCCTGAAGTTCATGCCCACATTCTGCTGCAGGTGATAATGGTTTCTTGAGAATAAAATGCTATTCATAGCACTGTGCCCACGGGACATCATATTTTTAATACCCTCAAGTGTAGCCCATTGCCATGGAGATATTCTGCATGAAACAATTACATCTGGAGATACTTATTTCATGAAGTTAAATCTGAACAAGTGCCTCCAAAACAGTAAGTTGTTTTTAATTTTATATTTTGGAAATGGGGACAATTGACCACAGTCCAAACAAACTCCCGAGATCAGGGATCTGCTTCCTGCTGTGACTCACTATCAGCCAAGCTCTAGGATACTCAGAGCCTCTGACATTCTGACCACTGCACATGCGCAGTTTGGCTGCTTCATCTGGGTCCTAGTGACCACTCAGGGTCGTTCAGAGTCAAGGCCAAAATCTTCAACCTGTGCTGCAGGAGGTTCATCCAAAAAGCACAGACAAGTGCTGGGGGACTTTAATAGCCTGGCTCAGCTGCCACCATCTCTCACCCCCTAGTCCCCATGGCATGGTGACTGTGCCTGTGCTGGAGGCTCCCCACAGGTTCTCACATGACTCCCCACTCCACCTGAGCCCTTGGGGTACCCCAGAGCTGGGGCGGGAGCTGCCTGGTAGGTAACCAGGTAAATCATAAGTTAATAAGCAGTTAATAACCTGGTTAGTGTTCAGACCAGAAAAGCCCAGAAAGTAAGGCAACCCCAGATCACTCGGGTTCCCAGAGCCCCAGGCCACCCGGGTCCCAGCCAGCCTCCTCTCCAGGACTGTGGGCTCCCCCACAGCATTTCTGCCCTGCAGCAGGTTCAGAAACACATCTCTGCTCCTTCAACTCTGCTAAACTTCATTCTATTCCTACAGACCTAGTGGGAGAAATCAACCAATTATCTGAACTCAGTTATCTGCAGACTCTGTTTAGGAAGGGCCCTCCAGTTACCCACATGTAGTTGGCAGAAACTCAATAATAGCTCAAAGTGATATGAGGTTTCTACTCCTAAGTCAATGGTAGTTTCTTTGAAACATGGAACTTGCAGAGAATTGGAGTACTAAAGCTAAAAATGGCTATGTGACAATTCTGGGTTTTTCTCTTCTGAAATGTTGATAAAATCTCAGAAGCTTATCTCTATTCAATTTGAAGGAGGTTATGAAAATGAACTTTCTGGGATTATTCCCATAAGCTGTCAGTGGACGCCTTAATTGCAGGGACTCTGGGCCACAGTGGCCATGCTGGGGTCAAACTGCTTCTTGGGCTTCTGTTACAGTGGCCTGTGTGGGTGACATACAGGCAGTGCTGGCCTGGACAACACTGCAAGTCACAGAAACTCAGGAATCTGAGAGGAGAAAGGACGAGAGTGGTCCCCCCCACACACCAGCTTGCACTGTATGTCACACATGGATTGTTTTAAATGGCGGACCAGATGTATCTGTAGCTTTATTCACATAGGAAATTCTTAACTTCTTCATTCACATAGGAAATTTTATTACCAATTTTGTCTTTAGGAGGCAATTCCAAAGAATTGATAATTCTTAGAATATCTAAAGTATAGTCATCTTTTCAGAAAAAAAGATGTTTTTAAAGCCATGATTGTTTGTATCACATTTTGGTGGGGCTGGCATCTCATGTCAATGGCTTTAATAAGATCAATTAATTTTCAGAATAACAAACAAAAATCATAATTGCATGTTTACTTTGCTGAATAAAATTTCTTTCAAAATATCACTATTCTGATCCTTTACAATTTCTATTTTATAATAGAATTTCACCCTGACATCTAGGGGTATCCCAGCTGTGATTCAAGGGCCCACTACTAATAAGAATATAACTCATGAGCTGGGGCTGTAGCTCAGTGGTAGAGCGCTGTCTAGCATGCATGAGGCACTGGGTTCGATCCTCAGCACCACATAGAAATAAACAAATACATATAGGCATTCTTCCATATACTACTACAAAAAAATTTTTTAAAAAAGAATACAACTCGTGTGCTGTGTGTCCTTTATAAGCAGCTATAATGCATGCTTTTGGAAAAGCTGGTTAAACTAAAAGCTCTAAGTGGACATCTTATCTGGCTGCTGTACACTGCTCTGCGTGCCTCTACTGGCAACTCAGAGTCACAGCTTCATAGGGGACCTCCCTTCTTTAAGGTTCGTCACAATGTCATGATTTCCTGGGGGATTTCACTTTACATCTGGGCCTCTCGGCAAAATCAAAGGATTTGTGCAGCCCGTGGGCCCCAACGGCAAACGGCTGGCTCCAGATCCAGGGCGTTAATGAGGCCTGTCCCCTCCTCCCCTGGCTGGGACACATTGGGCCATCGATGAGCTCCATCTCATCTGTTTCAGATAGAACGGGAGGAGCTGGTACATTCTGTGAAGTGCCTGTCCCTTTCCCTGCACTTCCCCTTGGGTGTCCTCGGGTCAAGCAGATTAGCTCCAGGTCCTGGGCTTTCTTCCCATGAGACACACTTAACCCCCGAGGTCACACGGCGGAAGTTGGCCATGATGGCAGCCTTGCTTGGAAGCTGAGGAATGTGGCCCCAAGATCTCGAAGGACAAGCACCCTGCGGGTCTTGGTCCCTCACAGAAGGTGACTGCCATGGGTAACAGTAAGTAGGGGACCCAGAGGTATGGGAGGAGCACCTGGAAGGCCCTGGGCATTTACTCCTGAAACCACAGAGAAGCTGAGCAGAAACCAAGTCAAACCTGGGAGTGGGTCCTTCAGCCTCTTCCCAGGAGTCCCTACAACCCAAAAGCCGCCCAGTCCCCAGCACAGCCTGGGAGACCTGCACACCCCACTCAAGAGCAGAGAGCAGCATTAAAAAAACCAGAAAACACGGCCCAGAAGGACTGCAAAAGTACTACAAAGAAATCCCTAGACCAAATATCTCTGGATGCTCTAAGCATCTCTGCATCTTTTCAGGATGGGTTAAAACAATTAATAGTACTGAAATTTCCCTTTAGGAGCCCATCAGGAGTTCCAGCAAGCAGAACCCCCAGAGTCAATATTACAGAGGATGTTAAGTCCTAAAGTACACTAGGACTTTACGATGCACGGTGCTCTTGCCAGAGGGGGAAGTGGAGGGATGGGGCCAGCCTCCTCCAGGTGCTGGAATCCGAGAAGCCCTTCTCCACACGGAGGCCAGCTCCCACGGCAGGACAGATGGCGGGCTCCCTGCTGGGGCTGCAGAGAGCCTGCTGTGGGTGAGGTGTCCTCCCAGCAGTCTGCTCCCCGTGGCTGCCCACTGGACCAAGGCACGCCAGGAAGGAGCAGAACAGGATGAAGTCCTCCTTTCTGATGGTTCCCCTGCTCAGATGGAAGATAGGTCTTTGCCATGCTGCTTTACGACTTCTGTGTTTCACATCCCACAAAACAGGGACATGTGGAGATCTGCCAAGTGGAAAGAGCTTATCTTTCAAATTCCTTTCCACATTCCCTATGCTGTGCAAAATGTCAAATACTTCTGTGGGGCTATTGCTAGTCCCATATTCTTCCTGTCAGATCACTTCCTCAGGGGTCTTCTGAATAATGATCTGCCCCACTAAAGAAACGTGTGTGGTAGAAGAACGTGATCGGGGCTGCTTGGGCAGAATTAAGTGTGCAGAAAACAAGGATGTGTGGCCCAGGGGCCCTTCACTCATGGCTGGTGGGGCTGCCGGGAGGAACTGCCCTTTGGAAACCAGAAACATTCATAAAATTTACCCCTCAAACAACTATGCATAGAATTAAAAAATTACCAACAAAAGCAAGAGCCAAATACAGGTCAAATATTGCAGTCCAATACTTTCTTAAAAGCTTACATCTGCACAGCATTTTTGAATGTCCACAAATACACCTGATGTACTTAGGATGACTGGATGTCTCCCCTGTTTTCAGGAAGTTCACAGTCAATGCAATTTCATCTGCATTGTTTCATCATTATTATTTTAGCATAATTTTATCTTGATCAATTAAGATCGACGAGATTCCAAAGATGTGAAAATGATTCTTTATCATTAATCTAACCAAAAGAAGAACTTAGTTAACTAACATTTCATTCCCTTCAGTAACGGAAGACATAGACACAGAGCAATCGTGGCTCCTTCTGAGTCTCAGACGATATTTCTGCTCTAATTTGAAAACAACTCCAAGTGTTGATACGTTCTTGGCAAAAAGGATCAGCGTGAAAAAATCTGAGAAAGAGGCTGAATTTCAGTGTGTGGCTCTCCCCCTCTTTTGTAGCGTGACTCAGCTTCCCACATGGGGGCCTCGCGGCCTCCTGCTTCTCGTTACAGCCTGGGCTGGAGAGCCCTGAGGGGCCCCAACACCAGGCTGAGGGAACGAGGGTGTTGGCCTGGCCTCTTGTACGGCCAGCATGTGGTTCCTGCCCTGCTCTCCTCCTTCCCCTCGCACCATTTGTTGACTCATCTGTCCTGCTTTTCTTCCCTTTCTCCCACTAAACGGGGGTGGACATTAAATGTTCCTGCTTGGAGAAGATGGCCCCCAGGGAATAATGAGGAAGCCCAGGGCTTCAGCTCCAGGTCACTGGTCTCTGTCCAGCTGCAGGCAGATGTGGCTATAATTAGTTGTCCTATGACAGTGGTCCTTGGATGGCCAAGTGTGCAATGAGTCGGTGAGCTCCGTGGGTGTCCACTGGGGACCATGGGTGGTAACGCATGACCTGGGACGAGACTTCCCATGACTGTGAGTCACTGGTCTGGAACAAGCTGGCGAGTGGGCTCAGCGAGTCTCCAGCCTGGGGTCCAACTGAGCCTCCCCCGGGCTCCTGAAGCAGGGGCCCTCCCCTGGGCGAAGGCGCAGACTGGAGAGTCTCTGGGGCCTTCAGAACCCACTGTCCCCGCAGCATCTCTCCCCTTGGCAGCTGCCCTCTGCAGGTTCCCTGGTTCCCGTCTCAGCCCATGGAGACAGAACTGCTCTCTCTTCCCCAGCCCACTCCATAGCCTTCCCCTCCTTCAAAGAGAAAGTGCTAGTGAGCTGGGCATGAAAAAGAACTGGTTACCTCCACCAAGTCTGGAGAAACCTGCCAGCCCTCTGCTGTGCTGAAGTCTGCTTTCCATCTTCTCTCTCTAGGGGTGGACACAGACGCGCCCTACTCCCTCCACACCTGGTTGGCTCTTTCTTCCCATCCACCTCACCCCCTGAGCTGGCTGTCCAGACCTTGGCCTCCACTCTGACCTCTGACCCCCATGTCCAGCCCACATGGACAGCTTCCCCGGGCCTGGGCCCAGGAGGGCTAAGTCGGCAGGGCTGGGGGTGTCACCGGGGCCCTATCCAATCTCCTGATCAGCAGGTATTAGGATGTGCCTCCATGCCTCCTGCTCTAGGCCAGGTGAGCTAGGTGCAGGGTGTGTTAGCTGGCAGGTAGGAAGGGAGAAGCCAAGCTCAAGGAGAACGGCAAGGTGAGCCGAGCTCCCCAGCCTGGAACCAGGTCCTACAAAGCCAGGTCGTGGAAGGCGATGGGACTCTGCAGAGAAAGAAAGCAGGATAAGGAAGCATCGAGTGGGGCTGGGGTTGGCCCCGGTGCCCCGTGGCCAGGACTGAAGTGACCCAGCCCTGAGGCCACAGGGGGCTGGTTCTGGAGGTCCCAGACACTGGCGTGGAGCAAAGACTGTGCTCACAGCAACGGGCTGAGGCATGGCTGCCTCTAGATCTGTTTGTCCCAATACTACTGAGACTCAGAGGTGCCACCAGAGAAGCAGGACCCCATTTCCAGGAAGACGGAGAGAAGTGCAGCCATGTTGGTATTGCCTAACCATGAACAAGTCTCCACTTTGCCTGCTATGGCAACCTCCATGGGGCTTTTAATTTAGAGGCCTGTCTTCAAAGCAGATGGACACGAGTTTCCTCCATGCCCACCAATGTCTCTCAATCCACCAGAGCACCTGCAGCGCACTTCAAGAAACGCGACATGGAGTTAGAGTGGACACATTTTAAAGGCTGGAGAAGAAATGAGCGAAGGGAAGGAAGGAGAGAGTCAGCGGGAAGGAAGGCAGGAGAGAGAGTGGGATGTGCAGGAGGACAGGAGACCGCCCTGCCTCTCCCTGGGTGTGGCCGGAGACCTGCTCAAGCCGGCCTCTCTGGGCCCGTGCCACGTCCTCCTCCTTGTCTGGTAAGTAACCATATTCCTACTGTTCCTTTGACACATCTTTGTTTCTCAGACTCGGCACCATCGCGACCATCAGTGTTGCCGTGAAGGATCCAGCCTTCTGCAGGGCAGTCGTTTAGAAGAGGGGAGACGGGCCCCAGCCTTGAATTCTCCCAATTACCATCCTCTGATCCACCCGCCATCCTGTCTGCCTCAGGCCTTCAGACAAATGCCTGACTGGGCCTAAATGTGAAATCTAAGGAACACTGGGCGAATCCCCGGTGCCCTTCCTTCACTGACCCAACACACACACTGCACATTCTCACATTAAGTGAAAAATCCCAAACTGTGGCTTGGTTCGGTGCCACACAGGGGCTCGCGGGTGGCTGTCCAGGGGGCTCTGTGCAGAGGCACCGCTGTCCTCAACACCCAGGGCCCCACTTGGGAAGCAGCTCATAGCAGCACCCGAGCAGGGAGAAGCGCTGCATGCTGAGCATGAAGCAGAGGCGAGTTTTTATTTATCCTCTGCATTCCACTGGCTGAGCCCCGAAGATTTCTGACACTGGAAAAGGAAATGTGGAAAGCCTACGTGACCACTGAAGTATCTCAAGAACGATGGGCCTCCAACAGGGCCGCTGAGCCACACAGCAGCTCACAGTACCCTTCCTTACACCATCAAATATGGAAAACCCTAGCTGATGCCGTGTCCGTCTCCTCCTCTGGAGGGAGGGGCGGGGAGGAAAGCCCAGACAGACTTCATAATATAATAGGTTTCATATTCTTGGTGATTCCACCCTCAGTTAGACAAATTTCATGATATGATTTTTGTTCTATTAGTCAAACTGATAAGCTCATATTCATCTTAACCTGTTAAACCTTATTTAACTCATGATAATGCAAGAACAATATCAATCCTCGTGCAAGAAATAACATAGATCTTGCAGTCATCTGCCAGCTTCATAGGCAATCTGTCCACCACCTCTCCAAGAAGGCTCCACCTACAGCTAGACATGTAGGTGGACTTTTTTGGGACTCCAGCACATGGGAGATAGTGGAATAGGTGTGGGTCTTTCCCGTGGGTGACTCTCTGGTGGATAAGGTGTCGGTTTAGAGGGAGAAGAGAAGAGCCATGCTTGGGAGGATCACTGTTGCTGCTGCTGTGGAAACACGGTGCTCGAGAAGAAAAGTTGCTCTAAATTGGGGCGGTGTGCCCCAAGGAAGCCAAGGAGTGAAGAAGAGGGTGACCCTATTGACAGCGACACTGTCAGGGTCCAGCTCGTCCCCTGCACACACTTGACAGAAGCAGCAGGACACCAGACCCTGAACCCGGCAGGGACGGCAGAGCTGGGCATTCCAGGAGGAGGCAGTGTGCACCAAATATGGCCATGAGACAGCCCAGGGCACATCTGAGGACGAGGGGCCAGGCAGACGCGGCACACGGTGAGGGCTGCTGCCACACTGTCACAAGGGCCCAGCTCCATACTAAGGCAGCACCAGGGGCTGCTCCTGGGGCTGGGACCCCTGCACACACGCTGTGTCCCCCATGGGTGTCACTGGTCATTCACCGTGACTTCCACTTCCCAGAGCCATCACAAAACATCCTGTCAGGACAACAGTCACAGCTGTTCACCTCTCCAGCCTGACAGGGGACACGCTTTATCTGCATGTTCAGACTAATCCCAGACAGCCAGGAGGAGGCTGAAGGTGACTGTCCTAACTACACCCAGGGTTGAACACCAGGCTCACTCACACAGCCCCTTTCAAAAGGAAATGGACTTACACTCTCTGCACAGACTCTAAGTGCTATGGAGCACTTCCCAGGCCAGAGGCTCGCCTTGGGACTGTCACCCCCCAAGGGGAACGCTGTCCGATGTGTATCTTTAAACCACGTTTGAAAATTCAAACAAAGGTAAACAGAAATCGCATGTCACACCCGGTGTCGTTCTGAACTCCTCAGAGCAACGCAGCAAGCAGCTCTGCACTGGACAAACGGCCAGAGGCCCCTCAGGAAGATCTCTGCCTGACAAGCTTCCCAGGCACATGCAAATTGGAGCAGAGCAGAAGCAAAGTTCCCTAAATACATGGATACAGTGGCTGGTGGACCAAAACTGCTACTCTGCAAACCATAAATGGCACTTTCAAAAGACCTACCTCAAAACCCAACTGCAGCACTTATGGTCAAAGAAAAAGTGGGAAAACCACAGAGGAAAGCCAGGCGGTTGCTGGTTAAAACTGTGGCCTCTCAGGGACACCCTGGTGTTGACACTGTGGCCAGTGCCACAGACAGGGATCTGCAGGGATTCCGTGAGGTCCTGTGGTCAACTGCGTCATCTCTAGACAAGGCTTCCGCTCCTTGGCTTTTCCAAGGAAAGTGAAGAAAAACATTTAGCAGAGTTGAGCCACTCACGGTTAATTATGAAAATAAATATGAAGTATAACAGCCTTTCAGTCACGCTGACTGCCATCTGAGTTTAGAGAGCTTTCTTAGAACCCGGAGCTCACTCCAGCTCCCCACCCTATGACGTGAAAGAGAGGCAGGCAGCCGGGTGACTCTGCTCTCCACTGTCCCCTCCCGCAGACTGACCTCCCAGCATCCTGGGCAGACAACACTGTATGCAGTTCTAGGAGACTTTGGGATACAAAAACGGGGTTTCTAATGGCAAAGCACTTTAGTAAGAATTTAACATCCAGAAAATTCTAGATACATTTTGCTACTATTTACCATTAAGTTTAAAGTAAACAGATATTAATCATATTGAGGTAAAGTGAACTGGACAACTCTCAAGAAAATAAAATTGAGACATACACTTTGAGTTTTAAGATGATTTCAGTCTCTACTCCAACTCTGTGCCTTCCTTTTATTAAAAATATAGTCTGGAATGACCAGTTGATGTTAATGATGAATTAATATGGAAGGTAATAAATAACTCTAGCTTTTCTGTTATTACTTTGACTTCAGTTTTAGGTTAATAAGAGCTTTTGGTAATCTTACACAAAGAAAACTGACTCACTGTGGTTCCCAATCTATGAATATTTTTTAATCCTTAAAATCATGAAATAGCTTTGAAAACAACAAAGGGTATGTTCAGCCTAGTTTCAGTGTTAACTGCATTTTGTCATGAAAAACGGAAAACACGGGTTTGGTCTCTGCAGCCTTGAGCAGCACCCACAAGATCTCTTGAACCCGAGGACCTCATCGGAGGCCACACCCGGTAACCTACAGCACCCTTTGAAGACGCCCAGGAGCTCGGAGGGATCAGCCGAGAATGGGTCACATTCCTTCCCTCCCCTCTGGGCCCTGGAGCCTGGCCTCAGCAGCCCTCCTGGCCCACCTCCAGGTGCCACTTCACTGACCTTGGGAGCCAGCATGGTGGCTTTTCCTGCCTGGCTAATTTGCATGCTTTGCCTATTTAAGGCAATTCTCACCAGAACTTGCTTTTCTCTCAACAAGCCTCATTTCCTCTCTTCCGTCCCCTCTGCTTTCATTAATCATTTTTTGTTTTTTTAGAGTACTGACCCCTGGTTAAGTAGCTTCAACAGTAACCACTGCATCGTTTACTTTCTCTTCTGACAGTACATATTTATTCTGAAGTTTGCGCAAATCTAAAACAATTTGTTTCCAAGTTTTTTATTGACAAGGATCACTTTTTTCTAAGGCCTCCCTAGGCAGAGCAAACCTGAGACGGGAAATGTGCTCAGCGCCAGGGTCTGAAGGTGGACTGGACCTGCAGCAGGCCTAACAGGACCCCACCCAGCAGCAAAGGTGACAGGGAGCAGAGACAGGGCCCTGTGCTGCACTCACTGTCCAGTCACCTGTGGGCAGTGTCGGCAAATCTTTGGGTCATGAAAAAAAGTGAAACTACAAGCCTTTTGTTAATAATGGGTTTAGAACATGATCAATCATTATTTCTAATCAAAACAAGCTATCCCTTGTGATTCTATTAATTTATTGACCACAAAAAAAGACCAAGAGACAAACAAGAGCTAAGTGCCCACTGAGCGCTGTACAGGTGCTGAGTGGAGTGCTCTCTGTCTCCTGTCCTGTGCCACTAGCTGGGGCCACCCCAGCAACACTGGCCAAGCAGCTTCATGTGTGAGATGCGCGGCAACGGCCACCCCCAATCCTGCAGCACTGTGCCCTGTTACATGCGCCTGACCACACACCCCGCCACCAACCCGCAGGTCAGGGCCACTCCCAGGTGCTGCTCCTCCAGCCCACTGGCACCACCAGGAACCTGTCCACCAATGGTTCCGACTACACCCGGACGTTTGTCCCAGGCAGGGGGATGGCAGCTAAGCAGTGGTATGAAGCACCCGTCAGTGAGATGACTAAAAAGATAAATCTCATGTGACGCGTGTTTTACCACTGTCCTACCCACTCCACACTGACCAGCGCACACGGAAGCTTAAGGCCTCAGGCTCCTCCAGCAATGCCTTCAGCTAAAGATAAGAGGCAACGCCCCCCAAGTGAGAGATGGGCCCCCAGGCAGCCCTGTGGGGGAACGGCTAGGTGTACACCCGCACCCATCCCACCATCCCAGGAATGGACCGTCCAGCCAGGACTTGGCAGCCAAACTCCTGGCTACTGAGTGACTTTGGATTCTCCAGGGGAAAACAGAACCCAACCTTGGTGCGGGCTTGTTCCCGCCTACCAGGCTCCAGAGCCTGCTTGTCTGTTTTCTGCTATCTTCTTCTGGGTTCTGCCATCTGCTCTTGGGGAAAGGAAACCCCAGTACTTCTTCCTTGGATCTCCCTCACCTGTAACCCAGAGAACCCTCATTGACGCCTCAGACCCCGTAAGTCGAGAAGACACAGAAGGTAGCTAGACTGCTCCGTTCGAATCCCAGAAAACCCTGGAATACCATTCCCAGGACAGCCCCCGCGGGGGTGACGTGAGCAACACAGACACAAACCAGGGTGTGCGCTCACAGGCAGGAGTGAGACTCCTGGGGCCACCCTGGGGGAGTGGAGCACAGAACCCAGGCCCACTTAGACCTCACCTGCCCCTGAGGAGCCCTGGAAGTGGATTCTCAATCATTGCTGAGTCCTGAGAGGCTGTATGACTGCTGCCCTGACCGCTGAGGACAGAAGTCGGGGAGGCCTTGCGCTGACCAGGGAGTAAGGGACAGGGATGTCTACCTGGGTGAGTCCCGGAGACCTCCCGCTCTCCCTCCACAACACATGACCTCTGCCAAAGTCACCCTCAGTCCTTAACCCTCCTGTGGACATCGCGGAGAAGGCAGGGGTTGCTTCAAAACATGCCTGCCCTCCTGGGGAGCTGTGACCAGAGAGCCACTTGGCCATTCGATTTAATCAACAGCAGCTCAGAAATCCAAGGCAATTCTCATAAACTCCTCAGAGGTGCATAACTCCAGCATATGTCTTAGACTTCTTAGGGACTTTCTTCCTACTCTAAGTTCTCATTTTCATTTAGACAAAATTACACAGAGGTCAACAGGCCTGCAGGTGTGGTTCATCTCAGATCCGGCCACTGTACAGCAGGAGGACACACAGCAAGGCACTGGGCCCACAGGCTGTGCCGCACACAGGGGAGGAAAGTGCAGACAATGCACGGGGAGGCACGTGCTGCCTGCCACGCTCACTACACCCGCCAGTAATTTCCAGGTCAAGGTCTATGTTTCCCCTTCTCCTGATCCACTGCCCTCCCTGGTTTCCCCTTGGTGATGCCCTTCCTGCTGAGGACTGAGTTATACAATCTGATTTCAGTGCGAGTGTGGCCAGGAGTCACCCAGCCTTCCACCCAACAGGCAGACTCCTGGCACTGACCCTGAGGCCTCGAGAGCTGGAGGGAGTTCCTGGGAGTTGCACACTCTCAACCATGAACCTGAACTCTGGTCAGATGAACCCACTGCCCCCCAGCAGGTAGCTCTGGTTGGCTGAGCCCTTCAGACTCATCAGACGCTCCTGGAAAAGTCCCACAGAGCAGAAGGCATGCCACAGAGGTGAAGCCAGAGAGCGCACGCACACCCTCTCTCCTCCAGGCAGAGGGCAAACCGTCCTGGACCACAGGAAGTGAAAGGTCTTCAGGGAATTCAGGGTGGCCTTCGACCTCCAGGAATGGTGAAATACCCTGAATCAAATCCTTCAAAATCAGGAACGAAAGTTCAGAGGAAAAAACAGAGCACAGTGTGCCATCTGTAGTCCTGGGAAGCCACCTGTCACCCACCAAATCATGCACGAAGGAGACTGTTAAGACACAGCCATGCACTCCCTAAAGACCCACTCTGAAGCGTGCATCACCACGAGTAAGCGCTGTATCATTTTTATCATCAAAATGGAATTGGTTATTTTCAAATTCTTTTTTCTGAAATTGGTTATTTTGTAAAATACATGAAAAACTTAACTTCTTGTGTAGTATGATAGCTTTGCCAATTGTATATTTAATGAAAAATGTACAAGTAATCATTGAAATGGTATCTTGCTTTACAGACCTTTTTTTTTTTTTTTGTAAATTCCTATTGGGGTTCTTTTATGGACTGTAAAGCATAAGGTTAGTTTGTCCGTGTTATGATCAAATAATAACAAGTTCCTATTTATGGATATGTGAAAACCTAGAATTAAACAGTTAAGTGATTACTACTCTTTTAAAAAGTAGGCCAGGATTTACTTTCAGAGCCAACACATCTGCAAAAATTGCATCAAAAGAAAAAGTTGAGAACATCCTCATCCCCGATGCTGGCTGATGGGAGGCTGGGACAGCAGCTGCACGCAGTCGCTCCCATTGGAACGCTGAGGTGGCCCCCCACCCCTGACCATCTGAGCGCAGGCACCTGCATTGGCCCTCCATCCCTCCCCGCTGGGTGTAGGCTCGTTGGTTTCTGAGGTCAGAGGTCTCAGACTGGTCCAAGAAGTCCCAAGGTTCATACAAGTTCGTTCTCATCTCTGAGAAGCATGTTCACCATGCTCAGGAGAGTCATCCGTCCTGCCCCCTGGGCGTACCTGAGTAGCTGCACAGCCTCTGCCCAAAGCCAAAAGCTTAGCAATCTCTCCTAAGCCCCTGAAGCTCAAGTCCAGCAAACCCCCAGTAGCCTAAGAAGGCCAGAGTCCAGGTGAACACATGCACTCCAACAGACACACACTCGTGCCTCGCTTTCCTAACCAAACCAAAGAACGCCAGCTCCAGTTCCCTAGGTTAGTTCCTCAGGCCAACGCCTCTGTGCCAGCTCCGTGGGTCCAGTACAAGAAGGCATGGCCTGCTGGTGCTCCTGTGCTCTGCTTCCTTCCCTTCATCTCCATCCTTCAGGGACTGATAGCTGATCCACACCCTCAGAGCCACTGAGGCCACAGGAGCCCAGGGAGTCTGCCCCTTCACTTCTGGGATATCTTGCTTACACTTTGCCCTCATCTCCCCACTGTTTTAACAGACTGCTCTTCCTCTCCTACTCTATCACTCACTAACCAAAGCATGCTGGTGTGCTGGCCAGGCTGAGCACAACTCGGAGCTCCGGAAGGTGCTTCACGTCCTAAGGTAACCAGAGAAGAAGCAAAGCATGCCCTGTTTCCATTCAGCAAGATGAAGGACGAGATAAAGAAAGGAGGTAGGAAGGTCAAAGAATGAAGAGGCAGCTGTGGGAAGAGCCTGGCTTATCTCCTGAGTGCAGGCCTCAGACCTCCTACACATGCACATGGAGGCATCGACCAAGCCAGACGAGCCCTGGGATATACTCTGAATAATTTCGAGTATCCTAGTGGCCAAAATGAGAGGGTGAACTAGGCAGGCCACAGCCGAAAGTGGCCCCGGATGGTGACTCCCCTCACTGAAGTCCTGCACAGCTACATTCTAAGTTGTGTGACTGATTGGTAGCCGAGAACCACAGAGCATTCCTGGCTTGACCCAGCAAAGGCGAGAGCCAGCAGCACCTGAGTGGCCACCAAGTCAGAGGATGCATACGCTGTCCTGTCACACCCAGGACACGGCTGGGCCTGCGTCTTCACACAGGTGACTACAGGAAGTCACTACAAGTGACTTTCAGGAAGCAGGGAGCCTCTCCTCCCTGCTATGTCCCCACATCCTAGTGCACCAACAGGTGGCACTAAGTGGCACCAACAGAGGTACATCTCAGTGGCTCTGCATTCCTGAGGTGCGATGCACTGGGGCAGGCAGGGTTTGGGAGCTGGCAGAGAAGATGACCGGACCCTGCAGGCGGCACAGCTGCTCATTTCCACTGCAGCAGGGCCACTCTCCATGCTAGGGTAGATTTAGGCAGAACACTCCTGGGGAACCTGTTAGGACGCTGCGTGGGGTACAGAGGGCTTTCAGCTCTGTCATCTCCAGGGTTGTTGCTAAGAGACCCAGGGGGCCACTGCAAAGAGACTGATGCCCACAGGGACGGCTCCCGGCAGCAGAGGCTGCAAACATGGGATGGGGCTGTGCGTAACCCAGAGAGTGAAGTCATGCACCAGCCTGCACCACCGGGAAGCTCTCACGCAGCGAAAGATCACCACGCGATAAAGGGCTGAAAGCTATTCCCCACCTCAGCTGTTTCAGCCTCTCAGCCTCGGAATGAGCTGACAGACTGCAGCTCGAGCTCCGGCAGGGCCAGGGGAGCCGGCGAGCCGACTTCCTCTGAACCAGGAAGCAACAGGCATGGACATGTCACAGCCGCCCAGAGCAGGGCCATCCTGGCTGTGTGGACTGGGGCTCATGAGAGCAAGTCAAAGCCACCAGACCCAGGTCTCCAGCCCTGGTCGTGCTGACAGAAAGGCCGCCCTGAGCCAGCCGTGGAGGAAACAGCAGCCGTGGTCATGCAGCCAAAGGATGGCGGCTGCAGGACAGACTGGGCAATATGGGCCTGGACTGGATGCTGACAGGGGACACGCTGCTGTAAAGGACAGGGCGGGAGAGCTGATGAAAGCTGAAGGAGACTGGCTATTGCACATGGCACCGTTACAATGCCAATTTCCTGAATTTAATAAACAAGCCATGCTAGGTAAAAGAATATCCCCAGCGTGGAGACGACGCTGACGTGTTCAGGGCCAGATGCCTTCTACAAGTTATTCTCCGATGACTCAGGAAAATTAGTCACAATGCGAACAGAAAGAAGCACAGATGCAGGTGAATGTGAACAACCTGAGAGCCAGGTGGAACACACGGGAGCTCACTTTCACAATCCTGCAGCTTTTCTAGTAATGGAATTGCCTCCAATTTTGAGGTTCTTATTTTAAGGAAGGCAAAGAAATATTAGAAAATTGGAAAGGAAACCAAGACTGCGGGCAGGGTGTCAGGCAGCAGAGTTGCACCCTGCTGGGGGACAGGGTATCAGGCAGCAGAGTTGCACCCTGCTAGGGCACTCCCAGCGCTGGACCAAATGTAAAGCAAGCCTTTCTGAGCAGATAAGGATTAGGCACAAAGGAAACGTCACAGCAAGGGCAGCAGCTGCTGACAGGAGCACAAATAGCACAAAGCCACTGCTGGAGAGAGGATTTCCGGTCACCCAGAGAGCCCTGCGCCTCCCAGCCCGCGACCCTGGCCACAGGAAGGACCTTGCCCATCTGATGTGCAGGGAGCCCTTGGCACCGCAGGGCTGGAGGGGCTGGAGGGACACGGGCAGACACAGCAGGGCAACAGGGAAGGCTCAGCCAGGGCACTGGGTTCCCATCCAGCACTCCCTGTGGGGGCGTTTCTCTCTCCCTTAAACTCATCCTGAATTTCACATCTGGGGTCTGCTCACGCCCTCCCTGCTTTCTCTGCATGGCCTTCCGAAAGGTTGTGACAGCCAGAGAGCTCAGGGAACCTGCACAGCACCCCTACCCGTCGGCCTCTGCTGGCTGCAAGCTTTCTCTTGACTGTTCGCATCCATCCATAGCCCTGCACGCAACCCAAGAGCAGCCAGGCTGCAGGCTCTTCAGGCTGTCGTGAGGCTCATTAAGAGGCACTCATTCTACAGATGAAGCCGGAAAGCCAGGGAGGCTGATGAGTGAGGAGCAGACAGTGACTATGAGAAAATCTGCTACTTTTCAAGCTTCGCAGATTTCAAGCATTCCCCAAATCACAGTCCTGAAATGATTTCAAAATGAGACACCTAATAGCTTCGAAAGAAAAAATAGTCTTGAAGACTCTTTAAGACAACATATATCAGGTCCTGATCTTCGGCCTCTTCATCTCCTACACAGAACGATGTATCTGTTATCCTGGGCTAGATGCCACACACAACCAACTCCTGCAACACTGCCCCCAAACCAAGTCACCAACGTGCCCTGGAAAGCACAAACTCCTGCCCCTGAGCCCAGGAGGAACATCCAATAGGTTATTAAGTGCCTACAGTATACTAGACACAGTTAACTCCCACCACTTGGTCAAGCACCCAGGCCGGATGGGGCCGATTCTGACTGTAACCTGCTCATACTGCCACAGCTCAGGGGAGGGGCCCGGGACTCGAATGGGCTCTCTAGCATCAGTGAACGCTCAGACGCCCTGCCAGCCCAGGCTCGGGAGCTTGGATTTGACACAGGATGCAAAAGATGGTGGTGATTTCTCGGCTGGAGAGTGTGAGGGAAGGAACTGGCATGGCCCCTTCCTTAGTGGGGAGGTGGCACCATGCCCATGCCAACCCGGTGTTGAACAGAAGGACGACGCGTGACAGAACTAACACTGCTGGGCCAAGGGCTTGCTGTTGGACTTTGGCAGATGCTTTCCAGGCAGTGTGGCGGGAAAATGACTGCACTTCACAGAGATCGGTGAAAGCATTGGCCGTGCCACTGGGCCATGGCCGGTCACTGGCATCATGCCCGGTCACAGCCTCCTGAACTCCAGCACCCTGTCCGCCAAGGCAGGAATGGTGCGCCCCTCCCAGGTGACTGTGACGATGAAGCACAACGGCTCACCTGAGAGCACAGAGCACGGACGCTCGACCCTCCCACTTTTTTCTCGGGGAAAGTCCAGGGGAGGATGGATAAAAAGCAAGGAGGACAGAACTTGCTGGAAAGGTGAGAAGTGGGAAGGAACCTCCAGAAAAAGAGCAGAAACCCGCTTCAAGAGCCCAGCGGGGGAGGCCCTGGAGCAATGGCCAGCGTCTACACACCCCCCCCCCCAGGGAGCAGGGGAAGGGGCGCTGCCCAGCACTACCCTGGGCCATGCGCAAAGTCGAAACAATAGGGATGTCGAAGCAGAGGTGCATGAAACTCACCTCAGTAAACAAGAGTGGACAATTTTTCTTTTAAATAATCATAGCACTTTAAGGAAAGTTCCAGAACTTTAGCTCATAAAAAAAAAAAAAAAACTCATGCCCTGATGCCAGTAAAATAAGACTTTTCTACCCGCCAGTGACCCAGGCGTGTGCTTATAAAACCATTATTTATAACAGAACTTAATAATATAGAAAAGTATACAAAAAACAGTAAAAACCTTTGAGAACAAGGCCAACACACTCTTCCCATAGCCCAGGAAAAATCCTCATAAAATCTGTCACATTCTGCTGATGGGAATCCCACCTCTGGCTTTCCTGCCACCAACACAGGACCCGGATTGAGTCAGAGGAAAATGTCAGGCAGCCCCATGTCGAAGGCCACTCTATGAAATCACTGGTCAGGACTCCTCAGGACTGTCAAGGTCACCAGGGGCACAGAAACACTGAGCATTTGTTCAGGCTGGAGGGGATGGAGGAGATGTGATAGCCAGGTGTGCGGCTGTGGGTGGACCCCAGAAGGGACGACGACCCTGGAGACCATGGTGGTATTCAGGCAAGGTCACCAGATGAGGTAATAGTCCTGTGCTAGGGCTCTTTTCCTGTTTTGACCATTTTCTAATGGTTCTAAGTTTTGTAGGACATCAGCATTCAGGGATTGAGGATGAAAGACATAGGAGAATATTTTGGATTTTTTTTTTCAAATCTAAAGTTATTCCAAATTTAAAATTTTTTAAATTACTTTTAAAAGAAATTCTGAATAACTTACCAAAACTTCATCTCATCTGTGGTTTTTCAAAGTCAATCTTTCAAGTACACTCAATATTCAAAGAATCGAGATAATCAAGGGGCAAGATTATCTAGGATTTATCAATGTTTTATATCAAAGAGGAAGAGATAAATTCATCTAGATAAATTCTGGTCATAGCCTCTTTAAAATGAAGACAAAGGACCTCTGCCAGCAACACCCTTTAAAGCTTTACTTGATTCTGATTTTCTTTAAGGGCTATGAGTTCTGGCACACAGGTGACAGATGGCTTTGAAGTATAAGTGAGACCACATTTTCATTTCTACAGTAACTCAGGAAAAAACAGAGTACACAGAGTGAAATTCTGTGATTCCACGTAGACTATGGATGCATAAACTTATGAAGAGAACAAATGTTGTCTGTCTGAAGAGGTGCTTCATGCTATAAATCAGACTTCACGGGCAAACGCTGTCCAGGCCCACTCACTGCGCAGGTCTGAGATGCCCTGCACAAACACGGTTCTCAGCCACTTGAGCACTGTGTGTCTGGGATCGGCCGAGGGCGTGAGGCAGTGGCCCAGACTGCATCTGCCTCCACCTCACCCTTCCAGCCTCCATCATGAGCTCCCTCTCAGAAGACGTCAAGGGTTCTCGGCACTGCACACACAGATGTCCCCCAGTGTGAAATGCGGCTCCAAGTCAACAGAGAAGGCAGAGGAGGCCAGAGGACCATACTGACAACCCTCTTCCTGCCAGAACTGAGGCCTGGGAAAGTCGGCTTTCTATCCCAGCAGCTGAGACACCCCACCGTAACAAGGGCTTCTATGCAAGGGTGTCAGGACTGCCCTGTCACCTAACTCCTGTGGGACGGCCGTGACAACCAACAAGGCTGCGGCCCCGAGCACCAGCCCTCTGTGCCAACAGTGAAGGGGGAGCCCAGAGCTCAGTGAAACTTCCTTTACCTCCTCCTTTATCCAACAGAATAACCACGGTGGACACTGCCAAAGCACACCACACTCAGGTAGCAGATGGCTGCCTCAACTGTTCCAGAGAGCAAGCATTTTGAGACCTAGGCTGCCTTTTGGATCCTTAGCTTGGTTAATTATTCATTTTTAAGAATGCAACAAGTGTTTAGAAAAAAGATTCCATCTTCATATCTTCTATTCCAACCATTCTATCAATGAGCTTCTTTTTGTGTGGGTATGGGATTAGAGGTTGAGCCCATGATCTTGCACATACTAGGCAAGCACTCCACCTCTAAGCTATAGTCACAGCCCTTTTTAGTTCATTTTGAGACAAGTGTCACAAGTTACCCTGGCTGACCTTGAACTTGTCATCCTCCTGCCTCAGCTGGAACTACAGGTGTGCACAACCATGCCCCGCTCTGAGCTTCCTATCTGAACAATGCTTATATACCTGAAATATCACCCAAGGGTGCTTCTCTTCTTGGACAGTATGTCTGGAATTCTGCCCTCCAACCACTCCAGAACCCAGCAGGAACAGACTTTTCTTCTTTTACCAATGTATTGCCAACCCCTCGTAAAAATGTGATGCATAATACGTGCTCAATAAGCAACAGTTGCCTAAGGAATGGGATCAGCAAATAAAGCAAGCTTTAGAAACACTCCCTGACCTTAAGGCCAAAGTTTAAAGACTAAATCCTAAACTCTGAACTTCAAAGGATAATATTCTATAAAAAGAAGTCTATAAATCAAACATCCAACTTGATTTATAAATTCAGATCCCAGAGTCAATCACTGCATTTGAAAAGGGTGTAAATTATCCAGCACATCCAGCAAGTATAAAGAGAGGCTAAAGGCCTCCAGGTTGCTTCTTTTGCTAAAAGGACAGGCACCATGACCCACACGTTCTAGTTTCACTGGTACAGTGATCACTGAAGTCGACCCCATGCCCATCCGCTCTGCCCATGCAGGTCCTCTTTCTAATGAGGGTAATGAATCAATTGTGCGAGGCTGAAGCTTGTTCAGGGTCATAGAAGCTCATCCACCAAGCAAGCGTTGACATCCAGACACACAGGAACACTAGGCTGTAGCCAAAAGCACTTACTGAAGGGTGCCCTTGGCCTTCGCTTCTAGTAAGCCTAAGCAATCATGATTTGGGGAGGCAGAAAGACCAGTAGGATTTTGTGGCCTAGCCAAATTCAAAATTAATTTTTATTTAAGAATGTACCATTATAAAGGCATTAATTATGCATTTGGTTTTTATTTTCAATAAATATTTAGTAGAGGTCTACAAAAGATAAATTATTGTGTTAAGTGCTAGGGATAAACCCAGGGAAATACAACAGGCCCTGTTCTCAATGAGCGCAATGTTAATGGGGAGAGGATGGAGAGCAATGACCACATCACCAGCTACTTATTATCCTAAAACATGAGCACAGTGGGGAAAAGTCTGTTTTTCTTCTTGATACAGTAGCTCAAAACCAAATCACAGAAGAATGCGAGGTGGCCCAGGAAGTGTGCCTCAGAACACACTCAGTGGTCCACACAGAGGCCTCTGTCCCCACCAAGCTCACACAACACTGGGAGGGAGTGGTCCAAAGGTGAGCACAGCCTCCAGGAGGCATATCGGCATCTGGATCTGGCTGCATCCCTTGCCTTCTTTGAGCAATTCACTGACCCCACAACTCCCAAGTGCCTCCCAGTTATGTGGAGACTGTGTCATCTGCCTGCTGAGTTGACGTGTTATATTACATATGTGAAAGTACATGGCAGACCCTCCGTGCACATAGCCATCTCCAACATCATCACCATTTCTTAACTGAAATGCAGTAAGAGAAAGTTCAAGAAGAGAAACAAAGAGCAATCAACTGCAGCACCAATAATCATACTATTTGTTCATGAATCATAACATTTTAGAGGTGGCTGATCTCTTAGGAATCTACCATCCAGCCTCCTTGTTATCCAACACAGAGAACGGATGTCCCCAAAGCAGAGACACGCCAAGATCAAGGGGCAGCAGATCAGAGAGGCATGGGCAGAAATGAAAACCACTGTAACAGGCAGAAGTGGCTTCAAGGAGTTGCCTTTCAATGGTTTCCCATCCCTCAAGAGCAAGGGCCAAATGTTCCTTCTGTTCTAGAGATCACTGCTAGCACCATCATCTCCCACTCATTCTCCAAGACAGACGATCAAATATTGGAGAGGAAAGCTGCATGTGAACAACCAGCTGCATTAAGAAACCAAAGTCAATGGCACCGATTCACCCCATGAATGCCAGCTGTAACCCTGTCATCTTCCATTTTTATTACACAGCTTATAGTTGATCCTTCACCAGATGGTCTTTCCCCACCAATATACAAGAGGTCTCCTAAAAATCCTTGACAAATGAAGCTTTTAGAATGATGGAGGCACCTGCATGGCTTACCCTTACTACCTCACCCTCATAGGAGAGTGTATTTCTCCAATGTATTTCTCAATGATAAAGAGAGATAAAACAGATGGACTGGGTTCACTGCTGTGATCCAGCCATTGCTCAGCTCCATCATAATTTGACTTTATACTGACTTGGTAACTTTTTACATCTTGGATAAAGAGACTAAAAGAAAAATAGGGAATACCATATCCTTCAGAATAGAAATACACATAACTATAATATATAGATGAACACATATATGTATATATCCATATACGATACATGTGTATAAACATGTAGAACATAAATAAAAATTATTCAAGAAAATTTTAATCATTTTTTAACTCCTATATATCTTCAAGTAGATTTGGAATCCTTTTATTTTTGCACAAACTGCATTATCTAGTTTACCTTTCAAGTATTTCCATCTTCATGGCAGAGCTATACAAAAGTGTAATGCAGATGACATGTCTGTCTGGGTAGTAAATCCAAAAGATTATAAAAAAAAATCATCTCCAGAAATGAATAATGAATTACAGTAAGATTGCAGGATACAAGATTAACATACAAAAGTCAGTCTCTTTCCAATACATCAGTAATGAACAATGCAATTTGAAATTAAAAAGGCAACTCAATGCCATTTAAATTAGCACCACCAGAAATGAAATACTAAAGTGTACTCTAGCAAAATTTATATAAGATATATATGAGGAAAACCACAAAACTCTATGAAAGAAATCAAAAAGGAATTAAATGGAGAGGTATTCCATGTTCATGGATAGGGAAACTTAATGATGTCAAGATAATGACTCTTCCCAACTCCGTCTATAAATTCAATTCAATCCCAATAAAAATTCCAGAAAAGGTCAGGCATGGTAGCATACCTGTAATCCCAGTGACTCAGGAGGCTGAGGCAGGAGGATCACAAGTTCAAGGCCAGCCTTGGCAATTTAGCAAGACCCTATCTCAAAGAGAAAAATAAAAAGGGATGGGAGCGCAGCTCAGTGGGAATATGCCCCTAGGTTCAAGCCCCATTACCAAGAAAGAAAGAAAGATATCTGCAAAATACTTTGTACATACGAGTCTAAAGAGAATACAGAGAGGCAAAGATCCAGAAAAAAAAAAAACAGCAACATTAAAGAAGAATAAAGTTGGAAGACTGAAACTGTTCCACATGGAGACTTACTGTAAAGCTACAGTAACCAGGCAGTGTGGTATTAGCAAGAGAATAGACAAGTAGATTAATGGAAGAGAATAGAGAGCCCAGAAATAGACCCACATGAATATAGTCAACAGATTTTTAACAAAGAGTTAATGCAATGGAACAAAAATATCTTTTGGAACACCTGAACTTCCACATTAAAAAAAATAATAATCTCAGGGCTGGGGATGTGGCTCAAGTGGTAGTGCGCTCACCTAGCATGTGTGAGGCACTGGGTTCGATTCTCAGCACCACATAAGGATAAAATAAAGATACTGTGTCCACCTAAAAAACTAAAAAAAAAATAATATTAAAAAAATTTAAAAATAATAATAATAATCTAAATTCAGACTTTACACCTTTCACAAAATTAACTCAAAATGGGTCATAGACAAAAATGTAAAATGCAAAACAATAAAATTCCTAGAAGATAACTTATATAGGATAAAATTTAGATGACCTTGGTTTGGGCAATAACTTTTTTGACAACACCAAAAGCATAATCCATGAAAGAAACTTTGAATTTTTCTGTCCTGCAAAAGACACTCAAGAGAATGAAAAGATGAGCTGCAGACTGGGAGAAAATATTTGCAAAAGAACATGATAAAGGACTATTATCCAAAATATACAAAGATATCTTAAACACAACAATAAAAAAAAAAATTGACCTTCACAGATACCTCACTAAGAAGACATACAGATGGAACAGAAGCATGTTAATGTGAGCAGGAAATGCAAATTAAACCAGTGAGGCACACCAATTGCAATGGTCAAAATCCATAACACTGACATCAAGTGCTGGTGAGGATGTGGAATGACAGGAATTCTCATCCTTTCCCAGCAGGAAGGCAAAGAATTCTCAAGCATTCCCAGTGGGAAGGCAAAGTAGTACAGTCACTTTGATGGAGTTTTACAAAACTAGGCCCATTCTTATCACCAAATGCAGCAATTGTGCCCCTTGGTATTCATCCAAAGGAGCTGAAAACCTATGTTCCACAAAAACCTACATTTGGATATTTAGAGCAGCTTCATTCATACTTGCCAAAACTTGGGAGCAACCAACATGTCCTTTAGTAGGTGAGTGGATTTACTGTGTTGCATCCAAGCAATGGAGTGTTATTCAGCACCAAAAAGAAGGGCTGCTCAGGCCATGAAAACACAAGGAGGAACCTAAGTGCACGTTACTAAGCCCACGTTCTACCTGGAAAGGCTGCGGGCTGCACAGTTCCAGCTAGACTCTGTGGGCAAGGCTCCAAACAGCAGGAAGATCAGAGGCTGCAGGGGCGGGAGGGCCTTGGGGCAGTGAAACCACTCTGGGTGGTGCAGTCACAGTGGACTTGTGTCAGAGCATTACCCATGGACTCTGGGTAGTAATGACACGCCAGGGTCGGGTCCTTGCCTCTAATGAATGGACCACTCCAGGGGACGCCAACAGTGAGGGAAACTCACACGTGAGGGGCAGAGATGGGTGGAAGTCCCTGCACCTTCTGCTCCATTTTTCTGTTAGCCTAAACCTGCTCTCAAAAATACAGTCTATTAAAAAAAAAAAAAACTCTGTGTATGTATGACCCCAAATTGTGAAACAGAGCTTAGTGAAACAGCTGCACGATTATTTTATTGTTGACTCGAATATTTTGTCATTTCCCTTCCAGCACCCTGGCTCAGTAAAGGCGCTGGTGAGCCTCCCAGGAGGCCCCAAGGACTGGAGGCTGGCCTTCAAGACGGATCCTCGCTGTTCTGCCAAAGCCTCCACCACACCCACAGTAATTTCACACATGTCGTTTCAAAGTGTTTAGTACAAAATAGCCCTAAATTATAAGCAGTAATTAACTTCTTAATATCAACTACTATCAACTGATCGTATGCATAATAACGTCTGAAAATGTCTCACCACCACAAGGAATTCTGCACCAACCAACCTAACAGCCTTGGCCGTGACCATCCACTCTCCTGCCCCTGGGCTCCGGTCCTAATTCCGGTACATATATGAACTCCACACAACACAGACAACTGCAACGTGAAGTGTCCAGGGCTTTAACTGGGAGCACAGGCTGTGGAGTGGTGGCCCGTGGGTGGAAATCAGCCTACAGATGTGTGCTTTTCCACCAGATTCTGGGAATTTTTGAATGAATCGCTTAAAATTGAGAATCTAGGTCTCTAATTCCTTTCCAGACTTTTAAAAACGGGCTGGGGGAGTAGCTCAGTGCTGAAGTGCTTGCCTGGCATACGCACGACCTGGGCTTGACCCCCAGTACTGGGGTGCGAGGTGGGTGCAGAGACAGGATCCCAGAGGCCTCCTTTTGCAGGACCGGCTCCCCACAAAGCTGGCTGCTTCTGCATCGCTGCCCCCACCCCAGCAGACGAGGGGCTCCAGTCTAGATAAGAGTGTGAGGTCCATTAGCCGAGCTCTAAGCCACTGAAATCCGCATTCTGCTATGTCCTAACATGTATTTACTTGAATATTCTTCTAGAAAGGAAAGAAGAAAAGAGGGGAGAAAGGAGGGAAGAGTAAGAAGGGAAGGAGAGCAACAACCTGGATTCCACCCTCGGTACCACAAAAAAAAAAACAAAAAAAAAACTAGCTGCTGACGCCAAAGTTTCCAACAGGATTCCTTATTCTGTCCAATCTTTCTTTCCCTGAAATCCCCGACATAATGACTATCTTCTCTGAACATCTTTTCATCAGTGTCAATTTAATGAGTCGGCTGACCCTTCCTGTGGGAGCCCTCTGTCCCACTGGCTCAGGGAAGCCGCACGGTGGCTGTGCGCTGCTCACGTCTCTGAAGCCCCAGAGCCTTTGCTCTGATGATCTGGCCATCCTTGCACCGTCCCCCTGGGACGGATTCTGGCCTCCCTCTTCCTTCCTTGACCTAGTTCTTGCCTGTCCACTGGGTTCAACCTAGGCTTTTTCTTCTCCTCGGATTTCTCAATTCCCATCTGGCCTCACTCCTCCCCAGTTCCCACATCATCTTGTACGACTCTTGGGCAACCCATCCTAGCATTGCTGCACGGGATGCAGTCTTTAAGAAATCCTTTCACACTTCCCCCGCCTTTTTCTAAGCCATCACAAGTAGAGCCCCCACTTTCTCATTCCCAGCCTCTTTGCTGAGCACATATGCTCACTAGTTTAAAATGTTTTCCCTGGTCATTCAGAAGATCTTAGAAAACGGCTTTCCATGGGGCCACTTACAATGACCCATGGTGGATGGACACAGAGGTGCAATGGAGGAGGACGTACATCACAGTGAGGAAAGTGCTTCCAACAGGACAGGCCTGCTGTACTTCCAATGTCCACCCAGCTCCTCCCAGAACCTCCCCGCGCCCACCTAGGACTTCCACTCCCTCTGGTCCTCCCCCACCCTTCCTCTGCTTATCATTTCGCTTTGACGTTCACAGCCTGGATTCTGGAATACCCAGCTATGTGCCCAGGAGTTGAAAGCACTATACTTCATGCCGCGTCCTAGACTCGTTGACGTTTATACAGCACGCTCTAGAGTTCTCCTTTGGGGGAGCCCTTTTCCTCCTGCCTTCCCTCCCCACCTCTTCCCTCCTCCCTTCCTTGTAGGTCTACAAGGCACTTCCTCTTTCCCCAGGCCACACCTCCCTGGATGAAGTCGGTGTGGAGGGGACAGTGGCTGGTGGACATGCTTTCCCAGGACTCGCTCCTGGCTCGGTTCTGGTTCTGTCGCCACTGGAGCCGCTGCACGTTTCTTCTTCACGTTCTGGCGGCTCAGGGTCCCACGGCTTTTTCACTTCAGACCAACCCCAGGTCTTGTGCTGTGGAACGCCTCTCTGGGTCCAGACCCCGCTGAGCTGCACCCTCTATGCGTGAGGTCGGTCGCCAGCTCTCCCTGCACCCCGGCCTGGAACTCAGTGCTCTTCCATCACTTCTTTCTGATCAAACAAAGATCCCACTACCTGGCTCCAGAGATGACAGTATTTCAAAAGAACTCGTTTCTAATCTTAAAACCATAATTCAGTAAAATCAAGTAGGCAACCCTTTGTGTACCAGGAAGGAAAGTTTTCTTTTACTAAAATACAAATTGCACTGTCTACCTCTGAGATGGTTGTTTTGGTTTCCAGATTCTGTTTCTCTTACTTTCCTTTTGTGGAATACCAGAAATGACCTTGCTCTCCTGCTTCCTGTCCTTGTACCCACCCAACTCTGACCTTGAAAAGTGGTCCTTCCACTAGAGTGTGACGTCTATACTTCTCCCATCTCTTCAGGGCTATTTTGAAACAACTAAAACATTGATCATCATCATCACTACCCATGGCGGGCCAACTTCTGCCTCTCCTCCTGTTCCCTATCTTCCTGAACAGTCCCTCCATAAATGCTCAGTCCAGTGACTTCATTCTGCTCAGTCCAGTTCTGAGCGGAGCGGTTCGTATCCTCCATACTCTCACTTTTTAAAATGTCACTAAACGCTTTTCTCTGTGTGTAATTAACCAGGCTTTCTTGCATACATTGAAGTCTCTTTTCCTATGAAGTACCTCTCTCCAGAAGCCTGATGAATATTTGCTTATGCTGATGATGCCACCGAAGGCAGGACCTCCCAGGTCAGCCCCACACCTCACACCTCTGTGACGCTGCCTCGGGCTCCCCCACAATGGAGCCCATCTGACCTCATGGTATGCAGGCTGGTACCCCATGAGTCACTTAGTAACTCAGTTCCACACAGCTCACAAGCCGTGATACGGATTCCAAAGCAGGTTTTGCCTCCTGAACTGTGGTGGGTGCTTTCTCTTGAGGTTCTGAGGACCATAGACACCTCCAGGTGATGGGAAGAAAGCAGAGCATACCAACTCTTACTCTGCACATCTTCTCCTGCAGGGCAAAGCTTCCCAGCATCAAAACCAGCCACCTGTCTACCCTGACTTCCTTCAGACAGTTTCACCAAGGCTTAACACTTGAATTCTGATGCGCTCTAACCACAGCCCCATCCAGGCTCCACTTTCCTTCTCAGCACCAGATCCTTGCACTACCATTTGCTGAGTCTGCCTTTCATGTGGCTCCTGACATCCAGAAGGGCCACTGCCCGCAGGTGACCCCACCTGGC
Source organism: Ictidomys tridecemlineatus (assembly GCF_052094955.1). Classification (NCBI taxonomy): domain Eukaryota; kingdom Metazoa; phylum Chordata; class Mammalia; order Rodentia; family Sciuridae; genus Ictidomys; species Ictidomys tridecemlineatus. Next base: position 197,585,880 of record NC_135482.1, read on the forward strand.
CACCGGCCAGCTCCCCAGAGATCCCACACTGCGCCTGCATCCATCCCTGCAGCCCCAGGACTGCACTTCACTAGCTCGTCAGTTCTCCTTCCCCGACATCTCTGTGTTCTCCTCTGCATCCATTTTCCATTTCCATTGAAAACGCTCCCTTTTGACCTGGGGCTCATTTTTACGTCTATGTCTATTACTAAATGGTGAAATTCAACAGTTACAGAGAATACCGTGCTGTAAAAGTTACTTCTTTTAAAGAACTGAAGCACCAGTGAGCCAACAGCAGGCGGCTGACTGTCCTTCGACTGTGACATGTTCACCACCTCCACAGGGCCCAGCACGTCCAGATTTCAGACACAACAAAAATGTACACTCTGTGCCCGCTCATGGCCATGGCCAATCATGAATCTCATACAAATGTCAAAAGTGAAATGCCTCTAGGAGTTCCCTCAAAATCTTAAAATAAAAGTCACATTCCAAACTTCATGATTCTCATGAATACATCACAAAGTCGCCATTATGCTATTGAGAATGAAAACAATTGCAGGCTTGTATTGCAAGGGGAAGTATCCCAAGAATGAACTACATAGAATCTTCCAGCTCTTGCTCTCCTCTTGTTTGCTTTGGCTTGGCTGCATCACAGGGCACGGTCCCTGCACATCACACCTCTGTGTGCAGGGACAATCTACTCTGACTGCGGAGTCAACTTTGGTGCATGGGGTTTTAAAAGGAAGTTGCCTCTAAAAAAAAACCCTTTGTGGTTGTTCAAGTAAGCCCCTCTCATCTCAGTAGCTGTGTTGATGATGCACAAATGTAAATATGGAGGTGAATTTTCTTTCCCTTTGAAGACCATGGCCTTTCTCACGTGCTCTTTTAACAAATTCACTTCACAAGATAAAGGCCGAATCCAGATGTGCCCCACTCTCCACCTGCACCTGCTCAGCGCAGGTACCTGTTACCTGGCCATGTTCGACTTTGCTTCAGGAAGAACCCAGTTCTTTTGGATCAGAGTGGCTCTTCCTTCCACCCCAACTATGTGTCCCAGTTTTTTCAGTCACTTGGACATAAAAACAACTGAGGCTCTTGACTTTCTCAGTAAGCAGAACATCCTTTGGCCTCAGCAGCACCTTGGACATCATCCGTTGGCTTGTGTCACCACCAAACATGTGAGATCCTCTCCCAGTGTCCTCCTCCTGGGAGAACAGCTGTGAGAAGCAACATTGTTTCATGATGACAGTACTTTAGAAGGGGAAGCCCTATCTCCTGCAGCTAGAAAGATTATTTCCCAAAACAGAACACGAGGAACAGAAACACTGAGCACTCCTCAACCATCCCATGAGTGTCCACGCCCAGTGAGGCACACCGTTTTGACATTATTGCATTTTGATTGACATTATTGCATTTTGATTGACATTATTCCATTGCTCATTTTATTAACATTGGTTACTCCTTTGGCCTCCTGCACATGACAAAGGAAAAGCCAGAGCTGCAGTGGGCCAAGAGCACCCGGGTCCTTGTGAAATTGCGGGGGAGAGAGGAAGAGCGCGGCTGCTGCCGTGCCATGGAGCCGGCCGCTTCAGAGCAACACAGGAAGCCAGACTCGGATGGCGTGAGCCCGTGAGAGCTCGAGGTTGCTCTAAACACCTATAAATTACGCACTCAAGAAGACTCAGAGTCCACTTTGGGGACCTTGGCTACTTGGCCAACTGCACTGTTGGCGGTCAGCGGGGAGCGCTCCCTGCAAAACCTCAGCCTCCACAACAGTTCCTCTGGCCTGAGGCTTTCTCAGAATGAGGGCCTCCTCCTCCTGGGGCCGCGGCCTGCCAGTCCATCAGGAAGGCCACTTCCCTCCGTGCTGGTGAACTCCTTCAACCCGCCAACTGCTCTGCCCTTCAGAAAGTCAGCAAGGAAGTTCTGCCAACAGCCTCCGCCATCGCACTCTTCTCGCACCCGCAGCCCTACCTGCTCAGATCCCAATCCCACCTAGAACACAAAGGCCTCTCTGTGACTCTCCTAGCCACAGTCCCTGCCTGGAGTGCAGGCTGCATGTCACTGTCCAGCTAGACTTTGTTAAGGAGCTTCTCACTGTCACAGTCACCAGTGACTCTTGGTTCCTAAAGCATAAAACTTGGACAACCTCCCCGCTCATTGTTCCCCACGGAGCTGCACCTGGAGTGATGTCAATGACAATGTTATAATCCTGGCCTGGACTGACCCAAGTTTAAAACTGCCTGGGAACCTCTCGGAGCTATTGTTGAATCATGGATACAATAGGACTGAGGCTCTGGGCCCTGCACGCACAGGGCTGCACGCACAGGGCTGCACGCACAGAGCGTTAACAGGGCACCAGGCTCCTGCGGCACATCCCCTTCCACACCTGTCTGCTTTCCAAGCTCCTCGCTGTATCCTAGAGCCGTCCTCCTTCCTGGTGGGCCTTTCCTGATGTGGCTGCCCTATCCAAATCCACTGGCTTCAGACACAAACCCTTTAGACTATGGATGCAGCAGGTCTCATCTCACATGTCAATTTCCACCAGTCAAGGGTGGCTGCCAGGGTCTCTGAACGGGGAAGTACTGAGATCCAGTGCTCTGACCTGACTGTGGGTCCCCCTCCCAGGTGCTGAGCACCACTTCTCCAAGCACAAGGTCTAAATGCCGACACAGGGAGAGCTCTGGCTTAACTGCGGTTCCACCTTCACCTTAGCTCCACTCCCAAGCTCAGGATCTGCACCACGATGTGGGAATCAGGATTCGTGGAGACCCCTGATGTAACCATGGGTCCTTCCCTACCCTAGGCACAGCTCCAAACCCAAAGTCTGCAATATGACGTGGGAGTCACCTGAATGGCACATCTGCCAAAGGCAACACTCGTTGTGCACCAAGTCTGCTGACCTGACTTTGGGTACCTGCTGTGGCTTCCAAGAACCAAGAGCTCTGTCCAAGTGCTCCTGAGCCCTCTACCAACACATCCATCCGGGATGCCACCACATTAACTTCACGGATACAGGACTTCTGAAGTCAATATTGTTCTCATTTGGTGATCAAGACCCGGCCCACCACCAGTATTCCTGCACCCGTCCACATGTCAAATCTGAAGACAGGGACTGTGATTCCATGCAGTCTGGGTGCTGCGGGGTCCTAGAGTGCCTCTGACCTCCAGGCACAGACTCAAGTGTGAAGTCAAACCCAGCAGCCTCTTCCCCTTTCGCACCTCTGCCTGCGAGTCAGTTCTCTTTTTGTCACGTTTCATCTGTTTGGACATTGAATAGACATGGCTAAGGAGCCCAGAGGGAAAGGTGATGACACACCAGTGTGTGTTGGTCACAGGAGATGAGAACATGCACCAAGCCCAAACCATGCTATACACCATCAGGGGCAGCAGGAAATGCGAACCGGGAGGGCTGTGTGTCTGAGCACTGCAAGGCCGAGGGGCACACGTCCACACACACGCACATACCTGCACCCACGTGCACCTGGATTGCTTGTGCATGTACACACAGATTGCATGCACACACACACACGTGCATAGAGACTCTGCTCAAAGGCTGTGAGTCACCAGGGGACACCACCCACATGTCCACCATCCAGCCCCAGGCTCAGCTGGGTGAGGTGGCCTTGGACAGCAGTGCTGGGTAACATTGAGGGGGTATTTTCATGGCCCTAAAGGCTTTAGTAAAACACAGGCGGGATGGGGGTGAGGGGCGGTCTCCTCCAGCCCAAACAGCAGTACCCCACAGCAGCGATGGCAGAGCGTCTGCCAGAGCAGAGCTTCCAGCCTGGCCAGCCTGCAGGGCCACAGCTGCCCACATGCTTACAAAGCATCCTTTAGGTGGAGAGCAGGGTTCTGTAAACTCATCCCGAGTGTCCAATCCCACACTGGCGTGAGTGTCAGGACCTTCCTGAGCCAAGAGAGGAGAGTGCGGAGGGGCCCAAAGACCGCCAGCAAGCCTGAGATGGGAGCAAGGCTAGTGAGCTCATCCCAAACCTGTCCAGCAGCTGCTACAAGCCTGGAGACACCGAGCTCTGCTCAGTCCTGACCACCATGCACTCCCACCTGGAAGGCACACCTGAGACAAGCAGCTCAGTTCCACCTCCTTCCCCATGACGTCCTTCCTTAATGTCTCTGAATCAAACATGCATCACAGGTAAATCCAAGAAGGTAGGAAAGCCAAAGTTCTGGAATCTGGAACCCATCTGCCACCATATGTCTCTAAGATCTGACCAATAGAGTCCCTGAAGCTTCCAAGTCATGCTTGTTGATTCAGGACCAGGGTGTAGATGCAAAATCAGCAAGCATCATTCGGAAGCTCAGGGTCTTCAAGTATGAAGTATTGAAAAGTTGACATGATATTGCAATGTTAGTCTGCAGGTCCTGAAGGAGCAGGAAGCCGATCTACAACCTCAATCCACCTCTAGCTCTGTGCAGGGTGAATGGAAGGAGCACATTCTGATGAGCTGATCTTCTAAGGCAGATCCAGTTGGATTTTGCTATGATTGAATTCAGTAGGCAGAGGTCAAACACACACACACACACACACACACACACACACACACACACACATATTCCCCACAGCTGTCTTTTTTTCTGGAAAAAATAAAACTTTTTTAAATGAGCAGAAGCATGGCTATATCCTCTTCTTAACAGGAGAACTTGATGGCCTTGAGGTCTTCACAGTCTCAGGGTGACAGGCACACATGGACGGGTGGACATGACCATCCCCGACACCTGGAAGGAGAAGGCAACGCCCCACCACACCTAAGGTTTCTTTTCCACATGAGTGGAGCAGTGCACACTGCCAGCCACTGTACCATGGCCAGGAAGGAAAACCTAGAGCCAACATGGTCCCTATCCTCAAGGAAAAGTCGAGGCCCACAGATGCCCATCAGGAGGAGGCTCCTTTCCAGAGTCACCAATAAACACACAGCAACATGGTGAGGAGAAAGCCCCACAGAGCGAGAGGGTAGACAAAGCTGAGGAGGCTTGGTCCATGAGGCCCTGACCACACGGGCAGGGGAGGAAGCCAACCGCAGCACGGTCACCCACCACTGGAGAGAAACTGGGCCTTGGGGCTGCGAGAGGGCAGGCAGCTGTCTGGGAACCCACCTGAGAGCCAACCTCCCTGGAGCCCAGGGAGGCTGGGGGCAGGAGGTAGAGGCAGAGAGGACTCTGCCCCAGATGGTCAGCGTGAGCCGTCAAGCCCAGGCAGGTGCAGAGCCCTTGCAGACAGGGGTCCTCTCAGGGATGGGGTTGAGAAGATGGCCAGTTAAGGACAGATTAGAGATGGGAACAGGCAGAGATGGTCACTCAGAAAGTGCGTCCTGGGCACAGGAGGCACCATCCCCAGGAAATGAGGGTGTGGGCAAAGTGGAAAGGCCGGTCACGGTCAGCTGGGATGGGCTCCCATGGGCACAGGAGAACCCCGTCCCAGGACTGCCCAGCCCCCAGAGTCCTGGGCTTCTAGGGGTGCTAAGGTCAGCTAGAGCTGCTCCCAAACCCGAAAGGGGACAGGCCATATGTACAGCCCTGTGGGTCTTGGGGTCTCCACGCTGCAGGAAGCACAGAACAGGCAACCAGACCCTGCGCGTGCACAGGCAGAACCCCCCACGCCCCGCGCCCTGTGGGCGAGACCCACGGCAGCATCTCAGCCAGCACTTCCCCAAGTCCACGTGGTGGAGTGTTTCCTACTCTGTCTCTCACCACTGACACCCGCCCTCCGTGGTCCAACAGGCCGTGTTCCTGTAGGACGTGCACTTTGGCATGTGCCACATGACTTCAAAGTTCTTCTTCAAAATGAGTTTGGAAAAAACACAAAACTCCAGAAAATTCAGGAGTGGCTTTTGGAAGAAATAGGCTGAGGGTGGAGAAAGGGGCTGAGGTGCTATTTGTCTTCTCTCCTTCTTCCCTCAGAGGCCACCCACCAGGGGGGCGGGGGACTGGTCACGCTGTATGAACGCTGCAAGGCCAAGGAACAGGGTCACGGCCACAAAGGTGGGTCACAAAGGTGGGTAGTGTTCCCTGCTCCATGTCTGCAGGAAAAGGGACCTTTTTTTTAACAATAGGAGACTTTGAACAATAGGAGCAGAATTCCTTTAGCCTCTTGTGACATCTCAGCAAAAAGCCAGACAGCACGTGGTCCCGCCTCAAAGTCCAAGGCCAGCCACACGGACACCTCCTCTAAACCGTTGCACACAGCTGCAGATCTAAATATTCCCCTCCACGTCTGCTGCACTTCCAGGCCTATTAATACCTTATCTCTGTGAAGTTCCCTGTTTCCTCTCCAAACAAGAAGGCCCGCCAGAGCCACAGCTCGGATTTTCCATTGGAATATGGAACAAAGCGAAGCGAGCTGGTGTCCTGGGTTCTTATTGTGTTCACGGAACCCTTCTCTGGGGGTCAAAGAGCTGGATATGGTGAGCGATCACTTGGGCAGAAAGCCAGCACCCTGCGAAGCCCAGACTGCACCCGGAGGCCGCAGGCCAGGATGGCCTTCCTGGGAAGAGCTGGCTCCCCAGCGCTCAAGGACGCAGGCTGAAAACCGGACACAGGCCAACACGCTTCCCCGTGGCACAGAGGGCTGTCTACAGCAGGAAGCACACATCGAACTCAACAGCGATGTCCCCAGGAGGAAAGTTTCCTTGAGGAACCACGACCCCGCTCCATCTCCCCTGGGAAAGGAGCAGCCAAGGCCTGGGGAGGCTGCGGCCCAGAACAGCCACGCGGCCCGAAACCCACGCTGGAACACGGCCGTCGGAGCCCACGGCTCAGGAGATGAGCAGAATCTGTCTCTGGCCCCCGAGCCCCCAGGGTCACCTAACCACAGGCAAGCACAACCCGCGGACCTGCCAGGCCACGGTTTCTTACAGTCTTTGTATTTTCTTTGGGCAGACAAAAATGGAAAATCACAAGAATGTGAGTGTCATTTGAAAAAAAATAACAAGCATCCACTAACTCGGAGGACCTGAAGCCCAACCAACTGGCTCTCCACCCTCCTGTCTTCCAGGGACCTCTCTAAAGCCCCAGAGGGGTGACTACAAACCTGAGTGTGGGACCGCCTGCCAAGGGGAGTGAGTCCTGGACCCCTGTGCGCAGGTACGCGAGGACACCAGGCGGTGGGGAGGGACACGGAGCCCAGGGAAGGGGGAGCGGAGGACACCCTGGTCCTGGGCATTTCCTGAGTGGGCTGAGAGCCCGAGGAGAGCGACCCCTCCTCTCCCCGCCTTCCATCTGGCCAACCACGACTCCTGGTTGTCCTGCCTGGGGAGGGCTTCTGACCCCCAAAACCAGAGGCAAATGGCCCCAGGCTGGCCCAGAAGTGGAGGGCGGGCTGGCCGCATGAGCCATGCTGGACATCAGAACTGCCCAGGCCCTGCGAGAGGCCCAGCAGCACCGCATTCCCCTTCTCCTTTGCCTGGGCCCCGCCCCTCGCTGGCCTTCCCCTGCACGACCCAGCCCTGGACACACCCATCGGCCACTTTCTTGGTCCATATTTCCACAAAGCTGCTACAGGTCTTACATGCTCCAATTTTAGGCTGTTTTCAATGTCTGTTCACCAAAGATGACTGATGAGGTCATCCAAAGCAGAGTCGCAGCTGAATGGCAAATGGAGTACGTGGACACCTCAAGCCGCGTCAGCCGTTAATGTATGTGTTCAGGACCCAAGATTACAGCCGCGTGGGGACACCCACAGGCATCTTTGGGGGCCAAAGACTAACATCTCAGGCTTCATCTAGGTGGAAACCCAGGGCTGTGAGACACCCACGAGCCACCGCGGCTCCTCACAGGTCAGCTGCTGCAGCCACAGCGTCAGCCGTCCCCTTTCAGGGGAAGCGTGTTCTCCACAAGGCGAACGAGGCCACCGAGGCCAGGGCAGTGGTCCTTCTGTTCCACATACTCCAGGAAGACAAGCAGGTTGGCTCTGAGGCCCCCCAAAATAATAAAGGAGGTCCAACCTTGAAGAGCGGTATGTGGAGTGAGGGCTGGCCCCCTGGCAATCATGCTGGACACACATCTGCAAGAGTTTGTTTCCATTAGCAGGTGACTTGATGTTGTTCTAAACAGAAGAGCCCTGTTTTGTGGTCAGCAATTTTCACATGCTGTTGCATAGGTTTTATGTTTTTTTCTCTCCCTGAAAGCCTGTTGAAGGCCTTCTGGAGTTTGTTTTTTGGTCTTGCAGTATGCGCTTACCCTGCATGCACACACGAGCTGAGAACTCCAAACGGAGCAGCTCTTGGAATTCCAATTTTCCAGCTTCCTGAGGGAAATACAATCTATGCAGCATTTTCATCATCAAAATGTCATTGCACTGTTTAAAGTTAGTGTCTAAGGCTTCGTTTCTTCTATGATTTACCCTCTTAATCAGGACATCTAGCCACCCACAGCATGTGCACACAGCACTCAAGATGCCCTTAAAAGGCAGCCTGCCCCAGGCCTCCCTCCACAGGCTGCTGTTCCGCCTCACTCCTCTTCCCCTTGAGCTCCATTCTCCCAAACCACCACAGGAACATTTCTAGAAGCAGTATACCCTGTCCCCTCTGCACTGCTCACACCCCCACAGTCCACTCCTGGAGCCATTGGGTGCCTTGACCCGTCCACACCTCAAACCCTCATCTCTGATGCAGGCTCCACCAGACCGGACTCTCCACCCCACGTGGTTGTTCCTCTGGGTTTTTGTTTTGGTCTGGCTCTTGGCAGCACCTTCTAGTTCAGCCTGCCAGTGACCTTGGTCTCCTAGGCTGGGGTGGTCCGTGATGGATGGCAGGGGTCAGCGGGCGGAGGCAGCAGCTGGGGTAACTAAGCTGTCCCAGGAACAGGGCTCTGTGCATTGGGACAAGCACAGACAGCAGGGACACAGTGGGAAGGCGGAGGCCACCTGGCCTGCAGCACCTGCACAGCCTGGAGATGCCCTGCTGGCCTCTGAGGACGAGGGCCGGCTCTGAGCTCCCCTGTCCAGGAATCCGAGTGGCAGCCTCTGGTTTACACCACTCTCCTCACACCTAGTGCTCCCCCAGAGGCCACGCGGAGGCCGAGTGGCTGCTCTGGTTAAAAGCCAGCTGTCTCCATGAGCAGTTGGACATCATGAAGCAAAGTCTCCCAACCTTGGGTTCTGCCTTCTCATTCCTTCAGCTCTCGTTCTCTGAGCCTCAGTAGAAACAGGTGGACAGCATTAGTTACGCAGTCCCCTCCTCACTGGCCGCCCCGAAGGTCACCATACGGATCAGGACACTTCTGGGAGTGCAGGCACCACGGAGTCACAGGCAGACCTGCCAGAGATGCCACCCTCCCACAGTCACCTTCCCACTTCATGGGGACTGTGTGGGAAGGGCTGGGCTTCGCAGAGGACTGCTGCCCTGCCCAAGTGCACGGTGGAGCACAGGACTTCCATCAGTGCAGGACGCCTCCCTGGGGCAGCGCACAGCGGAGGCGCGCTCTCCGAAACCTGCTCCCTGTTATCATGGGGCACTTCTCCTAGCCCCAGGTGATCTTCTGAAAGGATTCTTCCTCTTTCCTCCCACTTGAAGAGCTCTGAACTGAGCTTTTAATTACACAATTCTGCCTTCTGCAGAAATACAAATTAGACATTCCTCTCTGAAATCAACTTCCTAGCATGGCCTTGGCCACCGCCTGGTCAGTCACGGACACTGGCTGAGCACCTGTTCTGTGCCATGGTGCCCCTGCACTGGGCTCGACTGGGAAGGGCCCAGAGACAGAAAGTGAAGTACAGCTGGGTAGACGGGGTCTGCACACGTGCACAGGCCATCAGAGGATCCAGGAAACGAGATAAGCACCCAACATTTTGTACAACAATACGGTTAATGCTTGCCAAAACTGTCTTCCTTGACCAAGGACTTGCCCAGAACCCTCAGCAGGGCCAGCATCCTGCCTGCCTAGTGCTTCTGAGACAGCATCCAAGTTAGCTCTCCCCCATCCACTGCCAAGTTCAGGGGCCTTTGTCTATGTCAACAGATCTTCTATAGCAATCCTCTACCAAATCCCTCCAGACCATGGGTTGGTGGCACCCACCCCTTTGTGCATGTAAAAAACACCTCACATGTGGCCTCCTTAAACATGCTCTGTGCCCAGGCTCATTAAAATCTGCATGATTTCAAGTATTCCTGAGCCCACTGGAGAAGAGAGGCCACGTTGTGGTTCAGAGTGGACCATGATTCACTGACTCAACCTATCATTCTAATTTGGGGGTAATTTATTAAATAATAATAAAATAATAGTAGTTTTTATTAGATGATAAAGTGTCTTCCACTATTTTTTTTTTTTTTTTGTACTGGGGATTGAACCCAGGGGCACTTAATCACTGAACTACATCCCCCAGTTTTTTTTATTTTTTGAGACAGGATCTTGTTAAGTTGCTTAGGGCCTCGCTAAGTTGTAGATGCTGGCTTTGAACTTGTAATCATCTAGGATCCCTTAGGACTACAGACATGTGAGTTAAAGTACCCCTTCCCTTTTGTGTTTATTTTAAACAGAAAGAGAAGCAGGGACCAATGTCAGGAAGACCCAGCCTGGAAATTGGCTTGATCCACTGCCTGCTTTTCTCCCACAAAGTCCCCCAAAAAGGCTCCCTCTGCTGCCTACAAGACCCCAGGTTGGAAGAAGGACAGGCACTGAGAGGGTGGCCACTGGCAGGTAGGCAGGGAGGGCGGTGGCCAACAGGACAGTTGTCTCCAAGCAGAAGATGAGTGAGAGGCTGGGCATGCCCGGGGCTGTTACCCCACACAAAGTGGGGCAAACCTTTCCAGGACTAAAGTCCCGCCTCAGACTCAAAGGGACCTGGGATGGTGAGAAAGAAACTGGCTGCTATTAAAAACTCTCAGTTCCACCAGTGTCTCCTAAAGTACTTGCAGCCCCTCCTTCAACTGGTGACACTCAAGGTCATCCACAAATGCACGTCCACCCAGCAGTGCCACCATGGAGAAGGGTTGTGGCCCGCCACACAGATCAGCAAAGTCTAACACTTGGGTAGATGGGACCCAAGGTGTGCGCACGGTTGCAGAGGAGGCCTGCTCTGCACGATCTCTGGCCGTTCCAGTTGATGGCTCTCACACGTGTCTGTGACCCTGGGGACGACAGGTCAAAGGCACCAGCTGGTGGTAACTGCTCCAACCTGAAAAGCTATTAAGAATAGCTTGGGAGTTAAGTTAGGTTCTGTTCCTCTGCCAAGCATAGCTTTCACGTTAATGCCACTCTTTCTCATCACACAGGCGCATACCGTGCCCCACCAGAACAAGGCGTATTACACGGTTGGCATGGTGTGCCAATAGCCTGTCAATCACTTTTGTTCTGACACAAGTCTCAGGAGATTCTGCTGTGACATGGCAGAGTACCAACTCATGCTGTGTTTCTGAAGATGTTGCGCAGACATAGGAACATCGGCGGACCTTACCTCTTCCTTGCTCTCTGACACTTTAAGAAGAGACATTCCAATTAAGAAACCAAGCAAAGAGTCATTCTAATAAATATTTCCCACTAAAGGCCCTGTAGTGTAATGCATTTGTATCATTTCCTCTTATTAACAGCTTCGCAGTTGCAGGGTGATAAGGTATGAGTACGGCCTACTGTACAAAATGTGCCACACATTTTGCCAAGAACTTTGACCTGTGTTTTCTTGTTTCAACGGCATTTTCATAGCAATAGGCCTTGTGTTTCTGGCTGTCCTAACTCACAAATTAGATTCCCTTTGCCCAGGAAGCCTGGGACACCCCCATCCCTGCCAGGAGACTCAGTTTCACCAGGTAGTGGAGGTTGCAGCCAAGGGCCTCCTGCCTGCCTGCCACGGTGGCAGGGCGCCTCTGAGTGCAGCCAATGATGAGCTGGGGACGAGCTTTACAGAGCAGCCACACAAAGCCATGGGCTCACAACTACTCAGCAAGGTATAAGACATGGTGTCCTTTGCAGCTGGAGGCCCCAGGACATGTCCCCACCAATGATTACAGCAAGCCCCTTCCTCACTGTATGCCTCCAGCCCTTACCAGGTCCTGCTGGCTTGTCCAGAGACAAATGCAATTTTAAGGCAAAGGACAATATTCTTGCATCACTATTGTTGTGACACACACTGTCATCACCAGAACCCATTTGTGTTTTTAAGGGCTTCTCCCATGCCTACATCTGGCATTTCCACATCTGATGGCTGGTAGCTTTCCCATGACTGGCTCTGCTTAACTCCCAAGGCAGGGTGGAGAACTGAGCTAACCCATTTCCTACTCTAGAGGCACTTCAAAACTTCCATCAAGTGGAGACACTCCGAATGTCCAAGATGTACTTTAGCACACAGTAAGTTCTACCTCCCAGGGAGGACTTTGGTTCTCTTCTTACATCTACAGCTGTTTTAGCAAAGGCAAGTGGGTGAGTCAGCAAAGGGGGCCACCTTGGGACTTGGGGTGGAGCCTGATGAAAGGCAGAGAGTGCTGATGTGAATTCCATAAATAACCATTAAGGGCAGCTCTTCTTACCTGTCTGCTCCAAAGCCTGCAATAGTGCCTGGCACAGAGCGTGTGTGCAGTGTTGACTGCAAGCCCGAATGAGTAGCAGTCTCACACACACACACACACACAAACACACACACACACACGATGCACCTATGTTCACACAGATTGTAAAATCCCACCTCATGAGGTTCAGTCACAGCTATGTTCACTGAATATGCTCAATGAATAAAAGCTGTAACATCCCATAAACGGTACTCAGTGAAGCAAGACTCAGGTGCCACTCGTTTCCCTGAGACAGGCACGACTTCACAGCGAGAGCAGCTGTGCAGTGGCTTGGGACTGTCCCACCTGGGGGCTTTTCAAGACGCCCCGAGGTTTCCCTCTTGCACTCTCCTGCTCAGTGTCTCTTGGTCCTCGACCCAAGCTGGCTCTGAGATGGCCAGCAGCAAAAGCTTTAGTGGCTGGAAGCCCCTTCTGGTGTGCCAGGAGCACTTTCTGTCACAGGCTGGATCAGACTCTTGGGGGACATTGGGATTTCAGCACAGGGAGCATGGCCACGCGGGCCTCCCGTGCCTGCCTGTGCTCTCACCAGGTCCTCCACAGCCTGCGGCTGGCCCTCTGCCGGCCTCCCTGTGAACCAGACCAGGAGGAAAGACTCCAGGGTTCCTCAACTGTGACCTGTCACACAGGCCACCCTCAGGAAGACCTCTACAGGAGATGCCACCTTCTGCCTAGCTGTCAAACACAGACCAAGATATGGCAGCGGTGCTGCCACTAGGGGCAGGAAAGCCAAGGTCCCCGCATTTCCATCTGCTTTTTTTATTGGGGGGGGGGGCACAGGGGGAACCCAGGGCTCCACGCAGGCCAGGCGCAGGCTGTGGAGGACTTTACCACTAACCAGGGAGCCACATCCCCGCCCCCAGTTTGCTGTATTGGTTTTATTTTCACCATGGATCAAAGCCCAGTTTTCCATCCTGGAATACTTTGGGGACAGAACTCAAAAATTATGCCATAAAAACTTTCAATTGGGCTGGGGATGTGGCTCAATCGGTAGTGTGCTCGCCTGGCATGCGCGGGGCGCTGGGTTCAATCCTCAGCACCACATACAAATAAAAAAAATAAAGATGTTTTGTCCACCGAAAACTAAAAAATAAATATTAAAAAAAAAACACTCTCTCTCTCTCTCTTTAAAAAAACAAAAACAAACAAAAAACTTTCAATTGTGTGTGTGAATACCATTATGATCTCATTATTTAATCAGTTACCAGAGAAGCTTTTCTTGTTTAAAAGCATGGAGTGGTGATAAAAATAATAATAAAAATTTTTCAGTCTTCCTAGTTTAACTTACATGTGAAAATCAAAGCTAGGACCGTGAATTCAGAAATGACAGTGACACGGAGGCCATGTAAAAGTTTCACCAGCATCACCACCGTGTGCTGCCTTGGCAGCAATTCTGTCACGAAATGCATTATCACCTCTGTTTTACAGATGGATAAACTGAGGCACGGGCTGGTTAAGAAGGTGGTCAAACTTCACTTGCTGGTAAATCAAGAATTAACCCCATCTCCTCTGGCTCCAGAGTTTACAATTGAATGATCCTCTTTCTAGATTCTGAAACCTAACTGAAAAACTTCTGGGGTCAAAAGAAAATAGCTCAAGTGTCACTTTGTCAACACAGCATAACATCTATCAGTCCATTATTAAAATCATTCTGACTTTAACTTGGGCATTTATCCAAATTCAAAGTACAAGAGCCATTCCACCCACCTGCACATTTTCCAACCCAGAAGGAAGGTCGACACACATACTGGACAAATTTTAAATGCCAGAAGATTCTGAGCTCGAAGCCCATTCCCTTGCATTGGTGTTTTTAGCAATTCTTAGCCTTAGTTGTTTTATTTTCACTGATGGAAGAAGGTGGGGGCCTTTGGTTACAAATTTGGCTGCTAGCATAAAACAATGCCCAAAGTTATGTATGTCATAAATGATTTAGTCAAGAGGAAAAAACACATATCTCACATTCACGGATGATAACCTCCATGAGAGAAGAGAAAAAACATCTAAAGTCAACAATAAATAATTTAAAATTATTATTTTGTTAAAGTATTAGGAGTCTGAATTCCAGAAAAAAAGAAATACAATCTAGCTATTTTCAAGCATCTGGGAAAGGAAAATCTAATTATTATCAAGGCACCTAATGGCTATTTGGTCAGACTTGCTTTAACAAATTGATAAAAACCAGCTGGTGCTTGCATGCTGTTTATATGCAAAAATATTTGTTAAAGATAAGCTCTGAATAAGGGACAAGTCAAGAAAACAGCCCAATTCATGTCCCACAAAACTAAAAAGGCCATCCCCTGCTTATCGGTGAATATTATCAATTATTATAACAATACATCTGATCCAGAACCGTGCTATGGACAGTATTTTCCCCACCCTGACCCACTTTCCTACTCTGGCAACATTATCTTAATTTTATAAACCATTTCCTGACCAAAATTTAGAGTTACTTTAAACCACTAACCCCAAATGGTCTTTAATCTCCAGGAAATGGATTTGGTGTCATGAGACAAAGCAGAAATTTCTCAAGGGGGAGCAGAGGGGCAGAGGCTGAGGTGGTGGGGTGGGTGCCGTGGCTCTGCCCTTGGCCAGTCTCCACCCCAGACGCCCTGAGCCAACCTCAGCAGGGGCCAGCCCCTGAAGCCACGGCCCCTGCGGAGGGCAGAACCCAGACTTGAGGTAGAGGGGGCATGAGAAACCACACTGCCCTTTCCTGATGAGGAGGAAGGCTCCAGGGAACCAGGACAAATTACCTGCCCAGCGTCCACTTCTGGACACACCACGTGTGGGCTTCTGAGACTTCTTCCCTCCTTCAACCCCCCACCAGCGCACCCCACAGCTAGAACTGGAATTGTTGGCAATAGCAATGGCAGTAGAGAAACTGAGGCTTAAGGGTCATTGAACCTGCAACACGTGGCCTCAACTGGAGGGCAAGCCAGGGCCCCGGAAGGATGGCTGCCTCCAAGTGGGGCTGTGCACTGCCACCCAGGTGAAGTGGTGAGACAGCAGGACCTGTGGCCTCCAGACCAGCAGCACCAGCATGCCCTAGCAGATGCAGACTCTCAGGTGCACCCCAGGCCCCTGGAGCTGTGTGCCAAGCCCTGGGTGTGCTGTGCTCCTCCGGTGGCCGACGCCAGCCCCAGGTACCTCAATAATACCATCACTCTGCTGTTGATTTCTCAGGGGTCGCTTTTCACATAACAGAATAGTGTCCAGCACAAGGCAAGCACTTTACAAAAGCTTTACAAACATTAACACCTTTGCTCCTCCTAAACAGCATCACGTACCTCACACACGAGGAGGCCAGGGCCAGTCACCTTGTGCAGGCAAGCATGTCCTTGGACCCTCCTCCAGGTGTGTCCACAGGCTGCCATTGTCCTTCCAAAAATGCAAGTGTGCATCTGATCCTTTAATTCCCATCCTTAGAAAAATAGGATTTTCTGTTGTCTAACTAATCTTGGGTCCTTGGGATTAAGATGAACCCTCTCCTCTGACAAAACAATGGCCTCAAGTTAAGATCCCCAAGTTAAGTATTTTCCAAATGGACATTACAAAAAATGCACCGAACTATCAGTTCTGTGACCTTTTTACCTAATAAAACCTTGTGCATTTTAGTAATAATGATAATAATTCACCTTAAATCGAGTTCTAAAGCAAGAACAGTTTGATGCTAGCACATACGTTGCACTCAGCTCAGTAGTGATTCTGTGACATTAAACCTTTCAAAGTGCAACTCAAAAATTAAAGCGAATTAGGAAAAAAGAACTGCTTGTGTTTAAAAATGACATTTTAAAGCTGATGCTCTTGGATGATGTGCTCTTATTCTCAAAAATAAGTCACTGATTACATAAAAGGAGAATCATAAATTTTAAAATAAACTTTGATTTTTTTTATATTATAAAAATAATACAGCTACTTTATGAAGTACATCTAAAGCTCCAATAACCCAATCTTCTACCAATTAAATCATATATTATTTCTTTAAGAAAATAAAGAGAGCTGGGTTTTGGCTCAGTGGTAGAGCACTTGCCTAGGTATGAGGTACTGGGTTTGATCCTCAGCACCACATTAAATAAATAAAATAAAGGTATTGTGTCCATCTACAACTAAAAAAAAAATTTAAAGAAAATAAAAGAAAGAAAAAATACTGAAATAGTTATCCCCAGGCATATCTGTAACATGTTCTAACAGGAAACAAATACAGACCTACAACCTTCAAAATGTCCCATGTGCTAAAGGATGAGTGCCAGGGGTGCTCTTTCCTTCTGAAGTGAAGACAGAACTGGCCACCTGTCACCATCTCCCAATGTTCATCACCCCTAAGATGGGAGGCACTGCAGGCAAAAGTTTGTGGAAATAGCTTTTGATACATTGAGTTACAACTTGAAACACTGGGGTTTGCTTTAGGTACAGGAGTATCTTTATTTTCTAAAGTAGAAACTCGACAAAGATTTCAAATAATTTTAATCAAGTGTCAACTAGATATTGTGTCTCCAGATGTTCTGCTGAATTAGATGATGTTCATGCCACTCAGCTAACCTTTCCATGAGTGGGTAATAAACAGCTCATTGTGCATTTGATGACCTGGGAATAGAGCAACTGGTTCTTCCAACTCATAGCCAGTGTCTCTTGCTGTTACTTAAGAACAAGAAATGTCAAAAAATACACTTACAGGGCATGTAGGGGCTGTAGTTCAATGGCAGAGCACTCGCCTGGCACTTGCCAACTCTTCACTAAATAACCAAACTCGTTAAGACCACTGAGGCACTGGGTTCGATCCTCAGTACCACATGAAAAAAATGAATAAAATAAAGGCATGCTGTCCATCTACAACTACAAAAAAAAAAATTAAGAAATGAAAGCAATTCCAAAACTCTGAACAAAGAATAGAAGATAAGAAGGTTGATCACACCCCTTTGTCTGTTGATTCAACCAACAGATACATCAAAGCCCATGTCAGTAAGATATTTCTTTTGTCCTATTTGGACGTCTGCATATCTTCTACCTTACCACAAATCAAGTGAGCACAACTCAGATAACAAAGTGTTCTCATAGTGTGCATGCGATGGAAAACCAAACCTAGCAAAGTTTCTACAAAGAATATTACTAAGCCACGGAATAAACTATTTACAGAAAGAGCCCAGCACTGTGTATATTTCCAACTCATGTTTAGTCTGGGGTGAAATATCTGCTCCAAATTCTAATTTCAGGGGAAACACCTTCACTTGGCGTTATCCTCCCTGCATGCTCTGTTAATACCTCAGGGATGGGCGATGGAGCATAATTTCCATGAGCCAGCAGGCAGCTCCACCGGCTCCCCAGGGGATCCGATGCTAATGGGAGCAAAAACATCAGAACCAATTATGAGTAATTAATTCATGATCTCCTCCTATGGACCAGGCCCTCTCCCAGACACAGTCAGGGGGTTACAAAAAAAAATACGTCCACAAGTGTCTCGTAATTGGCAGGGGTGTCAGAACCAACCCACCTAAGACAAAGCCACACCAGCCACGTGGCAGCAGCAGCAACCAGCCTCTCCCCAGTGCCTGCTCACTCATGGGCAGAAGCCTGTTGCAATCCAGGGACATCGCCATCATCCACGTTCTGTGTATTAGGGACCCGAGGCTCAAAGAGCTTACACTGCTTCTGGGTGGCAGAGCAAGGGTTCAAATTTAAGCTGGATTTTTAAAATCCAGACACTTAATATTCTCCCTCACAAGCCTGATTTTAGAGGCAAGTGGTGAGGATGGTACAGAGATCTGCCCTTAGAGACTCAGGAGAATGCCAGCAAGACAAGAGAAAGGAGCGAGTACATCTAAAATCCAGTAACCAGGGAACAGGGAGAAAACAGTGGCTTCCATGGAGCACAGAGAATCCCTCCCGACAGTCACCAAAGTCACCTGTTGGGAGACATGAGCTGCTGGCCACACAATTAGATGGATCCTCATTAAGGAGGGAATGCAAAGCCAAGGTGGCCATGGTCAGGTCCAGGAAGCGCGGGCTGGATGTCTGCAGGAAGAACGTGCTGGAGAGGTGAGGCTGGGAGGGGGGCAGGCAGGAGGGCTGGTGGCGATCCAGGAGACCTGCAGGGGGCTCAGAGCCACGGGAAGAGAGGGCCAGGCGGCTCCTAGAAGCACCCTGGAAGTAGTGGGGGCTTCGTGACTGAGGAGACTTGGGGGTTGGAGAAGGGGGAACCTGGGCCTCCAGGAACAGCCACGGTCTCTGGGCTCAACATGAGGAAACAGAAGGTGCCGTGGACGACCAGGATCACAGGCGTGAGGTCGCCCACCTGGGTGAGAAGGCAGCTCTGAACACCTGGCTGAGTTTGTGATCAGGGCAGGACAGCCGAGGTGTAGTGTCCCTGGCAACAGGAAGACATCGTCCCACTGTGGATTCAGGAAGGCAGGTGGGTCACCTTCCCAGGGATGACAGGAATCTGGGGAGAGAATGTGGAGAACAAAGGCACACCCACTGCAGGGCTTAGGGAGAAAAAAGGTCACAGAGGAACAGAGAGAAAACTAGGATAGACTCCCTAGGAGAACAATGGAGGGAGCTCAGGATGGAACGGCCCCCTGTGTGCCCAACTGAGAAATATTAACCAGAGTAATGCCTGCAGCATTCAACACCTCAAAGAATTCCCAATGAAAACACACTCGGGGGTTTCTAATCCTTTGCATTGTATGCACAAGAACAGTAGGAATACGTCTTTCTATTGTTCCACAGCTACATTTTTTTTAGTGGCTGTTTAATAATAGCAGGAAGAACAATGCTCTAATGATATTATTTTAGGCATTCTATTGTTGCTTTTGCTTACTGTATCCCAAGAGCTCAAAATACCAAGCCTGTGAGAGACACTTTCATTAGGTTAATTGTTGTCCAGTCCTAATTCGCCCAAACAAAGGTTGTGATATTTTCCATTCTTGATGTCCACCCAGTATCTACAAGGATTTGTCTCATAGCATCATCTGTGGGCTCCATTTCTATGCAGAATATTTGCCAGCTCTTCACTAAGTAACCAAACTCGTTAAGGCCATCTTTACAGTTTCCAGAAATGTGCCGACATTCTTGTTAATGAATAATGCAGGGTTTTATGAATTCCCTCGCGTCCTTGCCCCAGTGAGGGGAGGTTTTCTGGGTCAGTTCCTACAGGCACTCCTGCCTGGAGTCAGTCATCCATATTTAACTTCCCCAATGCCCCTGCCCCCTGGAGAGAAGAGACAGACACGTGGGAGCTAGGCACTCCCTCATCTCACCCTTCTCTTGGACCTTGCCCTCCACTTCTCTCTGCCCCTCTGACATCAAAAGTCAGCCACCCAGATTGCTTACCATAGAAACAATGGCTTCTGGCATCTCTAAGTAGGGAATTTAAGGTCCTCATTCAATACAAAGACCCTTAGGCTTGAGAGGGGATAGGAAGAATAATGCCTTGTGCAAAGGATACACCATGATAGCACAGGCGAAAACAATATGCTGCTCCTACTTCTTCCACTTATTTCAGAGGTGGGCTGTCCTCCCGGAAGCCGCTGTGGACTCCCAAAGCTGGTACTCCTATGCTCTTGGTTTCCCTTGATCGTAGCCTTGACCAACCTGGATTCTATTTTTCAGTCTCTTTCTCAGTATTTCTCACCAGTATGTGGCTTTCATGGTGAAGAGACAGGGTGTCACTCCACACATGCATCTGGAACCCTGGGCAGAAGTCCAGCAGAGTTCCAGATGCCTGTGTGGAGTAAGGGAAGAATGGGTAGGTTTGTGAGAGGAAGGTGTAGGTCTTCCAGAGAAACTGAGACTTGGGATTCAAAGAGTCCCCCAATCACCTGCTTAATAAAAGCATGAAATTTAGGCTCTTCTTGTCCCTAAGCACACTCATTCTGCATACCTGTGATTAATCTGTAGCATCACTAGCCATGCAAGAGCCCAATCTGACAGACACGGGGCTGATGGACATTATCACTTCTGCTGGGGCTCCTAGGCCTCCCGTGCCTGGTCCCCTGCCACTTACAGAAAGCACAAGAGCTGGCGTGCTCCACACACTGCTGTTGGGACTCCTTGGAGGCCCAGCTCCTCCTCTCAGCCACATTCCCCTGGTCCACTCTTGCAGGGGAATCAAATCTCACTGGTTTGAGCTCTGGGTCACTGGGCCCCAGGAGTGCTGACTAACGGTCAGAGGGTGATAAGATTGCCAGGCAGCCACCAAGACACTTAGGGAAAGTTCACATTTCTGATTCCTAGAAATAATTTATTAAGATGGATCACCCAGAACCAGTCGGAAGGGAGGCTGGAGGCTGCAGAAGGGAGGCTCCTTCAACCCAGGACATCTGCATGACCAGAGCAGAGGTACTCATGGTCAGAACTATGGGGGCCTAAGCCCTATTCCTCCTCTCTTGCCTAAGAGAGAAAAAGAAGGGGAAAGAGTAGTGGGAGTGTACTGTGAGGTAAAATCAATAATTTGAAAATCCACCCACAAGTAAAGGAACAGTGTGATCACAGCACACAGGGTCAGATGCAGATCAAATAGTCTCTCACACAAGAAATTAGAGCACCCCTCAGCCTGGCACACAGTAGGTGCTGCAAATGCAAGCGAGGAGGGACTCAGACACCAAAGAAGCAGGAGATCCAAGCCAGAGGCATGTCTGCTGGCTTCTGAGTTAGGATGTGACAAATTCACACCATCTTTTCATTCAAATCATATTTTAAGTTATATTTTGCTTGGATTAATATAGACATTATTTCAACACTTTGGTGTATCTGATGGCTGTTTTTGTAAGGAGGTAAGTAAAATGTTATTGATGGCATGAAGAGGGAAATGGATTTTAAAACTGCAAGATATTATTTTTAAATGGATTTTCTTTTAAACGCTTGGGTTTATGATGATTCGCATGTTAATCACTTTTCTCTAATTCAGCCAGGAAAAATACAATGTAGTGGCCATACCTTGGAGGTTACCGGTGATGGGAACGACCACATGCAAGATTCCCTAAGACAGTCTATGATACCTTAAGGAATGAGCAAAGCTAAGGGCCAGGAATGTACTTAGCCGTTACAGAATATCTAAAGGGAAGTAAAATGATCCCAAACTCAACATTGAGTTTGATTTTTCAGGTAAGAAGAGGAGTTTGAGTGAGTGCTTCCTTCCTTTTAAGGTCCTAGCTGTCTAAAAGGCTAGCTCTCACAATCAGCTTTGCTTTGCTAACACTGTCAATCAGAAAATCTAAATCCAAACAGTGGTTCATATTTCCCAACAGAGAACATTCCCTGATTTTCCTTGCCATTGGGCCTACCAATCTTGTCTTAGAAGTGTTAAATCTGTTGGTCAATATTTCTAAACCAAAATAAAGGATTCTTGAGCCCACTCTTGAAGGTATTTTTGTCATCATTACAGAAGGGTGTTTAAACAGCTGGCTATGGCGCAGGGCGAGACCAGGAGCGGGAGAACAATCTGAAGTTAACTGCTGATGTAATCATAGAGCTCTCGGTATCCAATGAAGGAGCTGCCGGGGCAGAGGCAAGCTCACAGTTAAGAGACGCTGCATACATTTCCAGATTATTCTAGTATGGAACACTTAATAACTTAAACACAGTGGAGTTATTGAATATCATTCTCTCAAAAGAGAACTGAAATCTTAAAAGGACAAACCCAATGGCAAGCCTAAGAAAAGCTAAGACTAAAAAAAGTAAGTGTGAGAAATCTGGCAAGTAGCAAAAACCATTTTTAGTATTTGAGGGGAAAAAAATCAAAATGTGCTTAGAGGCCACACCTCTGGCCTCTGGGACTGCTGGGCTGTGACACTAACAGCTGAAGCTCTATTCTCTGGAGGGGAAGGGAAAAGGGAAAGAACAGCAGTGGGTCCAGAGCCTTACTGCAGATGGATCTCCAGAGCCTTTCTGGGCAAGCACATAACCAAAGGAAATGAAAACCAAGCAAACAATTTGTGCATGAAACAATGAGATGGAGTTTCACTTTAGTTTCACACTCAAATACAAATATGGTTATAGTTTTAAAACACACACTAATAGAAGGCGGCCAGTCCAGGATGGTACCCGGAGAGCCCATCTCGGTTCTCAGCGTGCCTTAAGTTACACAAAAGTCGTGGGAAAGCAAAGAGACAGCTGTTTCCAGGCAAGCGGCCCAGAGCTGGTCAGCCTCCACCACCAGTCTCCAAACAACCAGAAACACGCCCAAAGCGATTCAGAGCCCTACACATGTGTGGGGCTCTGAGCAGCGTGGGGTGCGCGTGTCCACCCTTCCAGCCAGCCCCCAACCCCCTCGAGCACCCAGGGCAGGTGAAGGCGGCCAGCCGCTGAACATCTCCGTGACACGGGTTCAAGTCCCGCTGGCTCCTGTACACCCTTACCCCGCCGAGGTGCGCACTAAGTTTCTGGTCCCTTCCAAAGGCCGGGAGAACTTCCCTAACTCTCCCGTACCCGGACCATAACAAAGGAGGCTCGGTGACGGATGCTCGATCGCAGCCCACAGGGATCACCAGCGGGACCGGCCCGAAGAGTGCACCTGGGTGTGCTATGCGCGACCCCTGAGGGGAGAGTGGGCGGCTGGCGCTGGTCTCCGGACAAAGGCCTCGCGGGGCGGCCGGGGCGCAGGGCGGGACGCTGGGGAGTGGAGCCGGCCGGGGACTCACCTTCGCAGCGGCCCGGCTGCGCTCCTCGTGGAGCAGAAGGGCGACCTGCAGCAGCAGCAGCCAGACGCCGAGCCGGGGCCCCATGGTGGCGCGCCCGGAGCGGCGAGAGGCGGCGGGGAGCGGCGGAGATCGGCGGCCGGGCGCGCGGGGGCCGCGGCGGGCAGCTCACTCTCGGAGGGCTGGGGTGTGAGCGCTGCGCACCGTCCCGGGCGCGGCGGCTCGGAGCGGAGACTTGCGCGCGGCCGCTCGAGCTCAATTTGTTGGCGCCGCCCCCTCCCCTAGGCAGGGCGCGGGCGGCGTCTCTAAGGGGAGGACCCTGCAGGGCGGGTGAGAGGCGGCGGGAGCGCGCAGCTCGGGAATTGCGCTTGCCGCGAATCGGGGCACCAGTGCTCCACACTCTGCACTCAGGGGCTCTAGCGCCCGGATCCCCTGAGCCTTGGGTCCGGGCCGAGGACCGCGAGCGGACGCCCGGGCCCCGGAGGCCAGCGCCCAGCGAGGCCAGCGGCGCTGGTGTTGTGCCGCGGCGGGCGCTTCTGGAGGGGCCAATGCGCGTAGGCAGCAGCCCCTGACGACCGAACCCGAGGTGAGAGCGACCCCCAGGCGGCATCGAGACCCAGGCCCCAGGGCGCAGACTCCGGGCTCCCAGCGGGCTGGAACCGCGCGCTCTTCTGCTTCGGGGTGGGAAGGCAGAGAGTCGGGGAACCGGAATCGCGCGCTGCCTGGCCAAGCGGGACCAGCCAGGGCCTACGGGGAAGGCCCCCCTTTTCATTCTTGTCGTGGGGCGGCCTCTGGTCACCCCTACAAGGAAGCCTGGGGCGCACCGGGGAGACTGAGACCCGCGGTGAGGATGCTCTGCCTCCCCACCCCTTCTCTAACCCGCTTTGTCTCTGGCCTTCAGACTAGAAGGGACTGAGCGGAGCCGAGAGAGGACAGATTGGGACCATGGGCCAAGAGCGGTGCGCGGCAGCTGGCCCTGCCTTGCGGCGGTAAGCGACATTCTGCCTACTCCCTCCGCCCGGGCGCAGGGGGCCCTTGCAGGTAACTTTCAGAAACTGACAAGTCGGGGCCCGCATTCACGTCACTCTTTCCCCCCCTCTCCTGTGCAGGTGGCTGCTGCTGGGGGCCTTGGCAGTGGGGTTCCTGGCCCAGAGCGTCTTGGCGGTAAGTACAGCTCGGCCTTGCGTTTGGATTTGCACGCCCGGGGGGATTAGGACACGCGAGTGGCCTTCCGAAAGGCAGCTCTTCTGCCCACCTGAGAGAGAGAGAGAGGGTGTGTTTGTTGGTTCCCAGTCCTGCAGCTGTGCATGGCAGGCGCGGCCTCTCGAGAGAGCTCATAATTAAAAACGTAGCCTAAGGCATGTCGTCCTTGCATTCAAGTCTTGAAGGAAAGCCTTGGCCTTAGAAGCCCGGGAAGAAAGTCAGTCACTTGGCCGTGAAACCGGCCCAGGGGAGGCGAAAAAAGTTACTGTGGAACGCTGCAGTTGGTGTCTAGGCCCTGCCATGGACAGAGGGCTTTTAGATGTTTAAATTCGAGGCTCTGGGGAAAATGGGCTGGGTGAGAAGACAACCCTGTCATGTCAACCATCCTGTTGGAACAATGGAAGAGAAACCCATCTTCCTCCTGAGGGGTGGTCTGGCCTGGGGTGAGCCACAGGTGGGAGCTGACAAGCCCTCCTGTCTGTGAGGGTTTCCTGGGCATAGCCCCCCACTCAAGGCAGCTCTGCCAATATTGTCATTGCACGTGGTTGGTTACATGATGGGGTTTTACACATTTAATTAAGCAGTAGCCACCACATTTATTTTGCTGTTACCATGCTAAAACAGCACAGATTTTGTGGCCTCTTCAGGAATAATAATGTGTAGAGGAGTGAAAATTGAGGACACTTGTTAGGTGTCTCTACCCCCCTCCATTTAGTGTGTGATGGAATAAATATCGACCAGTTACTCAGGTGAGGTCCCAACCAGAGCTAGCCCTGCTCTCCAGGGCTCCACTCTGCCTGGAGCACACAGTGGGCTAACTGTGTTGGTGGTTTTATCTAATTGTTATTGTCACATCTGTTTTACTGCTAAGGTTCTAAAGTCAGTGAATGAGGAAATCCACTGTCATGTAGAAAGAGACACTGGTTTAGGTTCAGGGCCCAGAGTAGGAAGGAAGCAGAGGAGCTTGGAGGTTTTACCCAGGGCTTACTACGCCAGAACGTTCTTAGAGCTTGGTCTGTCTCCTTCCTGTTCACAATCCTGACTTATGCAGAGCAGAACCTAGATATCAACCAAGCCCATTATTGAGGGTCCTTGTGCACGCATCACATAGTAGACTTGGCTCAGACTTATGGACCAAGGAATACACGCGTGCACGTGTTATGTGCATGTGCGTGCACATAAAGACACACACGCAGAGGAGTTTCTCAGAGAGTGCCAGACAGGGTTCAAGTGTGCACATTGGTGTGCTGACACCCAGGACCCTGACCCTAGAAACACCATTGGCCCATCCAGGTCTTCCTGCCTGAGGATGGTGAGTCCCAGGAATTCTTACTGGGGACCAATCCTAAATCTGGTGGAAACGGCTCCCTGTCTGGCAACTGATGCACCAAACATAGCTTGCCCTATGGGCCTCACCTTATAATTCATGCCTCAGTTTCCACCCTTTGCAGGAGTGAATGTCCCCATTTTGCCTTAGAGGCCAAGTGCCCTTCTGGCTGGAGTGCAGCTCCATGCCTCCCCCGTCCTGTCAGGTGCTATGAACTTACCCTCAGTCTCTTTGACCCTTGATCCTTGATTGGGACCAAAGGCACTTCCCAGAACTCCCCTTGGCCCCCACAGAGCAGAATCACCTGGAAAACCTTAGTAGAAAGTCTGATTCGGGTCCCCATCCCAGGTCCTCTGGTGGGACTTTGTGAGGTGAAGCCTGGAAGTCTACATTCCCACATTGTGCCAAAGTTCAGGAGCCATTGAGCTGGAGTATTGAGTTGAGAGCCAGTTGAGGTCACTTGCAATTTATTTCTTTTTCTTTTTTCTTTTTTTTTTTTTTTTTTTTTTTGGACTTTAGATTCTAAATCTACAAATAAAAATAAATATTTTAGTGATTTTCCTAGTGACACTAGCAATGTGCCGTTCAAAAGGCATGCAATTTGTTAAGTTCCACAAATCATCGATCTTCTGCTTACTTCTTATCGACCAGCTTTAATTGCTGTACTCATGAAATAAACTCCTTGATTCTGTGCTACATTCATTAAGTTCCTCTTAATTGTGGCAAACTCAGCTCCACCCCTGTTTGTTGGCCCAACTCAGGAATCCTGTCTCCTTGTTTGCCGTATCAGGACTCTTCCCAGGGGTGGGTCCATTCAAGGAAAGAGCTACAATTGTATCTTCAGAGCATTGTGCAAAAGCAGCTGAACAGTTAGTGAAAAGCCTAGGTAATTATTTAATGAGTGTTTTCTGAGTGCCAATTTGTGCACATTAATACATCAAAGCCTCCTCAGAAAGCATACCTGAAGTACGCAACTTATTACTATCATTTTGCAGTTGAGGGGTGGAAAAGGCATAAAATGTAAATAAATGCCCAGGAGTTTTCTCTTTTTAAGTGACTGAGGGGTTTGGAACCTGGCATTTGCCCACCACTGGAAACCTCCAGGATGCCAAGGCAGCAGTAAAAGTGCTCTTGACTTTGGGTCTTTAGGTCTCCCAGCTATGTAGGGGGTTTCTCCTTGGCCCTGACCTTGAACTAACATTGAAGCCCACACACTGATTCCTGGGAAGTGGAGTCTCCCTCTGCTGCTCTGAGAATTGAGAACACAGATCGAGGGAGAAAGGAATCAGCTCAGGACCCCGGGGTGGGCCCAGGTGCTGTGTGGACAACTTGGGCCACTAGCTGTTACCCATGTTGCCTTTTCTAGAGGCCCCCCTTCGCTTGAATGCAATGCCGCGGAGCCAAAGGCATGTGTAAGCACCCATCCTGAGGTGCAGAGAGGTGCTGACCCCAGCCGCCCCCAGGTGGGCTGCCAGGTACCGTCCCACCTGGGTCAGCTGCTGCTGGGTTATTGCCTAACACTCGGCTGGCTTCCGTGTCTTTGAATAACGGGGATATTCAGAACAGTGTTCCCCCTCAGAGGTTGTCATATGAGGGGGTGCATGTGAAGTGCTTTGGGGTGTCGTGCATGGCACAAGTGCCAGGAGGTGTCTGCTGGGTCTGATTGAGGGAAGATCCTTGAAGCCCAAACACAGTGCCTGGGAAAAGTAGGCTCCAAGGCTGCCTTGGCACAAGCTTGAGTTTCTAAAAAGCCTTTTAGGACCCCAAGCTCTTGAAAAAGTGCCTGACTCTGCTGCAGGCAGCTGCATGCTCCTGACCTTCATAGGGACGTAAAAGCTCTAGCTGCAGCCACACCGAGCATTGTTACTTATCTCAAGAGGCTGGCAGCAGCCTTGAAGATCTGAGGCCCAGTCCTGTGTGATTCTGGAAGAAGAGAATTCCAGAGAACAAAGGCATTCCCTGACATCAAATAACAGCAGGCTGGGCGGCCACTTAGTGACCTCAGCCTGGGGGACAGTCAGGGCAGGGAGTGGGGACAGTAACACAGGTTCTCATGGGTGTGCCTGTGTACCAGGAGACCCTGAAGCACCAGCACTGTGCCCCAGGAAGAGCAGGCTGCTTGGGCACCAGCCTGTGTTTCCAAGCAGCCCTCCAGAGCCAGGCCCTGGAAAACCCATCTGGCTCTGCTGCAGGCTGCCGTCCCTTTCCCTCCCTTCAGAGGCAGAAGCAGAGCAGCGAGGCCTCGAGTCCACTTTCTGGGGCCTCGGCAGAGGTGGGCTGAGAGGCTTCTGGAGCCTGGCTAAAGAGCAGAAGGACACTGCTTTCCTCCTTCCCAGAGCCCTGGTCTCATTGTGCAAAATCTGTGCCCTGAGAAGGAGAAAATCTTAAGTTCCCCCTTTTCTCCACGGAACGCCAACCCTATCTAGCCCTCTAGAGGCAGTGGAAGTAATTCTCCCTGGGTGGCTTGGATGACTTGGCCACAATAAATAACAGCAGGATTCGTCACCAGAATCCCACACTAGAGGTGGGGAGGAAGGATGTGCAGAAAGCAAAGGCAAGAGAAGAGACTCCAGGCGCTGTGCAGGGCTGTGTGCAGAACCAGAGAGAGAGCGTGCAGAGTTGAAGGGAGACGTTCTAGAACAGGAAACAAAGATCTCGCTAGAATAATACCAACCAAAGCACTGTCTGATGTGTGTCTGGGGAAAAGGAAAGGAAATGGGTGACTAGCTTAAATGGTGAAGGCAAGGGGACAGCAGGAGTGGGCAGCTGGGTAGTGAAGCCTCACTACCAGGAGCTTTTGCATCTGAAATGCTTTTGATGAGAGGATTTAGGGACAGCACCCAGTGGGGCCTCTGGCCTTCCAGGGCTGCTGTTTGTTGGCATTCACCCCACTGCTGAAGTGGCAGGGACCGTTTGGAACTGGCTTGGGCTAACTCACCTTGTGAACCAGCAGTCAGCACGGTGGGCCTGCCCTGCCTGGCTACTGACTGGCCATTTGTCCTCAGAATGAGGAACAGGCTGAGAAGGGAGGTTGAAGAGCTGAGTAGCAGGCATTGGCAGGAGCTCTCCAGGTGACCACATGCCCTGGGACAGAGCCGGCACTGCAGCCTGTGCCTGACCACCTCTCCATGGACCCTGCAGTTCCCAGAGGCTTGAGGGCAAGCGCCGTCTTAGGTGCGTCCTGGAACGAGGAGGGTTGCCCAGTGAGCATCTGAACTGCTCCAGCATGTGACCTAGAAGTGTCCTGCAGGAGGCCTTTTGTCTTCATGGTGTTGAGAAGCTTCTAGAATGTGTTAAATAAGTGGTACTTGACCAGTTGAAGAGAAAGGAAAGGCAGGGTTTTAGACAGCTGCCTTCTGCATTCCCCTTTAGTGGCCACTCCCTCAAGTCAACAGTGTCTTGGGACATGCAGCCCTTGGTTTTATTGACAGTGGGTTTCATTTTTATTATTCATGAAAGAAAATCGTGCCATCTCATCTTAAGGGGACTCCATGGGCTTCTCCAATCCTGTGCCTGTGGTCAGGGAGTGAATTTCAAAGGGAGTAGTAGTGGCCAGAGCTTCACCAGTGAACGCTGACCTCCCCACTGGATTCTAGGCCCCTGCTGGGGGCCCAGGCCATCTGCCACCCGTCAGACTCCTGCTCTGCACAGGCTCTGTGAAGGAGTGTGCCCTGCACTCAGTGAGGCTGGCTGCACGGACGCAGCAAGCTCTTTTGTGAGACCAGCTCTCCCAGGGCCCGGTGGTGTCCTGGAGCAGCTCTGGGACAGAAAGACTAGAAAGGCTGGCTGACGCTGAGGCCAGAGCTGGATGTGCCGATGTTAATGGCTCAATGCTGATGAGCATGCCAACCTCATGTGAGATGTTGACACCTCGTCTTGTCTGGGTGAAGAGTACACAGAACCTGCACTGTCCTTATCACTTTTCTACAGATCCAATTATTTCAGGTACGATAATCGTCTTTTAATTGTTCCTTAGAAGTCGTGAGCAGCCACACTTGGTGTGCACAGGCAGGTACGAAAGTGCTCAGAGAGGGCTGAGGAACAGGAAGTCTCCCACTAGTGAACAGCAGATGTACCAGCAAGAGGAAAATATTGTTCCCATTCTTTTCTCAAGTAAACAGAAGTCACTGTTTCCTGAAAATATGGAAGAGGTAGTTTGCCCCCTGCCCAGGAGGCAAGCTTTACGAGGAGAGGAGGAAAGCACGCACGTTCACGTCTCCTGGTCACCCTCCCCCTCCTAGGAGGCCCCCAAGGGGGGTGCTGTTGCCCACCCTTCCTGGCAGGGGTGGTGTTATCTCTCTGTCCTGTTTCCTGGCAATAACTAGAAAGGAGATTCCACAGTTCTTGGAATCTCCAGTGATAACGTCCTTTTGTATGCTAAAGAGTTGGCTGATGGCTGGCCCCCATAGGTAGCTGCAGATGAGACCTGGTCACCAGAAAGGCCAAGACAAGGTTAGAGTCCAACCTCTGGACAGGGGACAGGGACTGGAAATTAACTGATCACTAATGACCAAAGCTACATATTGGAGCTTCCATTAAAAACTCACAAATACTGGGTTTGGCGAGCTTCCACACACATGGAGGCTCCCGGAGGTGGCGCCAGAGAGGGTGTGGACGCTCGGGCCTTTCTTCCCCCAGACCTGGCTCTGGCTCCTCACCTGTGTCCTGTGTAGGAAGCCAGCACATGGAGTGTTCCCCCAGATCTGTGAGTCATGCTAACAAGTTATTCCAACTCAGAGAAGGGTCAGGGAACCCCACCCTAGAGCCCTGCCACGGGTCAGAAGCACAGGTGACTGGCACCTGAGCAGAGCCACCATGGACGGGGCCTCAGCCTGCTCCAGCTCCAGGTAATCGGCGTCAGATGGAACCGGAGGGCACACAGCTTAACGGCTCGCTCGGCTCCTGGGGAGACCCCCACACACCTGAGTCACATTCAGTTCTGAGTAGAGTAGGAAAAAGAAGTGGTAGAGCTGGGGGACGGGGTGCTGCTCCGTTGCTTCCTGAGCCTGACAGGAGGAGGCTGGCCTGATGGCAGGGCTGCAGGAAGGACACAGGCCCTCGGCAGTTGCCTGTTGCTGCTCACACCTCTGGCCTTTAGTGTCCGGTGCAGAATAGGAGAGCCCCACCCCGCCTTCCCACATGCAGTGACGACGTTGCTAGTTAGAGGGTGGTCTGCCCGGGAGCCCACCTCCCTAAGCCCCACCACAAGCCCCCGTGTCCCACAGGACACCACTGTGGTGAGATTGGAGGCAGCAGCCTCCCAGCGGCCTCAGCCCTGCTTCAGGTAGGGGCTGGAAAAAGGGGCCAGGAACAAGAATGACCCCCGGCCAGGGGCTATCACCTGGCACATTAGCCTGCCACCACCCTGCCACTGATAACCAGATGCGAAGCGGGCAGGGGCCACCTCTGCACCAGCCTGCCAGACCAGTCCTGTGCATTGGCATCCGCACTCCTGCTCAGCCCCTGGGGACCAAGGACATCCTGTCCCCTTGCTCTCAGCACCCACATGGCAGAGGTCAGTATGCCTGGGCCCACCCTGGACCCAGCTGGAATCAGGCCCCTTGAAGAGTTAATTGATGTGCACCCCCAGCTGACAGGACTTAACAGCATCGTTAGAGACCCAGGTTTAGAATCATCACTCACACACCCTGCAGATGCTGGCCACGTCTCCACCCATAGTCCCCCTTTTGGTGCAGAAGCGCCTCCCTCGGCCGCAGCTGCTGTTACGCCGTCGAGTGCAGGCTCCACACACCACTCCAGAGCTGACCCAGGGCCACTCTCGAGGCCTGAGCCATGGGGGCCTCAATAAACTGATGGTTAGGAAATGACTGAGGATGTAATTGACAGTGTTCAAACAAACCTTTTAAATGAGGGATATGGTCCTAGAAAATTGGAAAATTAATAACAAACTAGGTTTCTTAAAAAGTATTTTTATCATTTTTTTTTCTTTTTTCCAAATTAAGTGCTATCCCCCGTGGATGGCAGTGGCTGTACTTAGTGATAAGGGAGCATGGGGCTGCCTGGAGAAGATTTGAATTTTTTCCTAGGGATTGTTTCCACTCCACCCTTAAAATTCCTATTTTGATGCTTTGGCCCAGGTCAGTAATCTCTCATGTGGGAATTACAGAAGAATTTGGGGTTTTGAGTTATGTGGACTGATTATCTGGTACCTGGTAGAAATTGCAGAGCAGGGTGTCTCCCGTACGTGGGGCGTGTTGAGATCCCTTATTGCCTGTGGAGCAGCAGGCCCTGTGAGAACCAAGCACAGGCTGGACATGGCCAAAACCGTGTGCCCCACGAGCTTCCACGGCTCTGCCTGTCCCTTAGGTGACAGTGCCTATTAGCAGTGAGCATGCAGTCATCTCAAACACATCAGGAAGAGCAGCGTGAGACTTCGTGGGTCCAGTCAGGGACCTGTGGGCTGGGACCCCTTCCTCCGTGGTCCTCAGCCCCCAGGAGTGCTGGCCCCCGAGGGAGACAAGGAAGGAAGCCCGTGGAGAGTCCTGGGACTGCTGGGACCTAACAGTGATCCCCGGAGGCCCTCCCAGTGTCCCTTGGGAGAAGCATGGCAGCACCCCTTGCTGAGCACCCAGGTGCCAGGACTCACTGAGGGTGGACTGAGGCAGAACAGGCAGGGCCATTGGCAGGGAGCATAGAACCAAGCAGAGCATAAAACCCAGAACTCCTCCAGTCTATCATTCTGCTCTGCACCACTGTGCCAGGGTGGTAGGTCCCCTGTGGAGGGCATGGAAGGTCACGTCGCCTCACGATGCAGCACGGTGGTGAAGGACAGAGGATTTAGACTAGAGGTGTCCTGGGTTTCACACTCAGCTTGGCTCCTACGTTCCTGCCAAAAGCCCTGCCTGTAGAGGTTGGTGTGAGATGATAAGTTGAAACGGAAGAGAGCACACCCTGGCCACGTGCACACACACATGCATACATGCACCACACATGCATACATGCACACCTGTGTACACAAACATGCACGCACGTGGACGGGCCTCCTCTTTTCCCACCCCAGGTGCTGAGGCAGAAGAACGGCCCAGGCAGCATCAGACACCTGAGCATTTTTAGGGTCCTTTGGCTGGAAGGCCAGAGCCAGGGGGGTGTGGCTGACTGAGCAGCCTCATGAGCTCTGACAAACAGACTGAAGAGGCAGTGTCAGGAGAGGCCCGAGAATGGCCAAGGAGTCCATGGGAATGGTCTGGGCGGGGGCGGGGGGCCCACAGCAGAAGCCAGAGTCCTGTGGACACAACCAGCCTCACTCTCCAGGCCCTGTTTGAAATTCGGGGGCAGACAGCAGATTCGCCCAGCTGCAAAGGGGTGAAGGATGTGCCAGCGCAGCACTGTGTCAGAGCAGAGGGAGGCTCTGGAAGGTTCTGCCAGTCACATTTAGAGAGAGGGTGTCACCAAAACCCCGTGGGGAATGAGAGGCCTGCCTAAACTATCTCCGCTGGACAGGAGGCCCTGGGGACAGTGTGGAGGCGCTGCACCCCTTCTTTCCTGGGCCCATGCCAGCTCCAACGCTGACATCTGCTTTCACTGTCCTGTGGCCGGCGTGCTCACTGAAGCTGCCCGTGAGCCACAGGTGGGCAGCTGTGGCCTACCAAAGGGTCAGAGTGCCCCTCGCTTCCTGAGCATCCTGGACTAGCGACTGGGTCACCAGTTCTATGTCATGAGCTCATTCACATGAAACTCAATAAATGAACACCTTGATTCTCTAGGAATAGTGTCCACGCACACATTACGCACATCCGTCCTCCTGTGGCCACACGTCCAGGCCAGGGAGTGAGGACAGAGGGAGAGGTGCAGTTGGAACGTGTCGTCGGGGGTCCCCCACCGTAAGATAGCCCTCGAGGTTCCTGGAGGAGGCCGCGTCGCCTCCCTTCAGTTCTGGGTGGACTTTCTGTGAGCTGGTTTCACCGGTGGTTGTGCTCATCAGTGAACACTGGTGCTGAGGGACCCCAGAAGTGCCACACCATGGCACAGGTTCTTAGGATCAGGCCAGCGTGGGTCTGGTGTGGGACCTGCCCCAGCTCTTTCCTGGCTGATGATATTGGTTGACTCACTCAATCAATTTTTTAGATTTTTGATAGGTTTCTAAGACCAAAGTAAACTAGTTGTCACTGCCTGAGCGTGCCCTGAGGATGAGGGGAGGGAGCTGGCAGTGGGGCTTTAGTGACCTCGGCAGGTGGTGCCTGGCAAAGGTGAGCTAAAGGCTGCTTGGCTTAGGTTTTTTGGTTTTTGATCAATATGGGTCTTCATCCTTAAGACATCCAAACTTGAAGTCCCAGAGTTATGAGGACTGGGAGAGAGCAATGTCTCAGCCAGGCTGCCAGGACGGGCACAGGGACAGAGGCTGCAGCAGGACCTGAGACCTGACTGGGACAGGGGTGCCTGTCATCTAGGCTCTTGGTGCCCTCGTGACGCCTGGAAGATCACACTGTAGTGACCAGGAGCTGAGCCCTGCGTATGGGCTCCCTGTGAAGCAGCTCCCATGGCGAGAAGCGGCTCAGATGGCGAGAAGCGCAGAGGTGCACTTCCTATAAGTTGAAGAAATGTCAGCAAAGGAGACAGTTGGTATTTTAATGAAAATTAAGATAGAACTAAATTAGTTGCAGAACAAATGGAGAGGCTTATAAACAAAGAATGTCTTATTGAACAGTGCGAGGGAAGGTCTGGGTTTGGCACGTGACATGAGAAGGAGCGTGCAGTCCCAGGGCGAGGTTCTCTGGAGAGGGCAGGAGGATTCCCTCCACCCCACTTCCTAACAGGCTCTGCTCTGGGACCACAGTCCTGCTCTTTTCTGTTGTCCACAGTGAGAACTGGTCGTTCCCAGGTGAGCGGGGCCATGGGGGGAGGTGGCAGCTGGCCAGGGAGGAAACACCTCCTTCCCCTGCTTCCTTACTTGGTGATTCTCCTCCTCGTCGCCACCGGCCAAGTCATAACCGAGTAAGGACCTGAGATATTCTCCTTTCCTGTCTGAAAACCACCTTCCTTCCCCTGGGCCCACCAGGTTCCGGCTGCTCCCTCCCCGCTCCTCCTGAGACAGTCTGAGCTCAGACAGGATTTCCTCCTCTTAGTCACCTTATTGTCCAGTCTTCTCCTTCCCCCTGCAAAACAAGGAATGTTAAGGGCAAAGGGTCCAAGGCTTCCTGTCCTCTGGATGAGTAAACCCCCTGCCAGTCTGTGGGGACCTCCGTTTTTACATCAGGGTGCCAGGGGACTGGAAAATCTGTGCATTTTAGTTAGGTCATGACCCGCAGTGCGCTTCCAACAGTCCGTCATGGCCGTTGCTAATTTGCAGCTGCTCACCTGAAGTTCTGGTTCTCTATCGATGCCAGATGCAGCCATGATCTGGCAGAAGTCCCACCCACCCACTGGGTAAGGTGGACATGGCAGATTGGGGGCCGTAGCTCCACGTCCGTCCTAGGTGGCCCGGCTGCAGGCACCACCAGAACTCCTGCCGCATGGTGTGCCTTGCCTCTCATTGAGGCCCTGTTTTGCAACTGTGGTGATTTCTTCTCTCTCCCACAAGCAGTTTGTTATCTGCATCTCACCTGGTTGGAATTTAATGTTCTGGAA
Organism: Ictidomys tridecemlineatus; assembly: GCF_052094955.1. NCBI lineage: Eukaryota > Metazoa > Chordata > Mammalia > Rodentia > Sciuridae > Ictidomys > Ictidomys tridecemlineatus. Next base: position 197,621,117 of record NC_135482.1, read on the forward strand.
ATAAGTGAGTTGTTTCACTCTGGAGGGGGAAGGAAGTAAGATTAGTCATGCTGGCTCTTGATTTTTTTTTTTAATCCAAAAATTCTTTACTTAAGAAGTACACACAATTAAGAATAGGATCGAATCCTGTCCAAGAGTTCTAGGATGAGGAGCAGGCTGGACGGCACTGATTTTTCGTTAACTGGGAAGTCTGGTTCCCTTGAACAGATTCTCCCCCTGCAGTTGTCTGCTACTTTGTATATAAGCAAGAGAACAAAGCCTGAGAAGTACCTCGGAAGATAGCAAGTTTATTTAAAGGGGGAGAAAGATAGGTAAATGATGGATGGGTAGAATTCAGTTTGTAAGATGGCTTTTCCTCCTTTGTATAGCACATTTCAATCTGTTCTCCCAGATTTCTGGTTCTTCAGTGGACAAGACAAGAGACCAAGGCACTGGCCAGTATTCCTGCCTTCTCCCTGGTCCTTTGTCCTCACTGAATTTCATTAACTGAGTTTCTAAGTATAAGCACAGACAAAAAGGCAGGTTTCATGATTCCTTACATTTTAAAAAATCACGTTAGATCATTATTCTTTCTGAAATTTCACATGTTTAAAATTGGTGCAGCCAGGTGCAATGGCACCTACCTGTAATCCCAACAATGCTAGAGAGGCAGGAGAATCCAAGTTCAAAGCCAGCCTCAGCAACTTAGTGAGGCTTTACACAACTTAGCCAGACCCTCTCCAAAAATAAAAAAATGAAAGGAATCTAGCATGTGGGTCAGTGGTTGAGTACTCCTGGGTACAATCCCTGGTACCAAATATATATATATATGCAGAGTGAACTCTTGGTGCCTGATTCCTATGCCTCAACCATTATAGATGCCCTTTGTAAATTAATGACTGAAAATGCCTGCATCACACCCCTTAGGATTTCCTGTATGTATACAGTGCAAACCTGGATTGATTTTTTTAGATTTTTTTATTTGCTCTAATTAGTTATACATGACAGTAGGATGCATTTTGATACATCATACATAAATGGAGCATAACTTCCCACTTTTCTGGTTGTACATGATGTAGGTTGGTTCTTTTATACTCTTTTCATCATAAAATTAACCGTCTCGTTCATTTTAAGCCTTTGGCTCACTGGCGTCAGGCACCTCACACTAATGTGCAACGGTCACTGGTGTGTCCAGAGCCTTCTCACCTTCTCAGAGAGAAACTCCACATACCTGGTAAACCACCGTCCCTTTCCTCCCACCCCAGCTCCAGAACCTGCTCTGCTTTCTGTCCCTGTGGATTGAACTCCACTAGGGCTGAGCAGGATTCTATTCCAGTGGGATCATACAGTATTGTGCTTTAGACTAGGGCACTGGGCAGGAGTCCTTAAGGCCTTCCTTGGCGAACCATGTGTGGAATTTCCCTTTTAAGGCTGAATAATATTCCTATGATTCTTAAGGTTACTTTTAAGCTTAAACTTGTTTTCCTGCCCAAGAGGTTGTACATGGTGAATGTTGGGGATTTTAAAAAGGGAAAAAACTGGTTTCCTGATCAGCTGAAGGTGGAGGTCTTCCTGAGTCAGGCCAGCAGCTTGAGCCTCTGGACCTGAGTCTTGGGGCCTCTGGTACCTATGAAGCTCTTTCTGCTGAGGAGGTTCACGTGGGGCCTGCTGAGTTTGGTCACCTCCTGGACTAGCAAGGCAGCCATCCAGGAAGGAGCTGCAAGTCCAGTGAGAGGCCATGAGTGAGGACGGGACTGGGCGTACGGGTGCAGGCATCGGAGACCCAGAGCTGTTCCTGCATGTGCTGGAGACGAGTCTGAACCCTCAGTCCACCCTGCTGCTGGACCTTCATGGTCTAGGAGGAGTGAGTGGACAGGGGAATTGGGCTGCTCCCATCCTGCAGAAGCCTGCACTGACCCTAGGGACCCACAGTGCCTTGGGATGGTGTTAGCAGGGTGGCCTGCAGCCACACCCCAGGCCTGGACTCCAGTGCTCCCACCAGTGAGGCTTTGGTTGTGCCCTCTGAGACAGGGCCTTGCCACAGATGGCCTGGAGGTGAGGGGAGAGCCAGCGGAAGCTCCAGCGGGGTCAGACGTCCTGATGGCCTCCCTGAGCGCCTGACTGCCTCGCGGTTCGCTTGCTTTTCGACATTATCCAGGCTCACTGTGACTCATTTTTCTGCGTGTTTGAGGCTAGGACTTAAATGAGTGAGTGCAGGGAGCTGCAGGCTGCCCAAGGACACCGGTCTCGGACAGGGAAGGCTGGCAGGAGTGTCTCAGCGCTGGCTTCTCTCAGTGCTGCTGTGACGGGAGGGCAGGCAGAAGGAGGAGGCTTTCCCTGCCTCCTGAGCCCGAGCACGGGCCCCAGAGCAGGGGCCAGGCCAGGGCCAGGCAGGCACCCAGTGTCCTCTTGTGTCTGGTGGGACAGCTGTGGTCTGGGTGGTATGATGGACTGGAGGTGGTAGGGGAAGAGGGGGGAGAGGACGAGTCCTGGGCAAAACCAAAGTCAGTGTTTTGAGACTTTTTGTTCAAAATCACAGCACATATCACTGTGTTCAGTGCCAAAGGCACATCCCTCAAGAATGTGCACTTAGAGTCAACCAGAGATGAGGGCTTCTCTCATTGGTTCCGCTTGGCTTGAGTTGCCATGTTGAAAACTACTGGGGTAGACACACATTGGCTTATCTGCACAAACTAATGCAAAATGTGCTTCAGCTGCAGGACAGAGTGCCAGACTATTTCAGTTTAATAGCCTGCATTATTTTCCTTGAGCTCCAAACCCAAAGGGAAGCAGGCACTTGGCCAGTGAGCCAGCTCCGGCTGATCTGAGCTTTCTTCAGGGCAGCAGAGGTCCACCGTTGGCCTCCTTTGTGCTTCTGGAAACAGCCTCATGGTCGTCGGGGGTAACTGAGGGTCCAACCCTGCAGTGGGAGACAACTGGACTGACTTTCCTGGAGACCTGTTCTAAGGAGCCCAGACACGGAGGCCATGAAGGGGGGAGCTTGCCCAGGCAGTGCCTTCGACCTTCCAGTGCAGTCCCCTACCAGGAGAGACCTGAGTCCAGGCAGTCCCCTACCAGGAGAGAGCTGAGTCCACAGGGCGGTGATGTCTGTTCGCCTGGTTGCATGGAAAAGCAAGCTGGGCTGAGTCCTCAGTCCTGGCTGGAGGCCACAGAGGGGCTGGGTGGTGCTGGCGACCCTGCATTTCTGATGCCCGCCCACTGGTGATGGGGATGCTGCCAGCCCCTGACCATGGAGCACAGTGTGGGCAGCAGGCTCCAAGCACTGTCTCCGAGGGCCATTTCGGCCTGGGCTCACGGCTCCCCTGGGCTGTGTCCCCCGAGAGCTCTGGGAAGCATGCGGCTCCCTTGCTTTCAGGCTGGGTGGGCGGCTCCTGGCTGCGAGGGCAGTTTCATCAGCTGTTCTTGGGGGTTCAAGGCCTTCCTGACTTTGCAAAGCATCTAATCTTTTGGTGTGTGTCCTGGCCTGGGGGTGTCATGCCAAGAACACGTGTGACCTGAGCCCGGAGCAGACTGCTGGTTGGTGGGGGACCCTCTCACTTCGTGAAACCACACTGACTTCTGTAATATGAGTTGTCTTGTCCTGTCAACCTGAGCCTGTGGTTTCAACAAAACTTTTGGCCAAATGTGTAGATCACAGTCAGAAATCAACACACATCACACATGTGACCGACCTGGCTTGACATAACCAGCTCCCAAGGTGGCGGTCACTGTCACTCCCTCTCCACCCAGTACCACCTGAACCTGGGCCTGCCTCCTCCCCGGCCTGCTCTCCAGTAGCCCAGGGCCTGGCCTCACTCCTTCCTGGAGCTCAGAGCCGAACTCTTCAGCACAGAGATGCGACCTTTGGTCTCCAGCCGGTTGCAGGCCCTGGGGGTCTCTCAACTAGGCTGTTTGTGGGCATCAGTTTCTTGAGTTTTCATTGGCCTCTTCCCAGGCCCCTGGAGCCTCAGTGACAGAGGGGGCCGCACATGGCCCATCCTCAGGCCAGGCTCTGTCCACCACCCTGCTCTGTCCAGCTGCCAGGTGCAGGGTGTCCATCTGCCTCCCCATCTTCACTCCTAATGTGACAGTCAGCCTCCTGATCTCCTGGGCAAGCTAGACTAACACTGTCTTAGCTCAGATGCTGAGTTCATTTAAAAACCAGTGCAGCTCAGTCCAGGACGGAGCTTCCAAGTCAGCCGGGGACGTTGACCAGGAATGACTTGATCGTGGGTAGATGTTAGGGTTGTGCTTGTGATGTCTCATCCAGTGCACACTCCCCAGCCTCCAGAAGTATTAGGGGTGTTTACTGGTGCTGCGAGTCTCAGCCTCAGAGACCAGTGCCGCCCCCAGCACATGCACATCTTCTTGTCCCCTCTGCTGGTCACTAGATGAGCATGGCCCCTTGCACCTCCACACCTATCCCAGCCCCTCAGACGGCTGTTCTCAGAGGGCTCCTGCCTGGTCCCAGCTCGGCCTCACAGCTGCTCTGCTGGATCAGCTCACCCTCTACTCGTGGGCCCCCCGATGACCCTGTCCTCCCCAGCCTCCTAGGGTGCCACCCAGGCGCCCATTCTGGACGTTTGAGACAAACTCCTCACATCAGCGCCCACTTGATTCCACCCAGAGACCAGCTCGGTCATCCCGCCCCCACCGCCCAGCCAGGCCTGCTGGCTTGAGTCTCAGAGCCAGGATTCTGTGTTTCACATTCGGTTCTCGTCACTCAAAGGCAGCCATCCTCTCCAGGAGGCCCAGGTGGCTGTCCAGCCTGCGTCTCTTTACAGTGAGATTGAGGATGGGTGTTGGGATAGAAAACAGAGACTCAGCTCCGCGTCGTTGGCTCGTGTTGTTGTAAGAGAGGAATTCATTCTGTGAGTGTCAGCCAAGCGTTGAAAGCCCCCACGCATCCCAGCAGAGCCCTCCTGCTGCGACCCACACCCACCAGCCTTTCTGTTTTGTGTGATTAGTCAGGAAGATCCTGAGTGGTGTTGAGCACTTGCCTGTCGTCATCTCAAAGTCAACCTTTAAGACAAAACGGTGAGCATAAACCACCGTACAGTTTCTCAGTTGTCACATACACAAAATTACTAGAAAAGTCTGCACGGATTTTACTGTTTTACTAAAATTTCACTTCTGAAGCATAGTCAGTATCGTAAATGACTGTTGGTGATGAATAGAACTCTGAGGTCAAGATCACGTGCCCTAATCCTGTCGATACCAACTGATAATTATGGCTTTGTCATCAGCAGACCATGGTCAGGAAGGCATCTGGAAAAGTCAACCAGGAGTATTTTGATCAGTTTAGGAAAGTAGATGTCCAGTGCCTTCGAAGCACCTGCTACATGGACCACCTTGCTGTTAGACCGTGCGATCCGTGTGAACGGAATAGCCTGAAGGGAGACGGGATTCTTAGCTAGGATGTTGAATCGTTGTTTAAAAGTCTGGAAAACTTTGCTCCTTTCTAGAACTCTCCAATTTGGATATTTTCTTTCTGTTCCATCCAATCCTTCCACAATTCCATTAAATTAGGGAAGTTTTTCACTCTCACCTGACACTGAAGCAGAGCCAGCCCTCACAGGTCTAGCTCACCGTGATGGAAGCCAATGTGGCGTAGGCTGAGGTTTCTCCCTGCAGTGTTTTGCCACCTTCCTCTGTTTCCGCCCCTGAGCTCATGAAATAGGAAGATGAAGCACTGTTGAGGAGAAATCCATGTGAGCTGTCCAACCGGTACCCTCCCTCCAGTGACTACGCAGGACTGGGGGTGATATAAGGGTATTTCCCGGGAAGCCTCATCCTAGGTACAGAACCTCAGAGCCAGCTGGGACTTCAAGATCAACTAATCCAAACTTCTCTTTAAATAGGGAACCAGAAAGGTGCAGGACCCAGCTGTGACCACACAGCCAGGGCCTGGCAGAACTGAGACACCAAGCCCCCGTCCACGTTAGCCTGTCCAGGAATGCTCTCATGTAATTTCACTAATTAAATCATTTTATCTATTAGATCATTTTTGAGTGAATAATGTGATTCACAGTTTTTAAAGACTTGTTTTGGAAATAATGAACAGAACACTCTACTAAGCCCAAACCCACAGATCTTGGTGGACAAACATTCTACTTCTCTAAGATTCTGTATTACGCCAGAAATCCTCTCTGTCTTGGCACAGTACGCCTACAGCCCACAAGCAGATCAAGAAATAGGAAACAGAGCAGTCTTAGCAGAATGCCCAGGCCAATTAAATGGAGAAGTGCAGACCTGTAAATGCATTTCTTATTTAGTTCTTGTGGAGTTAGATTTCTTAGATGCACATGTTTTAAAAGATCAACCAAGTTTTAGATGACACGAGACACCACCCCAGTTAGGCTTGCACTCTCAGAACACCTCTAAAAATGACAAATACCATGCCCCACCATCACCCTGAGGCTACATCACGAGGAGAAACAACTGTGAAACATGAGTGTGGAGATTCTCAACATGGGGACAGGTGCAGTCATCCCTGTTTGCAGATGAGCTAAGGGAGACCAGAATAACGAGGCCACACACCCAAGGTCTCTGGCCTGCCAAGAGCGGGCAGGAGCCTGGCCCTCCTTCATCTGAAGGGCTGTCCCAGGGTCGTGGTTCCCCTCCACACAGCTCTGGGAAGCACTTTTGTGGCTGCGTCTAATTGGTATTCTCGTCGCCTATCAAAGAGAGGAAGCATATAATGGGCATGAAGAGTCAGAGAGATATTAGAATCATGAAGAGAGGGACACTGGAGCCGTGAGGGCAAGGGACACAACCACTGCCATGTCCCTGGAGGGAAGAGACAAGTGCTGTATTTCCCCAGTGCATCCAGGGAAGTACCTCATTCCACAGTGAGTGGCAAGTCATTAATCAGATGCTGCAGTACTTCAGTGATGGGGTCACATCAGTGTTTACAGCAGCTCAGTTCACCATAGCCAAGCTAGGGAGCCACCCTAGGAGCCCTTCAACAGATGGGTAAAGGAAATGTGGTGTATGTACGCCATGGAATATGACTCAGCCATAAAGAGAATGACTGTATAACTTTGGCCAATAAATGGATGGATCTAGAGACTATGGTGCTAATTGAAATAAGCCCATCCCCAAAAAACCAAAGGCTGAATATGTCTCTGCTATGAGGATGCTATCACACAACAAAGCAGGGCATGGGATAGGGAAGAAGAGAAGTTCATCCTATTAGACAAAGGGGAATGAAGGGAAGGGATGGGGAACAGGAATAGGAAAGAGGAGAGTGGAATGAACTGGACGTAACTTTCCTTTGCTCATAAGTGAATACATGACTGTGAAACTCCACCTCATGTGCAACCCCAGAATGGGAAGTTGTACTCCATGAATATCAATTACGTCAAATTACATTCTACTGTCACGTCTGTCAAAAACAACAAATAACACACACATACACACACACACACACACACACACGCGCGCGTAAAGACGCTGCAAACTGCAGAATTAGGAAACCAGCTTGTCATCTTTTAAATGGCAAAACCAGGTGTGACAGGCAAAATATGTATATGGCTTCAGGTTGCCCATCTGACATTGTCCACTCTGCCATTTGCTCTTTCTACCTGAAAGCGCTGTGCGGTTTTCTGATGAAATGTGGTGGATGACGAGTTTGGCCACCAGAGACTCTCAAGCTTCCCGCGGTCCCTTTAACTGAGAGTGAACTTGATGTTGTTTTTCGAGTCACTCTTATAGCTGCATGACTTCATCCCAAGCAAGCTAAGTAAAGGAATTCTCAGTATTATAACGGTCGCTAAGCACACAACTGACGTGTCAGCGATTGGAGGGGCTAGGTTCCGGGGCAAGTGTGGAAAGATACTGCTGTCGCTCGGCCTTTGACTTAGGTGCTTCATTGTGTAGGTGGGTGGCGAGTTGGAGTGGAGCCGGACGGTGTGGGCTGTGGGGAGAGCCCAGCGCCAGCGCTTCCCAGCCAGCTTGTCAGTCTGATTGAGGCAAATCCCCTGAGACCTATTGAACGTCCCCAGCTGCTGTTCACAGTCATCCAAGCAACTCTGAGAAGAGGTGGAACCTCCTCAGGCCAGTGTCCTGGGATTCTCGGATGGTTCAAAGCCAAGCACACAGCTTTGTTTTTCCAAGTGTCCGGCATGGGCTGCCCACTCCCCCTCAGCTGCTCCTCTGGGCCGTGGACCTGCCATGTTTGGTCCCTGGGTCCGGTCCCATCCCAGGCCTACCTGCACACAAGGTGACTTGGCCTTCTCCTGCTAGACACGTTTTGTGGAGTGCAATTAATTTCCAAAACAGCAATTAGGAGTTTCTACCAGCCTCTGGCAGCAGGACTGCTGTTTTGACCTATTTTGGCTGACTGGTTCCTCTCTAAATAGTGGTGATCAGGCTGTGGGGCTGCTTGGGAGCCTCCGCGCCACATTCCTCTCTGGTGTGTCTAACATCTCCCTGACCTCGACATGAGATCGCTGCTCATGAAATGCTGTTTAAATAAACCCTGGGTGTCCCGATTCTCTTGGGGTCAGTCATTGGTGGTGTTTTTTCTTTTTTTACTTTCCATGCAGTTTTTTTTTTTAAAGGAAATTTACTGATATTTCCTTCTAGAACAATCTTATTGCCTTTTCATCCACCAAAGATCAGTTTGAACTTTTTACACTGGACTTAAAGGGTACCGGTAGAATTGCATGCCAGTACCAGCCCCCAACACGTGGCCTTGAGGATGGTCCCTGCTGGCGCATCCCAGCCTCCAGAGAATCCTCAAGGTGGTGGCGGGAGCAAGGTACCTGGGGGTGGAGGCCTCTCCTGCGACCGCAGGAGTTCTTCAGCAGGTTTTCCATCATGCTCATCTCGGAGGCTCCGTGTCATCTGGAAGACTGGGAGAAGTCCTCATGTCCTGTTTGCCCCCTCGAGCGTGACAGTTCTCTGCAGCCCTGGAGCCCATCCATCTGTCCCGGCTGCCTTGGACTGCCTTGGCCCCCCAAAAGACTACTGCAGTGATAGTTTGGGGGTGGTTGGGGTGATCCATTAACAGACCCTGACGGAAGTCAGATCCAAATCATTCACAACCTCAACACCAAGTTTTGGGGACCAGGACCGACAGGCAGGATGGGGCAGTAACACTAATTCAAAACAACCAGCAGCAGTATTGGGAATCCTGTGTCTGCTCACAGTGTTGTATGTCCCTGAGTGCCGGTGAGGTCAGTGCCTTCAGATATTCTGCTGGGACCTGCAGCTCGCACCCCCGCCCATCCAGGGACTGTCTTCATCCTCATTCGGGAGCTCCCCGTCTCTGGGAGCGGTATGTTCTGAACACGGCGCCTCATGGTGGCATGTGCAGAGGGCGCCTTCTTCCTCTGTGGCTGCCTTTTCTCCCTTGATAATGTCCCTTGAAGGGTTGCTCCTCCACGGTAACGTAGTCCAAGTTATTAGTCTTTTTGCCCTAGATTCTGTAATACTTTCTTTATCTGAGTCCCGTATGTGCAAGTAAGGATGGTTTTACACGGTCTCTGCAGCCCTGGCGCCATTTTTTCTTCTTGTCTTATTGCATCATCTGGAACACATTGGCAATGTTGAATCAGGAGGTGTCTCTTCTCCACCTGCACATCACATGGGCTTCCCCAGTGGGCCTTGACGTGAGTATTAGAGCTGCATAAGCTATCTCAGGACCCGGGCTCAGTTTTCAAATTACACAACGCCCCAAATGGCTTTTTGGACTCTCTTCAAACAGAAGATGCCATGGGAAAGGTTTTTCGAGTCCTCTTCTCAGGCTCAGGTGTGTCCGAGATCCTCAGGCAGAGAGATGGGACAGGGTCTCCTAGGCGACAGCAGCTCATACTGCTGCTTTACGGTTGCCCAGCAACCCATGGTACGCGCTCCCCCTCCTCCTGTTGCCCCCCTGGTCTGAGTGCTGCCCAAAGGAGAGCAATGGCAGAGGGAGGTGAGGCTCTGGGCTCAGAGACATGGGTTCATCCCGCTTTAACTTTCAATAGAAGTCCTGCTTCCTGTGTTCCTGCCATGTTGTTCCATTGTCCTCTTTGAAGGGGGACCCATGACTCCCTCCAGTACTCACTAGCTTTCTGAGAGATTGGCTCCCATCGTGTCCTGACGTCAGCTGTGGCACCAAACCTGCGCTGACTCCATGGCCCCTGTCCACCTGGGTGGAGATCCTGCCCAAAGCCCTGTTTCCAAGCCAGCAAGGAAGGGCTGGCCAGGCTTCCTCCTGGAAAGGGTGGGAGCAAAGGGGGATGCAGCTGTGCCTGGGGTCAGCCCCGTCGCTCTGCGGAAGATTCCTGAGTGTCGGAATCTGCCCATGGTCCCTGGTCTATGCCCCTGGCAGGTGTGTGGCTTCCCACACTGGTCCCCCATGCTGCTCCCTGGGAGTGGATCTCTTGGATGTGGATCTGCCTCAGACCCGTCTCTGGGCAGAAGGTGGCTTCTTGTTAATAACTCTGAGATGCTTCAACCCCCACACACTGGGAAAGCCCCACCACCCTCAGCTCCCCCTGCAGCCCTGGGGTCCTGGCCTCACCTCCACCCCACACCGTGCCTGCCGAGCCAGGCCAGGACTTCTGCACGCCTGTGGTGAAACCTGGGCAGCGGGACGTCTCCGCCTGTTCCTGTGCCCCTCCCTCACTCTCTCCCCAGGGCACGTCCTGTAGCCCGTCTCCTCCAGGTCCTTCCTGACTTTCCTAAGGCGGCTGTGACTGAGGGGACCAGGCAGAACAAGCCCTTCTGGCTGCAGCACTCTCCACCTGAGCATGGGGACTGGGCCAGCCCATGGGCAGGGCCACAACCTTTCCCGTCAGGACGTGGCCCCTCCATGTCTGAATTGCGTTGCCACGAGCCTGCCCTTGGACAGTCGCTGTGAGGTGAAGGTTATAAGTGATCAAGGGTTTGTCGTGTTAGATAAGTTCTTACCATGGCTTAGGCCCTGGGCTGGCACTTGACCTCAAATTTCCTTCCCCATAACCCTAAGAAGCTATTATTCTTCTGCAGACGAGGAAACCAAGCCCAAAAGGTTAAGTGGGTGGTAGCGCTGGACACTGCCCAGGCTGCCCAGCCCCCGCGAGTGCTCTGTGTTGCTGCGTGAGCGCACAACACTGGTGCCTGCTTGCAGAGCATGGGGAATAAGGTGTGTGAAGCTGGTGTCCCCAGAGCACCTGGCACAGCACCTGAACACACAGGCGCTTGGTAAGGACTACTGCCATCAACTCCCCGAGCCTCCCTCTTTTGAGTCAGGTAGCACATGCCATTAGGACGGGCTGCAAAGGAGAACTTGTGGGAGCCAATCGGGAGCCCTGACTCCTAAATCTGACACTCAAAAGAGTGACCTGGCTTTTTGTGTCCATCACACTTGACATGGGCTGCATATAATGCACCCTTTAGGAGGATTGTCCTTCTGTCTGGGCCTCAGTGGGTCCTGAGGGCCATGTCCAGGCCTTTCCTTAGATCACACAACAGGATCCTGCGTAAGACGGCGAGCTTCGCGGTTCCACCTGGAAGGGGTTTGTGCATGTCTTCATGCTGGGCGAGCAGAGGCAGAGTGTGCTGTGTCCTTTGTGCCCTTGGTGGCCACGGCACTCTTACTTGAGGTGATTATTAGCTTGCTTGTTTCTTGAGATATGGATGCATAATCTAGGAGGATCGGACGTCCCTCTGTGCAGAACATTGTGCAAATTCCCAAGGAGATCCCAGCACTTCCCTGGGGACACATCCATGCAGCCAACATACACGGATGCTTGTTGATGAAGAACTGTAATCCTATGGAGAAATGGCTAACGTTAAGAAAATAAGGGTGCAACTTCTATCCAAAATGTAATCTCAGTTTCGTAAAAAGAGGTAGGAGAGGAAGGGTCAGAGGACAGAGCCTCCGTGTCCTCTGCCTAGGGGTGCGCTGCTACAGTCCTTCTGACCTGCTCAGTGCTGTCCAGGCCCAAGGACAGAGGCACCCTGCTCTAGGTGCCCTGCACTGCCCTGGGCTTGTGTCCTGTAGACACAGCATCCCCACCTGTCTGCCACCTGTCCCTGGGTTTCTTCCAAGCCCTCTGGGCTTGGGTGCAGTCATGAACCAACCCTGCAGCAGCAGCCTGCTGGTGTCCCCTCACAGGGGAGTGACCTGTCTGGTCCAAATGCAAAGGACTCCCAAGTTCTCTTTGTGGCACTTGCCTACATCCCCCTTTATCTGACATGATGGCCATTTCTGCCCCTCACCCCCCCATGTCCACTCTGGCTTGTCCACACCCATGGCTATGAGCAGGACTTGGTGCCATCTCCACAGAGGTGACATTTGCTCTCTAAGGAGATCAAACCCTGGGGCCAAATTGGTTGCGTGCCATCAAGTGGACGGACTTGATACGTGCTCCATCCCTGTCTTCTCACCACTTATCTGAAATAAGGGTGAAAAGGGGCAGCTTTGGCAAGCCAGGTCCAAAGGTGACCGCAGAGCCTTAGAAGTGTGCCCTCCCGGATCAGGCTTTGCAAAAGTACCGAGCAGAGCAGCTCCATCCTGCCTCACTTTGGATGGTCAGTCAGCCTTCTGACCTGTCTCCCCACCCACAGCTATTGGCCTCTGTGTCTGTTCCCCAGGGCCAAGGTTTCGAGGGGGTGTTTTAGTGAACTCTTTGGTCTCAGGGCTATTCTGAATTATTTCCCCCACTCTCTGGCACATTGATGTAGAGAATTAGGAGTTGACCATTTCCTCTTTTCCTGGAAAATATTCTAATGACTCTTTGATAATATGTCTGATTGTGTGTCTCAGGCACAACCAATCTTTCATGAGCGTGCAGGGAATATAATGGCGCTTCACTTGGAAAGCCAAGAGAATGGTACTATTCATGGAAACAGACGATAAACAGGCGGGCAATGAATATCAAAACCAAGTTGGACAAGCAGGTTTTCATGGGGTCCTTGAAGCCAGCTGTACCTTGGAGGGGAGCCAAGAAGCTGGTGCAGTTGCTGTGCCGTGAGGGGCTGCCGGTGACCAGGCAGGCTGGCTACTCCTGGGCTTTGTTTCTGTCCCTCCAACTGGCCAAGCAGCATGGTGTCATGGAGAAAAGGGTGAAGCAAGGCGCATCCCCTTTCCTGGGGAGGATGGGTCCCTTCATCCACATCAGGCCTCCCAGAGGGACACAGGAGGCAGCGGGCAGCACCTGCGAAGGGCTGTCCTGAAACCTCCTCCCCTTGGCCCAGACTCCCGGCACCGCCGTCCCGAAGCCCCCTGTGGCCAGCAGCAGTGCAGGTCAGGGCTGCAGAGCCCTTGGTGAGTTCTGCCCGAGGCCCTGGCCTGACGGGCCCTCCGAGTGCGCACCCCCGGCAGCAGCCCCAGGCTGTGTGTGTCCAGGGGCACACACCTGCTCCCCCGTGAGCCCAACCAGCACTCCCAGCGCAGCCCCGAGGACGGACGCCAGTCAGCACTGGGCCGTCCAGCTGAAGACGAGGGGCCGAGGGAAGGACGCATGTGTACGACACACATGGGGCTCACAGGGTTTCTACACGTGGGTGTGAACACGCTCACCACAGGTGGACACTCAAGTCTGACACGGTGGCCAGTAGCCCTGCTGGTCCCACAGTGCTGGGGTGGGGCGGGGGCACTGGGTGTTAAGGAGCAGGACTGGAAGGCCCTGGTCTGGTCAGCAGACACAGTTCCCTGCCATCTGGAGTCGTAAAGGGGGACTTCAGACAGACAGTACCCACCAAAGGGAGGTGGTCAGGGCCCAGAGCTGACGGGCACAGCAGTCTCAAGTGACAGACGCAGAATGTCACCCAGCTGTGGAACTGGGGCTGGGAGCCAGCAGCCAGGCTAAGCCAAGAGAACCACGGGCAGGGAGCGGGAGGCCAGGAGGGGAGTTCACAGGGCCAGAAGGTAAGGGCACAGGCACCAGGTGGGTAGAGACGGGCAGGCCTGACCCCACAGGAGGGATGGGAACTCCCAAAGTGTGGTCCAGAGGTGGACCGAGATGTGTGTGAGAGCTTGAGCAGTGAATTCCTGTAACCCCCAGTGGTTCCAGAGCTCCCCATTCCCCACTGACCTAAGCAGCACCCTGGCACCAACCCCTTATATCTGAGCGACATGCATGTGATACAGGAAGTCTGGGCAGAGTGCTTTGCTGGGTGCACCTGCACCCTAGCCCGTCTCTCAGGACAGCTTGAAACACCGCAGCTATTACAAATTGCACATGGAGACTTTGGCATTGAACAGACCCCCAGTCAAGGGTACCAAAGCCTCAGAAATGTTCATCCCACCATTCATTGAGGCTGGGGCATGATTTTATGGGCTCTCCAGCCACACAAGAAATGTCCCAAATGGGCTCGTGCCACCATGCAGGCTATTTGTTGAAAAATCATATCCATAACTAATTTTTAAAGATGCTTTACCTACGTCTTGTATTCTATAAGCTTTTCCCTAGTTGACTTTAATTAGATAAAAAATGCCTTCCAAAACCTAAGGGAGGAGGGAGTACTCAGTCAAGGCGACGCAGTCACTTCACGGGGTTCAGAGATCTGGGATCTCTAGGAAGGCAAACGGGAATGCTCACCATGAGCTGTAAAAAGAGCACAAAGTCCCTAAAGCAAGCACCAGGAGACAGCGGGAAGGACACAGGAGAGAGAGGCCAGCCACTTGTTCTAGAGTGAATCAGCCAGGTTGTTTTTTTCCTTTACTTTTATGCAGAAAGTCAGAGGCCTTCACAGTTGGCATGGTCAGGTGTCCAGCTGCAGGGGTGTTGTCAGTCCCTTGCGTATGCAGTGTATGACTGGGAAGCCACCTCATGTCCCTATAGCACCCCGTTTCCTCGTGGGGGCTGCACCTCTGAGGCCTGGTGGGGTCAGCCCTACCCACCTTTGCTGCTGCTGCTTGTCCAGTGGTCTGGCCCAGGCCTGAGGATGCCATCAGCCTCAGTCTCCACCACATCCTCTTCCTCTGCCAGCCTAGGACTTGGGGACAGGAGGGGAAGGAGCTGGAAGAGGTCTTTATTGAGGAAAGGCAGGCACCCCTAGGGTCAGTCATCTTTTCCGATTGCAATACGGATGTGTGGCCCCGGGATGCTGGTGCCTGGACAATGCCTGGGGCCATGACAGATGCCAGTCAACTTGATGGAAGGAAGAGCCAGAGAAGGAAGCAGAGTAAGGTGCTGGGGCCTGTGGCTGCTGACCTGCACTGGGAATACCCAGGTAAAGCTTGTCCACAGCTCTTCAAAAGCATTCCAGGAACTGAACGTTGACTCAGGATGAAGCCGGGTGGACTCACAGTATATGAGGCTTGTGTTATTTACCTCAGTGGGGGCTCTTCTGACTTGTGTGGGACAGTAACTCTGTTTACACTGGTCACACAGTTTGTCACGGCTGAGTCCTGGGGGTGCTGAGAGGAGAGGAGAGGCAGAAGCCTCAGACCTCTGGTCCAACAGCCCCCCAAGGCCTGGCAGCTTGGCCACAGACAGGGCTTGGCACAGCTGCAGCTCCATCAGCGATCCTCCTCATGCAGGTTGGCTGAGCAGGAGTGTCTCCTTCCAAAGACTTCATTATGCAGACATGAAAGAAAGACAAGGGTGAGGGGCGAGAGGCACAAGGAGGCTTGGTCAGCGGAGTGTAGACAGATGGTACTGGGTGCTGTGGCACCCCCACAGTGCCCTGTGTCCCATGGGCTGCATCTCCCAAAGGCCACGGCTCCTAGCCCAGGAGGACAATCCCAGCAGAAGGCACAGCCCTCCAGGAATCCACAAAGATGTCGTGAGGCACAAAGAGTTGAAAAGGGATAGAGAATGTTCAGAAAGGTCTCGAGGCCCCTCTGTGCCCTGAGCGCTGAAGTGGCCTACCCACCCCCCCGCCCCCGCGGGATGGCCACTGCAGACGCCTGTGCAGCCCGAGTGTCTCCGCCATCCTCAGGCTGTTGGCTACTGGGTGCCTCCCGCACTGCCGGCAGGGACTTCAAAGGACCCTGCCCCTCCTAGTCTTAGGGTGCCTGTGGGTGGCGGCCACAGCCAGGAGTGGTTGTCTGTGCCGGGAAGGCCTTCAGGGGACAGCAGCGCGGGGCCGGCCGGGTCTGACTGCTCCTGTGTGTGAGGGAGCTGGACTTCCTGGCAGCGGCTTCCTCCCCAGGGTGGCGCTTGGGGGAAAGGAAGCACTGAATCATGTCAAAGCCGGGAAGGAGGCGAGACCGACTCTGGACATGCCGCAGGGGCAAGGGCAGTGCCACCCAGGAGCCAGCCCGCGGGGAAGCACGTCCCCACGCACAGCATCCAGGAGTGACCTTCCATGCCCTGCTCCCTCCACACCCACTCCCTGAAGCTCTGTGTTCCCACCTTCTCCCTCAGTCCCCCTACGGCTGGGAAGTCCCTTGCAGGCTTCCCAGTCCCTATGGAGCAGAGACCCAAAAACGTGACCACGTGACCTGACTCTCAGGAGCCTTGTGCTAGATGAGGGGTCCTGCGTGGCACGCAGAGAGACCCGGCACACTCTAAGTTAGTAGGACAGGTTTTCCTCAACTGTGCAGGTAACTGATCCGACCTCAGCAAGAACCCAGGAATTCTGGAAGAGCCGCTTCCTGCCTCCGGCCGGAGTCTTCTGCGCATGGCCAGGCCCACCTGCTCTGCGTGCTTCAGTACTTGTGGAGCTGCAGTTGCTCATGGTCATCTCTGCCCTGGGGCTACTTGCTTTAGGTATCAGCACTCAGTGGCTCTCAGAAAGGGTCTCTAGGTAGGGCACTGTGGGGGCAGGGCCCCGAGGAAAACGACATGACCATATGCTTTTGAAGGAGGACGTGTCATGGAGTTCTGGCTCCGCTGACCCCGCTGTGTGTCAGAGCTCCTTTCTGCCCCGTCTGGAGGTGCCTGTGCTCTGTCGGTTTCCCCTGGCTCCCAGCCTGCCATGGCCAGGGTGCCGACACTTCCTGGCTTTTGTTGTACCGTGGCACAAACTCTGTTTTGAAAGGACAGGAGCATAATAAAAACGGATATGAAAGAAGGGACAGATGACATCACTTAAAATATTCAGGGAAGTCCACTCTTTTGGATGTTTATAATCTCAGCAAGTTAGTTGTTTGCAATGTGATAAGAGCACTTTTGATACACAGGGGGGATTACAATCCCGGTGGCCCTGACAGTATTCTTGAATTTTTATCTTAGACTCAGAGCAACAAACATAGAATTGAGGTCTTGGCTTGAATCCCGAGAGACTGGCTGGTTGGTTGACCTTGGGTCCAAGGTTCAGCATAGCTGAGCCACTTGAATTGTGCCTAAGCCAGCTATTCACTGAAATGAAAAAAGAAAGAAAACTAAGAAGCCTACTTGTTAGAGATGAAGTGGCATGCGGCTCAAAATCTTACCCCAGAGAAACTGATGTTGCGTGGAACTTGAGTGGTTACCTATCCAAGGTATTCTGCACACACTTTATAGCTTCAGAAGCATCTTATGCCTCTTGAAGGGAAACCTGAGCATTCCAATGTCTCTGTACGAGACAACCTCCCTCGTCATTGGAGGCACGGCTGCTCCCAGGCCCTGGGTCAGTGCTGTGGGAGGGGGATTCCCTGGCCTCCAGTCTCTCTGGTAAAAACAAACGAAGGTCAAGACAGGAGAGCAAGCGCTCCCTGCCAGCTCCTGCCGAGGCTTTGTCTCCTTCAGCCCCACAGCAGCACCTCGAGGCAGGAAGGCACATCTACCCATTTTCTAAATAAGGAAACTGGGGGACATGGGACCCGTATTTCTTGCAAGGCCACTGAGCTTCTGTGCAAGGTCTGGAACCCATGCACACTCTTCCCAGATCAAGTGCTTAGCTGTGAGATCTGCGCCTCACGGAGGCCCTGGGCAGCACAGAAACACCCAGCAGGACAGCAGCACTCTGGAGGCCCAGAACCCATCTTTCTGCAGACATACAGGTTGGGCATGAAAGGTCGACCGTTAGGAAAGTAGGCAGAACTGGTCCCTAAGGTTTTAGAGCCCCGGTACAAACACACTCTGCCCAGTGCCTCCTCACACCTAAGCTGTGTGCAGATTTTGAATGAGCCGCATGGAAGGAGGTCAGCCTCAGACTGGGTCCAACCTGGTCCAGGGCCAGTTTGTCACACACAGGTTGATACTGCAGTACCCACCACTTGAGGGACTGAGTGTGTGTCATATAGGAATCAGGAGCCCAGCAGGCTACTTGGGGCACAAAGGAGAAGAACTGGGGACGCTGGGCTACAGCAGGGTAGTCCACACCAATTGGCGTCTGACCCTCTCCATCACTGGCCCCAGCAGTACCTCTCTGCTGTGATCTGAAAGGTCTTGCTTCAGACCCTCCAGTGCAGTGAGTAGTCCATCAAGGGTGAGGTCACAGCACAGGAGCCCTGAATCTCTGCAGACGTCTGTAGCGGACAGGGAGCTTCTAAAAGCCGCCAGCTCTCGCACTTGGCAGGAGAAAGAGCAAGGCAGATTCAGAAATCCCAGCACAGAACCCGGCCAGCAGGTGTGTCCAGTGGCTGTGGTGTTGGGGTGGTGTTGGCCCTGGCCGCAGCACCCCTGTGACATGGACAGTCAGTCTCACAAAGAGGAAGCTAGGGGTGTAAATGCCAAGCCTGCCCAGGCAGGGCCACTGCTGTGCTTCGCCTGCCCGTCCCTGCCTGAACCAGCCTCCCCCATGAGGAACAGGAATCTTACTGTACTAAGAGAAGAACTGCGTGTTCTTTATTTCTGTTCTCAGATCTTTCCCCAAATTTAGCTGGCAGGGAGGTATCAGACCAAGGTCGTCAACTGGAGGTACTTCTCTGGAATAGGTGGCTTTAAGGGATGGAGCTACTTCCCCTCTTAGGAGCCGTGTTAGGTGTTCACTCCAGAACCCTGTGCCAACTCTAGCCCCTACGTATTTGTATTCCCCGCCAGAGAATACCAAGAACTGACATGCCACGCGCATAATTAGAACTTAGTGTGGACAGACCGTGAGGTAATGTTGCGTTGCGTGATGTCTTGGTAGACTGTCTCTGGCTGAAGAGTGTGTAAACAGAATGGCTCGTCTAGACCAGAGGGCATGTGTTCTAAATGCAGCTGTGAAACCGCGTGCCCGTGAGACTGGCTGATCCTTTCTGCTGGGTTCACATTGGTGCCTCTTGACAGTGGAAACCTCCTGCGTCCTGTTGTCCATGCTGAGAGAACACTGTCCCTTAGGCTCTGAAGTGACTAAATGACAGAGAACACTCCCTCAGGCTATGAAGTGTCATTTAGAAAGGTCTTTAAGATGGCCACATTTCTTATTTTCTTGGTGAGAACATTGACCCCTACAGGTGAGCCCTGAGTGAGTAGGACGTGGAGGTGGCCTGCTGTGTCTTGCGGTCGCCTCTCCAACTCGTCCTTGCTGATTGTAGCTGGTAACTGAGAGCGATGTCGTGCTGTCAGGGTACACAGAAGAGCAGAGCCGTAGTGCACATGTGGCTCTAGGGGGGTTGTAGGTGGGCCACACCATCAGAGGCTGGATGGTCCCACAGTGGCGTCCTCAGACTGCCCAGGGGGAAACCTGTGGCTGCTCAGTCCAGGAGGACAGAGCCTCAGAACAAGGCACAGCCCCCCGCTGAGGCTGAAGCCCCCATAGAAAGTTGGTGTGTGTCGGTGTTCAGAGGCTGAAGCTCTGGAGTCTACTGTCCGTATTCAGAGGCTGAAGCTCTGGAGTCTGCTGTCCGTATTCAGAGGCTGAAGATCTGGAGTGAGTCGCTGTCCGAGTGCAATGGCAGGGAAACCCGGTGCTTGAGGAGAGCTGGGGAGGTGCACGTGTGCTGAGCCCCCCCTCCTCCTGTTCTTCCAGGCAGGCTCCTGGCCTATTGGACAGCACTGTCCACACCCAGGGCAGGTCTTTCCCAGTCCTGGCTGACCCACATGCCGGTCATCCCTGGAAGCCCCTCAGACACACCCAGAGAGCGCTTTACCAGTGCTCTAGGCCTGTCCTGGTCCAGTCAAGCTGACATCCTTCAGATGAAGTTGTCCCTGCGAGGTCCCTCCCCACCACAGAGGCTCTGCGGGCAGAGACCTGCTCAGGGATGCAGCATGCTGTCCGAGAGTTCCTCCACAGGGCTTGTCCATACCCAGCCTCCTTCCTCCTGCCCACCGGGGCTCGCTCTGCCTAGGACGTCCACTGCGGTTCTCCCAGAGCTGTGAGCATATGCCCTGTTCTCTGTGGCGTAGCAGTCTGTGCCTTCCTCGCCCTCCTGTGATACCATGCCTTTGGTCGTTAAGAGAAAGCCCTGCTTTCCCAATAGCATCTCTCTTCTTATTGGGAATTTTCCGTGTCTGTTAAGCCATGCTATTATTTTTATTGGGATTATTACCAATTGTATTAGCACTCTAGTTACAAAGTTGCAGAAGAGGGGACTGATCCCCCACATCTTCCCACCCGCCTCAAGGGATTGGTGTGTGATTTTGCAGAATGTGAAGATTTTTCAGGCAGACATTGCGACGTAGCAGAAAGCCCCGTACGTGATGGGTAGGGACAGGAGGTGAAGTCAGTGTGGGTTCTTTTTCCCAGTGTGAGAGCCAAGGGGAGGGGTCTCGGCTGCACTGATAGGGCAGGCAGAGGTGTGTGAAGGAGAACATTCCACGCTGACAGAACACCGTGTGCAGTGCAAGTTCTGAGGCAGGTGAAAACAGGGGGTGTCTGTACTCAGCACCTTAAAGTCCTTAACATTCCATCAGCATGAGAAAAAAAAATACTAAGTGCCTGGTTGGAGCTGACAGGGAAGAAGACTTGGGAGTGGAGGAATGGCGGACCAAAGGCTCAGAACCCCAGGGCAGGAGAGGTGAGCAGGAAGTCCCGGGGAGCAGCCGGGGCAGGGCCCCAGAAGGAGGAGGCAGAGTGTGTACCCTCTGAGTGGAGCCTGATGTGGCTCCAAACTGAGGGGTCGGTCCCAGGAACCCACCTCGCCAGGCATTAGCCATCAACATAAATGTGGGGGTGACAGTCTACATTAGAGATGGAGGCACAGGCTGGACAGGGAAGGTGATTTGCAGAAACTGCGGCTTCCCGTGGAGGCCTCTGGGTCTGGTCTCATCATCTCAGCTGTGCCCCCGTGTGTGAGCAATGTGCCTGCACATGCATGCCAGCTCCTGCAGGGTGGCTCTCAGAATAAGGTACCCCTGTGGCAGCTCTGTGATGACGTCAGTAAGAGGAGCTTTAATGACTACCAGACCCCGTCCCTGATATGGGGAGGCAAACCCACCGGCATCCTGTGCCAGAACAGTCGCACTCTCTGGTGCCAGTCAGAGTGGGTAATGAGGGCTCTCACCTGAGACTGCTGAAGTCGGTTTGGTTTGCAACTCAAAGCCCTGGGGTCCCAGGCAGGAAGTCGTTAAGATCAACTAGAATTCGGCCATAGAGTCATCAATATATCTAAATTGCAATGAGAATACACCTTCTGCTGCTTTAGCAGGTGGAACTTCCGTGGATGTCATGGGAGGCAGTAGATGCTAAAGACGTGGGGAAGAAAACAGGAAGTAGAGATGAAGGGTAGCAGCATCCAAAGACCAAGACACTGGGTGACAGGAAACGGTGTTAGGGCCTGGGAATGCAGTGGGCGTCCTCAGCAGACCACACCTCGTGCTCCCAGACAGGGTCACCTGCTTTCCAGAGCTCCTCGGTTTCTACTCTGCCTGTCCAGTGCTCTGCCCCAGCAGACTCCACCTGATGGTCACTGGTTCCTGCCTGCCTGACCCCTCTCCAGAGCCTCAGGTCCACTCCCAAGTCCACTCCCAAGTCCACTCCCTGGTCTTTGCTGTCCAGCATCCAAGTCTCTCCACAAGATGACTCAGGATGAGGCATCTGCCAATCTCCACCCAGCACCTAATAAAGCCACCCAGCAGATGAGATCCTCGGCAAGGAGGGTGCTCCGCTCCTGGGACTCAGAGAAGGAAGGGCAGGGTGCTCTGGACAAGGCTGGGCCCTGCGCTCCAGGTGGCTCCCCTCCTTCGTGTGCTGGTGGCAGGAGGCGTGCCTGCCTTGCTCACATTGAACTTTTGCCTGTGGGAAGACACGGCTGGGACAAGGATGTCGGGCAGGAAATGCCAACCCCCCCAGTCCCCCCACCAGCCAGCTGGCCTGCTTGTCTTCACCTGCAGCCTCAGGCCCACCCACACCTGAGATCACCCTCTCCCCAGGCCGGAACGAGAGGAACGTTGGCTCACAGCTCTCTGGCTGGGGTTCAGCTCTCATTCCTGTGTCTGCAGCCCCAGCCCCGTGAGCCTGGCTCTGTCTGGTGCTCATGACCCAAGCTTGGACAGGACATCATCTCCAGGAGTACCTCAGGAATCCTCACTGCACCCTGCGAGGGCTGGCCATCCTCATTCCGCGCCTGGGCGGATCGTTCTCTGCCAGACTCTGCCCTTCACGCACCCTTTGCCTGCTCTTCCTCTCCTGGCTGCCCCTGGCCTCCTTCCCCCCCCCCACCCCGTAGTCCTCTCAACACACCTAGGGTTCTCCCTGCCACTCCCCACCCTGGAGTCCAGCAACCCATCTAGCCTGTCGTTAGCCTGCTTGACTGTCACGGGGATCACTGCTGTACCTTGGGACGCGTTCTGACCGTGGCCTTTGGCCTCCTGCACTCTGCCTGGCAGCCCCCCCGCCCCGCCCCCATCTGTCTGGTTCCTGCCTTTGGCACGCATGCCCCAGCACTCTGACCGTCCAGGCTCTTGTATCTCAGTAAATCCTGTGTGAAAAACACCACTGAGCTTTGACTTGCCCAAGAAGAAACTGAAGGTGGCCACAGGGGCTGGAAGAGCTGGTTGACGTGTAAGGACACAAGTGTGGGCTCTGTGAAGCACCAAACATGGTCCCTCCTGGTCACATCTGCTGCACAGCCGGCCTCGGGAGCACTCACAGGACCGGGGCTGCCCTCCCAGGAACTCCTCGGCCCCCATCTTTCTGGCTGTCCTGCAGCAAACATGGCGGCCTGAACTCCTCTCCCACCCTAAACCTCCCAGGGCCAGGAGAGAGGCGGTGGCCACCAGGCTGGGACAGCTGGCACTGGTGGGGTCCCTCGGGGTTGTTCCTCCAAGTGGGCAGCCACTTCTCCCTCCGCCTCCAGCGGATGACCGTGGCAGGACGGCTCTTGAAGGGTGGCTTTTGTGTGGGCCCTTGAAGTGCTGTTAAAACAAAGGGAGCAGTTGGCTGGGTCTCCCACGGCTGGTGGGGAGAAGGACTTTGTTCTGTGTGTGCCATCCGGTGGTTTCCTTTTCCATATACCTTGTCTTGCTCATGCCATGTTGGAATTATTTCCTTAATTTCTAAAGCTGTGTGTGCGGAAATGGCTTATATTTCCTGTTTTGATAAACTAATAGAATTTTGCCGGGACCCTTGTTCTCAAGTTGGCTTTCTTCTTTGTTAGGATTAAAGGATATTTCTAAAACGTCCAGCTTGACTGGACTTGTGACAAACAAAGACTTGTATAGATTACTTTGCCTTAAAACACGAAAGATAATTACTTTTAGCAATAAGAAATGCTTACCTTTTATGTCACTTAGAATGGGTTATTCAATATGCCTCTGTAGAGGAAGTTTGGATTAGATGCTGGGGGCAATTCAACGGCAAAGAATCCATAAATTCCCTTTAGAGAATTGCTCTTTTTGGCTGGAGGTATATTGGCTTAAAAAGACTTCCTTGGATGAGACGTTTCTCGGAACATGTGGAGGACAAAATATTCTTTGTTTTAGGACAGATGAGTTTTGTTCTTGAATTTTCATATAAATTTGATTAATACTCATTTTTATGTGCAAGTTGGAAACAATGGCCACCATTTTTCCTTTCATTCATATATATTGTATCAACTGTAGGGATACATCTGCAGAAAGCTGGGTGCATTTCCATGGTTTTGTGCCCTAAAGGTACACAGACAATTCATAGAGGTAGTTAGATAACTAGTCTTAAGGAGTCTGAATCATTTATGTATTTTTATTTCCTGGCATTCAAGTTATCATTCAGAAGTATTTCTGAATGTCCTAAATATAAACCAAATCTGTGCTTGGGAGGAGTGGCAATGGGCAGTTTTCTCGACACTTAGAAACAGGGCCATTCTTTAGGACGGCACATCTTTGCCCCAGGTGGGGAAGGAGGGCCTTTCCTGTCTGCCTGATGGTTCGTGAGCCCTGGTGAAGGCAACATGATAAGTCCTCTTGCTGCCATGGGATTGTTCAAATGGAGGCAGAGCCAACAACCTGTGGGACCGGATGTTCTCTTAATCTTGCAGCTGCTACTGTTGATCTCTGCTCTGAGTCTACTGTATCCCATTTATAAATGGCAGAGCAGAACCTCTGCTGGCAGACAGAGCGTCTTTGGCTCCAGGCACAGGATTCTCTGCTTGGGCACGATAGGAACCTGGTTCCGGAAGCTGGAGCCTACATTCCCTGAGACGACCCAGTGACTTTTGTTCTCCAGAGGAAAAGACTCACCAGGGAGTCGAGACCTTGCACCTAGAGTGATGTGGATGTGTCTGAGACAGATGCTGTGGAACTGGATGGATTCTCAGTCATTCTAGATGGGATGATGCCAAGGCGCCCCAAGACTCCGAGGAAAAGAATCCCCATAAAAAAGCCAACCAAGATCCACCTTTATGTTTATCTATAAAGCACCAATGTTTTAAAAATCAGTAAATAAACAGAAGGAAAAGTACACAGTAGGGAAGGGGAACGGGAAGCGGGAGGGGAAGAAAAAGAGGAGGCACTGGGTACTAAAATGGAGCCAATTAAATTCCACGTCAGTCAACTAGGCCAAAATGAACCTCACAAACACGTTAACTATGATGCACTAATGAAGGTGTTTGTTTAAGCCAACCAAGACATCCTTGCTAAAGCTTTCCACTTTTACCTGGAAGCAATGCTGGTTGCCTCCCAGTTGGGTGGAGTATGATCTGAGTTCTCCAGAACATGCCTCTTGGACTGTACCTTGCCATCTGGCTCCTGAGCAATCCAGGTCGTTCCCAAGTCCTGTGATCTCATCAGCACAGTTGTGCTGGCCACCAGTCCAGGACAGGGTAAGATTCAGCAGGAAACAAAAATCCCTAAAAGGATAGATTTTAAAGAAGGAAAAGAGAACTAAAAAACGTCTGGCACTTTGACTGGAAACCCAGCATCTGCATCCTGGGTACTAGAGCCCCGAAGTCCACAGAGTGCCAAAGGAGACCTGAGGGTAGCACTTTCCTAAAACAGAGGTGGCTGGGTCTACTAATCATGGCCCATGAGACACCCCACCTTCTACTGCACAAAGATGGTCCGTGGCCTGCAGTTCCCTCCCGGGCTCCTCCAAAGCCCCTTTCCGCAATGTCAGCCCCTCCATCCCGTGCAGAGCTTTGCTCCAGATGACTTGGCTGATATCTAGGACATTCAGATACTTCAAAAAACCTGGGCTGCCTGACTGCCTGGAAACCAGGTTAGAAGGCAGGTTCTGACCCGGGAGATCTCGGGCGAGCTGGCTGCATTGTCCCTGGCTGCAGGGGCCTGCTGCTGCTGGTCATACTCCATCTGGGGTGCTGCTCGGCCCCTCCCCTTCCCTCCATCTCCTGGTGAAGCTGCCTCCAGGTCTGACCTCAGTGTGTCTCCTAGTGTCCTCGCCCACACGGCCGCTCGGGGTCTCCACGACCCGTGGCCCTCTGTTGCCACACAGGCTGCGTTTGGAGAATGCCACATTCCTCTCTTCCTGGTGTGCAGACAGCCCACCGGATCTTACGTTGACCTGCTTTGAGCTTCTTGCCCACACTCGTCATTGGCATTTGTTGTCAAAACTGCCCCGGTGGCTGCCACAGCCCTGGAGCTGCGAGAGAAGTCAGTGGTGAGGACGTCAACCCCCTGGGAGTGCGGAGTCTCTCCCAGTCCTGTTCCTCCCTCTGCCTCTCTTGAAGGAGCTGGTGCTTCAGAGGGGCCAGGTCTTCCGTGTGGCAGGTGACAAGATGATGGACATGAGGGACTTGTGTTGGTCCCCAGCAGGTGTTGGCGCTTCTGCTAAAAGAACGGTGACCCCTCCCGTTTGGAATGGTCGTGCCTGTGGGAAGCAGCTGGGTGCCTTGGCTTGAGCTCTGACTGGTGCCTCTGAACTGGCTCTGTCCTGGGCTGTAGCGCACCCAGGGGTTGAAATTGAACCCGGAGCTGGAGGTTGGGGATGCAGCACTGTGGGGGCGTCCTGAGAGTCAGTTCACCCCAGGTCCAGGTGTTCTTGACCCCTGAAGTGGTGACAGGAGGTCTTGTTTGCCTGGGCCAGGAGGGTGGTGGGCAGCTCTGGGGTCTCCTCTTAGTGGTCATGCCCTCAGGCTAAATGGGCACATGAGCAGGACAGGAGTATGGTCTAGCCAAGGGTCAGGGCCTGAGTCAAGTGAGCCTCTGCGTCAGCAGGTGCCACTCGTGATCTCCTGTTCCCGACTCACGGTCCCTACCCGCTCTTCCTCAGAGCGTCAACCAGAATTTCACTGAGGTAGGTTCAGGCATCTGGTTTTTCAACCAACCTTCTTGTCTGTGCATACTCCATGAGGGCAGGGACAGTGTCCGGACTGTCCCCACTTTACACCCAGAGCCCAGCACATTTGGCAAGAATGGACTGAGGAAGGGAGGGAGCCAGTGGGTTGTAAGGGAAAGGGGACGAATCTGCTCTCACCCTTGTAGTGGTTTCAAGTTGGGAGTGCCAGGTGCCCGCTCCTGGATCAGGGCAGGAACACAGGCTCCTCTGTGCCCAGAGCTCCTGGGTGGGATGGGGTTTGCTGTGTGGGTATGAAGGGGAAGACACGGGCATTCTCCAGGGTATGGGGAGGTCACCAGCTTCCAAAGATCTGCAGTATAATTGGTCACCTTGGGCCATGGGTCCTTTTTCTCCTGCATGAAGGACATCCAAATAAGCAGGGCTTGGCCAGCTCAGCTGAATGGATATAGTTTGGCCACTGACAGGTGTACTTGGCGCACCTAGAGCAGGTCTATGGGAGCCGTCCTGGGCGCTTCATCTCCTTTGAGCCTCCGTGGAATAGTCAGTGGCCAGGTGCCCCCGCCTGGGACTCTGGAGAACAAGGGGTTGAACGCTGCACTCTGCAATGGCTGCCGCTGGGAACTCAGACTTGAAGTGAGGAATGGATGGAGGCTATAATGACATTTCTTTTGTAATTGTGATTCTGTAGAATGAGAAGTGGGAAGTGCTTGGAGAGACCTAGAAGAACTGTATGGGAGAGAGGCTTGCCTTCAGAGACTGAGTGGACACTCAGGCCAGAGCCAGCTTCACTCTGGAGACGGAGGAGGGGTGGGCGGAGCTGACCAGCAGGAGGACCTTGGTTTGTCTTTAGGTCTCGTGGCATGGCAAAATCAAGGCAGAGCCTGGCAGTGCTGGTGGGAGCTGTTGCTACCCTCCTGTTGGATGGGAAGGGGGGACGCAATCCTGGGCTCATGGGGTCCTTCCCTCCGCTCACCCAGCCACTGCCTCGGGAAGGCATTGAATCTTGAGAGGCTCAGGTCAGACACATGTGCAGTCTGAGAAGCCATCGGGAGCACTTGCCCTGCCCAGTGAGTCAATACTTCTGTTTGCCCTGGAACCTGGTATTCCACTATGTGACCCTTGAGACTCTTGTAGATGCTGGAATTCACAAGAGTCCCTCTGAAGGACAGGTGAGCTGCCCATGGGAACACACACACACACACTCGTACTCACATACTCACGTGTGACTGGGAGGTCTGAGACTCAGGGTGGCATGGTCTGTGAGGGGCTGCCAGCCAACCATGTGTGCCTCCTCCCTGGTGAGACGGGCACCTACCCCCTGGCACACATTGGCAAAGCACAGTTCCAGGAAGGGCCATTCCACTGTGATCAGGTCACGGGGAGCTCATTGCTATAACGGAATCCAGTGAATATCCTAAACTTAGAAAAGAGAGTCTGCTCCATCAATTTGAAATCATTAAAGTCTTTCCAACCTATGATTTATACACAAGGATCTGGCAAGTGACTCTAAAGTCAAAATTTAAAATAGCACGTGAGACACCATAGGGGGAGTGAGCACAGCCCCCACCCTTTTCCCAGCAACTGGCAGAGGAAGCGCTGGGTCAGCTGGGTTAGCTGCCAAGGCACCTATTCATATCAGGGTCACGTGTAATGAAGTCCTGAATGCGCTGGCCCATCCAGGCCGGTCCCATTGGTGCTGAGGGTAAGCCATGAAACCTACAGCTGAACGCGAAGCTGTGATCCGAGAGTCACATGTCCAGAACCATGGAAATCATGTAGGTAAACACCAAAACCATAGAAAATCGCCTTTGAGGGCGTAAAAGGGTTTTATATGTGTTTACTTTTACACTGTGGAGCTCCAGCAGTCTCACTACCTCACATGGGACAAAAAGATAACCAAAGAGAGATTTAAAAGGAGATACTGGTTTCTTTAAAGGATTTGAGACGCTCAGACTTTCTGGAATTCTTCAAAGCAGTGACTGATGCATCAGGCACTAGATTATTGTAAGAATTATTATAAGAACAGAAAATATGTGGGACTCTCAAACGAGGCGTCTCCAGCAGGGAATGGTGAGCTCAGGAGAGGATTTGACAGTCTGTACAAAAAGAGCCTTGAGGGACTGCGGAGGCCCGAGGTCAACGCTGGCCAGCCAGATGGTTCTGAGTCAGACGTTTGCTTGTCCTGCATGTCCAGTGTTGGCCGTGGCTAGAGTCTGTGCTGGGCAGGACCCGCAGTGGGGCAGTGGCCACGCCACCTGCCTCTCCACGTGCATGCCCACAGCAGTGGGAACAGGGAGGATTCTGGCTCAGATCTGTCACAAAAACCTTAGAGGAGTCCCAGTGCCCATCCTGCCGGGTCACTGAGGTGTGGCTGAGGGGAAGGAAACACTGTGGCAATGTGAGTGCTGCTGGACACTGGACAGTCCTGTTGGCTGGGGGCTTTGCTTGTACAACAAGTTTTGGCCCAGGGACTGACAGGGGCTGCTGGTGTCCAGAGCCCCTTACATGGAACTGCCCGCTGCATGGGCCCTGTGGGCACATCGGGAGTTGCTGAAGGGTGGCCAAGCGTGAAGAGCCAGCCTCAGATCCTCCCTGATGACAGGCGGCACCAGCTCACCTGGGGGAGGGGTCTGTGTAGCTCACCTGTGAGGAGAGGACTGTAGGGTCTCACGTGCTGGAGGGCAGCTGTGGCATCTCACCCAGGGGGAGGGCTCAGGGCTCCCCTGGGAGGGGAGTGGGCGCCAGGGCTGCAGCTTGGCCACTTGGAGAACAGGAGGAAAGAAGGTAAAGCCGCTCCTCCTGCCAGAGGCAGCCAGCAGTTAGAAGAGCCAAGGCCCTCCATGGTCGAGCTCCATGTTCTTCTCTTATCCATTATGTGGAAATGGAGGGTGAGGAACCCTTCTCCCCACTGGACAGGCCAGCCAGGAGCCCCTCTGTCTCCAGTGAACCCACTTCAGAGTCGCAGTCACGGCAGGAGCTTCCATTCTGCCTCCCAAGGACTCAGGTCCTGGGGGCAGCCTCTTCCTCCTCCCTGCAGGTCAGCCTGACTCCCAGAGCAGGAGGGACGGAGGTGGCTCTCCCTGCAGGTGGGCCACACCTGCGTCACAGGCGATGCCCGTGGTGCAGGGTTTCCATCCTGCCAGGTGCACCTTCTGCCTCTTCACAGGGCACCTCCCTTCTCTCGCTAGGCTCCGCGTGAGCTGGTGGGCCCAGAGCAGCCTGGCCTTGGGTCCCGCCCCTGTTCTTTCTCAGTTCACTCTGGCCTCTCCAGGATGCACCCCTGTACCTCCAAGCTGGGCTCCTGGGCTCCTCATTCCTCCCCAGCCCTTGACCTGTGGTGTAGTCACAGAGCAGTGTCCATCTGCATTTCTCCTGGACTCCCTGGGTTCGAGGAACATTCTCAAGGCACGCAAGGCCATTGACCACAGGGTGAGCAGCCAGGCAGCAGGGACCTGGGGGGTGGGGATGTGCCAGACAGACTCACCGATTCCACCACCGGGGGCCTGGTGGGGAGGCCCGGCCTGCTGGCGGCAGGAGGACCGGAGCTCTACCTTCTCTCAGCTCCGCAGTGAACCCACCTAAAGCTGTCCTAGATAAATGCTTATTGAATATGTTGAATGAATTCTTGGTTCTAGAGTTGGTACTGTGACCCATATTGTAGATGACACAGTTTAGGTCACTTTCTTTGTGCTTGACTTTTGCAGGGTGTGAAGAAGTACGATGTGCCCTGCGGAGGGAGAGACTGCAGCGGCGGCTGCCAGTGCTACCCGGAGAAAGGAGGACGCGTAAGTCAGAGCGTCGCCGTAGACACCTCCTGACCCTCCCTGACACTTCTGTTGAAACGAAAGTGCCTCAACTCACCTGGATGAGTCAGTGGCTGGCCTTGCTGAGAAGTTTAATCCACAATGTTCTCTTTCACCAGCACAAGTCGTAATGCCAAATTGGGCCCATTTAGACCACTTTTCCTTTTCTCTCCTTCACTGTTAAGATGTAGGTCCTCCCTCAGCATGTGTCGGGGGTGGGTTCCAGGACACCACTGGGTGTCTCAAGCTGACGCTCAAGTCCCTTACGTAAAGTGGCATAGGATTTGCATGGAACCACACACATCCTCCTACACTTCAAATCATTCCAGATGACTTTTAAACCCAAAGGCCACATAAATAGATGTTATACTGTACAATTTAGGAAATAAAGTCAAGAAAAATCTACAGATGCAGTACAGGTGCAATATTATAAAAAAATTTTTTTTACTCCATGGTTGATTAAATCCATAGTTGTGAAACTTCTTCCAACATGGAGTGCAGGCCCTGTGGGTATACACATGGGCATATGTATACACATAACGCAATGATGTTCGTACTTAGATTTTACATAAACACATACCTTGCAAAAATATTATGGAAGAGAAAACAGTTTCATTTGTACTGCAGTGTAGGTATGCAAACTAGAGAGCATTGGCCTTTATACTATTGGTAGTTATTCTAAATTTAAAATTATTCATTCCCTGAATGCTCTTTGTATAGCTCATTTCACAGATAAGCAGGGGAAAAAAGCTACCCCAAATTATTACAAGAACACCTGGCAGAATTTGAACTCTTGGCTTATGTTGGGTTTAATGTGTTCAGTGCTTAATTGAAGAGGATGGTTTCTTGCTCTATAGCCTCTGAAGCAGGTGTTTGAGTCTTTACTTGTTTCTAAAGATAGTCCTTCTGCTTAGATGGCCAGATCCACTGTGCATGTGGAGGTGTGGGAGTAGCACTTCACTTTATGCCACAGAGTTGGTGTCTCTGTCCCCAGGATTCCTGCTTGTCTGCATCCCTGGTGACTGCCAGGTGGTGGGAGGTGGTCAGGAATTCTTGCCTGCAGTGCCATTTTTGCCAGAAATCACTACAGTCCTGGGTGCCCAGTGAGTCTCCCTGGCAGAGTCCTGAAGGCAGTGTTTGAAGTAGCCGTTCCCACTCCTGCCTCTGGCTGTGGGATTCTGCCATGTCAGGTTCTATCTCCACTCCTGAGTCCCCCCCACAAGACATGACCCCTGGTATTCATGGCCAGGACCCCTGGTCATTACCCTGGGGCTGGGCCTGGGGTCAAAGCCATCTCATGGGCTGGGTTCATGGGGTGATGCCATTTGTAGACAGTGAGCTTCAGCTTTAGTGAGGGGCTTCCCTGTTTAAAGAGTTGTAGATGAAGTCATTTGTCATTTAACAAGGAGATAGATGTATATCTATTTGCCGTCTCTTGAGTCTTGACTGCCCCGGGTCCCCTGCCATTGGTTTTCCCAGCAGTGAGAGGGCCCTGAAGACAGCGCCTGGCTGCAGACGCTCCCGTGCACTCGGCTGGCCCTGCCTTATATGGACACAAAGCAGATGAATCAGCAGTGTGCAAACATCTGCGACTGGCGTGTGGGGTGGAGTCGGCTCGAGAGGGCCGCGGTGTCCTCTGTGTACTCAGCCAGACAGGACTCGGCCCAAGGGCTGAAGCCGAGGGCTCTGTTCTTTCTCACTTCCTGTGATTGTCTAGTGCAGAACGAGGACTGAATTTTCCATGTTGCCTTTACAAGAACTTGGTTCTTCATAAAGACACATAATTGTGATATGTCAACAACGCTGCCACCAGCGTGCCCGTGTACTCTGTCGCTCTGCCCCAGATCTTCTCAAAGAGGTTTTTGGAAGGAGATCCCTAAGGTCCCTAGGTCTCTGAGCAAGTTCACGGCACAGACATAGGAACCTTGTTATGGCCCAGTGTCCCCAGCCTAGGAAGCAGCTGTGTCTAGTGAGGTCTAAAGCTGATCCTCTGGTTCATTTGATAGCGCTAGTGGTCCAAGTCTCAGGTGGGCTTGGAGTCCCTCTCACTATTCAGCAGGTTGTCAACACTGATCAGATTTAAGTAAAAATGTGGCTGCTCCCTGAGCAGTTTGTGCAGGAGGGAAGACACCATCCCCGCTGTGCCGCTCCCCCATGGCTCACCCTCCCTGTCCAAGTACTCAGGTGGCCTGACACTGCACCAGACACACCTGCGACGGGGCTGGACAGACGTTGTTGGGATGTTGGACTGGTCAGCACCCCAGGCAGTCCGTTAGTTCTGGGTGCCAGTGCACACTGGTCAGTAAGATGACAGAAACAGCCGACAGTAGAAGGAGAGAGAAAACCCAGCAGAGGGAGAGAAGCAACAGACCTCGCCTGTCCCCGAAGGTGCTTGTCAGGACGATGGCCGCTGCTTCTTCAAAGCAGTTATTAAGATGCACATCAATTTCAATACTGTAGACTTGGTGGATTTGATTACCGACTGTGAATTGATAAGTGGTTTAAACATTTATTGGCTAGCAGATTTATCCAGATGTGTTTTTGCAGAAAGCGGGGCCACATCTGCCCTACTTTGGGGTTGATAGTATTTTTTAAGTAATGTAATACATAAAAATAGCAGTTGGACAGAGTCTGCTGTCCTGGGAGCTGCGTGCATAGTTTGTTCTTTCCCACAGCTTCCCCTGGGGTCCCTTGCCATATATTCTCCCCCTGGTGCTACTGTAGCCGCGATGACACGCCTCCCAGCAGGCCCTCCACCCCCATCCTTGGCTAACTCCACCTTATATGGACATGGTACCCCGCCAGTGTGCTCCTCACCATGGTGACTGCCAACAGCAGAAACTGCATGTTACTGGATAACTTTTGGACTCTGAGCAGAAATCGCAAGCATACTGTGGATTCCAGTTCCAAATGAATTCTCATGTTACCGAATGAATGAGCTTTGTGTAAAATGTATGGACCCTGATCTTGCACCCATAGTTGGTAAGCTGAAAATTCTCCTGGCAGGGAGAGAGTTGCTTCTTGTGGGCAGAACCACCAAGCCCCCAGATAGTTCCAGCCAGCCACAGAGCTGGTCAGAGCTGGGAGACACAGTGTGACTCCCACTCGGGTCAGGAGGCGGAGGGCCTGCGTGGTCTCACACCCAGATTGTGGCAGAGGTCTGAACAAAACCCATATGTTGGAATTTTACTCAGGAGTCTTGTGTAGGTGGGCTTCGGCCTGTGTCTTGCAGGTGGGTGGAGATGGGTGGATGGGAGGTGAGAAATGCGTTCTTTGGCTCTGGCTGTAGGCTCAGGGCTAGCGAGCCCAAGACGAAAGAAGACTGCCAACCTCGGGGTTAGGAAGGAGGGGGGCATGGGCAGAGACCGACCCCCAGCAACTGGCAAGCCTCCTCTCCAAGGTGGGCTGCAGTCACTGGGCAGTGTGCTCTCCTGGGTCCCGATCGTAAATCTTGCCTGCCCTGTGGGTAAACAGGAGTTCACAATAAACGGAATTCCTCTTTGAAGTGCCTCAGAATAGACCTGGAAACCCTAGCGCCCACGGGGCTGCGTAGAGGGTGCAGCTCAGAGTGTGACATGGCTGGTTCCCATGGCCCTAGGGGCCTGTCGGGTGGTTTGGAGAGGTGCTGCTGCGGCACGCCTCTGTTCACACCAGTGGCCAGTGTCCAGGCAGACACTTCCGAGAGGCACGCAGCATTCTCAGCAGAAGTCGTCACCGACGTGTAACACACCAGCATGGCCCAGAAAGGACAAAGAATCGTTCAGCAGTAGCAGATACGCCCCCTGGCTTCCGGGCGACGACCCTGTCTACACGGGACTCACCCGCTTTCCAGACTGGGGGGTTATTTTAGTGGGACTTTGGAGCCAAGGTGCCCTGGCTCCCCCTGAGCCCAGGAGCTGCAGCAGCCCAACTACTCCACCATTTCTGTGGGGAAGTAGGTTTGGACAAGAGCTCCCAGGTGTGAATCAGACAGTGCTACGCCCGTGACCTGGTGTTCCCTTCCCATCTGTCTCTGTGAGAAGAGCCCAGCCTCCTTCCAGCAGTCAGCACCCAAACGCCAGCTCCCTGTGTGTTGTATCAACTGCTGCGTGCAAGGCCCAGGCCCAAGAGAAGGGGTTGCACCAGAGAATGGTGGAAGCTGTCCCCAGCAGCACAGCCTGCGTGAGTGAACAGGGACAAGCCCAGTAGCCTCAGCAGAGAGGGGGCAGGGAGGCGAGGGCAGAGGGGTCAGCGGTGGGGGAGAGACTGCACAGGCCTGGGAGGCCATCTGCTGGGCCAGATGACGAGCCCTCTGGAGACGTCTTCCAAGAAGTCAGTTAGCTGATCCAGGGTCACAGAGCCCTTTGAGAGAAGACTAAGGCTCATTCAATTGGATCTAATTATAGGCCAAGAAAATGCTGTGGAAGATCTGAAATGTGGCCCCAAACATAGAATAGATTGCATTTAGCCTACAAGGCCACTATAATCTAAGAACAATATTTATTCATTCAGCAGATATTTATTACATATCCATCATGTGTCAGCCACTACATGGGCAGTCCCACCCCTGGTCTGCTGGCACGATACTCCAGGGCCACACTCCCCTGGAGAATCGTCCTGGGCCATGTTCGGTCTGCACTGTCCAGCATGGCTATTTGAGTAACAGAAGTGTGGCTAATGAGCAGATGAGCTAAATGTTATATTTTATTTTATTTTATTTCAATTAATTAAAATCCAAGTGAAGGGGCTGGGGATGTGGCTCAAGTGGTAGTGCGCTCGCCTGACAAGCGTGCGGCCCGGGTTCGACCCTCAGCACCACATAAAAACATGTTGTGTCTGCCGAAAACTAAAAAAATAATAAATATTAAAAAATTTTTAAAAAAAATCCAAGTGAAAGACACACGTTGTCGTACCTGGT
Organism: Ictidomys tridecemlineatus; assembly: GCF_052094955.1. NCBI lineage: Eukaryota > Metazoa > Chordata > Mammalia > Rodentia > Sciuridae > Ictidomys > Ictidomys tridecemlineatus. The sequence continues at coordinate 197,656,184 of NC_135482.1, forward strand.
TCCGCGCCGCACATCAGTGCTAGAGCTTTGGCGTGGAGGAGCCAGGAGAATAGGAGAGGAGATAACGCAGAGCCAGTGTGTAAGAATGTTCCCAGAGATAAGTCCCCAGTTGTCACAATGGACAATGGAAAGCCAAGGAACAATGGAAAGCCAGGCAGCATGCAAGTAAGACCAGGATTTGTGACCGGTGGGCTCATAGCTTTACAGAATAATGTTATCTCTAAAGTAACCCAGCCCAAGGCACAGGACATTGGAAATGCTGGACACACAGAACCTTCTAGTCACCCAACAAGGGGAAGGCCTTCAGCCTTCAGCCTTCACCCTCTGCCTCCCAGGGCCTCTTGGGGAGACTGTGCTTCCAGCTGTTCCAACATGAGCTCCGACCAGGACCCTCCTCACCTTCCAGGGGCTCCTGGTGTGGTGGCTTTGGTCAGCTTGGTGATCTAGCTTGGACTCTTGAGCATAGTGTGGCTCTTCCTCCCTTTCCATCAAGATTGCAGTGGGTATATTCTTAAGGTGGGACTTTTAGCAAACTACTGTGAAAATGAGTTAATTATGCCGCTAGGGAAAAAGAAGAAATTGCAGTTTCTGTTCCCACATCCGCTCCCTGTTCTACCCCAATATGATGAATATTAAAGGTCAAAAGGACTATTGTGACACTGTTCAGGATTTGATTCCAAAAAAAGGCCAGGTTGGAGATCACCCAAAATGAAAAGGACATTATTAAAATCCTAAATTAATAACTTTAATATCGCTTCACCAAGTAGACTCAAAGAACATCATTAGACAGAATCTGATGTTTGAAGGTTCGTATTCAGGTGACTAGGGTGGAGCTCAGTGGTAGACCATGTGCTTGGCACACATGAGGCTCTGAGTTCCATCCTCCGAACCTCCAAAGGAAGTTAGTGTTTTAGAGAAAAAAAATCATTCCCAGTGCTTTTACGTTCAGTGCTGGGGATCGTACCCAGGGCCTCACACACCCGCGGCCACCACTCTGTGACTGAGCTGTATCCCCAGCCCCCATGATCTTTGAAATCACCATTTCCTTTGTCTGAAACATGATAAATTTTTACCCTGGATTCCATTGTTTCCTATCAGTAAAATGCATTGTTAAATAATAGGAATCATGAAAGTCTTTGGTTAAAAATTGATCACGGCAGTGATGGCCTAACTCTTATCGACTTCAACAGATAGTGTTCCCAGCACAGCTACTGACTGTGACAGCTAAGCAGGTATTTGCTGAACCCTGGAGTTAGCAGAGAACAAGCTGATGTAGGTTCAGGTCTTCTCGGCAATGAGAAGGAAGCACTGCCCAGCCGTGTTGTGCCTGAGCGCAGAGGAGGAAGTGGAGACGCTTTGGGTCTTTGTGTTTCCACTTCTCCTCCTCCTGACGGACTCTATATGCATGAACCCCAAAGATGCTCCGGCAGCCCATGCCACATTCTTCCATTGTCTCTCCTGATTCCAGGGATTGCTAGTGAGAGCTGGCTCTCAGCTCCTTCGTCCATCATCTGCTATCCTGGAGAGGCCATTGTCTTTCTGAGAGAGCCACACACCCCTCCATGTCCTCTGGATTCACATCCAGATAAACCAACCATAGAGTGGGGATTGTCAGAGCTCAGAGCAGGGAACAAATTCCAGATAAAAGTCAGCCCTTTTGTTCTTAGCCAGACTCCTGGCTGGCCAGCTGCTTTCTGGAAAACCCACTGGAGAGCAGGGACATTCGCATGGGTTGCAGAGGCACAGAAGTGACCCTGGAGGCTGGTACAGGCGGGCAATGGCCCTTTCATGGGCTCAGGGAAGTGGCTCGGGGAACTAGGTGTCCACACGGGCCATCCCACCAACAGCAGCCTCAGAAGACCATCTGGCTCCACCCAGAGCTGGCGGTTCTGGGGAAGGGTCCTTCCTCCCAGAGCTTCATGGGAAACATGGGCGTCACTCCATGCCCAGGCAAGGAGAGCGGCAACTGCTCTGTGTCTTGATAGGAAGCCCCACAGGCTCCCGGGGAGCAGGACCCACAGTTCCACATTCTCAAAGCCCAGCGAAAGCTCCGGCTGCAGACATCCTTCCTGTCCACCTCCTGGTGGGCTTTTGGGCAGGGGAGGCCTGGAAGCTCTTCTCCTCCCTCGGGAGAGGTGGGCTGTCCTCAGGGACCTATTTTGCCTTATTCACTTCCCAGTTCATACTTAACGAACAGTTGCAGGGTTTCTAAAGAAGACCAGAGCCAAGTCTTTCCCAGCGACACACGTTTCCCAAGTGCCACCAAGACAGCAGAGCACCTCTGTCTAGGTCTCCCCTGGTGCAACAGGGAGGGATCTAAAACTGCTGGCTCTTGGCTTGGGGCACACACCTTCTGCCTTGAGGCTGTGGGTCCTGGAGGGCTGTGGATTGTTCCAGGAGGGTCTACCTGTCCATCCTTGTAGGCAGGCTTCTGTCCCACTGCTGCAGTAATGAGGAGAGAACCAATCAATGGCTTTGCAAAGTTGGGGAATGAGCCTTTGTGTTTCCTTTTAGACATGGTAAAATAACCAGAAGAAAGTGTGGCAGAGATGGCTGAACCCAGCCATCCTGTGCACATCTTCCTCCTGGGGGGCCTCTGAACGTGCCACCTGGCGAGTGGGAAATGGCGTTCTCTCTTCCCTGCCTTATTTTTGCCATCTTTAAACCTTAGGAACTACCCCATCTTCCATGTTCAAAGGGCCAAGATATGGTACATCTTTGTGTCGCTATTATTGACATCAGAGTAAACATTAAGTAAATTTATCTATAATAGTTTTGAGCATTTCAAAAATTTCCTAAGAAGCCAGCCAACCAGAGGCCCAGAGCAGCCTGCCAGCCTTAGCCCTCTGGCATCTCCACCGAACTAGCTCACTGTGGTGTAGACAACTGGATCATTCAAGTCTTCAGATGTCTGACTCATGGGAAGCACAAAGCAACCTTCAAAAGACCATATGGCCCTGCTGCTTAGAAAGATCAAAATACCCCTGTCCCTTTCTCTCTGTTCCCAGTCTAGAGGCTTAAATTCTAGAAGCACCAAAGTGGAAACAGACTTCCTAGTGACCCAGCACAAGGCCTGCACGGAGGACGGTTTCCACACACTGAGGGCATTGAAGACCCCCATGGGAACAACAGCTTTGTATCCCAGACACTGTTAGGATGGATAATTCCTGAAGGTTTGGAAACAGAAAGAAAGAAAACAAAATGGAATGGAAATAATTAAAGCGGGGTAAATATCGTCCTTGGCCTAAAAAGTCCTCAGTCCCATCGTCAGATCGGTGATTTATTAAATTGTTGTCCTCGTAGGTTTCTCTTCAGACTTAGAGTCTGCTTTAAATAACAGAACAGCAGTCAAGCGAATTCTGTGGTGAGGCTGGTCTCTGTGGTAAGAGTTGAAGTGCCCACGTGCGTCTGTGTGGGAGCGGTTGCTCTTAGGAAGACCACATAAAGTGGTGGCTGTGGCGTTTTAAGTCTGTGAAGACATTGGTGAACTGTGAGAGAACCTGAGGTCAGTTTTGGGTGCTGTGCCCTGTTTGGCGTCTGTCCGCGAAGCGCACAGTTCTAGGTTTGGTGAAAGGAACGCTGCATGGCTTTGAGGACAAGGGAGCACATGGGGGAGCAGAGCTCACAGCTCGGTGAAGCCCGAGGATGTCACTGTCCTTTGCTCCTGATGTCTCTCACCTTAGCCCAGCCTGGAGAAGTGGCCAGGCAGCGGGACACGGGCAGCAGTGTGCACCGTCTCTAGCAGGCTATACCGTGTGCCCCGAGCTGTGGCTCTGCAACCTAAGAGAAAGACTTGGTGACTATCCCGGAAAATTCATCCAAGCCGCACAGGACACCTGCCTTCCTGTTCGGCCTGGAGTGGTGCAGGCACCTTGTATGTTTCTGTGCACATCAGTCCAGAACATTGGCCAGGCTTCTCCCCGCCTCAGTTCCAGGAAGGGCAGAGAATCCCCTGAGACTGTCGGACACCTTCTGATCTTAGCTTCAGGAAAGAAACTGGGGGAAGATAGATCAGCTTTGTATCTGTCCAGAATGAAGTCCGTATAGAACTTGGTTAAAGGTTCCAAAGTATAACAACCCAACCCTTAAAAGTTGAACTTAAAAGCTTTCCTCTTCAAAGTGGAACCTGGGGAGGACTGTTTCCTGACATTGAGTCCCACCCTAAAGGGCAGTTCTGTGGGGCTCCTTTCCCAGCTTCCCTCGAGAGACCCCAGAGAATGGGCTGGTGAGCTGTTGGCAGAGCTCCCTTCTAGCCGCAGGACACCTCGGTTCCACCCCCAGCCTGCAGGAAAATGAGCAGAAAAGGAGCACCTTTCACCCCCATGACAGGTGGCCCATCAGGCCAGAGTGACCGTCAGTGACAACGGAGGGGGCACCACACTCATGCGCTGGTCGCTCCCCCCGAAGCTCTTGGGAAGATGGCGGCACAAAGCCAGCCTGACTCAGGCCTGCCTCCTCCTTAGGAATGCCGTCCTCCCGGTCCCCACACAGACCCCGGCAGCTTGGGCACCTCAGGATGCCCCACTGCAGCCACCTGCTCGGCCTGCCCTGACCCAAAGAGATCCCAGCCTGCCAGTGAGCTTTCCCTCCCATCTCCTCTGCCAGCCCCTCCTTAGCCTCCCGCAGCTGAGTGTTAATAAGTGACAGCTTGGAGGACACCTGAGTCCTGACAGTCACTTCACTGGGATCCCCTTTCCCAGGGTCTCGCCTCCCTTCTCAGACCTAGGCTTCTGCCTGCTGCCTGGCCAGCGCAGAGTAAGGAGGAACGGTGTCCCCAGGTTTGGAAGTGACCCTGCTGAGACTGTCCTCGGTCCCCATCACCCTGTGTGCCACGTACAGCGTCTCAGTGGCTCACAGCAGTGCGTCTCTACCAGATTGTTCGTTTGCTTTCAGGAAGAGTGTGTGTGTGTGTGTGTGTGTGTGTGTGTGTGTGTGTGTGTGTTTCTTTTTGACTGCTAGTCTTCTTTTGTGCAACTAATTTTTGACCCTTCATCCAGGATTTCACTTTGATGACTGTTAGTTGTTGGAAGATGTAGCTGCAGTCTCTGGAATGGAAATGGGGAAGTGAGAGTGTTCTCCCCGCCCCCCTTGGGTTTTTCCCCCCTCTCTCTTGTCTAAGTCTGATCTAATTCAAACACAGACATTCCATGAAGATGGCTCCGGACCAAGAAGGAGATTTCTAAATGTTAATTGCCACTGGTATTTTTAGGATTTTATTTTGAGGCTAGCATTAATGAAAAGGAATATCTAGCCATCTGCATACCCTCAAGTAGAATAATCAGACTAAGGAAGCAAACAAAAAGAACTTTGTGGGTGAAAACGAACTCCCTAATTCCAGAAGATTAAAAAGACTTCTTTAGGAGAAAATAAAATTTAGCAAAAAGGATGCCCTTCAAAATGTCAGCTATCTGGGAGGAAAGATGAGTAATGGAAATGCCAAGTTGTGACAAGGATGAGTAAGATCAGCCCTTTAAGACTGACATTTACAGAGGCCGAGGACACGTCACCACCATCCTGGTCCTTCCCCAGCAGCCCCTGAAGAGGTGAGGGGCAGTTCTAGATCCAGGTCATTATTCCCAGAATTAAGATGCAGTGATGCACTGGGCACGCCCAGGACTTCAGCATGTCCATTGTGTGTGTGTGTGTGTGTGTGTGTGTGTGTGTGTACAGGTATATTTACACTTGTGTCTTTAAATTTTGTAAGTATTTATATACTTTGTGTATGTGTGTTCCCAAGAGGATCACGATTTACTATCGCAGAAAACCCTTTGGTTAACTAGTGTTTAATGTGAGGTTTTAGTTATTTTTAGAATTTAATCTCGTCTGAGAACTTAAAAAGAAGCCCAGTTTGTACTTTTTTCATGTCCCGAAGCATTATTTGAACATACTATTGCCTTTAAAAATTTTATCCCATCTGTGACCGATGCTCCTGGCACTTTAAGCAAAACATTTTGAAGAACACCAGGCTCTCTGCGTCCCTCTTTGGCGGCTCCCTGTCCTTTGGCCGCAGTCAGGGAGGAGTCTGGGAGAAAGCTGTAGACCCTGGGCTCAGCTGGGTTCTCGCCCTGTGGTCTGTCGCGGACCTCTCCTTCGTCCTTCATCCCGCTATCCCCACCCCTCGCCCCACAGCAGAGTGTTGGCTGTGAGCCACAGGAACTCCTGCTCAGGATGGGAAAGGAGGCCCCAGATGGCCAGGGTCACGTTCCCAGCCCCTCCCGCCTTCTCCAGGGAAGCCGTGGCCCACTCTGGGGGTTAGAGTGTTCTAGCTGTCTTTCGCAGAAGCTGACTCTGTGGAGCAAGCATGATCCAGTGGGTGCTCAGTGAGTGACAGCGAGCCACTGACCTGCTGGCCCACCCTGGCCATGGCCTCTCGCGGAGATGGGTCCTTGGAAAGAGGTCCTCTCACAGGTGGGACCAGGCACCGAGAAGAGCCTCCCCCAGACCCTTCAACAGACATTTCTGTCTCTGAGGACCATGTGGATGGGCCCCTTTCCCGTTCCAGTCTCACGTTCTCTGGGGGACAGGCAGGAATGGGGAGACGGGAAGGGTCTTCTGTATGGTTTCACTTCCCGTTCACCCCGTGGCACTTTGTGGTCAAACTGCTCAACGTTAGGCTTAGAGATGTTTCAGTGTTTGTATCTTGTTGCATCTCTTTCTAGAAGATAAGCTTTTTCCTTCTCTGTAAAGATCTTTTCTCCGTTTGCCTAAGAAGATAACCTGAACTTTCCATTTAAACGGACGGTTGATGTTCTGATCGTTTTCTACGATGCTTCATTTGAATCTCATTTTGTCAGCACTACAATAAGCGTGTGGTATTTTTAAAAGTCTATATGAAATAATCATTAGTATCTTGTTCCATTAAAAAAAGAGCAGGTGCTTCCTCAGCCCTTGGCAGGCCTGTTGTTTGTCTTCTGCTGTGTGCCGGGGCCTCCTGCTGTCCCTGGCTGCACAATGACTGTCACGGGAAGGCATTGTTTGGGCTCACCTGATTTTTCTTTCCAAAATTCAATATAGATCCAGAGGTTTGGTAGCCACTATAGAAGTCTCTGCCCTGTTTCTGAAGAGCCATGTGGTTTAGTTACTAAAGGTTTATTTTTGTGCACATAATGATTCCTAGCAATGGGATGTCCGTTGCCTGTTTTCACAGTTTTAAAAGAAGCATAATGATTTAATCGTAAGCTTTTCCTATGAAGCTATTACTCATTTGTAGTGCCAGTTCCCTCTCAATAGCCCACCTGGGCTTCAGAGTCCTGCACTGCCCTAACTTGCCAGGTTTCGGGGTCTCCCTCCACCGCCTCGCAGCCGGTGCTGACTGTGTGGCGAGAGCTCCCCACGGCGGGAAGGTGGCCTCGTCTACCTTGGCAGAGCCCGAGCTTGACGGGACCTGCATTTGCTAGCACATCGTGAATGTGCTTTCTCCTTCTTCACAGAGACCCGCCATTCAGGGCTTAGGGGGTGCAGTGCTGACTCCCCCTGCCACAGTCAGCCAAAGGTAAATGGGAAGCAGCCGCCACTGGAAACGTGGGCACACGGTACCCCCAGACTTGTGGCCCAGGCTGCCTTCCTCTGCCCTCGGTGTGGCTTCGGGACTCCACAGAGGCTGCTTCGGGACTCCACAGAGGCTGCTTCGGGTTGTGCCCCGTGGCCCTCGGGTGGGGCCTCTGCTCTTGAGTACTCGGCTGCAAACATCCAGCTCCACCAAGCTCCGTATGAGGATCTCTCGGGTCTTAGTGCCTCATCCTCCCCTGACTCCTTCCTGTCCTTTTTCCTTGTCACCTTTTGCATTTCGCCGGTGACCGCAGAACCAGCTTTGCCTCACCCTCTTGGATTCTCAGACTTCAGGGAGCCACAGCACTGCACGGCTGCAGCCAGCTGTGGCCTTCCTCTTGGGCCCAGGGAAACCCTGCCAACTCTCCAGCTCAAGGTCTCTAGCCAAGCTGAAGCTTCATCAATAAGTCCTTGCAACTGCTAGAGCACAGGGCGTGAATTATGGGAAGAAGGAGAAAAGGATGTCCCCTCAGGTCGCTGTCCGCGTGGGCCTGGGGCTGGGGCCGCTGATGTCCTTTGCATTCATTAACTCTTAATCCTACAACAGCTCTGTGAGGCGGCCCCACCCTACACAAGGGATTAAGTCACAAACAATGAGGTTAACTGTCCCCAAATCCCATTGTTGGATAGTTGAGGACCCAAAATCTGAACCAAGACCCAGAGTTACCTTTCTCCTCCCGAAGGGCATCTGTCAAAATGTGGGTACCACAGTGCACACATGGAACTCAAATTGTTCCCAATTATTTTCGCTTGCTCAACCTATAATTCTGCATGGGTTTTTTTTTTTTTTTTTTTCTCTTTGCCATTCTGGGATGGATCCCAGGGCCTCATGCATGCCAGGCCAGTGCTCTGCCACCGAGCCACACCCCAGCCTTGCATGGATTATTTCTTTTCCTAAACAAAGTCACTAAGCCAGAGAAGAAGCAAATATATAAGGCCACAACTTTGTAAATTAAATGTCCATCTCTTTCCCCATCTGTTTGCACTCATCTTTCCTCTTTTGGAAGCTGTTCTACACCAGGAATTGGCAGCTCCGTCTGGCTCTTTGCTCCTTCCCCTTTGCACACAGGGAGCCTCCTACTTGCAACCCAGGAGGCTTCTCCAAATATGGCAAACGTGTCTTCAGTTCCCTGACTCCAGGGTTCCTCTCCTCCTTCTCTTCCACTGTCCCCCCCCCAGCTCCTGGCCCCATCCCGACTGTCCACCCAGCTTCCTGGGATGGGCCGTTTTCTGCCCTCAGACACCTGAGCACACTGGGAGGTTTCCCGTCTGCTCTTCTGGGCAGGGGGGTGCATGGGGGTGGCGTGTCTGCCAACGGCTCTCCCTAGGGTGGCTCAGTGTGAAAGCCATTGTGAGACCCCTGATTCTAAGTCCATCTCTCCCTAGAGGCCTTTCTCTCTGGTGGCTGCTGAGTGTCCTGAGGGCAGAGGGAGGGTATCCCTCAGGAGGTGTGCTGTGGAACTGGCCCTCAGGCCCGACACCATGCTGGGGTTCTGGGTGAGGGGCATCCAGGTAGGGGCCTGACTTTGGAGTGGATTCCTCCTCCTCCACTCTGGTCCCCAGCCCTGGGGGAGCCGCAAGGGCCCTCCACCTGCAGCGTCTTCCTCTGTAAACAGAACTAGTACCCGCTGCAGGGACTCAGTGAGGCGGAGCCTCGGCACTCAGCTGGAGCTCCTTCTCACTGACCCTCAGCAAGTGGCAGACCTCTTGGTCTTCTTCCCAGGCTCTGCCATGGTGGACTTCCTCATGGTCACAAGCCCCAAGTCAGGCTGTTTGGGCTGTTGGGGGGAACAACCCCGTAGTTAAACCTACCTTTGAAATGCCTAAATGAGATGTTTTAGACATTAGTTCTTTCTGAAATTTTGACAGAGAAAAACAACATAATTGTGTTGTACCTTTGTGTGGGAATGGTTTGTACATGTTTTTATTAAATATCTAGGATTAGGGCTCTACAGAAACATCTCTCTATCCTGAGAATGACCTGGGTAGATGAGAATGTCAGCTTGCATCCTGATTTTAGCAATTTATACATCACTGTGCTGAGCAAGCACTGATAGCATCACGTTGTTTATTTTGGTTGAAGAAAAAAATTTGCTAAGGAGAAACACATTTTACCTCCACTGACCTAGGACGTTCTAGTGAGAGAGCCAAGAGTTCTCCTGCCTGCTAGTGCCCCAGATGAGTTCCGAATGTCTTGACTGCCACTTGAAGGAGGTATGGCACACTGAGAAATCCTTCCTGTCTCCACCCTCTCGCTCCTGTAAGCAGGTTGGAGGGTCCGGAGCCCCCTCATGCCTGGGCTGTTCCAATTCCCTCTTGATGGCACAGGAGGCTCCGCCCCTGGGGTACCTGTTCATGTGCCAATCACAAGTCATGGTGCGACAGAATCCCAGATGGTCCAATTTAAGGTTTTTTCCGACTTTACTTTGGTGTAAGGCGATGTCACATTCAGTAGAAACCACACTTTGGATTTTTATTTTTTGCCTTTTCCTGGGCAGGGCAGTGTGGTGGGTTCCTTTCTGATGCTTCCGCATGGTGCCGGCTCTGGGTCAGCCTTGTGGTCCCAAGGGGAAGCAACAGGCACTACAGAGTATTGTATGGCAGAGATTTGGGGTGCAAATGCTCACTCCTTACACAAGACCGTCAACACTTTAGTACAAACAGGCTCTGCTAGGTGATTTCGTCTGTGGGAAAGCTTTCAGAATGACCCCCAGGGCCAGCTCCTTGGAGAACCACCCATCTCCTACCGTGGGCCGTGGAGAAGTTCTTTACAGAGAGCTGAACTGGCAAAAGCAGGGCCAGGGAAGCACGCTGAGCAAGGGCCAGGGTCTCAACGCGCCCCGTGGCAGCCTCGCAGCCCGTGGCTTTGTTCAGACAGTCTGCTCACCTTGCTGTGCACTTCAGTGGGCCTTTCTGGTAAGCACAAGAGCAGCAGCAGGTGCTGCCTGCCAGTGTCTCTCCCGTTAGCACCCAAAACCCGCTCAGAAAGAACGAGTGAGCAGACAGGGCTCACAGAACTCCACAGAGGTGAGGCCTTAAAACCACAAGGACACGAAAGGCACAGGGCCTCGCCCTGGTGCCTGGGAGCTGGCTGTGGAGTCAGGAAGTTCAGAGGCTTCGTCGGACTCTGCCTTGTCATTGTTTAGTGTTTTCCGCTGCCGGTGCTAGAAATGAGATGCAAGCATCTTTAATTTCAGCCTTGTTTATACAGGTTAAATATCAGGGATTTGCTCATCACAGTGTTTGCAAGTAAAACACAAGTGTAAGGAAATGCAGAGAAAGACAGGAAGTTTTATCAAAAAAATAGTTATGGAACAAATTGAGAGAATTATAGATCTGGTCAAATTTACAACAGTAAATTCCACTTCTCATTTGGGGGAACTGAGGCCTGTCATGATCTAGGGACTCATCCACAGTCTCGCGTAACAGAATGAGGCCCCTACTCAGTCATACCCCAGGAGATTCCCCAGGATAGAAAAAAGTATGAAAGCTCTACCAAACCAGGAAGCCTTTTAAAGTTGATAGAAAGAGCTGGGAAAACAATAGCTCAAGTGAATTGATCCCAAGAAACAGAAATAATCAGTAAGATCTGCTTTAGGAGGGAATAAGTGAAGGAAAGGGCATGTGTGGACATTGATACTAAAGGCAAGCCAGGAGCACATGCCTACAATCCCCGCAGCCCAGGAGCCTGAGGCAGGAGGATCAAAGGTTCAAAGCCAGCCTCAGCAACTTAACAAGACCCTTTCTCAAAATAAAATATCAAAAGGGCTAGGGACATGGCTCAGTAGTTAAGTGCCCCCAGTACCAAAAACAACAACAACAACAAAACACCCAGCGTATGCTTCCTGAACACAGCCTCTTCTACAGAGAGTACTTGAATGTCATTTAGGAAGAAAAAACTCATCAAATGTCCAGGAAAAACACTCCCACTCTGACCTGCTGCCCTTCGGTGCCCTTCCCCTCCATGGTGTGACAGTGAGACCCCCGTCCCAGATCGTATTGGAAAGCTGTGCCGATCTCGGCAGACAGCCCAGGAAGCAGGCCATGATATGGGGCTCTCCCCGCTCACCTCCAAGTCTGCGGGGAGGTGAGGGAGGACAGCCTTTGGCCCAGAGTGCTGATGCCGGCCGGAGTCATCAGAACAAGTGGGCCTCTGTCCCCCGGGCTTCCTGCCCCAGCTCCAGGTCCCCGCAGGCAGCCAGGGTGGCTGTGGCACTGTGTATGATTGGGGGAGCCCACCCCACTCTCAGTGCAGCATGCAGCTATCGTAGTTCCGTTTTGCTACAAGTTGTTGTTCATTTCTTTGCCTAGTTGATAAGTTAAATGTCATCATAGTGCTAGGATGCAGGAAGCCACGTCAGGGTGGCTGTCCTTGGGATGGTGGACAGTCCTCGGGATGGTGGACAGTCCTCGGGACGGTGGACAGACGTGCACATTGTTCCGTGTGCCTGTGAATGCCACCTGCAGCCCTCCTGAGCCACAGCACCTCACCATCCCCAGGCCTCCCTGCCTTTTCCAAGTGTCTCCAAGAGACACTTTGTGCTGCAGTTAACCCTTAGCAGTGGGGTCCTCCCTTGTCACCCAGCCCATCGAGCTGCAGAGCCCTTGGCCCCTCACCTGCCTCACACCTTGTGTGGGAGCACATTCATACCAAATGTCCCCGGAAAGCACAGCCTTCCAGCCTCTGCCCAGCAGGGAGAACTCTGCCCTGTGAGGCTTGTCACCCACGAGAGTCCCTAAGAGGAGAAAAGAAGTCTTTGGGGATGCTTTTGTTTCGGGGGGAAGTAGACAAACCATTTTTATTACTCGGGTCTTTTTCTTTCCAGATTGGAGGAATTTTCTCTTGCACGTGAGATATAAGTATCATTTCTTATTTTATAGGGGAGTTTTTTAAAGGAACTTTTCCTATGCTTTGCCTAAGCCATAGTCGTTATAGCCACTTGTCTGTATGGTTTTTACTGCTTTAAATTATATATTTAAATTTTAAGTATTAATGTTTTAAATATGTTCCCATTTGGTCATTGCTACCTCGTTAGATTCCCACCTCACCTTAGAGTAAACAGTTACCTGTGCGCACACACACGTATTTGAAGAATGCAGAACTTTTTATCACCAGTGTTCAGACAAGAGGGAGGTGAGGAGGCGTGCTAGAGAGCCCGTGTTGAACCCAGAATTCCTGGCTCCCTCCCTCGCCCCACCCCGACTCTTGAGTACACATCTGGATAAGGTGGATTTCTTCAGATTGATACCTTTAAACTTACAACACTACAAGCTCTGTGGAGAAGCAGACAATCAGTAACCAGTTCATTAAAAGCCACAGATAGCAGCTGAGCCTGTATGTCGCCTTCGGGTTATGTGAGCGCTGGATTAGTGATTGTTCCAGCACAGCTGAGCACCAGGTATCAGTGAGCTGTGACAGACTCACAGCTCAAGTCCCAGATAACCATCTTCCCCTCTATCCACATGGGATCTGTGTTCAGAAATCCCCCTGTTAGTTCAAAGATCGACCTTGCCCCCAGTGGGGGACATCCACCTCAGCCCTGTCCAGGGTTCCTGAAACGAAGCGTGCACTCCCCGAGCATATAGCACACCATTGTCTTACTATTAATTGATTCTATACTTACCCAATACTGAGATTCTCTACCATCGCTTCTGGGTTTTAATTTTTGCCAGGAGCTAGATAGGTGCCTTGGTTCTTAGATATTTCAGTGGGATAAATTTGCACTGGAATCAGTGTTTTCTATCACTGAATTTTTATGGTTGCTGTATATGATAGCAGATTCATTTGCATCCTGCTGTTGGACAACCACTCTCCTAGGATCACAAAATAGAAGTGGTTTAGCTAGTCAAAAGGCTTCCATTCACTAGATCATGCATATTTGCACCAGATCAATCCGTGACTGAGCCTTCTCTGCGTTCCCCACATCTTCAGACATGGCAGTCGCAGTGTCGTAGCATATCCCAGGACATTTCCTCACAGCAGCTGCATAGTGCATTAGCATCCCATTGAAGAACCAAATGGAATAAGTTCTTCCCATAGCACGCTCTAGAAGATTTAAGAGGGAGAGAAGAGACTCAAGTCTTCATAGAACAATGAGCACCCTCCTCCCCCGCTTCCCCAGGAGAACCTGTGAATCAGCCCTGCAGATGAATAAGCAGTGAAGCAGGTGCTGCAGACTGTAGGACGTGATCATCTTTTTCCTTAGATACTTCACAAATAAAACAGTGCGAGTGCCCAGCAACTCCGTGCATGACTGTTTCCAAATGAGCTGTGCAAAGTAAATACAGGGACACATAAAATATACAATGTCACACAAAGAAAATGCTACTTCTAACAATCATGCTAAATGATTTTTTTTAAATTGACCCAATTATAAAAGAAGGGGTTTTCATAGGAGAAATAGCAGCAACAAAAATTCCTCCCTGTTTCCAACCCTACACCACTCCAGCTGCCTGGCCTGAATGAATAATCCATCTTACCTGCAGTTTTTTTCAATGAGGTCAACAATGTTACATCACATTTTCCCTATTTGAAGTGTACTCTTTGGATAACAGAAAAATGATCTGCGGATCATTTTTTCAACAACTCATACTCAGCTTAGGGTACTAGGTTTCCATTTGTCGTAACCCGAGGAGAGAAGGTTCAGAGTGGAGGTTGGCTGTCTTTTTTTTTTTTTTTTTTTTTTTTTTTTTTTTTTTTTTTAAAGAGAGAGGATGTTTTTTTTTTTTTTTTTTTTTTTTTTTTTTTTTTTTTTTTTTTTTTTTTAAAGAGAGAGTGAGAGAGAGGGACAGAGAGAGAGAGAGAGAGAGAGAGAATTTTAACATTTATTTATTTTTTCTTAGTTCTCGGCGGACACAACATCTTTGTTGGTATATGGTGCTGCTGAGGATCGAACCCGGGCCGCACGCATGCTAGGCGAGCGCGCTACCGCTTGAGCCACCTCCCCAGCCCCGAGGTTGGCTGTCTTGTTGTGTTGTTGATATTGTGTAAAACACACAGAGTTGCACTGATGATCTTATCTAATTTCAACCACAAGATTTTAGCTGAGGATCCACTCGACTGGCTCTTATAAATATCACTTTGGATGCTCCACAGAAACCTACCCTTCACTTGAACTTGTGGAAAGGAGTGGTGCTGCCCACTTCTGGGTCAGGACACTTCCCTTTCCCAGCATGGGAAGGTGGTCTCAAGTCAGGTCCAGAAAAACAGGGGAACCTCACTGTGAAGAGTGTGTGCTTAGCCGACACACTGATCACGTGACTCGTGGGGGATAGAGGAAGAGGGAGAAGAAGTGTTGTTTCTGGACTGGAAGCTAATAGTTTGCAAATCTTACTCTAGCATTTATGATTCAGAAATGAATCCACTGTGGTTTTGATAAATGCCAGCATGCCACAGTGCGGTTGTGGTTTTGAAGGCCACATTCACAGGCTTCCATGGAGTCAAAAATTGATATTTTCCCTTTTGGAGTTTTAGATTGTACAGTTATAGAAGCATAATAAACCAAGAAGTTATAGAGGAGTATATAGAAGACCAGGAAGGAATTCTAGAAATACCTGCCACCTTGATGGCTCATCCATTCTTTTTTTTTTTTTTTTGAACTGGTGATTGAACCAGGGCTACTTTATCACTGAGCCATATCCCAGCCCTTTCACTAAGTTGGTTAGGGCCTTGCTAATTTGCTGAGGCTGGCCTTGAACTTGCAATCCCCCTGCCTCAGCCCTCAAGTCTCTGGGAACGTAAGCATGAGCCACTGTGCCCAATCTTCAGCTGTTCTTGGTTACCTAAGGGAACTTTGACACCTACTGAAACCAGGGAAAGGCCAGGCAAACTCTGACATCCCCTTCAGCCATTGAGTTCCAAGATTCCACCTCGCACAGCACCCCTGTCCCAGGGAGTTCAGCCCCTCTTCAGCTCTCAGGACTGCTCAGGTGCCCTGCTCTCCAGCAGGTGGCTCGTTCACACTCACCTGGGAAGTCACACCCCAGCTATGAAGGTCGCTCCCCGTTGCCTGAGCCAGCAGCTCTCTGGTATTGGTGTGGCTCCCACCTGCTCCTCTCCACATCTCTTATTCTACATTCTGCCCAAGTCCTTCTTCTCAGGATGCCCCTCTGCCTGCCTTCCCCTCTGTGCCTGCAGCCCTGGGGCAGGTGACAGTTCTGCCCCTGCTGTTCTGTGAGCTGGAGGAGGTAGTGATGCCTGCCCACACTGCAGCCAGTGTTGAGGAGCCCCAAACAAGCTGGGTCATCCACGGGCCACCAAACGAGACCTGGGAAGCATTTGAGAAGAAAGGGCCCGGAGGTGCTACCAGAGGCAGCAAGCAGTGTTCACAACTGGCAGGAAGGCACGCAGATGATGAACCCCAAAACCAAGAGCAGAACTAAAGGTCTCAGCACCTGGGCCATCCCGTGGGGGGAGTGCCCACCCGCAGCGGTTGCTGAGTAAGCACAGCAGTGCTGGTAACTGGTGGTGGTCACAGTAGGTGGAGCACTGTAAGTGACATTTGGTATTCCCAGGGCCCTCGTGGGAGGGTCTCCACACGAGCAGCAGCAGCAGGGAGCCCTGTTCAACTTGGGAGCAAACCCAGCTGCCCTTGGTGTGGGAATCTTGAAGGGGTTCTGATGCTTGGTCACATTTGGGAACAACCCCTGTATTCTTGCTGTGAGAAGAGACATGAGTGTCCCCCCAGTCAGATGTGGCACGGTGAGCGTGGCATGGATGCTGGGGGACCACCCCCGGGCCTGTGCTCCGTGGTCTCTGGCTGCAGGTGTTGGCTCTGCCTTAGTGTCTTTCATCCTTCCTTTATCGGCAAAGAAAGGCAAAGAAAGTGAGAAAGGTCACTCCCAGGTTGGAGTGGGGCTCAGAACCGCAGTCAATCAGGCGATCGGCGTGCCTCGGAAGGTATATCATGAGGGCATTATCGTCCCCTTCACTCCACAAGCCTAAGCTGAGCACCTGCAGAGTCCTCGGGGAAAGGGTGAGTGAGGTTTTACCCCCGAGACGACCGGGTCTCAGCCATCGCAGAAGGATGTGCTAAAGCCACGGGGTGGCCTTCTGAGTGCAGGGCTTCTAGAAAAGGGTCCATTGAAAATGCCCAAGGTTGGGTGTTCAACAGGGACCCCCGCACCCAGAAAACACCCTCAGTGGACAGGAGTGCTGGGAGTCAGCCTGTGATGGCCGGAGCCCCAGCTGCTCTGGGCCTTGAGAATGGCATCGGAGTCCAGTGACAGCAGGGCCCCACCTGGCAGCAGACTGGGCTTCCAGCTGTGTCGCCCCATGTCAGGAGAGCGTCTGAAATGGGGGGGCTGCTCCCCAGGGAAGCCAGGTGTCGGCCTCGCTCACCGCCCTGCCCGCTGCCTGGCAGTCCCCCCGGGGCTGGGAGGGAGCCGCCTGGCTGCTGCGCCACCCAGCTGGACAGGGGCAGAGGCAACCGCAGCCCAGACAGAGCCCTGCGTGCCTTTCTAAGTATAGGTGGCTTCCGGGATTTCGGTTTGGGTTGTTCTGAACACGTCAGCAGGGACTCAGAGGCCAGCAAGAGGCCGAGTAAGTGACCTCCTGGCCACAGCGTCACCACGTCACCACCTATGAAGGCAGGTCTGGGGCTCCTCCCTCCTGGCCGCCTGCCGCTGGGCCCTGCAGAGTGCTGACCCTGTTCCTCATGCTCCAGACTCAGCTCAGGGCCGCCTGCTGTAGGAAGCAAAGTTCTCGGGGTGACGGGGGCGTCTGCCCTGCTCATTCTCACCTGCAGCTCAAACGTGCATGCTCTGGGCTGAGCGTGAAGCCTTCCTGTTGATTGCAGGACCAAAATAGACTTTTCGGAAGTGAATGTTATTTTAAGGAAACTGGACAGTACAGCCTTTATGACAAAACACCAAACATGGTCAAGGAGAACACTGAGGGCCAAGGTCCCACTTAATAGCTTGAGTCCAGTAGGACTCCTAAGTCTGTACCTCATGGGTCAGACGTAAGCTGTAAGGTACTAAGTAGTTCCACGCTGCGCGAAGCCCTCGAGCACGGCTTGGTAACAGCCTGGCCACCAGCACATCCTCGCGGGGAGAAGTCCTGGGCGCAGCCTGCTGGCCTCCTCCAGGAGGCGGGAGCCCAGATCTCCGGGCAGCGGGAGCCGGGTGTGTCTGGGGCTGCAGACACTACTGGAAAAGGGAAGGTTCTGGGACTCCTGGCCCGCAGCCTCTCTGCTGCCCAAACTTCAAGATTTATTTCCACTTGTTGAATGGGAAAGAGAACCAGCCCTGTGCTCCGTCATGCTCCCTACTGCTGCCACACTTCTGGAGCCCAGAGTAAGATGAACACAGCCAGAAGGAATGTGTTCACAGAAGGGCAGTTGTATCCATCAGAGCAGTGCGTCTTGACTTTAAACACTGCCCTTGGTGTCAAAGCTTCCGAGTGATGAGTCAGCAGAAGCACGTGGTCCCTCGCCAAGCCCAGGTCTGGAGACTCCACTCTCAGTTCTGCTGGGGTGACGCCAGACTCCCTTACGCAGAGCTTGAGGGGCAGCTCAGGTGCAGCACGGGAGCATGACGGAGACGGACCGCATTGCCACATTGCAGAGGTCTGCTCACCAGGCTTCCCGACCCCCCAGACTCCCAGAGGACCCACTTTCATGTGCTCCTGCAGGCCACCTGATCCCACTATCTCTCCTGGGCTCCTTGGGCACCACCTGCTCTCAGCTTACCTGTGGCTGCAGCTCTGGCTGTGGCCGTGGCCCTGTGGTTCCCCACCAGTCTCCCATGACCAGATGGCCCACCTCGCTCTTGCTGAGAGCTGACTCCAGGCCCACCCTCCCTGTGCACATCGCACCACTCATTCAGAACATCCCTCCAGACCAGCTCCCAGGGACTTAGAGTGCCTTAGGCCCCGTCACCACCAGCATGTCTGCACCTCACTGCACACCACACCTGCAGAGCTGGGCACATGTGCAGTTTGGAGTGAATCCACTCTTCCCAATTTAAGTGACGCCCCATAGTAATGAGCAATAGCAGCAAAGGTGGACACCAGACACCTCATGGTCACCATCGGCCTGTAGGAGGTGACTCAGAGTGGGCCTACCAGCCTCCCCACTGCAGGGAGGATGCCAGGAGAAGGGCCAGGACCTGTCCTCCTGGGTGTGCTCAGGTCTCCAGGGTTGGAGCCGCAGGGAGAAGCCCGACCCCAGGAACAGGCTCCCACTTGTGCTGCTCCTGGGTCTGGCCCCTTCACCTCCAGCTTAGAGATGCGCTAGTGCACTTGCGTGGCGCCCTGTGTTGTTTATTGTGTTGGGTTTTTTTTGTCTTAAACATTTCTAATGTTAAAAATTTTTTAATCACTTGCTCCTTCTCTCTTACTCCCCTGTCAAATATAATTAAACCCGTTTAGTAAATGCATTTTAGTGAAAGGTGTTCTACCCGGTGCTTGGCTAAGCCAGTTCAGTTCTACTAACTATCTAGTTGACTTCAGTGGGGGTAGTTTGAAAAACAATCAGAGGACTTTGTTGGGGTTGGATTCTCATTCATTCATTCAAAATGTGTGTACGAGTGTGTCCCGGACACTCGGCAGGGTGCAGGGATGTCAGTCTCCTTTCAGTGCCCTGTGAATGGGGAAGTGTAGAGAGACTCCCTTCCCTGGGGACTTCGAGATCTCACCCCAGCACATGCGGAGCAGGGCTCCTGAGGCCAGATGGGAATCCCAGGGAGATTTCCAGGGAAGGTGGCTGCATCCCTGTTCCCGGGTTCCCAAAGGCTACGCAGTGACCCAGCACAGGTAACTCTGTGGTGGAGCTGCAGGGACCCTGGCCGTCCTCATCCCAGCGCTGGGATGAGGAGAGCCACGGAGGCCCACGTGGCCTTCACCAGCCTACACAGGCAAGGGTCAGGGTTATCCAGATTCTCCTCGTGAGCTGACACCATCTGGCCCCGTTTCCAAGCTCTGAAGCAGGAACTCCAGCTCTGCGCTTTCTAAGTTCACGTTGACCTCGGCGTGGTCCCTCCGTGGGGCGGTTGAAGGCTGTCCTTGGGGGACTGGGAAGTGCATTCTCACGCCCTGTGACTCCACTGATGCTGATTCTCAATAGCGCATTCTCAGGATGCTCTCTCCAGGGGATCCACAGGACAGGGCTGTGTGCCTGAGAAACCACAGCGCAGCCTGCTCTGAGCGCTGAGCAGCCCCGCCCCGCAGGGCGCGGCCCGGGAGCCCCCATTCCCATGTGGCTCCAGTGTTTGGAATTATTATTACCAGATTTGAACTTAACCTTGATTTTTTATGTAGAAGACTGTTTTCTAGACAAATATAAAGTGGAAGCTACTTCATTTGTATCTGACTTGTCTTCTTAAACTCTTTATTCAGTTATTTGAGTCACAATTATGGGTCCTCATTCCTAAGAGGAATGGGGTCAAAACTTCTCTAGGATAATTCCCCATTCACAGAAAAATGTGCTCCCTTTCAGCAGTGCTTTGGTTGATTTGTGAGTTCACTTTTATTTGGGTTTGGCTTTGGGGAGTTGTTGGACACTGCTTCTAGGATGCTGCAGGGTGCAGGAGCCCACTCCTGTCTCAAACGCACATCTGGAGGAAATAACCGCGAAGTCTACACTCTGTGAGCCCCCTGCCACTTTGCAAGAGTGTGACTTGAGGTAGCAAGAGAAGCCTCCACTTCCAAATTAGCAAATGGCGACAATCAGAAGAGCCTTCCTGACGGGGGTGCCAGACTGGATCATTCCTGAGGGGCCTACACTCCTGTTCTGCGGTGTCTGTTGTTATCTCACGGTGAGCCGCAGAGGAGTCAATGATGTTAATGATTGTCCAGTGAAAGAATCCCAGATAACTAGCAATGCATTCCCTGTCTGGATCATGAAGGATGCCTTTGAAGAAGCAATGGATGGTGGAGAGCTCAGGTCTGGAGCCAGGTAGACCTTTCTTTGAGTGGGCTCTGTCACCTCCAGCCAGGGGCCTTGGTCAAGGCTAACCTCTGGGGGGCTCAGGGTCTAATTCTGCTGTTGATGCAACAATAACAGCTTGCTTACTTGCAATGTTGCTTTAGGAATTAGAGGTGGAGGAAGGCATCTCTGGCATCTGGTAGGTGACGTGCGTGACAGTTGTCCCTTCAGGCGTTCACTAGGGAGCCTCCGCCTGTGTGGGGAGGGGCGGCTCCACTCCACAGCCCCCGAGGACTGACGGGTGGCTCTCTTGAGTTGGTGATGTGTGCCTTGAATTCCTTAGTTCTCCTCCGACTCCCACTTGGCTCAGCACCTCTTAGGCATCTCTTCTGGAAACTTCTCTCCTCTTGTTCCCATGTGTCCCCTTCTCTCCCGTGGTGAGTTTGGAGGGAGTGGAAACAGGTCCAATTTTCAACAGCAAACTGCAGCCGAGGAAGAGCTTCTAGAAGAAAGAGGTTGAAGTTAATGGTACCAACAGGCAGGATTAACACTGAGAGAGTTCACAGGTAGAAAAGAACCTGGGGGAAACACGTCTGTCAGTGCCCCAACACAGAACGGGCAGTACCAAGGACCCATTTGGGGAATTCTAAGGTATCGATTTTGTTACTCTCCAGCCTAGTTCCAAAAGAATGTGGTTCATTTCTCTCCAAGGTGCAGGGGAGAGGACAGTTTCCAGAGAGGAGAGGACCAGGACAGGACATTCAGAGTCGGGAACAAGAGGGATGAGGGTAGATGAGAGGGAAGGGAAGAAGAGAAGGTCGCAGCCAAGGTCACAGAGCTGCAGGGCTCTTCCAGGCCCTCCGTGTGTGTCCTCTGAGCATGTGAAAAATGCCTGTGAATTTTTCACCCAAAAATGTATTGTGCAGCAGGCATCCCCTACCCCGCAGAAAGACCATATTAGTACAAGGCCTATCTCTTTCCTGTTTCCCCGGGGATGCCTGAGAATCCCTGGCCTGAGAATCCCCCGAGGTCGCTCCTGTCCTTCCCACCCCCTCGTCCAGTTGTGGTCAGGAATCCTTATTGGATATTTCCTGCCCTGGAAACTTCTGCTCTTCTCTGGGCCTCCACGGCATCCTGTCCTCTAGGTGCCCATCAGGTCCCAGCAGGAAGGATCCATTCCGTTCCAGAAGGCGAAGAACGGAAGGAATGGCCATACAGGCCTCTGAGTCCAGGGACGGGGCCAGTTTCCACCCTCCATGTGAGCACTCTGGCTAGGAGAGTCTCCCTCTTTCCAGGGTGTGAGGATTTGGGGTAGTGAGGAGAGAGAGCTCCACATGGGGATGAAGTACCCAGAGGGAACTGAGTGCTGCCTGGGGGCCTCCCCCACCCGGTGCTGCAGGCCGAGGTGGGTGCCTCCCCAGCAGGAGCCAGCGCCTAGAAACACGAGGTCAAGGGCATGCATGGGTTTCCCTGCTTCGTTTCTCTCGTTTTAAAGACTGTTCAAGAGGAAAGGAAAATTAAAATATCAACCTAGAGCTTCCACCAGCCTAACTTCTTAGTGCTAAATCACTCTCCAACCCAAAAATCGTTCCCAAAGCTTACAGCTTAGAAGTGGCCATGCTTGTACGAGACATTACGTTCAGATTACTGTTTCTAGGAGTGCAGTAGGATATCACGTAAGCCTCTGCAAATAGAAGTGGTTTTTCTGTTGAGGTGTATTTCAATTCTCTGGGTGACAATAGGTTTTTAAAACTGGCTTCTAATTCCTCATTGTTCACTTATACTTTGCATGGAACTTGAGATGGTTTCCAGAGAACCCCAAACACCTTCTGTTATGTGACTCACATACATTGAGGATCAAAATGTCTTTTCCCAAAACCTCACGGCCTCACGGCGGGAGCCTTCCACAGAATGTGCGCTGCTCACCCCACCCACCCATTAGTTTCAGGGGAGGAGGGGTCTCCTCGGTTGGGAAGGGACAGATATTGAGCTTGGGGACAGGAAGAGACCAAGAAAGCCCCGGGAATCAAGGGTGGACAGCCGGGGAAGGTGCACGCGGGTGGGCTGTGGACAGGGTCCCGGTGCCAGCCAGATGTGGCCCTTGTCCCCTCACTTCACAGACGTGTGCTGAGACCTGCTCACGGGGAGCGCAGGCTGGCGTCTTGGAGCGCAGTTCCGTTGTGTGGTCGGGAGTCGGCCAGTGAGTGAGTCGGAGGGGCCGTGCCAGTTGTGTGGACTCCATGAGGGAGTCTGGAAGGTGTTCCGGGGAAGGAGAGTTGAACAGGGAGTAGCAGGGGAGCCCAAGTGCCAAAGCAGAGAGAGAGCAGCTCTCCAGACAGAGGGGACCCTGCGCTGCGAGGACTAGAAGGCCAGCACCTGCTGAGCCTGCGTGGGGAGACAGGATGAGCAGGCGGTGCAGCAGCACTCCTGGGTCAGCAGTACCCCGTGTCCTGGAGCGAGTGCCTCACAGGTGCCACTCCCAGCATCGCCCCAGACCAAAGGAGCCCAGCCCAGGCGTGCCAACCTGTCGGCATATCAGTGCACACACAGTAGTAAGAATGTCCTTCATATGGTGCTGGGGACTGAAGGCAGAGCCTGTGCTTGCCCAGCATGCACGCCCACTGAGCTTCACCCAGCCACAGGAACGTTCTGGATGATAACTGCTTTCTCAGTCAGTCTGGCCAACGTTCAGCGGGTTGTTCTCGCCTTGCTCTTGGCCACGTCTCGGTCAGCCTCACTTCCAGAGCTGCTGGTGGGGAGGCGTCTGTCACCGCTGATGAACGGCTTGTCTCTGCCGGGCAGGACGAGGGACATCATCTAATGCAGGGAACATCCAGCACAGGAGCTGCCGCCCCACCGTGCTCCTGGTGCCGACCTGGCGTCCGCCTCCGCCGTCCCTCCTCCCCCGCTGTCCCTCCTCCCCCGTGGCTTGCTGGCATAGACCTGGGTGTCAATTGACAGCTGATTCAAAGACAAGTTTGTAAAAAGATGTCATGGAGTCTGCAGACACATGCCGACCACCCACAGCTGTTGCTGGAAGCACCTGGAAGAGGCTGCTGCAGGGCGTCCAGAGGCCCCAGTGGCTGGACCCCGCAGCCTCCACTTGCTACAGTGGCTGTTCCCCTCCACAGGGTTAGCATGGGAAGTGGGGAGTGGACAGGTGTCCTCCAGGGATGTCAAGTCAGTAAGTGAGATGCCAGTCAGGTGTGGCCAGCGTTGTCCCAGGTGCCTCTGATGGGCAGCCCCAGAGCCCAGGGGTCATCTCCCAGTGAGTCCAGTGGCAGCCGCTTTCCCTCCGTGTAGGAAAGAGCCGCTCTTCCTTCCACTGAGCACTTTCTAGGAGGTTACACGAAAGAGAAATCTTTAAAGCAGTGGGTCCCTGGCTGTGAGACCCGCCCGGGGCGGGATGCCAGGAAGGTGCCAGCCACTCAGTGCCTGCCAGTCTGCCTGCCTGTCTCTCCCTCCCCACTCCCTTCTCTCCTGGCTCTGCAAAGTTCACGGGAGCGTGACACTTGCCTCTCCTATTTCACTTCGCTGCCCTAGACGCAGTCGTGATGTTTAACTGAATATAACATTTTGTTTATAATTAAAACTTTCTCCAAAAAAATCTCTTGCTATCTATGCCTTTGATGCAGCTGTGGAAGTTAGCCATGGTTTTTCGTTTCTTTGTTTGATATGAGGGTCTCTCTGTGTTGCCCAGGCTGGCCTCAAACTCCTGGGCTCAGGGATCCTCCTGCCGCAGCCTCGCGAGTACCTGGGACCGGAAGTGCACACCACTTATGTTGAGGAAGTCAAAGGACGGCTAAAATAAGTTACATATACTCTTTGCTCCTTTTGATTATTTTAAAATAGACTTTATTTTTTAGAATAAGTTTATATTTACATAAAAATATCGTTCAGGAGGTACAGAGAGCTCTCATACGCCCCTCACCACCCCTGCCCCTGAATTCTCCTCAGCATGCAGCCATGGTCACCACTCCTGGCCTGTGGCGTGGACCGTCCACTACACCTAAAGTAGGGTCGGCCTTCGGAGGTTGAGGAGTTTTAATGCCACCCCAGAGCTCGCGCAAACACTTGGAAGGTACTCTGTGCTGAAGCAAGAGGGTCACAGTGGTCTCACTCGACACGTGTTGGAGACGGGAAGCCGCCCCCAAGTCCCTGTGCTCCCTAGTAGCTCTCCCTGGGGAACTGCCCTTGACCCTCTGGGGCAGGGGGTTCTGTATGCTCCCAGAGTGAGGAAGGGGGGACCAGCATGAAGCCTGTGAGGAGAGGACACCTGTCACTGGAGTGCCACTAACCCACCCTTTGTTTTAATATTGCTAATAATCTCCAAACGGTGCGCACTGAACTCCTGGTGTGTCAATTCCCTTCTAAAGTCAAGCCATGGGGCTCACTCTCTCAGAACGATTGCTGCCCCTCTTACCCTGTGAGGGAAGATTCACAGGTGATTTCCAGCCCTTAGTAATTCAGGAAGAGTCAGCAGTGATCGGGGGTCACCGTGTCCTTATTGTGAGGACCGAAGCCCTGCCTTCTTTCCAGTCTGCAAACTGTCGGGCACGTCTAACCACGGGCACAGGCCTCTCCAGAAGTAGGTCTGGCGACTGCCCACCTGTGCCTTCATGCCGTCGGAAGCCAGTGCCTCTGCACTCCACAGGCGTGGGCTGCCGGCCCTCCTGAGGCCCGGTTTTCAGAGCCATGAGGAATGCCAGCTGCTCGCAGCCTTACCATCCTTGGTCATGATGTTGTCCAGCTGGAGCTGGCCTGCCAAGACCCGATGCAGCCCCGACAACGTGACACGGCAGTCGTTTGCAAAGCCTCCTTGGGCCGACTGTTGACCCACCCCCATTGATGTCTGGCTGAAGATAAGTTTTACAGGCCGTTTACTTACAAGTGCGTCAGGAGAGTCTTGGACGTCGCCACTGCTGTTCTGCCAAATGCAACCCACAGAGACGTGACCGTGCGGCCCGGAACCAGAGAGGCCCTCCCAGGGCTGCGCCAGCACTTCCCCTGGTTCTGACACCCCGTCCTTCAAAAGGGGCCTTGGGTTTCAGGTTTTGGTATCCGTGGGCCTGATGAGGGAGAAAATCCACCAGAAAAGCACGATAAAAATGAACTGTATTTCTTCTTTCCACTTAGAGATGGATGCATGTTTTCCATTAATAAACTATTGAACTTTTTTTTCACCTTTTAAGAACGTCGTAGGTGGCATATTTCACAATCTTAGCAAGGCAGACATTTTTGGAGTCCATCAAAACTGGAGGCCAGCAGTACTAGCTCCGAGCTGGATGGCCACTGGCCATGTAGCAGAAGGAGCCTTGTGAACTGCAGCAGGCGGTGACCTGCGGCGATTGTGTCAGCTCCATGGGGATGAATGGTCCTTTGTGGGGTGGAGAGGAGGGAGTGGGTTGGAGTGGGGCAGAAGAGGCATCCGCTCTGCATTTGGAAGCCACGAGAGGACACCGAGAGGCTTTTCCACCATGTTTTCAAATTTGCAAACTTACACTTGCTGCTTTGAATCCAAGTTTTAGAAATTCTCTGGTTCAGCTTACTGACCCTCTAATGATTTGCAAAGATGTGTGGGTATTTGCCTGAACGCAGCTGTGTCACACGTGAGAAAGAAGTGACCCATCCTGGGAAAACTGACAGACCCATGCAGCCCGCAGAACGCGGCTCCCCAGGACATGGAGGGTTTTCAAGGCTTGGAAGTTGTTTTAGAAAAGCACAGAATCCGAGTCAAGATCAGAGTCGTCATTTTGCTGCTGTGGCTCCCCTTCTTGTCCCTTCTCCTCCTCGGCCATTTCTGTGCCACTTTTGCGTCCTGCTCTGTGGAAAAAGACACAGTGTGAAGTGCCCTTATTCAAGCACAACTAAAAATAACACAATGCACATCTACCACGAGGAACTGGTAAAAAGCTTCCCACTGAGCAAGTAAATATAAAAAGCTAAATGTCAGCGGCATGGTTTGAGGTGCCAATCCCAAAGCAAAGGTGTCCAGGCCAGAGCCAGAAACCATCTCGTCCCACAACCCAGGTAATTTAAGGTGATTTCTTAAAAGTACCCCCTTTTTGGGGGGCTGGGGATGTGGCTCAACCAGTAGAAACTAAAAACTAAATATTACAAAACTCTCTCTCTCTCTCTCTCTCTCTCTTTCTCTCTTTAAAAAAAAAATAGTATATGTGGACCATCAAAAATTGTCTTAAAAAAAAAAGTACCCACTTTTTTGTGGCCAAATTCATTTAAAGCTAGTTTTTTCCTTAGTTATATAACTACCTTTTTTGGCTCATTTAGACTGTTCTATCAACCACAAAGGTTGTCTTCATTGACAATCAGAGTAAGAGATGGCTACTGTATGCAGAGTGTCCTGGTCACGGTTTGAGGACTGTTTAAGAAACAGGCAGAAGGACCAAGAGGGCGCTGGAGAGAGGGCAGGGAGAGCTCATGGCACAAGGCCCGCTGTTCCTTGGCCCACGACCAGTGGAGTCCCACACAAGCACCCACTATGTGGACACAGCCTGAGGTCCACTCAGTTGTCCAGAGTCACCGGCAGACAGTGGCAGAGTTAAGGTGAGCCGTTCTTCCTGCCAACCCTGGAAGCCTCTGTGCGGAGGACCTTCTTGAGAGAGCACTCAGGCCGCCCAGCCAGCCCTGGCCTTCACTCAGTCCTGACGCCGCGTAGCAGCGAGCCGTCCTGCCTCACATCGGGGCTGGGAATGGAAGGCAAGCCCAGGTCTGCCTTCACAGGATTTTAAGGGGCCCCTCAAGTTCAGCTGGCCCCAGACCTATAGTCCTGCAGCTCTGAGCCCCTTAACTGTTTTTCCCCCACAAATGACAAGAACAAATGTGTCATGTTAAGCCACATCTTGTGAAACCTCTCCTTTTCCAGATGTGTAGCATTCCCTGAGTGATGCAATCCACTTTTGAGAAATATGTGAAAATATTAGAACTTTTCAAAAACCCTTTAAAATTGGGAGATTTGGCATGAAAACTTTTCAAACGTTAATTCCCACACAACTGACCTAATTTTTAAAATCTGATTGTGTCGTACTCTGTGAGCTTCCTGGCAGGAAGAGGATGGGTCACCTGCTCCCCGCAGGGGAAGCTTCCTATTCAAGGCTGGCAGAGGGCGGGAGGAGCCCGGGCTGCCCTGGCCTCGGCTCCCGTGGCTGACGATCACAGCAGTTCCTTCTGTAGGATGCACCATTAAAATTCTTGATGGTTTGAGTAATCTCCCCAAGTCCAAGAGAATCCAATGTTCTTGAATTCATTCCATATTCACAATATATCCAGTAACCATGTGTAGCAATCAGATTAACTCTCCAAGACACACAGCCAGCTGGGGCGCCAGGCCTGAACATGGTCCATGCTGGCTGCTAGTGCAACCTCCTTACCCAGAGAATAGCTCCCTTTTCTGTTCATTCAGAATGCATTTTTGTTACATAGACTGAATCTTTTCAGAACCTGTGCAGACTAATCTTTATATATAGTAAGAATGGGAAAGTTCTTGAGTAGATAAGATCCTAGATGTTTTTTGAACATAAATTCACCTTGTGGCTTTGAAACTTTGGTCCCATGGAAGGCTTTGTCCTTCTTCCTGAGGCAAAGATCAGTCTCGTAACTCAAATGTGGGTGCACATCCCAGACGAGAGCACTTCACAGCCATTCAGACGCACATCCTAAGCCGTCGTCAGAGTCACATGGGTCAAATATTCTGCATTAACTTGATCTCTGGTTCCTTGAATATCAGTGTGTATATAAAACACACTCCAAACCAGGAACGTGATCATCGTGACCATTACATTATTTTCCAAAGGAGGAAAAATATGATAACTCCTGAAATCTAAGGAACACATTTATAGTTGATTCAGTTAAAGAGAAAGTTCTAGTTCCTCTTCAGAAAATAAGAGAAAAGAAGGAGCTATCCAGAAAGTCATTTAGGCCCATGGGCCTGGATTGTGGTGCCTCGTGGGGTCACGTTCTCCCGCCCATGTGCTGGCTGCACGAGGCCTGGCGAGCCCAACAGTTCAGCCAGCGTTCCATCTTGTAAGTTGAGCGGAGAACCATTTGAGAGGAAAAAGCATTTCATAAATAAACTTATATTTAAAAAGAAGAAGAAGATGTAGCTCCTGGGGCTTCCAACGCCTCCTAACAGAAAACATCTGCTGGATTTCCGGAATTTTCCTAAGGCCTTGAGAACACACCCACGCATTTCCAATTTTTTTCCTAACCATGGGGCTGGCCTCAGCAGCCCCCAGTTTTCCAGCTGGCTCTCCTTCAGCAGTTGCTGGGTTGCCCCTTCCTGGAGGTTCGTCACTCTTTGTCTGTGACATTCACAGCGTGGGCTACCCGTCACCAGGTGGAGGGGGGGCAGCACACAGTCTGGGGGTGGAAACAGGGCGGAAAGCAGAGCTGATTGTTTGGCGAGGGCTGGATTTTTGGCGTTCTTAGCGGTGGTGTTGGCTTTGCTCAGGAGAATGGAACCGTCTCATTTCAGTACGGCCCAAGTCTCCTAAACAAGTGAGCAGTACTCCCTGCCACAGGACACGTGGGACTCCCAGAGGGGCTTCGCCACACAAACATGGGACATCTGAAGAGGCAGTGGGCTTCGCTGGGTGCTTGCCACCCACGGAACCGAAGCAGGCAAAACTGGCTTCTGAAAGCTCCTTCACGGTGCTTCAGCTCCGTGGCTTCCTAAGCAGGATGTCCTTGCACACAGCCTCTGGCCCACAGAGGCAGCTCAGCCACGTTCCCAGCTCTGTGCTCCCTGGGGCATGAGGAATTCCTGCCCTAAAGTCCTTAAACACCTTACCCCTGAGGCCTGCTCAGGCTGCTGTGACAAAGGCACCTGAGAGTGGGGACTTGCATTCACAGTCCCACTTCAAGGCACCGGCGGCCTGGCATCCAGGACTCTCGGCCTCACAGACACATCTTGTGGCCAGGTCCTCACAGGGAGGGGCTGACAAGCTCCTTAATGCCCCGGCTTCTCCGTACCAAGCATCGGGGTTCGACGTCAGCAGTGAGTTTTGGAGGGGCCCGTCCGTTCAGAAGAGTGCAGTCAGTGTCCGAAGCAGAACAGGACAAGGGAGCAGACCACATAACAGCAAGGCGCTGGTGTTGCTCTTCTCCGTGTCTTGGCCTTGCTAAAGTAAACTTCCTGTCAGCTGAGCTCTTCAGACCTCCACCAGATGTGAAGGTTCTGTTCTTCCTCTCCGCTGCAGGACACAGTCACCGGCCATGGGAGGGGACGGGGGTGTGAGCTGGGGATCCCCACTTGAATCAGGAGCCACCCCATGAGAAGTTGCCACCCAGCCAGACGTGAGGAAGCCACTGTCCCTGGACAGAGATGCAGCAAGAAGCAGGGCGAGGGTGAGGGGTTGGCAGAGCAGCAGCCTGAGGTTGGAGGAAGAGCCCTGCCAAGGAGACAGAACAAGCAGAGACACGAGGGAGGGATGGCTAGCTATCCCAAGAAGAGGGCAGGGCGAGGGAGGGTCTGAGCTAGATGCCCCGGGGAAGCAGGGATGGAGTCGAGACCATTTTAAACACACTGGGAGGGGAAGGGAAGGAGAGGTGCTGGCTGGGGAGACAATTATAAATCCTCACGAAGTCCAAGTGCGCCGGTCACTTCGGAGAGAACAGGAGCACTGCAGTAGGGAAATGGTCATTGTTCTGAGGACCCGCAGGAGTGCCTGGCTGGGGAGTGGGTCGCCGTGTCTAGGACTCCTGTTGGAAGTTGATCGAGGTGTCCTGGAAGACACCCACAGTAGATCCAGGGGGATCCCCACTGGGGAGCCTGAGAGAGGGTAGTCGCCTTCCCACTCCTTCAGGTTTGCAGATCCACTGCAAACCCACCTGCTCCATGCCCTGCATTTCCCTAGCAGGACATAGAACCTTACCCAGGGGGACCTTCAGCTTGGATTAGAGACAAGATGGAGGACTGAGTGGCCTCCCAAAGGACCCCTTCCTGCAGGCTTCCGCGCCGGCTCCATGCGTACGCATCCAGGTGAATACTTTATGTGCCATTTGAAATACCTCTTTCCCCCTTGGTTTTGGTTTCTGGGTCAAGAAGAGAGCCTCCCGCCCCTCCCTTGGCTCTATGCTGGCAGCAGGTGACTCTGGGCACCAGCTTGTGAAGGTGAGCTGATGAGCAGCCAGAGGCAGTAGGTTCCGGAGTGGCTGGAGTCCCTTCTGGTGAGTCACTGTGTGAGGAAGACTATGGCTCGCCTTATGGTGGTCAAGCAGGCTTCCGAATCCTTTCCCAGCAGGTCAAACCACAGCTTCCAAAGAGCTACTGTTTTGCATGGCAGAGTAACGTTGAGCTCAGAGAAATCACTGCCAAAGGGAGCTAGTAAATCCTATGACACATTAGCCATAGTTTCCAGATGTAAGCTAAACCAGAAGTGGATTGTTATTCATAACCAGCAGGGTCTGAACCAGAAAGAAGCCCTCACGAGCAGGTCTGCTGCCCCCAGGTCCTATGGCTTCTGGGTCTGCACACAATGGGGGACCAGCTAGATGTGGTCTCAGGTGGTCATGGGCGTAGGACCCTCTGCAGTGCTGGAGACACACCTCAAAATTTGCAAGATGCCTGGTCTCAGAGATGTCCCAGGATAATAAGAATGTGTCAGCAAATTGACAGAAATACACCACAAACAGTTCTATGATGTGGGGATACCTCCCTCCTGTAAGACTGCTGTAACGCAGGCAAAACCCAGGTCCCTGCTGGAGCGCAGTCCAGAGAGTCCTCGTAACTGGGGTGAGCTTCTGGGGCAAATGGAATTCGCGTAGACATTCACATGCGCTGCCTGGCAGCTGGCTTGTAGCAGGTAGACGAGCCGCGGTGCTTCCCTGACCAGGCTCACCTTCCGTACCGCTCTTATACTTTGTCTTCTTTCATATTTTTATATGTTCTTCACACCTTCTAAATTTGAGAAGCGTTCGACGCCTGTGTGTGAGTGTGTGAGTGTACACACGTGCAGGTGTGTCTGTCCTCACGGCAGCCTGAGTCCTTTCTGACCACTGAAAGGCTAGTGAGGGCTGGAGACCTCTGGGCTCGCAGGCCTTCAGGGCTCTGGCAGGGTTGCTGCAGACCTGGTCAGGAACAGCACAGCCTCTGGCTGGGCCCACAGGAGGCTGCTGGGGTCCCAGCAGGGCACCCAGTAGCCACACTGGGGAATGGGCAGAGTGATCCTGAGGCAGTGCCTCTCCAC
The DNA here is from genome assembly GCF_052094955.1 of Ictidomys tridecemlineatus. Taxonomy (NCBI): domain Eukaryota; kingdom Metazoa; phylum Chordata; class Mammalia; order Rodentia; family Sciuridae; genus Ictidomys; species Ictidomys tridecemlineatus. The sequence continues at coordinate 197,687,802 of NC_135482.1, forward strand.
CTCCAGGAATGTCTGCCGTGTCTGTCAGATGCGAGCACAGAGCAGGATTGATTTTAAAGAAGTGGTGTCCAATTTCACTACAATTGAGCCCGCCCTCCTGGGACCTCGGAATGGGAAGGACAGGTGTGTGGGGATACCTCCCTCCTACAAGACGCTCTAACGAGGTGACAGTGGGACCTTGGAGAGGCTCTCCTCTGAGCAGCTGAGGACTGATCGGGGAGGACAAAATGAGGGACACCCTCCAGGGAGAAGAAAGGTGCCAGCCAAGCTTCCAAGGAGCCTAGGACTGAGGAGGGGCACCCGGGCACCCGGGAGAAGCCTGGAGTGTCCTGGGGGTGGCGCTGGATTTTGCCCCATGGTGGCCTTAACATCTTTAAGGTAGAAAGGGATGTGAGAGCACCTTGATTTCCAAAACTGCAGGGGACCTAAGGAGGCTGCAGGGAGAATGGCCGGGACAGGGCCTGGAGGGTGGAGGCAGAGGTGAGTACAGGAGTCTTGGTGATGCTCAGAGCCAAGGAGCCAAGGAGCCAAGGGGCAGGAGTCGGCAGGAAGCTCCACTGGAACTGTGCAGAGAGGAGCAAGGTCTCTACTGCTTCGGGGCTCGGGGTGCAGCTAGGAGCTCTTGCTCTTAACAGAGCAGAGGATCAGAGGAGCACAGGGCAGGCTTGGGGGTTCTGCTAGGAGCAGGGGCAGGAAATGAGATGAAAAGTTCACCTTAAACCCGCTGCTTTGAGCTGTCTGTGGACCCTCTGGACAGGTGGGGGTTGGCACCCACAAGTGTCTACTGAAGTAGTTAGAGGGAGCAAGGTGTCTCACCAAAGAGGTTTACAGGCAAGAAGAGAGCTCATGCAAACTCAAAGGCAGCCTTCTCACCAGAAAGAAGCTGAGCAAGGCTGGTTGGAGACGTGCAAGTAAACTCCAGGGAGCCAACCCTGGGGCCGCCTGGCTCAGGAAGGAAGGCAGCGGCAGGCCAGAGGGCCCTGGAGTCTGTGTCCTGATCCTGGTGCGAGACGTGTGCATGAGAGGCCAGCAACCAGCCCACCCTCCACAGTGTGGGTGGCGTTGGGGCTGCTTTGTCCTTGGAAGGTCCCCAGCTTCCCCACAGTAACTTCAGTGTGGTACCAGGAGAGCCTTAGAGGTTGTCCTCAGTTGCCACCCCTGCTCTGCCACCTCCCTGTGCTGTAGACAGAGTGCTCTGTGGCCCACCCAGGGGCCAGCTGTGCAGAGATGCCCTCTCTGGGCCATCCTCTGGGGTCAGAAGGCTGTGCTGGGGTGAAAAGCCTTTCGTGTGGCCACGCACAGAGGAAGACCCCAGCACTCCCTGGTGGCTCCTGCCCACCGCAGGCACCTGGTAAGACACAGCAGACGACACACCCAAGGCCAGTGTCACAAAGACACCTGAGAAGGCTTCCTGGGAGCAGTCTCATCAAGGACAGGTAATAGGTGACAGATAAAGCGCAGGATGGAAATCCTAACCCCAAAGCCAGTGTGGGCCGCGACAGGCCACCCTAGGTCTCTGGAGACTCCCTCCTGCCTGGCTCTTGTTCTCCGCGAGCCCCGAGCACCGTGCCTGAGGGGCCCCCCCGGGAGGAAGCGCAGCTGTGCCCGGCTGTTGCCTTCCACTTTATGGAGGAAAACTGCTTCTCATTTTTCTTCTGACAAATGCCATTAAAAAGAACGAATGTCCTGTGTCCTGAGAACATGCCCTGGCTGAGTCACGTCTCTGGAATGGACATGAATGTCATTCAGTTTCCTCCCGCCCAGGACCCTGAGTTTCAAGCCTGCACAAAGGCATCATCCATTATCTTTCCACAGACTGAAAAAAGATCAGTCTCCCAGGGTTTGTTGTTCTTTATTTTAATTGCGGATGTGTGTTCAGTGTCCGTCCAAAGAATCACCCTACACCAGGGAATCTGCGGAGGGAGGTCCAGGATGTCCAGAGAGCCATCTGCAGGGCCGGCCAGGCTGCAAGGCCAGCCCTTGGTTCACTGCCCAGCCCTGCGTGGGCGGCCACGGTGCCATCCAGCAGCTCTGACGGCTCAGTGGCTGCAGAACGGTCCTCGGTGCCTGGTCTTATCCTGGGTAATATCTCTGCAAGAGCTCTCAGAGGCTGTTCCCAAGATCTTATGTCCTTTTACAGATGCAAATAAGGAGTTGCCACCTAGCCTGCGCTGCCTGCCACTGTGCCTGCTGTGGGTAGGGCTCAGTCACAGAGCACTTGCCTGGCCCGGGAGGCCGGGTTCCATCCCAGGCAGGAATGAAACAAAAACTTCCAGGGGCCACAAGGAGTGTGAGGCATGAATAGCCAAGACGGCAGACAAGCCCCTAGGGGCGGTCGCCATCCCTCAAGTCCAGCTGGGTCTCTAAGAGTCCTTCCCAAGCTTGTATTCCATGTGTCCATCATCGGATACACATGGGGGTACCTTACAGTGGCATGGCCTCCCGCAGTGTCCTAAGCTCTAAGCAGATACAGTTCTGGTTGTTCCTTAGCCATAGCGTCTTCTGTTCCTGGACGGCCCTGGGAGTCAGGTAGCCTGGAATCCGCCTGCCACCAGGCTCGGCCACTTCCACAGACCTTCCTGTGCATGGGTCACCACCGGCACCTGTGCTGCCTCCACCTTTCTCTCAACACCATGGTTAGAGGGCACTGCCATACCCCCTGATTCTGCTCACAAGTCACGTGGCCGCCAGCTCTGCCCTGTCCTCTCCCTTTTGGGGATGATTCTGACCCTCTGCTGCTGTGGGGAGGGCACCCATCCAAAGCCCAGTTCTGCCTCGCCTTGGTTCCAGATGTCAGCTCCTGTGGCCCCCAGGCTGCCCAGGGCCTCCCAAGCCACGCGCCTCCTCCCGGGAACTGCTCCTGGGAGGGTGCACCAGGCCTTCCAGCCACCCTACACCTGAAGGCCAGCTCACCCCACTTCAGGAAATGCTCAATCTCCGGGTCTTCTTGCCACCTTTGGGACACAGGCCTTTGGGAACCCTGACTGCAGCCCTTCTTGATGAAGACTCTGTCAGCGCAGGACCCATGGCCCTGAGGCTCTGCCTCGCTGCTTCCCAGGGTGCACATCTCAGGGTCGTGGCCTGCAGACTGGAGGCCTCCCCTGCATACCTTTTGACCAGCATGGCTAAAGAGTAACCAGCTGCCTGATTTGGCCTCTTCTTTCAGCCCCAGTTACTCTCCAGCGGGGAGGGGGCTAATGAGCCATGAAATGGCCAACACTGGGCCACAGCGGGTTCAGGCAGAGATGCAGCATGGCCACCACAGGACTGGGCTAACTAAGCCCCAGGCTTTCTGCCTCTGTGTATGCAATCTGGCCACCTGCTCTCAGCTTAATTGCAGCCTCATGAAGATCAGTAGACCAGGTTGATCTGAGGTCTGAAATCACATGTTCCTCCAAGGAAGTGCACTGTAGGTGACAGTGCCCCTGGGCCTGTCCTGAAGAGCTGACATGAGCCTGTCTTCACAGTGCCAGTGGGTGACCACCTTCCCTGCCTCAGTCTCCCATAGAATGAATGTACTCAGAGTCTGTAAAATTAAAGATATGACATGAACTGCTGGAGAGTGCTCCAAGCAGGAAGTACCCTGAGTTCAGGCTGTTCCGACTTAGTCTCAGGGATCAAATCTAATGTCACTTGAAATTACTCTCTCACGGGACTCTGATGGGTCTGGGTCCAACAGGCCCCCAGTGGGCATACTTAGCACGCTTTCCTGGAGCAAGTCAAAGGGAAGGGAAAGATAAGAAGAATTACTGAGCTCAATCACCCCATAAAAGAAAAGTGGAATTCGATGTGCTCTTTAGACAGCGTTGGAGCTCTGCAGGCACAGTTTTCATCAGCGTTTTCCCATGGGAGGTTAGGTCCCCGTGGCAGATGAAGGATGTGCCCTCTGCCCCACTGAGATGAGTCATTTAACACAGCAGCCTCCGGCTTTGACATCCTCACATGGCTTGCAGATCTGTGCTGAAGTCAAGGTTGCTGGGTTCTCGCTCCTGAGAGCGCAGCTGACTGCCACCTACTGTTGACCACTGGAACTGCACCATTCCCTCCACCCCTAGCCAGTCCTCACTCCCAGGAACATCAAAGGCAATAAGAAAGCTAAGATTTGGTTTCAAAACAGAGATATTCAGTAAGCATCGAAAAATCTTCCTTTTATAGCTTTTTCTCAGACCCATGTTGGCAACTCACCTCTTTTCTCCATAACTGCTAAGCCCGCGCCCCTGAGGTTCCCCTGCACAGCTTATGCTCTGCCTCGCCCCCAACAGTTGTCCTCAGAAAGCTGGTTCACGCATCCAGGACTGTGCGCCCATCCCCGGGAGGGGCTCCTGCATCCCAGAGTCCTCGCCTCCCCTCCAGCGCTGGGGTTCTGAGTGGGGTCTGAAGGGTCTGGCCGCCCTCTGCCACTCTGGGTGGTCTCCTCTCTAGGACTTAGAGGCTTGGAACGCAGTCTGTCTGATAGTACAGACAGATAAAACCAGACCCTCTGTGAAAGCCAAATTCCACTGGGCGGGCGCAGCAGAGAACAGAGGTGCAGAGCTGGTGGGTGGGGTACTTTCCAAAGCACCAGGGTGATTTATGGAATTGAGTGAGGGTGGGGCAGAGGAGAGTGGAAGGCCCCTGCAGTATCACCCCAGAAGCTGTGCTTCCGAAACCATGAAGCCATTATAATGTTCAGGAAAAGGGACTAAGGCTGGGGAGGTAGCCCAGGGGCAAAGTGCTTGCCTAGCATGTGTGAAGCCCTGGATTCCATCCCCAACACTGCAAAAAGAGGAGGAGGAGGAGGAGGAGGAGGAGGAGGAGGAGAAAATAATAGCCTCAAAATAGAACGTGTTGTGTGGGAAGAACACGAGTTTTTGGAATGAGACAACTCGGTCAATGGCAGTGCTGTAATCCATCCACTTAAAGGTTTGCAGAGCTGTTCTATGTGTGAGAGACGCTGGGCACAGGAGCTGACAGGAGGGATGGCCCCTGCTTCCGAGGGCTCTGTGGTCCCATGTGAACTGTAGAGCGACCACACCCTGCAGTGTCCTGTGGTGGAGCCTAATGTGGCTGTGAGGCCAAGAAAACATCCTGAGAGGCAGAGCTAGAGTTCCGTCCTCCAGGGCCTCTGAGACAGTAGGCAACCAGGGCCAACCTGTGCCAAGGCCCTGAGGTTGCAGAGAAACTCGCCAATCTCCAGGAGCTCACTTAGACTGGAGCAGACTACGAGCAAGGACGGGGAGAGAGCCACAGGCGGGGAGGTCATGTGGGAAACAGGGAGGCAGTGGGGAAGCCTGTGGTGGGAAGCAGGGCCTCCCAAGCTGTGGGAAAGACCTCCTGACAAGGCGCAGAAGTTTGGCGGGGCAGGGAGGGAAGGGGTCCCAGAGACCCTCCACATTCATTCACAAGCAGAAGTGCGCCCCCAGAGATGTGCAGTGTGAACCTCCGGCGTGGCCTGGCATGCCCAGGCAGGCCCAGTGTTGGGGCGGGGGCACGGACGGGGGGGGGGGGTGGGGGGGTGGGGGGGAGTCCCATGTTTCGCCTCGGTTGGAGAGTTCTTCACAGCTCCCACCTGTGAGCTGAAGGCGCTCCTTGCTCTCAAGCCTGGCTGAGACTGGGAGTGCTGGGGGGTTGTGAAATCTCAGTTCCCAGGCTCCCCTACCTCTCCCAGACTGCGGGACCAGAAAACTCAACAGGTCTGGGACCCCCTCAGTGAAGGCCGGGGCCGGCCTGGGACCCCTCCTCCAGGGATTTTTCCCAGCTTTACCAAGCACAGGAGTCGGCTGGGGGTCTTGAGAGGATGCAGATTTGATTCAGGGGTCTGCAGGGGATCCTGGGGGCCTGTTGGTGGTGAGCCCCAGACCAGGGCCAGCTGTCCACCTGACCTCACAGGTGCCCCATGCTCTCTGAGGCCTTCCAAACTGAGACTTCACCAAGCCTCGGAGAAGCAGTAGGTTGTCCGTGGCCAAGAGCAACAGTGAATCTGAGAAGTGATTGCATACTGACCCAGCTTTCAGTGGAGGCCACTCCAAGATGCTTTCTAGTGAAGGACGCTCATGTTCCCGCATCAGAAAGACAGGTGGTGTTTGTGTCATAATCCATGAGAAGGTGAAGCTTTTTCATCCACGATAAATGGAAGCCACACTTTAGGTAGGAACTCTGGAGCCTCCTTTCAGTCACCCTTTGCCCCGGCTCTGAGTTGTAGCCATGGGCTGGTCACAGAAGGGATTCTCCATCTGATCGGCTGCTCTGGGTGATGGACCAGGCCCAGGTCTGCTTCGTGTGGCTCGCCCTCCCATGGTGCCCTCCTCCTAGCAAGGCTCACCTTTGGTCTTACAGAAAGGATTAAAGGGACCAGAACTGTCGTCTCAGCCCCACTGCCTCTGAGCAAGCCCCACCTGGGGCTTCCCTCAAAGGTCAGCGCGTCAGAGAGCAGTGCTGCAGCCTGAGGAAGTCCAGCAGTCGCCATGGGATTCAGTCGTCCTGACCTTCACAAAGCATGCACACAAACAGCTGCTGGGGCCGACTGGGGGGTCCAACAGACCGCCCTGCAGCAGAGGGAAGGCGCAGGCTGCTCATCCGTGCAACAGGGTGATCCTCAAGTGCCCTAGCCCAGGGCAAAGTCCCACCCAGAAGCCTGCTTCCTCACGACCCCCTGTGCCACAGTCTGGAACAGGATCGGAAGATGGGACCAGTGATTGGCAGAGGCCGCACAGGGAGGCGGGCGAGGGAGCTGTTCTAGATCTTGAGTGCTGCTTACACGCTGTGCGTTAAAAAGCGAAAAGTGGGTTTCAGGGCTGGGGATCAGCTCAGTGTGGTAGAGCACCTGCCTAGCACCTGCGAGGCCCTGGACTCGACCCCCAGTACCACCAAAAAGAAAAACCTGAGTAACAAAGAGTGAATCTCATTGTATGTAAGTTAAAAATAAGATCTTTTTTAAAAGGTATTCAAAAGCTAACTTGAAATAGCAGATAAGCAGACTCGGGCCAAGGAGGGAGGAGGATCCAGTGGAAATAATGAAGCATGTTCCAATGACAGAACATGGAGCACTTGAAACCCAGGTGACAGGAAAGCTGTGCCCCACAGCCACGGTGGAGCCCCTGCCCAAAGCCCTGAACTCAGCTGGCCAGGGAGTGGGCTGGTGATTTGCTTTTCCAGGCAGAGCCAGCTCAAAAGAGGGCTGCCTCGGAGTGTTCTTCTTCCACGTGACTGCGATTTAGTCTAATGCAACATAGATATGCCTCTTGTTCTGCCCCTGATCTTCGCCACAGATATGAGAAGGTCACTCTCAAGGATGTGCCTGCCCCGGTGGTACAGCAGGGAGGCCACTGGCTGGCCAGTTCCTCTCACTTCCTGCTGTGGGCAGCACTCATGGGCTGTTAGCTGCTCACTTCTGCAGAGCGCCCCGCAGGGCAAAGTCAGAACCGCAGAGCAATTAGAACACTGTCTGTCTCCAGCATGAGTCACGTCACCCTCTTAGGTGCGACTGTGACCTGAGAATACTAGTAAAATATTGACACCTGCAGCTGGCATGTGAAATTAATAGCCTGAAACTGAAGACATAAAGGCAGACACCTAGCTTTAATCACCAGCTATTTCACAATCTTGGTAACCCGTTAGTTATATCCTATTCTAATTGTTCCTCTCTGGTCACCTTCGTATAGGCCAGAGCCACCCTGTGCTGCTAGCTCACAGCGACATCCAGCCTATTTGATATGATGCCCTGGTCCTTGGCATGGTCTTACAAGTAGCCAGGACCTCCCGAGGCCTGAAGCTGAGCTCTGTGTGTGCTGCCCAGGGCCCTGACCCTGCCTTCTCCTCCTTGCCGCCCCCCAGGACCTCGACTCATCCCCACTCGAAGTCCATGTCCTTTTAGGGGACAAGGTTTAGGAAGTCTGGTCAGCCTGTTGGGCAATGATTCGCATTCAGGGAGATGAAATGTATCTATGGCTAAAGTTCAGAGGTGATGAAAGGCTTTCCCAGAAGATGAGCTTTCCAACATATTTTAAAGTCGGGCCCAGACTATAAAAAGCTGGGCCCAGCCTTGGGCTGACAGCCACGAGGGTGCTGCCCACGTGCGGCTGTTTCCGAGCAGGACGCAGGGGTTCCAGCTCCGTGGCCCTGGTGGGAGGACCTGCTTTAACATGTGGATCTGAGTCGAGTCACTTCAGACAGAACTGTGTCCTCATGTCTGAGGACAGTGGGCAGCACCTTCTGTCTGGTGGCTTTTCACAGAGATCAAGCAGAACGGACCCCAGTGTAGCCCAGGTCTGGCTCCGCACCCTGCTGTGCCCACACGCTTCCCCTGTGGCCAGCGCTCCTGCAGGCCCACCAGGCTCCTCCAGGAGGACACGGGGTCTGCCCGCCCTGTTATCGCCCCGCAGACACTTTGAGAAAGCGCTGGGCTGCGTGTTGTTGTAAAGCTGCTCTTTCTTCCCTACACACTCTCTGCTTCCCAGTTCACTGCAGGAACACAGCAAAAGGACAGGCCCCGGGTCGCCATGGATGTCGGGTGGTCGTCTCCATCTTTGCTTTGCCCGACTCCTCTATTTTTAGGCCATGTTTACCGAGTGTGATCGGCATTCCATTCACGAGTATTGACGAAGGTGTGCAGCCCCCAGTGACACCAAAAGAATGGCAGGAAGTCACTCCCTGCCCCTGGGGCCAGCCCTGCTCGGCCTCCAGCTCCTGGCCACCTCCGTCCTGCTTTCGCTCTGAGAAGTCCCTCTTCTGGAATGGCCTGGAGGCCTGGTCAGCCAGCCCAGCCTCTGCGTCTGGCTTCTGTCCCGTGGCAGTCGGGTGTGACTCACCTCTCTGTTGCGACTCTCTCGGTTCCTTTCTACCGCAGAGCGGGGTCCAATCTGCCTGGGTCCCTGGGTTTGTGGATCCATTCCCAGTCAGCTGACGAGCATATGGTTGGTCTGCTTTGAGCTAGGTCTGTAAAACACTGTGCACGCTGTCAGGCAGGCCCTGCTGAGAGGCGGGGTGACATTTCTCCCAAGCCTGGACCAGGGGTGGGTTGAACTTGTAAGAAACTGTCACACTGCCTGCCATGGTGGCTGAGCCATGCTGCACTCACCCTGGGGGACACAGGAGCATGTGTCCTCACCAGCACATGGCAGTGCTGGCCCTTTCTCCCGATGGTACTGTTCCACTAGGTCGCATCCTGTCTCCTGTGACCTGCCTTCTCTCCCTTGGTGATCCGCCTGCCCGGCATCTTTCCATGGCTCATTTTCCATCTGCACATCTTTGATGAAGTGTCTGTTCAAATCATTGGCCACATTGTTCAATCAAGCTGTTCATTCTTACTGAGTTTGGCAAGCTTTTTTTTAATATATTCTGGTAGAAATCATCTATCAAACATGTGTTCTACAAACGTCTCCAAGATTATGGCCTTTTTTATTTTCAACAGTATCTCTTGACAAGCCAGCTTTTTATGTTGTCGACATTCTTTTATGATTTGTGATGTTTGTGTTTTTGTAAGAGAACTTTACCAATCCAAAAATACAAAGATTCCCCCCTATGTTTTCTCTGAGAAGTTTTATGGTTTTAGCTCTTTCTTTTGGGTCCATGATCCATTTTAAGTAAATGTTTGAATATTATGGGGTAAGGGTAAAGGTTTGTTTCATGGCATATGGAAATCAGTTACTTTATATGGACCCTAATTCTACAATCTGCCTAATAATTGGGGAGAGCAGATCCCATGTCATTCTACCCCATATAGCTGAATTTGTTTTTCTTCTTTATGGCATAGGGGATTGAATGCAGGGGCACTCGACCACTGAGCCACATCCCCAGCCCTATGTTGTATTTTATTTAGAGACAGGGTCTCACTGAGTTGCTGAGCGCCTTGCCACTGCTGAGGCTGGCTTTGAACTTACAATGCTCCTGTCTCTGGGATCCTCCAAGCCACTGGGATTACAAGCTTGCGCCACCATGACCAGCAAGCTGGAACCTTAATATAGAAGTGTACCCAGGTGTGGGGCTGATAGTTTGCTATATATTAAGTAAGAAAATACAGGTGGAAGGTGGCAGATTTAGCTCAGACTGTGTGGCATGGAATAACCACTATTTCCTGGTGGTTGTACATGTGATATTCTGCACAAATGCTAATACACTAGTCAGCTTGGAATATGCTTTAATTCATCCTGCCAGGGTGATCTAAAAATGGCTCACAAATGTTAACTACTCATCCTGAAGAACAATAAACATTTCTAAATGTTGGATGGAGAAATTGTTTTCCTGGATCCTAAAAAGTAGTCCTGTCTTTGGGGACATTTTACATATTTCCTAATGTGTGGCAAAGGGTTGGTGGAAATTAACTAGGACTTAGGTTGGAATTCCCTGAGGGTTGCCAGGAGCGGCATCCTTGAATGGGCTGGGCCAGGAAGCCTGACCCACAGGGGAAGGGAGGGTCCCCCAGGCACCGCAGAGGACAGGAGTGTCTGGAGGCACCAGAGCCCACGCCAATGAGACAGGAAGGGGGCTTGGGAAGGAGAAGGGACTTCCTGCTATTCAGACGTGGGTGCCGCTCGCGCACTGCCCATTCTAGCTCTCCGCCTTGCTCTTGCTGCTCTGCAAGCCCGGAGCCTGAAGTGCCGTGGGGTCTGTTTGTCCTTCCCTGACAAGTGAAAGTCTCCTTCTTGGCCAGGGATGTTTTGCCCACCATGAGGCTGTGTGAACATGAGATAGGACCAGGTCGCCCCCATCCCACCCTTCCCGTCTGCGTGGCGGTCACTCTGCTCACACGCCCCTCTGACTACAGTGCGCCCCATTTCCAGGGGTGGGATCCCAGGCCCAGGCAGGTGTGGTGTGCTGGCACTCCACGCGCATTCTCCCCACAGTCGCGGGACATTGGCCATGTGCACCTGGACTCTGCCAACCGGACCCTGAGCCACGCCCCAGCAGAGGTTTCACAAAGGGAAAGGCAGGACGTCGATCGATCGCGGTGACCACGATGTGTCCCACATAGAACCCCTGATGCACAGCAGGACCCTCCTTTCCCTTTGCCTGGCTCAGTAAGCCAGACCTTCTTCTGGGTTCCAACCCTGTGCTTAAGAGGTTTTTCTCACTAAATAAAACCATCTCCTCCCTCAGAACCTCAGGCAAGGGACAGGGTGGCTTGGCGCAGGCTCTCATGCTTTCTTAAGTTTTTATCTATTTTTTATTTTTTGCGCAGTACTGGGCACTGAACCCAGGGGCACTTTGCCACTGAGCCACATCCCTAGCACTTTTATTGTTTGTTCTGAGACCAGGTCTAAGTTGCTAAAGCTGGCCTCAAAGTTGTCACAAAGTTGTCATCCTCCTCCTCAGACTCCCCTGTTGCTGGGGTTACAGGTGTGCACCACTGTGCCCAGCTGATTCTCACACAAAGGGACATCTTGGGGATCACTTGAAATGCAGCCCGGGGCTGGGGCTCTGCATTTCTGATGCAGCCCTCCCCTGGAGGAGTGAGGGTAGACTGCAGGCAGCCCTGTCTCTGAGCCTTTCAGAGACCCAGCTGTCTCCTCCCCTCTACTGGAGTTCATGACCACTCTGTGCAGTTGACCTGGAGACAAAATGAGATCAATCATTTTTACAGCTTGCAACAGTGCTTCCTCCCAGAAGCACTGTGTAGAGATGCTTTTCGTGATTCCGTTTCCTGGGAGAGGGCTCACCTGCCTGCGCAGGATCGCCTGGTGGTGGGAGAGCAGAGGCCTGGTAGATGACCTCACGGCTCCTTTGCACAGCCTCTGCTGGCTTATGAGAAATAGTCCATGGCGATATTCTTATCAAGGACGTTGTAGGAATCTTGAGAATCTAGGAGATTTTGAGATTTATGTGAAGACATTTAAAGTAGACTCCTGCTGCTCCTGAGTCAATCTTTATTTTACATCACGTGTTCCAGAAGGAACGGAGGAGATGAAGGGAGTTCTCCAGAGGGGTCCTGGGCTGAGGTGGAAGTGGATAATGACGCTGATTAGTGCACAGGAAAACCCGCCTCTCCTGCCTGGTCCCCCAGCTGTGCCTTACCCTGCCGCTGGACTTCCCTGATGGGCAGGATGTCCTGGGGAAAGTCTCGCCCTGACCCTTGGACCCTGACTCCAAGGCCCAGTTAATCCTGGCCATGCAGGGCTCAGTCCTGAAGGACAGTTCAGCCCTCTTCCTCCCAGACTGCAGGACCTGCCTCGGAGAGGAAGCTGGACTCGGTTCTGTGGACCGTCACGTGCCAGCAGAAGCTCAGGAGGAACTGCCCACAAGCTGCCCCATGTAGACCCCTAGGAGATGGCTCTACCCAAGAAAAGAGCCGGTGCTGCTGAGGACGTCGGGGGGTGTAAACTAGCGCGGCCACTGGGAGGAAAGCTTGGCCACACCTCCGAAAACAAAACAGAGTCACCCTAGGACCCAGCCCTCCACGCCCAGGGACACACCCAAGAGATTGGACACAGGAACTCAGCACATGTCCACACACGCACTCACAGCAGGAGGACTCACAACAGCCAACAGGCAGAGTTACCCCAATGTCCACTGACAGATGGAGGGAAGGGGTTGTAGCATGTCCATGCGACGGAATATGACCCTGCCATAACATGAGGTGCCGCTGCCCGCTGCCGTGGGGGTGGCCCTCAAAGGCATGTCCAGTGACAGCAACCAGACCCAGAGGCCACATCAATATGACTTCATTTATTTAAATTTCTAGAACAGGGAGATCCTCAGAGAGAGAAAGCAGATGGGCAGCTGTCGGGGGCAGGGGCAGGAGGCCGGGAGTGACTGTGTGCAGGGGCCAGGTTTCCTCCTAGGAGATAAAAGTGCACTGGGAGCCCCCGCAGCCTGCGCTTGAGGGCCTTTGGCTTTATGTTACGGGGATGTCCCCTCACGGGAAGAGAAACGCGTGTTCCAGGAAAGGGAAGGCCAGCGATATAGTCCACATGTCGGTCTCCCACCAAGAAACGAAGATCAGAGAGAAGCTGACTGACAACGGAAGGAAACCAGTCACTTTCCCATCAAAGGGAACAAGGAAAGGTCAGCAAATGCAGGGCAGGGCCTGGTGTCCACCCGTCAGACACGTCCCGTGTCCTTGTGGTGGACGTGCCCTTCTGTTGATAGCTCTGGAAAGTGATCCCCTTGGAAAGACACAGCACAGGGACAGTAAAAGTAGAGATGTCATCCATCAGCCACAGGACTTCACTGTGTATGCTGCCAAGCACCCGGCCTCGGCATGGGGGACACAGGGCCTGGCGTGGAGCGTGACCCCAAAAAGGCACATCCCAGTGTAGCCACACACAGGGCACAAATGTGCACAGCCTGGAAAGAGCCGTCAAAATCAGAGTCAAACGTGTTTTATTCCCAAACTTATAGCAAAGGCAGGAAAATGGATCTGCTGAGCTTCAGCATCCATGAGCCCAGGCACGTGTCTCCCTCAGGCCTGTCCCCCCTCACCAGGTCTTCCTCCCTGGCAAGAGGGCAGTGGCAGCCACCCGGCATCTGCCTGTCCTTTAACAGTCCTGCAGCATTTGGGTTTCTCCTGCTGGTGGTCCTTGAGTGGAGGCCACTAAGGGGGCACATGCTCCTACACCACAGCTACACACAGCTACATACAGCTACGCACAGCTACATACAGCTACACACAGCTACACACAGCTACACACAGCTACGCACAGCTACATACAGCTACATACAGCTACACACAGCTACATACAGCTACATACAGCTACACACAGCTACATACAGCTACATACAGCTACATACAGCTACGCACAGCTACATACAGCTACACACAGCTACACACAGCTACATACAGCTACATACAGCTACACACAGCTACACACAGCTACATACAGCTACATACAGCTACACACAGCTACATACAGCTACATACAGCTACATACAGCTACACACAGCTACACACAGCTACATACAGCTACGCACAGCTACATACAGCTACACACAGCTACACACAGCTACATACAGCTACGCACAGCTACATACAGCTACACACAGCTACACACAGCTACATACAGCTACATACAGCTACATACAGGTACATACAGCTACACACAGCTCTAGAATGAAATTCCAGCCTGGACAGAGCTTGCCTCGTCTGGAGGAGGCTGGCCCCTAGATCAGAGCTGGGGCTTCCAAATCTCACCTACCTACCCTGCCCTTGATCTGCATGGAGAGGATCCCCCCAAGAGTCACCCCACCGAGGCCCCCACATCTAGGCCCAACACCTCCAGCAGTGCGGGTTAAGAACAGTCCAGAGGTGAGGCTCCCACTCAGTGCTCCTGCCGCGGGTGACTTATGTCATTCAGGATCACATTTTCTTCCATCTAAGGTTTTTCCCCTGGGGCTGCCTCGGGGCGCACGGGTAGGCGGCAGCCACCACCACACACCTGGTGAACCTGATCCTCTGTACCCATGGAGCAAAAGTCCCCCTCTCCAGCCTGGCACCTGCCACTGGCTTTCCGCCCAGGCGCCTTGCGGGAGTGGGGTCGCCCAGCGTCTGCCTCCTGACGACCCGCTCGCGTCACAGCCCAAGTCCTCACGAGTAGCCCCTGTAGCGGCTGGCATCAGAACTTCCTCCCCTCCTCTGTCTTTCTGTATTCGTGGTGCCGAAGGGAACCCAGGGCCTGCGCGTCTAAGGAAGCTCTACCCCTGGGTCACAGCCCAGCCCCGCCTCCTTCCCTTTTAAGGCCGCCAGTCGTCCATTCTCTGGACCCACCATGTTTTGTTTAATAGTCATCTGCTGAGCACACCTGGGCTGTGTCCACTCCTGGCCGATGTGAGCACACCTGGGCTGTGTCCACCCCTGGCCGATGTGAGCACACCTGGGCTGTGTCCACCCCTGGCCGATGTGAGCACACCTGGGCTGTGTCCACCCCTGGCCGATGTGAGCACACCTGGGCTGTGTCCACCCCTGGCCGATGTGAGCACACCTGGGCTGTGTCCACCCCTGGCCGATGTGAGCACACCTGGGCTGTGTCCACCCCTGGCCGATGTGAGCACACCTGGGCTGTGTCCACCCCTGGCCGATGTGAGCACACCTGGGCTGTGTCCACCCCTGGCCGATGTGAATGGTGCTGGGAACCCAGGGTGCTAGTGTCTGTTCAGTTCCTGCCTCCAGTCCTCTGGGGTCTGACTGGGAGTGAGGCTGTGGGATCCTGTGACACCATCTGGTGCTGGGAGGCGACATCACCCTCTCCCCAGCGCTGCACCCTCTCACCTTGCTGCCAGCGATGCACAGGGTTGACTTCTCCACATCCTCACACATTTGGGGCTTGGGGTTCTTGTTGTTTTCAACAATAGCCATCCTAATGGGTGTGGACAAAAGTCTTTCTAGACACCCCTTATTTTTTGTATGAAGGAGAAGAGATGCCCTACTCTGGAACATGGGGGCATTGGACAGCTGACACACACTCGCATACCCCACGCGCGTTGTGTTGAGGACCCAGCTGGGATTGGGGAAATCGGGAAACTTTTTTATGAAAAAGGCTAGCGGCCGAGTAGGTTCACTCTTCACCTCAGCCCGACGCCCTTTCACACGGTGACTTATGTCATTCAGGATCACATTTTCTTCCATCTAATGTTTTTCCCCTCAAACTCTTTAGCCAGAAACCCTCCTCTGGCTGCTGAGGTAGAAGACGGTCGTTTACGTCAAGTTCTCTGCAGATTGTAGCTCTCCAGAATGAAAAGCCTGGTTCCAGAAATAACTTGACTGAAAGTGACTGGTTCTGGTTTTCAGTTGGAAGCTGAACGTACGTTGTTCCCACAGGGTCAGCCAGGGCCAGTGGGCCCCCAGGGCTACACGGGGCCTCCCGGGCTGCAGGGCTTCCCAGGGCTGCAGGGCCGCAAAGGCGACAAGGGCGAAAGAGGAGCCCCCGGGACCGCGGGACCCAAAGGAGATGTGGTAAGCAGGATGCCGACGTCCTCTGGCTCCCAAGGGGCACCGTGTCCTGGCCGTCACTGACTTGTCACCTTCTTCACAGGGAGCAAGAGGTGTCTCTGGGTTCCCTGGTGCCGATGGAATTCCGGTAAGTTTTTGGAAGATGAGAGTTTTAAGACATTGCGTGCTTTCAAGGCAGCACAGTTGTGACATACAGAAACACGTTGGATGAGGCCTCCTGTTTGTTTATAGCATAAAACATGGGGGCTAGCCGGGCAGAGCTCTTTCCTGGAGTCCAGTCACTCACGCCAGACTGTTCCGTTCACGAGCATGTTTGCAGACCTGGCTTCAGAATTGAGGCAACTTTGCTAAAAATGGACATTGTGAGTGCGGTGGGCCTGGGGAGGGGCCAGGGTTGAGATCTCACTGGAAGCTTTGAACAACCTGAATGTGCAGCGTGGTGGAGGACCAGAAGGCAGCCCTGCTGGCCCAAGGGCAGCTTCTCAGGTCCCTGGTAGTGGCCACACCGAGCAAGCAAAAGGAACAGCCTGGCTTGTTCATGAGAAAGTCTCAAAATGCAATAAAATGTGTTTTTGTAACCTAGTTTACTTTACTTCTTGTGGCATAAAAAAATAAACAGAACAGACTGACTCACAGCTGTCTCCACGGGGCCCCAGAAGCAGGTTTCCCAGGGCCGGCTTTCCGGCCACAGCTGACCTCAGAGATGCGAGTGTTTATCGCACGTCTTGAAGCACCTCCCTTGTCTGCTGCTGTGACTCAGAGACCTCTGCCTCCCAAGCCCCCCACACACAGACGTCTGTGCCCGTAACCTGCACAGGCATCTTCGGTATCACCAAGGCACACACACGAGCAGGCACACACATATGCAGCGAGAGACCCTCCCCAGCTGCACAGGCAGGCTTGCTACAGAGAGTTCACAGTCTGCCTTCAGGGCCTCAGCCCTCAGGCTTCCTAAGAGAAGAAGGAACCGGCTAAAAGAAGAAGGTCACAGGACCTTCTGCGTGGCCAGGATCCTCAGTGTCCTCGTGGCAGGCCCCAGCGGACACGTGCGTGGTAAAAGCTGAGTTGTGTTTTATAGAAATGCACCTAATTGGATGTTGAGCCACAGGGATGGATATCTAGCCCACTGTAGTCTAAGTGTTCCTCTGAAGCACAGTTTCAAGCCGTGTCCCGTTGGCAGGCAGCCGCAAACACCCTCATCCAATTCCAATCAGAAGGCCAATAACAGTAGGCAGATAATCCAGGGAAAGGACGAAGAAGGCGAGGCACAGGGGCACCACAGAACAGGAAGATCCTGAGCAGAGCTCCGAGAAAGCTGTTTCCACAAGCTGGATCTGAAGGACTCGCTCGTGGGGGTCCCTATCTGAAAACTGTCTGCAGCAGCAGGTGGGCAGCTGCACTCACCTGTTACAGGAGCATGTGGCCTCTCCACTGGAGTTGGCTGACAGCACCAGGCCAACACAGTGACTGCACACATCTGAGGCACACAGAGGCACAGATAAGAGAAAAGCCCCACTCTCTCATTATATGGCTCAGTGCTGTTCAGAGCACAAGGCACGTACATAGGGGGTTTATTCACCGATCTTGAAAGTTTCCAAGTTTTTTAAGTAAATCTGAAAGGAATCCTAATGGGCTCAAAAGTCACTCTGGAATGTCAGTGTTTGGCTTATGATTAAAAAGTCTGAAGCTCAAAAGAAATCACATAATAAAGTATATCCATGATTTAAAGAAATTGTGTAATAGGTTGTGGTTGCATAGCTTATAAGTGGTACATCATTGAGCCCACCCCTCTACGTCGTTGAAATCAGGTAACTGAGATGGAGATGTTCACAGAGTTAGCACAACCCTCCCTCTCTAGCTTTCCCGTTGGCCAGGTGGTGTGCCCTGCTCAGGCCTCAGGACGCTTGGCCTGCTTGGACTCGTGAAGGGTCAGGGCTTGTGAGAATATTTACCTCTATTTTATTGCATGCAGACCAGAAACCCATGTGCAGGCTACCGGTCTCACGCACGGTTCTCTTTCCCAGGGACACCCAGGCCAAGGCGGGCCCCGGGGCCGGCCTGGCTATGACGGCTGCAATGGGACCAGGGGAGACACAGGCCCGCAAGGACCCTCCGGCCCCGCGGGCTTTCCCGGCTCCCCCGTGAGTATGAGCATGGTGTCCAACCTGCTTAGCCTGGAAGCCTGGGTGGCGGATACTCAGGGGAGAAGGTGGCCTGAGCTCCCTTTCCAGGCTCAGCCAGAGGGCCTGTGCTGGCCACCCTTCGAGAAACTCTGAGAAGGGCACTTGCCTCCTGCTGCTGGCCTAGGACAGGCAGACCCCCAAACCTGGACTTTTGGAACCGGGGAGACTCCCGCTCCTGCCGCCGGATGGACACATCACTTCCTTTCCTGCCCGTGTTTTCTTGCGCCCCGCCCCCCGCCGAGGCCCAGTTGTCCTGGGTTGGAGGAACTTCACTGTCCATATTCCTTCTTAATCTTGGATGAGACGGTTGGCCTGGTCCAGATGTCCCGCCCGCATCACTCCATTCTCTCCATGTTCCAGCTCAGGAGAATGACAGTGTAACAGCAAGCTAAATTCAACACGTGGGCCTGGGGGCTCCCCTGTGAGCCTCCAGCTTCACAGGCTCCAGGACCTTCATGACGGCAGGACGGTTGTGTCTGTAGCTCTTTGCCGTGTGGCAGACGGGACCAGGCTTGGTTTCCCAGGGGAGGAGCTTCACGGAATCGTCCATTTTGTGGCTCATTCATTTTTCAGGATTCTTGCCAAGAACCCTGAAGTATTTTATCAGTAGGGTATTTCTCCTTTTTTTTTTTTTAATTTTTTTAATATTTATTGTTTAGTTTTCGGCAGACACAACATCTTTGTTTGTATGTGGTGCTGAGGATCGAACCCAGCGCCACGTTCATGCCAGGCGAGCGCACTACCGCTTGAGCCACATCCCCAGCCCTGTATTTCTCCTTTTTACCATGAAAATCTTACAAATTCAAAACATTTTTAAGAGTTTTTTTTAAGACCTTTTAAAGTAGGAGGAAGTTGTGGATGGGCTTTGCCAGTCTTCATCCTGAAGCCAATCAAAAGAAGCACCACACCCCCTGCCTTCAGGCCCTCCCTGGCTTCCTGTGTATATGGTTCAGCTTTTCAACAAGCTACGCCATTTTCCCCTCTATTCTGAAATGTATTTCATGACCAAGAAACATACCTATCACTTTGAAATGTTGCCTGCATATGTAGGTGTTAAAGATGTTTGTGCATACACACATGTGTGCCACACTGTCTATGTTGGATACAATACTAGTTGTAGAGATAACGCAGCCTCTCTCCTGCAAATGGGCCTGGAACCTATGTGCATTCATATCGTTAGGACACTAATGCCAAAGGAAGCCAGGGTATCCCAAATAAAACATCTCATGGCATGCTGGAGGGTGAGCACAGAGAGGACTCGTTTGGATTTTTTAAAATAAGTTAAATTCTAGAAAGTACTTCCATTTTAACTCTGAGGAAAGATACCATGCTGGACATAGGGCCGGTACTCAGAGTCACCTGCATAGACCACAGGGACATTCAGGAGTTGCCGACACAGGTTGGGGCTCAGGTCTCCTGTGTAGACCACAGGGACCATCAGGAGGTACTGGATACAGGGCTGGTGCTTGAGTGACCTGTACACCAGGGGACATTTAGACTCCAGAAGCCACAGCTTGATGGCGCAGATTACTAGAGCTACCCTCAGTGTTAACGACTTGTTTTTCTCTCTTTATGGTATATCTGCTAATTTAGGGGCCCCAAGGACCCAAAGGACAGAAAGGTGAACCTTATGCATTGTCTAAAGAGGACCGCGACAAATACAGGGTACGTGTGCCCAGGAGGGTAGACGGAATGAGCCCATCCCATGTAAATTCTGAGCAGAGTTCAGTACCAAGTGAAGGAGTGTAAGAGGGGCCCCGTGAAAGGATTCACAGGAGAATGGAAGATGGATTTAAGAGTCATTTAAATGACTTTTGGGATGAATTGGGGGGAATTTAAAAGTCATTTCCGATGGGACACTTTCCACCTTGCAGTAATCATAGGTGTGCTCTTTGCCTGTACCCCACACCCTGGGCTGCCCCGGGAGTGGGGGTCCCCGAGTCCTGTACCCTCCAGCTATGTGCCCTAGGTCTGCAGTGATATGAAACAATGTAACAGTGCTGAACAGTGAAACATCATTTCCTCTCAAACAGGGTGAACCCGGAGAGCCTGGACTGGTCGGATTCCAGGTAAATTTTGTTTTTATTAGAGAGGATTCCAAGCACAGCTCTGAGAACGTCCGGCCTCCACACACAGCTGGTCTCTTCAAAACACCCTCTTGTTGTTCACAGGGTCCTCCTGGCCGCCCTGGGCCTATGGGGCCGATGGGTCCAGTTGGAGCCCCTGGAAGACCCGTAAGTACCTCTTGCATGCTCCCACCCAGGCCTCTGTCCAGTCACCCCCAGAGGCCACTTGTTGAAATGCCCATAGAGAAATGCTTCATGGAGCCTGCAGCACCTGTCACCTTAGAAGTCACCAACGCAGAGCAGGGCATTTTTTGCATATGTTTTGCTACTGTTGAGGTTTAAGAATAAGGACTCAAAGTCTGTGGTCTCTGGTTCACTGCCGACCATGGCAGATGATTTGGACCTGGTTCCCATCGGTGGCCTTCCGTTGGCGCATAAACTCTCCCAGCCCCATGCCTACCATGTGACAAAGGACCTGTCATCTGTGGGCAAAGTGGACCAAAGTCCCACAGGTCACTAAAGAGGAGATGGGCTCATCCCGGGCCAGGCCTGGTGCGGAAGTCTGTCCCACCTGGCCGTGGCCATCGCAGAGGCAGGATGCTGGATGTCACTAGCCAAATGGCCTTGGCCCTCTGAGTGGGGGTCAACGTTACTCCCTCTTGCAGCTCAGGAAGAGAGCCAGGTGACGAGCAGCTGCACGTGGGGCCCACGGGACACCTGGCCACCCCGAGGGGTCTCCGCCTTTCCCACGCTCCTGGTCTTTTAGCAGTAAGACACTCGGGCCTCGACCCGACAAGGGGAGGTTTCCTGCAGTGAAGGAGACCTTCTCACAGGAAACCGTCTCCAGCCAAAGATGAGCGTCGAGATGCTGTCGTCTCAGTTCCTGGCAGAGACTGGGAGAAAAGGAGATGCGGATGTTTGGGAAGAGTCGCTCTTATGAACATAGCTCCCAGCCAAGGTTGTTTGGGTCCTAGGATCAAGAAACCAGTTCACAGATGTCTTTTTATTTGTGCAGGGACCACCCGGACCCCCTGGACCCAAAGGACAGCCAGTAAGTTTTGGGGACCAGGACAAGGGAGGGCTCAGGTTGCGGGTGTGTTGGCCATAGGACACTTGGTTGACAACTACTACTGTTTAGACTATGATAAAAGTAAATACGCAGGTTTTTAAGACTCGAGGTTCAACTGTGAGCACAGGTCCTGTGGGGCAGCAGGAGTCCCGGGCTGGTTCCCAGGTGAAGAATGTGAATAGTCTGTTGTGTGCTGGTCGGTCGGGGCATTCCTGATACCCTGTGAAAGTCACCCTGGTGGCTATGGGTCGGCAATCATGCCACAGCACAGCCCAGGGGCAGCTCGAGTTGTCTTCAGGGCTGATTTGGGGGAGTGGGAAGGTGGTAGCCATGTGCACTGTGGGAGGCTGGGGACGCTTGTCTCTGGAGTCTGACGGGCTCTAGGGACATATATGCCCAGTGCTGCCCAGGTCAGCGGAGCCCTTGCCATCCTGCGTTCCTCACAGCAGGATTTAAGTTGGTAGAAGCACAACCAACTAGGTGGTTTGTCAGAAGCGTGGAGAACAGAGCCAGGGTTCATTGACCTGGGAGAGCTGGGGGAGCCTCCGCACTGACCAGGGTGATGAGGGAAGCGTTGGTCAGACTCGCCCCATCAGAGACCCCCACTGGCACTGTGGGGAACCTCCAGGAGCCACCCTGCCTCCCCTCCAGATAAGGGCCTGCCACTCCTCACTGTCCCATGCCAGCTCCACCTGAAGTCCCGTTTCCATGTCACCTGGTGACACAACAGCCACACCCCCTCCTGCCCCCCATCTCCCATGACCTCTGACAAGACTTGGCTGCAGCTGGTGCTCACTGAGCTGCTGGACTTGCCTGACAGGCCAAGAGCAGGGTGGGAGGCCCCAGGCCAAGAGCAGGGTGGGAGGCCCCAGGCCAAGAGCAGCGGCAGCAGAAGCTGGTGGGGTGGCCAGAGAAGCAGCAGCCCCCAAGCCCAGCAGGCCTCAGATCTGCACTGGCCGCAGCAGACAGGCAGCCCTCTTGACCCCACCACGTCACATCCTGGAGACTTTGACAGCCAGCCAGGAGGCAGAGAGGACCATGGGACCCAATCCTCACCCCAGCCAGGTCACTTCCTGGAGACTTTGACAGCCAGCCAGGAAGCAGAGAGGACTGTGGGGACCCAAATTCTCACCCAGCCAGGTCACTTCCTGGTGACTTTGACAGCCAGCCCGGAGGCAGAGGAGACCACAGGGGACCCAAATGGCCGTCTGATCTAGCCAGGCTGCTTTTCTGTGCTTTGATTTCAGCTCCCAGCCAGGTGGGAAAGAAGCAAAGAGCAACAATTAATTAAAGGCTGGGTTTTCATTTTCAGAAAAGCCCTGGGCACGGGAGGGGGTGGACGGTAGACTGCGGAGAAGAAGACGGAGAGGGCTCCGCGTGACCCTTCTCACTGTGGGAAGACGGAGACCCGGGAATGAGGCCCAGCTGTTTGGGAGTGACAGGAGAGAGCTGGTCTCTGTGTGGGGACTCGGGGCAGCCTCTCACGTTTCCGCTCCCACACCGGGGTGGGCCGGTTCTCCACCAGGCTGCTCCACTTTGGGGCTGGCTCAGGGCCCAATTCTGCCTCTTGGGCAAAGGAGGGTGAAAGTTGGCCAACACTAAGAGTCACCTTAACCATTACATTTAGAGTGATTTTAAATCCCCCAAAAAGATAGGAAATGCTTATATGAAATGAGAATGGGAAAAAGAGTGACCTTCAAATAGGGAATGGAGGGAATGAAGGGCCTGGTCTCCCCTGGAGAGGCAGTGGGCTCCGGGAGAGGGTCCAAAGTGCCGCCAGCCTCAGCTCTGGTCCCTGAGGCCCAGTCAGAGGACCTGACAGTCAGTCGGCCCCTGGGAGCCGCAGCCCGAGTCCTCTGCAGGTCCCGTGGCTCAGTGCCGTGCACGTAGGCAGGTTTTAGGTTTCTTCTTCTAAAAACAGAGTTTTATTTCACTGTGATTATTGACTTTAAAACTCACAGAAGCCATTGATCTTTCCAGGGCAACAGAGGACTGGGCTTCTATGGACAGAAGGGTGAGAAGGTAAGCCACCCTGGGAGGTTTGCACAGCTGCGATGCCATCAGTTACCGAGGTTGACACGGAGACGGGAGGCGACCGCCGTCTAGGGCCAGTTCTCAGGGTGGTCGCAGATGAGTGAGACATGACACAAGCTGTCCAGGTTGGCCTAGGCCTCTGGCCCAGTGCTGTGACCCCAGACTGCCCAGCTGGGAAGCAAAGGCATTTAGTGAATGTGTCTTCTAACAATGGAAACGCAGGGTGCTAAAGGGACTCAGTCAAGGACCAGAGGTGACATGGCACCATCTCAGGGGCAGGTGACAGTGGTGTTTGCTGGCCTCAAAGGCAGGAGCAAGGACCCTATGGCTTTTATCATTCCTGATAGTGCTGAGATTCAAGGACTCCTGGCCTCAGAGAAGAGCAGGCGCCCACACCCCGAGCCACCCCCATGCCCAGGGCACTCACCTGGGTCCTGGCTGTGTGAGCAGGGCCACTCTGTCTCCATTCTGCTTTGGGCTGAGCTGCACACTGAGTGGAACTAAGTACTGCTCAGACGTGAAGACGTGGGTTTTTTGCATGAAGAGCATGAAAGAAGTCTCAAAGGAAAAACATTGAATTTCCAAACACACAAAAATAGAGCCAACAAAATGGGACTGCTTCCCACATGCTGAAATATATGCCAAGATGAAAATTTTAAAAAGAAAAATATGGGAAGAAATCATTAGTGGAAGGAGAGAATGGTCATTAGATACAGTGGAAATGAACTGAGTGTAACTTACAGAGGGCTAATTCAAACCACTAGTGACAATACCAAGGTCCCAGTAGACCAAGGAGAGGGACAGTTTTCAGTATTTAAAAGACGCGTTAGTGGATGTTCAGAATTCATTGTAGAGTGCTGCTCTTGACAGCTGATACAGCATTTCAGTTTGCTGGTGTTTCTATTGGTGATCACTAGGCTCAAACTTGAGATGATAGGTTTATTTGAGACAGTTTTTTATTACATAAAAACACCCTTAGCTGGTGAGTGGTGGTAAGACTGGACTAGCCTTCCATTTTTCAGGCATTTCTTACATCTTGGGGTTGTCTTGGCAAGCAGTAGTGGCTGACACTGGGAGCCCTCAAGGGAATTCCAGAGAAGGAAATGCAGTCCACAACTTGACAGTCCACGCAGTTTTGATGCATAGGTGCTAAACAACTACTTGTGAAAGTGGGACAAAAAGAATTTCATTTTAGGATTATGCTGTTATGAGCATTTTATTTTAGGATCATTGTACTGAAAAGTAGGTATACAGGTGGCAACATGCTAAAATTAAAAGCAGTGTGGTGGTGGGTTGTACTGCCATTCAAGCTTTCGGCTCTTCTTTCAATTCACAATGGCTTCTCTTGCTGAACACTCAGGGCGACGTAGGACTGCCAGGACCCAACGGGATCCCGTCAGACACCTTCCACCCCATCGATGGGCCCACCAAGACGACCATCCACCCGGATCAGTACAAGGTAAAGAGGGTGACTGTTTTCCCAGTGGCACTAGAGAAAAAGAGAGGGGAAAAGGCAACTTCCCTCAACTGCATTCAGTCCCTTCCCACGTAGGGAAGGCCTTGCTGCCGGCCCTCCCAATGCCCTTGAGGCGCCCAGACAGTTCCCAGGCCCACAGAGAAACGGCTTCACCCTTCATCTCAAACAACTGCGGATGCAAAGCCACATGAGAACCCACTGAGGAGACAGGTCTCTCCTTAGGTATGGGAGGTAGACACAGGTTAATGGCCATAGCATGATTCAAAGCCAGGATCACAGATCCATCTGAGCAAAAGGTCATATTACACAAATGAAACCTGCTTTCTTCTTAGCTCGGCTGAAGCACCTTTTCTTTTGAATCCGTTTACGATACTTTCCCTTTTCTTCTGTTGGCATCTTGTGGGACTAAAAGCACACTCCAGTTCTGGAATGGAGCTGCACTCTGCCCCCCCTGGCTCAGGCAGGACTCTCTGGGCCTGCCTGTCAGGGCCAGGGGGAGATGGGCTCACTGAGGCCCGGAAGCTGGAGCGAGCAAGGAGGCCCCGCGCAAGGGGTTAGTCCCCAACTCCCTCGCCACATGAGGAGGTCTGGGGCCTGGGTCATAGGTGAGATTGGCCAACAGGGTCATGACTGCAGGAAGAAACCAATCTAGCCAGCTGTGGCCCCGGGCACTTATAAGTGACCATTGACAAAGGTGGCCTGGAGGTGGTGAGCAGGTCTGTGTGCAGTTAGACCCAACTGCAGAGGAGGGACCAGGCAGGTCCAGGCCAAGCTGAGGGGCTCAACCTTCCAAGAAGAGGGGGTGGGTTCCAAGCCTGCCTGCAGGGGGCAGTCATGAGCTACAGGAGCCCAAGTGTCAGGCGACCCAGGGACCAAGGACCTCGCCAGTCAAAAAGAGTGAAACAAAATCAGTGCTGCTTCCTAAAGCCACTGTTGCTGGAGCTTTTAATGTGTTCCAAGCACATCTTTTCCTCGAGGACCTTCCTGGTCCTGCCTCATTCAAATGAATGCCATCCTCGGGGTTCCTCCCCGAGTGTCCCTCCCACTGCACCACTGGGGCGTGGAGGGTGACACTGGCACAGATGCTGAGACACCTGTAACTCATGAGTGACAGAGGAAACCTCATGGATAGGAGAGAGGCCACCTTTCACTCGTGTCGGGAACCACACATGATTTGGTTTATCTTGTAAAAGTCTAGAATAATGGGGCTGGGACGGGGGCTCGGTGGCAGAGCACTCGCCTGTGTGAGGCACTGGGTTGGATCCTCAGCACCACGCAAAATGAATAAATAAATATTGTGTCCATCCACAACCAAAAAACATTTTTTTAAAAAATCTAAAACTAACACTTTTGTTTCCATTCGATTTTTGAAGCTGCAAATTCGGGGAATTAGTGGCTACAGTTCATTTCTAGTAATGGTTTAAAGTTTTATTAAAGACTTTTTACTTCATATTCCTGATCAAGTGTCAGATGTTGCTGTTCACAAATCAATGCGTATTTTTTCTTCTTCACGCTCCCTGCAGGGCGAAAAGGGAAGCCGGGGGGAGCCGGGCATAAAGGTAAGCTCGGTGGCCAGCCCGGTGGCCAGTGCCTTCCTCCCTTGGGTCCCGGGCTCCTGCCGACAGGTGGAGTGAGCCGGACTCTGGTTTTCCAGAAAATGTTTTCAGAGCGCCCTCCTTTTGCACACACGACAAGCCCTGGCCAGTCAACCTTATTTGAAGTTCTAAGGCAGATGTGGGGGCTGTGGGTGGGCTGGGAGGTGGTGGGCTGGCCTCCGTCTGGGTGAGGGGTCTCTGCCCTCTCGCTCATCCATCCCACCAGCCTACCTCGTGTCATCCAGGCACACTGGGGGGCTTTCCCAGCACACTCACGTCATGGAGGATGCGGGGCACTGGGGCTGGGAAGGGCAGCCCTTCATGCCACTCTGCTCTCTCGTAGGGCATCTCCGTGAAGGGAGAGGAAGGCATCGTCGGCTTTTCAGGACCGCGGGTGAGCTGAGTTTTATAACTGAGAATGTCTATTTGGCTTTTTGAATAGACTTTATTTTTCTAGAGCAGTTTTAGGCTCATAAGAAAAGTGAGCAGGGGCTGGGGTTGTGGCTCAGTAGCAGAGCACTTGCCTCGCACATGTGGGGCACTGGGTTTAATCCTCAGCATCACATAGCAAATGAATAAACGAAATAAAGATATTGTGTCCATGTGTAGCTAAAAAGAAGAAAAGTGAGCAGAAAGCGCAGTGTGTTACCATTGTTCTGACGCCCCCCCACACAGCCTCCTCACTGGACACCCTGCTCCAGGACGGTCATCTCTGCAGCCCCTCACCCCCCAGCCACCCTTCACCTTCACCCAACACTGGAGCTTCTGAAACTGTGCACCCCACCTGGAGGGAGGGGACCAAACCCAAACATTGTGTCATTTTAGGCTCATCTAGTCTTTGATAACCAAAAATGTAGTGTGTGGAACACAGATTGATTTCTGATTGCCCCAGGAGTACAACGGGAATGTCCCTAGTGCTAGGTGTGGTGGCACATACCTGTAATCTCAGTTACTGGGGAAGTGAGGCAGGAGGATCACAAGTTCAAGGCTAGCCTGGGCAACTCATCAAAGACCCTGTCTCAAAACAAATATAAAAGGCAATGGAATTCAGTAGTAGGTGCTTGCTCAGCATGGATTCCATCCCCAGCACTATAAAAAACAAAGTCACTGTGCTGTGTGCATGCCTGTGATCCTAGCAACTAGGAACCTGAGACAGGAGGACCTCAAATTCAAGACCAGCCCTAGCAACTTAGTGAGATCCTAAGCACTTAGCAAGACCCTGTCTCAAAATTTAAAAAATTAATATAAGGACTGAGGATATGTTTTAGTGGTTAAGCACCACTGGGGTTCAATCCCCAGTACCCCCCGCCCCCGCCAAAAAAAAAAAAAAGAAGAAAGAATGTCCCTGGTAGAGGATCCTGCAGGAGATGTAGATACCACCTTCAGAGCAGCATCCTGAAAGCCCCTGGCCACCTCCAGATTCAGTCACAGGTAGGGAAGTGTGGTCAGAGTCCTGGGCCCAGTGAGAGGAGAAGGAGGGTCTTGCTGACTATCTGGCAGTCATTACCATGAAAAAGACATGGTCTCTGAGTAACAAGAGACACTTGCAGAACACTGGGTCCAGGAGTCTTCTGTATTCCTGTGCACCTCTGTGCGTTCTTCCATGTTTCCTTAAGCAGCAGAAATGGTGCATTGGATGTCGGTGTTGCCAGCATGACCTCCCCTTTAGAAAACAGGACTCCAGGTGTTTGGGAACCTCTCATAGGAGGGGAAGCTTGCTCCTCTAAGTGGTGACTGTTCCTTTTCCCGTCTTACCACGGTCAGATCTCTGCACAACCCCACCCCACCTTCTGAAACAGGGAGAATCATATTTGGTGGTTTGTTCTTGGTGTTGAATTTGGTTGTTTTGATCCTCCTCAAGTACCAAAATATCTACCTCTAGAAATTTCTGTTTCGTGTTCTAAGCTGCTAATCGCTGTTTTCTGTTCAACCCAGGGCCCTTCTGGCTTCGATGGAGAGAAAGGATCCCCAGGACAGAAAGTAAGTTTGCTGCGTCAAACAGTCTGCTCTGGACCTGAGATGTCTTACAAAGGCCCTTCAAATAAGCACGGCATTGCAGAAAAGAACGTTGGCCCCAGAGGCAGCATCTTTCCCTGCATTGACAGTGGCATCAATGAGCCTTTCACTCATAACACTTAGATTTTTGCCATTTTTCTTGGGGTTTTTCTTGCAAAACAGCCTCTCAGTTCTTCCACTGATCCCTCCCCCAAGACTTTCATTGCTTGGCTGCCTCCCTGGACCTCACACCCTTCTACATCATCGTTGTCACTCTCAGGAAGGCTGTCAGCTCAGTCCCCGAGGTTGATATATTTTTTATAGATCAACACACACTTTGATGTTTTATGTTCAATGATAATTATTTTTATCATGTGTTTGGGTGGGCAGGTCTTTAGGGGGAAATGTTATGTGAAAAATGTACTATGATTCTGGATCAGGTTTAAAATCGTAAACACTAGATCATACGAGAGAGAACACATAGAGCTGGTTTCTCTGAGTACTTACTTTCAGTACTCATTATGAGCACTCCAGGCAACAGCTGTCCATGCTACAGCCAACCGGTCCTGTGGTCAGCTCACAGCCAAAGGGCTGCAAGGGACGAGGCTGGCTAACAGATGGAGACCAAAGCAGGCCTCCATATTCGACAGTCTCCCACCCTGCCCACCCTTGTCCTCGGAGGTCACTGCCAGTTCCCAAGTTGCCTACCACATGCTAGTGAAATCAGTTATGATCGGTTCTCTGCACCCAACACATAGGAATTGAGTTATTTCAAAAGGTGATTCTACATAGCTGCCCCTAGAACCCAGAAGTCCATGAGCCATAAGAGGCCCAGCAGGCCCTGGCCACCTGCATGGTCAGGCACGAGGAAGGCCAACCACCCTTCCAGCTTCCTCTATGCAGTTGCTGTGACATGGGAGGATGCAGACATCTGTGGCTAAGTGGATTGTAGGAATAGTTTACTTGGCTGTAAAAATGTATCTAGAGGCTGCACTGCAGGCCAGGTGGCCGGGTGTCTGTGCAGCGCCCGTGCCTCTCCAGGTCACCCTGATCTTGTGCTCATGGTTTGGTCTTGGCAATAACAAAGAGCAAGTAGCCAGAAGCCACTCCAAGGAACAGCAGTGGACGTTAACAAATACCACGCATCAAAGCAGGGGACCAAGGGAGAAATGCATTCTGGGAAGACGTGGCCTCCCCGCATGACACCAAAGCCATCCACCCCCACTGCCATCACAGAGCTGTGGTTAGTCCGAACCTTCTCCGGGGGATGGGAGAAGTTAACTTTTCCGGGTTGTGTTAACTTTTCTGAGCAATTCGAGATCGTCTCCCTCCTTTTTCTACGGCAAACTTAGTAACTGAGTAAAGGCTTTTCACACTAGAGTTATCGTAAAAAGTGCTCGCCAGGACCTGAGGCCCTGGAGGGACACCAGCCAATGACGGCTGCCGGTCGTGTTGGCAGAAGCCCCCTCACCGCCTCATGTCAGCAGGACCAGGAGACCTGGATCAGAGCTGGCTGGAGTCCAGTCCCTTTACCCACAGTGGGCAGCCGGGCACTAGCTTACCAGGTTCCGCTCAAGAGCGTCATCCCGGCTCTCCAGCTACTGCAGGAGAGGCCGGGTGGTGACAGGGGACTCCAGGTGGGGCTCTTCTGTGGAAACCTCGCCGCAGCGCAGCCTGCTGGCCTTCAGGCTGACGGGTGGAGACATCTCAGGCGGCCCTGTGAGTTCCGTCTGGCCTAACCCACGCTCCTTGGACCTGGGAAGGCGCCCACTGAGCCGGAGACGCGGGAGGCCTGTTTAGACTGCGGGAGGCAGTTTACTGGAGCATCAGGGTCTCTTTGGAAGAGGCCTGTCATAATAAATTCCTTCAGGAGCTTGTTTCTGCCTGTCCCTGAGGACTTCTGCCTAAGGACTTTCCCTAACGTGGGTTACTCTGCCCTTGAAAGTCATGACACTGACCGCTTTCGGAGCCAGCTCCACCTCGTGTGAGTGCTCCCACGTGAACCGCAGGTCTGCAGTGGGAGCGGACGTCCACCTCTCCTGGAGCGCCCAGCAACACGGCTGCAGCGGTTCCAATCTCCTGTGAAAGAGCCCCATCAAGTCCTCGGGGCCTCAGGCTGCACTGTCCTGAGGTCGGGGACTGTACCAGAGGAAGCCTGTAAGGAGGAGTGACGTCTCGACTCCAGGAAGCTCTAATCCATCCTGTTACCTCGTGATTCGACCCACCACGGTGAACTTCTTCCTTCAGTAAATATTCAAGAGAATTAGGAAGCAACATTAGAGTTATTTTTTTTAACAAAGAGGAGAATTCTCAAGAGATTTTAATACTTGTATTTGGTGTTAAGGGCTGATGTTCAAATCCCGTCTTGGGAAGATTCTAGCAGCTGGATTGACATCAACACCGGAGCCCACTGTTCAGTCACAAGATCACTGGCGTGGGGCTCCTGGCACCCAGTGCACAGGAAAGAGCTGGCTCCTCTGAGCAGCTCCTGGACTGACCAGCCCCCAGCCCTAGTGACCAGGGGAGAAGAACGCAGGAAGGGAGGCAGACCCCCGCACCCACAGCAACACCCAAAGCAACGGGAACATTGGCAGCACAATGGCCCAGGTTTTCCCACAACAGCAACCACAAAAAGATACTTTAAAGAAAGAAAGGAAAGGGCAAGGGGAGAAAAAACTTATGAGCTAAAAGAGAACTGAGAACCTGGCAGCCAAATGTCAAATTTGGACTTTGGCTCCTGGTTTAAACAAAGAGACTTTAAAAAGGTATTTCTGGATCTAAACTCAGGGGAAATGGAAGACACACTGGATAGTCAGGGAGTTCAGCTGATCACTGTTAATTTTTCTAGCTATAATAATGAAGCCATGGTCACTTTTTAAAGTTATATGTTAGATCAAAATAAAAAGCAAGCCTCTCTCCGCAGGGAAGCCGGGGGCTGGATGGCTACCAGGGCACGGATGGGCCCCGAGGACCCAAGGTGAGTCCTCTGCAGCCTTTCCTCTGATGAGGTCCCGCCCGCCACTGGAGAAGGAGGCACCCACCCTAAACAGATGGGGAACGCGCAGTGCCCAGCCCTGGTCGGAGGAGACCCTTGACCGCTCATTAGCCACATGGACTCCTCGCCCAGGATCAGGGTGCCATATGCCCTACAGGGCCACCCAGGCTGCCCCAGGAGAGAGAGGTCCAGCAGGCTGTGGGGAGGGGGTTTTGTAGTCACAACGCAGCGCAGGGCCCCGGCTCTGGGGGAGGGTACAGCTTGTCTGGCTAATTCTGAGGACCAGTGGGGTGAGCTGGGCCTTCCCTCTGACATGCATCTGGTGAGAGCAGGACCTCAGGTGCTGCCACAACCCCTCCCCACTCCCCGTCTCTGGATGCCCAGATGTCACCACACGGCTGGTCTGGCTAATTCTGAGGACCAGTGGGGTGAGCTGGGCCTTCCCTCTGACATGCATCTGGTGAGAGCAGGACCTCAGGTGCTGCCACAACCCCTCCCCACTCCCCGTCTCTGGATGCCCAGATGTCACCACACGGCTGGTCTGGCCTGTGGGACACACTGTCCCCTGGCCACTGCTGGTGTTCTGTTAGTGTTTCACAATGAAATTGGCACGTGCCTGTACTGTTCCCTCTGGTGCATTGGCTGGCAGTGGGGCACCGGACTTCACCACCACGCAGCAGAGACGTGGCCGCAGGGACAGGCTGTGGGTGGACTGGTCAGAATAGTCGCCCTGCCCACCTGACTCCATCTCCACCTTGATTCTTTGGAAATGTGTAGTTATGGAAGCCCAGAAGGCCCTTCTCACTCTCTCCTGTTCTCTCTCCAGGGGGAAGCAGGTGACCAGGGTCCCCCAGGACCACCTGTCTACTCGCCTCATCCTTCCCTGGCTAAAGGTTGGTAGGAAAATTTCCCCAGAATGATTTAGCATCACACATATACTTCCTTCTGCCAAAGACACAGAGTCATGAAATTTTAAGACAGATTTTTCCAAGCAAAACCAGACAAAGTATTGAGAGCGCAGCTTCAGACACAGCCTGGGGCGCCGCTTCCCGCAGGGCTCGGGAGTATCACAGGAACCAACCTCTGTCTGCCTGACGGGCCTCGCTGCCTTCCAGGGGTGTACGTGACGCACAGGTTCTGGTTTTACTATCTAGAATATCACTCAGGAAATCCGACAGCAGCTGCCCCCCAGGGCTGGTGAGCGTCCTGCACACGTATCTCTGTAGGCCTGGAGCCACCCATGGGCCTGCTGTGAGGACTGCGCTCAGCACCCGTGACCCACCTTCCCACACCGTATCTAAAGTGTCTGTAAACACAAAGCCCAAGACAGCACCCACGGCTGGCTAGACTTGATTGAGGATTCGTCGTCTTTTTCTTTTTCTTTTTTTTTTTTGGTTATAGGTAGACATAATATCTTTATTTTTTTATGTGGTACTGAGGATCAAACCCAGTGCCTCGCACGTACCAGGCGAGCGCTCTACCTCTGACCACAACCCCAGCCCAGGATCTGTGATCTTGATAAAATGAGAACATTCCTTTTGAGGCCTTGGGCACATGATTTTTAAATCACCGTTAACGTGATCTTTTGCATTATCAAAAATTTGGCTGACCGAGAGCTCAGGGCCCATTCAGTTCCCCCACCCCACTCTGTGTGCCTGGCCGTCAGGTGGAAAGAGGGATGGTTGGAAATTCAGTTTTGCCCACATGCAGATGTAGAAATGCCTCCACTGCCCTCTTCTCCGCGGGAAGATGCTCCTGGCTTTTGGTAGCTGGAATGTGACTGAGTTGCATTCCAGAGTGGCCGAGCAGAAGGTTACCTCTGGAGAGAGTCCTCCGGGTGGGGTGTCTCGTTACAAGGCAGCCTGGCATGGGCTTGTGGAAATGCAGAAAGGAGAGGGGTCTGTGCTGAAGGAAAGGATTCCAAGTAGCTAAAACAGGCGTCTTCTCAGACGCTCTGCTACT
Organism: Ictidomys tridecemlineatus; assembly: GCF_052094955.1. NCBI lineage: Eukaryota > Metazoa > Chordata > Mammalia > Rodentia > Sciuridae > Ictidomys > Ictidomys tridecemlineatus. The sequence goes on from NC_135482.1 coordinate 197,721,037, forward strand.
GTGGCAATGGAGACTCTTGAGAGCGTGCGCGGTGCGCCAAGCCACTGTTCCAGGTGGTTCTGATTGCACCTGTCAATCTGTTCACCCCTCCCAATGGCCCTGTGAGCTGGGTGACTCTCAGCTCCATCTTCCTGAGGGAAAAACTGAAGCACGGGGAAGCCGAGTGACTCTCCTGAGTGCCATATGCAACAAGCAGCGGGACAGGCAAGAAATTCAAACACTCGCACCCTCAGCTCAAGAGGGCCACCAATCCTCATCTCACTTTAAGAAAAAATGTTTTAAGGTTGAAAAAATGGAAGATCATATGCAGAGTGATGGCTTTGCCCCAAATTACTGATAGTGTGTGACAAAATGTGGTTTTCTCCTCTGTTCTCTCCTAATTATAAAAACACGTAGGTGGTAAAAGTTTGCTGTGGGGCAGCTAGAGAACACAGGGATGCTGCTCAGCAGTTGTTCAGTAGGAAGTCCACCTGTTATCCACCTGCCAGCCCCGAAGGAAGCCTTGAGGGTGCAGAGCCGGGGAGAGGAGCCAGCCCCTTGGCCTCCCCTCTGGAGCCTGATGCGCTGTGGGATTACTGTCCTCACTTCTGCCTTCCGTGGAGCTTTGGGCTCAGCTGCTCTTTCCCCTAACTTCCCACTAGCCTGTCCCCAACACCCCTCAGCCCAGCCCGGTCCGGCCGAGTGCAGTGGAGCTGGGCACACAGTGTGGCTGATGTCCTTTCTGGGCGCCCTTCTCTCACCTGTAGAAGGGGGCTGCAGCAGGTCTACGCAGGGGCCATGGGGCTGTGGAGTCATGGGCTCTGGTGGTCGCCACTCGGGCTCCCACACTCAGGCCGTGCTCCAGATGACCTCCGCCTCAGTCCTTTTATTCCCTGGGATCCCTCAGCATCAGATTCTTCCTTCAAAAGAACCTCCCCCACCTTTGAAAACTCCAAGCGCTCGCTCAGCATCCGGCGCCCCTGCACTGTTCATAATGACAGGAATCCCCCCATAGACCCCCCATGGATCGTGAATGAGACCCTGAAACCCAGAACCCCCTAGTTCCCGAACACGTGAACCTCCTCTGTGTTCAGAAGATCAGCAGGTAAGTTCCAGCGAAGGTGCTGCCTGCTGCAGTCTGCACACAACAGGCTCACCCTACCCGGGACTTGTCCCTTCTAGGTGCCAGAGGTGACCCAGGATTCCCAGGACCTCATGGGGAGCCAGGAAGCCGCGGTGAGCCAGGAGACCCCGGGCCCACAGGACCCCCTGGCCTGTCCTTTGGAGATGAAGGTAAGGGGCCTGGTGGCATCAGACCTCAGATTCGAGTGCCTTAGCTCCTGTGAGCAGGGACTGCTGAGACGGGGGGGTGCTCCTCAGGCACGAGCCACACCAGCCTGTTGTGATGTCTGTGTGGAACCTCACGCAGGTGACAGTAACCCCCAGCTGCATTAGACTGTGCCACCAACTGGGAACTAGCCTGGTCCCATCAGCTGGTTGGAAGGCACACAGGAGTTGTGCAGATCTGTGGCACCGAAATTTAGCACAATCAAAGGCCATTGTTGGAGGGAGAAGAGGGGACTTTTTAAAGACATTTTAAAGGTGGCATCCACCTCTACGTCACTGACTAGACTGTGAACCCCGCTGCACCTGCTGGTGGTCTGCGGACGTAAATATCAGCGCAGCCCTAAACACCAGGAACCCCGTGCCGCCCTATTCTGTGACATTGATTAATGCTGTGGGTTTCAGATGAGAAGAGAGGCCTCCCAGGGGAGATGGGACCCAAAGGCTTCCAAGGAGAACCTGGCATCCCTGCATTCTACCCTGGCCCTCCCGGAGCTGACGGAAAGCCTGGTCTCCCAGGAGCCCCGGGGCCTGCCGGACCACCTGGACCAGATGGTGAGTGGAGGGACGCCAAAGGCAGGTGTGTGCCAGTGCTGGCTCCTCTGGGTCCAGCCAACCCAGCAGGGTTTTATTTGGAATTTTTTGCTAAATAATCCTGAACTCATTCATCTGGGACGGGAGTGGACACAGGTCAGCCTGTCACGTGGCTCTTATGTAGTGAACTTTGGTTACTACTGCCTCAGCCAAACAGGTGAGATGCCAGCGTAAATGTGAGCTGAAGCCCTGTCCCGGGTCTGTGTGCCAACTGTACACACCTTCTTCCAGGGCAGAGGGCCACTCCTGGACCTGCAGCCCCTCTCCTCAGTTCTCAGCCCATACAAGACAAGCTTGAGACGGTGGCCCACCAGCTGCCCCACGACACCTCCAGGCTTAGCCCGAGAGGCATTTCCAGCCTCAGTGCTGCTGAGCTCTCATGTGTTGGGAATGCTGTGCCCCAGGAGGCCGAGAATGTGCACAGCGGGCGGCCTTGGCCTGCTGTCCAAAAAGGGCATGCTCTCAGCTTCAGTATCCAGTACGCTTTCAACACTCTGAAATTCCTAATGGGAACATTGTGTCCCCCAGGAGACTGGACAACGAGGCACTGGAGGAACATAGGAGGTCACACCCTATCTGTGTGGCACTGGCCAAAGTGTAACAGCCTCTCCTCTTCAAAATAGTTCACCCTAAATTCTCTGTTGTCACCTCCAATAATCTCTCACTAGCTTCTATCTTCAGGGAGAATGAACATCATATTTGCTAATGGATAGAGTTGGATTTCCATTAAATTCAAATGTAAACATTGAGATTTTAATTGCTTTAGAAGATACTTTGAAATCTCCAGAAGGAAACTTATTGGAAGTTTTAGAAGTGTTTCTTCTATTAAGAGTCACAATGACTTCTCCATACCTATTTCATATTTTATGGTAAATTTTTAATTTCATATAGTTCTAATTTCCACAGGTTTCTACATTTTTCAAAAAGTTTTAAGCACAGATATTTCCCTGGGTCATGAATTTGCCAAAGAGTTTGAACAATGTTATCTTTAATATTTTCTATTATGTGATATTTATTAATGTGGATCTGCAATAATAGCCAAATTATCTTTCCAAGTAAATAGTATCTGTTGAGTTTCCCTTATTTGGAACAGAATATATGTTAAAATAAAAGCATAAAAACAAGTCGCTGTGATTGAAGACTAGGATAGCCATTGATTGCTGTGACCAAATTCCATTTTGATAGACACGAACCATGCTATCCCATCTTTCTTAGTAAATCTACAATTTACTAATTTACCAGTGTAAGTCAATCACAGATCATCAACTAAATTCTGATCTGTGTTGTAGGCTGATAAGGGAGTGTGTAAAATAGATGGAATGATATCACATAAAGTTTATCAACTGAAGAATTTTAAAGCATACAACTTAAATTCTTACCCTCATGATATATATATTGTTTCACATCTCCCCCCCACACAATTTTTTTTTTAGCAACCCCTTATATAAAAAGTAGCCAGCCACAATGACCATGACCTTTTACAAGTGTCGGTGGCCAGCGTGGTGGCACACACTTTAGTCCCAGCTATTCTGGAGGCTGAAGCAGAACTGTGAGTTCAGGGCCAGCCTGTCAACATGAGACCCCACCTCAAAAGAAAAAAAGAGAGAAGTGTGTGTGTACACTTGAGTTGAATATCAGTGATCTTTTTCCCCAGAGTTCTGGTTTTTTCCCCCAGAATGAAATTGTCAGGCTCCTGTTATTAACTGCACTTCATCCTATTTTGTGTGTGGCTAGGAATGAAAACTAGAATTTCCAGTCTTGTGCAGTTCCAGTGAAATCGAGCCTTGAAGTCGGTTCCCTTCTCCAAGTCAGTTAGAGGAGTCGAGTGGCCGTGTTCCCTGCTGCTCTGTTCTGCTGAGAGCATCCAGGCTCAAAGCCTAGTTAGGAAGGAGATGGGACTAGGAAGACGACCAGGAGGGGGGAGGACGCCTCTCAGGCACCACTCTGCCTATGTGACTGGGTTTGCAAAGTGTCTGATCCTCCTCCTGGGGATCCCCTCCTGGGGACCCACTCATCTTTGTCCTTACTGGTGTGCCTCCAGTTGTAAATGCTGGTGGCCCTGAGTCGGGAGGCTGAAGTACTATCCCTGTGGTACCCTCCTCATAACCGTGGGGAGGGTGGGACACAGCAAGGGAGCCCACGGAGCCCACACGGCCTGTTTGGAGGCAGAGCGTGGTGCCTCCTCACCCCCTCCATGACTGGCCCAGGGCCCCCCAGCACTCTTTCTGGGGCTCCTGGTTACCTCTTCCTTCCCCACCCAGCTCCTGTAGCATGGAGCTCCCGAGGTGGGTTCTCCCCGTTCTCTGGCCTCCGCCCAGGCACACTCCTCCCTTCGTGGATCAGCGCACACAGCCAGACCCCCATTTTGCCCCCGTCTGCTTCTGTGCTTTGAACCACAGATGTGCAGACCCCGACTCTATGCAGAGCGGACACATGCACCTCCCAAGCACCCCAGACAGCTCTCCACCTTGCCACTCCCTGGTGCCCTGCTCCCTCCATGACCCCTGGAGCTCCAGCCAGAACCAGCTGCTCTGGGCACCTGGCTCCCCACACCCAATTCACAATGGGTCCTGTGACCTGCTCCTTCAGGTCTTTAATTTGGGCTTCCTTTGGGCCTGGGGATAAAAACCAAACCCTCCTGAACCACCTCCCCTGCACCCTGCATGCACTCTCCAGTCATGGCTCTCTCCATCTCCAGCCCTTTAGATGCACCCATCCTCTGGGATACATCCCCTATGCCCTGCCTGTCCTGTCCCCAACACCCTTTGGGTTTTAATTGGTGTCACCTCCTCGGAAAGGACTTTCCTGAGGCCCCTGATTCTCTGCCAGTCGCTCACAGTGCTCGTCCTACCTGGAAGTCTATGCTGGCTGGTTCACTACAGCGTGTACTGCATGTCAGCTGCCGGTACATCCGGGCTCTGTCCCCATGTGCCGTAGCTCCTGGACATGCTGGCTTGACTCCGGCACTGGGCTATGTTCAAAGAATGAATGACATTGTGTCAGGGTGTAGTAAGACCAGTTTACATCAGCCAGTACCCATTCATCTTTCCCTGAACATCTCAACTCACCAAGAAGCTCTCTGACCCTGGAATCCTGGTGCCATTTTTCCAACCACATGGCAAAACTCTTTAAAATTGGTGTTTTCCTCTCCTTCCTGCTTGCTGAATGGCCTTCTCCTCGTGGGTGCACAGGTCCCCTCTTGGGGACTTGTTCACTCCTTGGAACCTGGACAAATACTTAGTCTTAGCAAAGGAGCAAAACCGAGCAGGGTCCACCAGCCAGTCTCCTGGAGGTGTGCAGCCCTGTATCACCACAAGGTGGCACTCTTCTGTAAGCATAGCTATCTTGGGATCCAGAGTAGATGGACTCACACCTCCACTGCCAGCCCTGCTTGGGTGTGGGGCGCTGCGGCCACAGTGATTTAGAGGAACCCTGACCCTGATTGATGGTGTTATGAGCTGGTCAAAGTCAGTCAGTGAGAATGACCACACCGAGTCCCAACTGGTCATGAGGAACCCACATTATGACACTAACTCCGCGAGGGGCGTGTGAGTAAACGGGCACAGAGGAATGATGGTGGGGTAGCACTTGTGCACCCACCCAGGAGAAGGGCGAGGGGAACCCAGGTCATCCTATCTACGGGGTGCTTAGAGGGGCCTTCACATGGACTAGAAGGGGTGGAAATCTTGGAACCCAAGTGACATGGCTGTCAAACCACACACTTTCTTGGACTCAGTATCTCTCAGTATTTTGTCTGTGCTCTGCACCTCTGCTGCAGGCGTCCTGTGCCAACGTGCCTGACTCTGCGTGTCTTCTCCTTAGGTTACCTGTTTGGTCTTAAAGGAGCAGAAGGACGTGTGGGCTACCCTGGGCCTTCCGGTTTCCCAGGAGCTCGTGGGCAGAAGGGATGGAAAGGTGAGAAATGCCAGGAAGGGCAGGGGAGGGGACCAAGGCCCACCTCACTCTGCAGAGGGCTATTCCCTCCCCCTGGGTTTAGGATACAGGATGAGTATCCCCAATCCAAAATCCAGAATGGCCCCAAATCCCAAACTTTTGGAGTGTGGACATAACAACGCATGTAGAAAATCCCACTCTGGAGCTGGGGTTCTAGCTCAGTGGTGAAGCACTTACCTAGCATGTGGGAGGCACTGGGTTCGATTCTCAGCCCTGCGCATAAGTAAATTTTTAAAAAGAAAAGAAAATTCACTTCACCTCACATGACGGTCACAGTCAGTCCAGGTATCTAAAAATGTATAGCGCTAACCTAATCTGTGGGTGTGAGGTTTATCTGAAGCACCTTTAGCCAGGTACTTCATACTGTATATGCAAATATTTCAAAACCTGAAAACACCCACTGCAATGATTCTGAGCACAGACATTTTAGATAAGGGATTCTCGGCCTGTAAAAATCTGCACATCTCCCAAGCCGCCTCTCCCCACTCTGGGCGTTAACAGCAGGGGGAGGAACTCTGCTGCTTCCCAGGCAGTGGCACCAGTCTGGCCCTCCTACCTGTCCTCCCTCTGCCTGGCCCTCACTGAAGTCCAGCACACAGAGCCCAGCACTCAGGAAAAGTCGAGCAGCTGTTCCCTGCTGAATTCAGATGCCTGGTCATAGGTTCAGTGCCGGGCCGAGCCCAGTCCTGGCAGAGCCCTCCCCCACCAGGTGGCCTGTTCCACCCACTGAGACTCAGCTTGTGGGGACTTGCCTGGGCCTCGCTCCCGCCCTGGGGAGGTCTTTGCCCCTTTTCCTTCCCTGATGCACCTTGGGGACTCTGCCCTGTTCCAGTGAAGAACAGACTGGGGAACACCTCCACTGTGAGGTTGTCTGGACCATGGAGGTGCCTGTTTAGCTCCTGTCCCTGGATATGGGCAGCATGTCCTGGCCCTTATGCCTACCCTGGCCTTCAGATGCACATGGGACAGTGGGAGCCTGAGGGCAGACTGCAGGAGTCAGGTGGCCTCAATCAGGCGGCACTCCACTGCCGATGCTACAGCCTGCCCCTCTGTACATGATCCGTGCCAGGGAGCCAACCCCATGGCTGGCACAGTGCTCACTGCCACCTGGCCTCTGCGTCTCATCAGGACAAGGCAGAAGAAGGGTCGGGTATTTCTTCTCTGCTCACCCATGACCTTGGCCTCCACCTGACCTCTGGAGCCACTGTGATGGCCATCTCTGGCTGTGGGCTCTGGATTCCAGATTCCTCGACATCCTTTGTAGTCCCCTCAGCTCTGTCTGTTCCTCTGTAAAGGGCCCTGGTTTTTAAGTATTTCCAGTAAACAACAAAGCAGAATTCTGAACCTGAAGACTGAACCCTTGAGTGACTTAAAATTGGCCCCACACTGGTTAGCCAAGAAGTGGGTTTGGTAATCACCACCAGGACAGATAATGTTCGCAAAGCACTGGGCAGCGTCCAGCCTGTGTGGCCTCCTCTTGGCCAGCCCTCCCCACCCACCTTTTTCTCTCTGCACTTTCAAGCTGAATGTTTAACACACGTGCCCTCCCTCCACCACTGCAGGTGACGCTGGGGACTGTAAATGTGCAGAAAGTGACCAGTTCATCAGGGGTCTTCCAGGACTGCCAGGACCCAAAGGTTTCTCGGGTATCAATGGGCAACCAGGGAAGAAAGGGGACCAAGGAGACCCCGGACAGCACGGCATCCCTGGGTTCCCAGGGTTCAAGGTGAGGAAACTGGGCATCCTGGTGACCAGCCTGGTGACCAGGAGCTAAGGAGAACCTGAGGCATGCCCAGTTCATCTAACACACTGTAGACCAACACTCGGTCCCCAGCGTATGCACACACCTTCCAAAAAGCCACACGTCCAAGGTGAACCTCAAAAGCTTTTACCACTGGGAGTGTGACCTGCTACAGCCACTGTGGAAGATGGTCTCACACCTCAAAAGTTAGACAGGGGTCACCACCAAGGCCAGAAATTCACTCCCAAGAGAAACCCAAATGAATCCAACACCCACGTCCATGAAAATATGTGTGCACCAGTGTGCACAGGGACATTACTCATACGAGTCAAAACATAGAGACAACAACCTGTCCCTCCTCCCGTGAACAGGCGAACCAAACTTGGGCTCTCCATACAAAGGAATTGAATCTGCTGTAGATCAGGACCACCACTGATTCGTGCTGCAGTGTGGACAGGCCTGGGAAAGGCCGTGCTGAGCACAAAGAGCATGTTCCTGTGGTGCCCGTTGTCTTGCGTTTGGTCATATGCTCAGGTTCAGCAGCCCCCTGCAGTGGGATGGCTGAGATGAGTTCTTGTAATTATGGTTTGTTTTTGACACTTGTACTGACAGAGTCTGGCAGAGGCCTTGAGGCTTAGGAGTCGGCCAGTAAATACATTCTTCCTCCTGTCCATTGACACAACGTATTTATTGAACACACAACGTATTTATTTACTGTGTGGGACGCTGTCCTGGATGCTGGAAGAATGTTGCCCTCTTCTGCAGAGAGCCAAGTCATCAATAAATCTAGCATCTGTGGACTTTGCCAGGAGAAAGGAGCCCTCAGTGTCTTGCAACTATTTCTTTAAGCCAACACTCATTCTGCTCTAGCAGCTGTGTGGCCACTCTCCACTCAGTGCAGAGGTCCTAAATTCCTGGAAATAGCATCGACTGAGATATGCCCTAAAACTAACATAACACACATGAAAATACAATCCCCAAGACTCTTGGCCTGCTCACTTCTGCCCATTGAAAAAGCCGCCTGAGATCTTACGACCTGAACTCGAGTGTCCCTGCAACCAACTTCTCTCTCAGCCCTATTATTTTTCCCTCAACCTAAACTTCATTTTGCAAAAGAAACCATGAATCAAATACATTGATTGCTCTCAAAGGTAAATGATCCGAGTTTCTAAGCATTGTACTTAGAGGTTCATAACCTGCCGGGATCCAAACCTGTAGGTAAGAGTTCGGCAGCCTCCTGTTTTAGGTCAGCGCTTCTCAAAGCACTGGGTCCAGGAATCCCAGGGACCTTTTTAAGAAGCAGATCACCCTCTGGCTGCCTCAGGGAGGTGGGGCTAAGCATCCGTATCTCTCACCAGAGATGCTGAGCACACTGGTCTGGGGATGGCACCCTGAGTAGCGAGACTCTAGGTTCCCACCGTCCAACTACCTGGGGCACTTCCATTACATTTTAATTAAAATTTTTAAAAATATCTGAATTCAATTCCTCAGTCCTACTGTCCACAGTGACAGGGCCTGAAGGGCACTGTGGCAGGTGGTCACTTGCCAGACAGCCCACAGAGCATTTCTGGCACTTGAGGGCTTCTCTGAGCAGCACTGGGCTTGGGGACAGGCGACCGCCCGTGGGTTGTGTGAGCTACTCAGCATTCTCTCCGTAGGTGTCCCAGCAGCCTAAAGGGAGAACCGCTTGTCCCTTTGTCTCCACAGGGGGTCTCTGGTGTCGTCGGTGCTCCTGGGCCCAAGGGAATCAAAGGGGATTCCAGAACAATAACCACTAAAGGTCAGTTCCTGTGGCCGGGCGGCGTGGGCCACTTGGCTCTCCAGTGGATGCATCAGGAGATTCACTTGTGAATTCCTTCCCAGGTGAGAGAGGACAGCCCGGCGTCCCAGGTGTGCATGGAATGAAAGGCGACGACGGTGTCCCTGGGCGCGACGGACTCGATGGATTCCCGGGCCTTCCAGGCCCTCCTGTGAGTAGCCGCAGTGGCAGGGCAGGCTGGGCAGCTCGTCCTGATGCTTGTGTCCTCCCGACAGCCGAGAAGTAAATGGTGTAGGTGTTCACTAACCTGACCCAGTGCGAAGGCTGGCACAATCTGTTTTAATGAACACAAATCGTATCTGTTAGGAAATGGCAGGATAAGTTAGCAGCCAGATCCAGAGTGAACATTTAAAGTCACAGAGTAAGTAAATATTCCTCAAGGCATAATATAGAAGGAGAAAAGAAATAGAATGTTCTAGAGTGAGGGGTGGAGTCCTATTTTTGGAGAATAAATAGTGAAATAGACAATTTGGGGTTTGAGACAAACACCGAAAGAGGAGATGTTTGATCCCTAGAGACTCTGTCTCCTCTCCTGGGCAGTCAGGGAGATGGGGCATGGCCGTCACCCCTGCCTGTCCCCTGTAACAGACCTGGTTCTCTCCTCCTGTGATTCTGCACTGTCATTTCCTGCCTCTTGTTCTTTCCTAGATTCCGTTCTCCCTGTGGCCAGCAAGCCTCCTTAAGCTCTTGGTTTTGGTGTCCTGGGGCTGCCTAACACAGCTCCTCTGACTGGGCGGCTCATTCAGCAGAGGTGACCCCAGCTGGGGGTGGTGGCTGGGAGCCAGGTGTGCAGGCTCCTTCTGGTGTAGGAGGGAAGACTGGAGGCGCCTCCGTCCTTCCTCGTCTGGTGGACAGCTGCCTTCTCGACCTGCCTGTGTGCGTTGGTCCCTGTGACAGAGGTCCCTGGGCTAGGGAGAGCAGTCCTCCCACAAAGCCCTTGTCGTCCCTGGGTCCTCTGCGTGACCTGCTCCTAAGCACGGTCCCCTTCACGGTGCAGGGAATGCATATGCCTCCTCCCTCCTGGCTTTGCAACCCGACTGTGGGCAGCCCCTCTGCCTGGTCTGCAGCCCAGGCCTACCTGTCCTCAGCACGGCCAGGTCTGCTGTACCTGTTATGCTTCGTGCGGTCGTCCTGGGCCAGGTGGCATGGGTGACTCTGTAACGGTGTCTCAGCGAGTCCTGTCTGGAAGACAGCAGGAGTGAGATGGGAGGCAGAGCTGGGGGTGGATGAGGGGCACCGGCGCCCTGTGGTGTGCGTGTGGATTTGTCTCAGTGACAGTGGCCTGGGTCAGTGGCTTGTGGAACTGGGTTCTGTAGGGGACACGACCCTGACTGTGAGGGTCCAGCCAGCTCCAAGGCACCAAGGACCCGTGACAGGGACAGCCTTCCCTACTGTGTTCCCAGAGCAGGCCTCTGAGAGAAGCCCTCAGAGCCCAGCTGCTGGTTCCCTGGGGAGGGTGGCCTCTGTCGGTGCTCATGGGCTTCCCTGCTCCCTGGACCACTGAGCTAAGGACAGGAGCACCTGCTGGTGGGAGTCCCTGGTGCCTGAGCCTCATCTGCCATGATCTCCGCAGGAGCCCTGCCATCAAGTCCCCCCACATTAGCACTGGTGTGCTTTGAGGAGGGGCTGCACAGGGCCCTTCCGCGCACCTGCAGACCTTAAACCTGGCAGAGAAAGTGATTTTGAGAACAGCAGTGAGATTTCTTACCTCCTGGGCCTCACTGTCATCAAAAGGCCCCTCTTCCACCCCCTGGCTCTGTGGGGAAGCTGGGACTATTCCCCCAGCCAGCTCCTCCGAATCGCCCAGAGCTCACTGCCCCACCCAGTGCCCCACCCACCCTGTGTTGTCGGCTTAGGACACCCCTGGGGAGTGTCCCATCCTGTGACTTAGCCATCTTTTCCAATCCTGTAGCCTCCCCTTATTTCTAGCTTTCTCTCATCTAATTTAGCTTCCTCTCCTTTAATGACGCGCTGTCCCTGTGTACCGTAGATGGCAAATGCCAATCGTAACAAGCCAGTAACCTGTCCCTGCCCATGTGTCTCCCCCTGGCCCCCCTGTGCTCACACAGGACTTTCTGGTGACGTCCGTTCGGTGCAAGATACAGCAGCTGGGAGTGGGAAATGAGTGTGGGACGTAGGTGTGACTCAGCAGCTGCCTCTGTCCTGTGGCTCCTGTGTCATGAAGCCTGACCCTGGTCCTTGTGACTTGGTGGGGCCATTGACAGCAGGTCCTGTTCATCTCTGTGGCCTCTCTAGTCTGTATCCATGGCACAGGACTCCAGGGACATGGGACAGGAACCCGGGAAGTGGTGGCTGTCTATGATGTGTATTTGTTTTCTCACAGGGGGATGGCATCCAAGGTCCCCCAGGGGACGCAGGTCACCCAGGCATACCTGGAACCAAGGGTATTCCAGGAGAAATGGGCCCCCCAGGACTGGGCTTACCAGGCCCTAAGGGCGAGCGTGGATTCCCTGGAGACGCTGGGCTACCTGGACCGCCAGGCTTCCCCGGTCCTCCTGGGCCCCCGGGAACCCCAGGACAGCCAGGTAAGGGGGAGCCCTTTGTTTGCTTTCTGAGTCTCAGATGTCAGTGAGAGCTCCCACTCCCTCTGCACCAACCTGCACCCCCCCAGGAGCCAGGCAAGGGCGTCACGCAGCCACGTCTGTTCTTGGCTGATGGATCGTCACCACCGGGGTCTTTCCCACCCACCCCCTGCTCTTCTCAGCAGTCAAAATGTGGATCTTCCCCTCTTGGGCACTCAAGTTCAGAAGTTGGCCTTCTGATTCTGGGGCCCACACTCTAACTCCCCAGCAGGGCTCGCACACATACACGCACGCACACCCCCGTGGTAAGCCAGCACCTTTCAGTGGTTCCAGGATTGCCTGACTCTCTCCTTGTGTCTTGCAGATTGTGACACAGATGTCAAAAGGCCCATTGGAGGTGACAGACAAGAGACCTTGCAGCCAGGTACAGTAGAGGGGAGCAGGTGGCTCTAGATGGCTATAAGACTTTTGGCTGATGAGACACGTGACGCGCTGAGGAGGGCTCGCTGGGCTCCTGCAGCGTGGGTGGGCGGGAACAGTGGTGTGTGCAAAGCTGGGGCCCATCTGCTTCAGCTCAGGACAGGCAAGTACCTCAAGGCTGTCCCCATGGTGTACCCACGAATGGCAAGTGCACCACATCCACTCCGTGTGAAGGAACACCACAGAGGTGCTCACACTTGAGATCTGCACCTGTCCACCTCTCTGCATGGCCATGAAGGACATCTGTGGATGGCTGGCTTGTTGTCCAGAGTGAAGAGCGAGGGAAGAATCCGGCCTAGCAATGGACAGGTGCTAGGGAGAACAAGGCTGGCAGGCAGGCAGCTCGAGGGATGGCCCCAGCCAACATCTGGGGACAGGGAGTCACTGCAGGTAGACTTGGACACTGAGCAGAAGCTGGGGAGAAAGAAGGAAAAGTCAAAGACACACGTGGAGCACCAGGCCAGGCAGGATCCCCAGGACGGGGAGGATGAGGATTGCAGCTAGAGGAGCCGTTCTCAAGGTGAAGGTGAAGGTGAAGGTGAAGGTCTGACCCTGAAGACAGGGGCTGGACAGCCCGGGTCAGCTGCCGGTGCCTGCACAGCAGGGATGGCACCTGCACAGGTCTCAGAACCAGCCGGTCACCTAAAGGGCCATTCCAAGCCTGAGAGTCGTAGGCAGGGGCCCAGGCCCCCCTGAAGCTCCAGGCTCCTCCATCAGGATCCTGAGCTAGCCACTGTGCTCCATTCTGCAGTGGGGTGGGGCCGGGGCGGGGGGAGCATCAAGGTCACAGAGCGGCTCCTCACCCAGAAGCTGGGACCTGCCACTGCAGTCACAGAGGAGGGAGAAGGTGTGTGCCAGGTAGGGGATGGCTTCCACCACCAACTCAGGAGGGATCTGGGCCAGACACACAGACCAACAGTGGAAGTACAGGAAGCCCTCCGGCAAGCCAGGAGCACGGAGCTTTGGAGCACTCTGCACTCAGGGACCGTGGAAACAGGTGAAGAGAGCTCAGAGGATGCAGCCCTGCAGGAGGTCACTACTGGTCATAACCCGAGCTGTCTCACAGGGTGCCTTGGTCAAGCAGAGAGCGAGCCCCAAGCTGATGCTGGGAGACTGGGGAGGGGCCAAGGCTTCGAGGCATCAGCCAGATCATGACTCAGTAGGAGTAGAGGCCAGGGAGCCGTGGACAGTAATGCATTCGTGATCTGGGGGTGTTCCCAGAGCCCCAGGCTTCAGTGTACAGTGATTCTGGGTTGTGTCAAGATCCGAGATGTGTCCAAGCTGATATCAGTGAAGCAAAGATCAGAGACGGTGACATTCCACAGGCACCCAAGAGCAGTGTGGCTGTAGCCCTGTGCCTGGTGAAGAAGCCACTGACTGTACCTCCCAGAATATTCCGGATGTTAAGCCACAGTCTGGGGTGAAAGAACCCCCTGGGTTTCCCCAGCACTGGCAGAGCGGTTTGCCAACGATGACCGTGACATCAGTGATGAGGATGAGACGTGTGCGGAGCCTCTCATAGGAAAGGACCCGCTGTTCCAAGGTGGCCAAGAACACGGATGCCACCCAGAGACCGAGGCAGAGGGGGCTAATGTCCTTGGCACACGCTGGCCATTCAGGCAGGACACATGGGGCCCTGGTCCACACTCTCAGGGAAATGGACCAAAGAGTCCCAACAACAGGACAGCTTTCTCGGCAAAGGACGCCCGACAAAACACCCCCTGAAACGTCACCTCCCCGGGCAGCGCCAGCCACAGCACCGCAGCCTTGGCCGGGCTTTACTGCTCAGAGCAGCTACCTGCTGGGTTCATTCGGAAGCTGTTCAGTCACAAAGGAGAAGCCCAAGGATCCCTTTTAAAGTCACAAGCTCTCTCCACCTGCTGAGAGACATTTTCAGGCGAGAGAGGCGTCTGCATTGACCGGCCAGGGCCACGATGACCTGGCCTGGGCTGAGGCTGCTGCCCACAGAGGGGCGTCTCTGGCAGCGCAGCACAGTTTCTATTTGAGCAGTCTGACTTAATTTGCACCCTATGTGAATATTCAGGTATTATTACACAATGAGATTGAACTTCTACTTACATCAGAACCAAGATTAATTAAATTGCTGAATTGCTTACAAAATGGTAGCCCGATCGTCTGGCCACTGTTGACCCTGCTGGTCCCCAAGACCCCAAGGCCTGGCATGGACAATGCCTCACTTCTTCCCTCCTGTCTCCCCAGGTTGTGTCAGAGGCCCCAAAGGACTGCCTGGCCGGCCAGGACCCCCAGGACCCCCAGGTAACCTACGCAGGAAGCCAGAGAACACACCAGTCTCCCATCCTCCATTTTCTCTCCCCCTCTTGGTCCCCTCTGCCCCTGCGTGCTCCCTCCCGGGACATGGCAGGTGCCACCTTGCTGAGACCACCGCCAACCGTGGGCGCTTCCCTGGGAAGCCAGCTCTTATGCATGCAGTGAGAAATGTGTGGTGATGGACGAGCAGAAACTCCTGCCACAGGGAGGAACCCGGCCTCGGCTGTGGCCCGGTGGCCTGGGTAGGCACCCAGGGAGAGTCCTTGTGTAAGCCCCGAGGTGCAGGGTGGGTCTGACAGACCCACACCTCAATATTTCCCAGCTTCAGAATGACCTCATTAGGCCAGGTGCCAAGCAGTCACACCCCAATTATCCTTGTGGACCTGACATGGTTTATCTCGATGTTTAGGCACCAAAGGCCTCAGAGGGATCCCGGGCTTCTTAGGAGCTGATGGAACACCAGGGCTCAAGGGCTTTCCTGGAGACCCAGGCCGGGAAGGGTTCCCAGGACCCCCAGGTAAGTCAGCCCCTTAAATTTGGGGAAGTGCTTGCATGTGTACGATCAGGGCACTGACATTATGGGTAGGAAGACAGTCCCATCCAGGACTGGGAGCCCTAAAGTGGACAGGGGTCTGGGGCAGACCAGAGGGAAGGGAAGGCGAATGGCTCCGGGTGTTCCCATCCCCTGGGAGTGTCCGTCACACCACTGCACTCCTGGCCTGCGTGCAACCTGGATGTATGGGAGCCCATGAGCCATGAAGAGGCACGTCCAGGGAGCAGCTGGTCACAGCCTTGTCCCCGCTGGTTGACTCGTAGGGCTGGGACCCGATGGTGGAGGAAAGCAGAAGAGATTTAGTGGACAGATGTTGGGAGAAGTGCAGACACCAGGACAGGCAGCAGGGCCAGGCCCGGAGCCACGGGGACACCTCCCGGCCACTTGCCAAGCCTGGCTGTCCAACCTCTTCCCACACTGCACCAGAATGTGACGATGCTGGCCTGTGACTAACGGACCCCCGTTTCCTTCTAGGGTTCATGGGACCTCGAGGATCCAAAGGTGCTGTGGGCCTCCCTGGCCCAGATGGACTCCCAGGCCCTGTGGGCCTGCCTGGACCAGCTGGACCCCCTGGGGAGAGGGGACTGCCAGGAGAAGTTCTAGGGGCCCAGCCTGGGCCCCGGGGAGATGCTGGACTACCTGGACACCCGGGGTTGAAAGGTCTTCCAGGAGAGAGAGGCCCCCCTGGATTCAGAGGTGAGTCATGTGACAGGGGCATGTTACAGTGGAGGGACCCTGTGCCAGCTGCACTGTGGCTGCCAAGCTGAGTCTGAAATCCTTCCTGGGGGCTTTGGTGAGAAGCACCCACACTGTGTGTGCCTGGTCTTGCTTTGTCTTCTCCACTTCGCCCCAGCATGCATGCCTGCAGTGTGTCCATGTCAGTCACAAGCCTGCCGTAGCCCTGCAGACCTTTCACAGCTGCGGACCCACAGTTGCATGGGGCTCACCTGCAGGGCTCACTGGTTTTCCCAGCAGACTCACCCAGTGGTACGAAGGACGGGCAGGCCTAGGGGGGCTTAGGCACTAGATAGGAATGATTTGCAATGCAGTTTGATTGGGTGGTGGATGTGAAAATGGATACAGACTTAGAATGTCTTCATGAGGTTCACAGTGTCACCAGTGTGGGGGGAGCAGTGTAGAAAGATGGCACTGTCTGGGGCATGAACAGGCATCAGATGGCCTCGAGAATCCAGTCTGTGTAAAGCTGGCCCTGAGAGCCTCACGCCTCCAGCTTTAATCACAGAGAGCATCTGAGTAGCAAGTCTTCACCTCAGCAGAACCCACCTGGAGATGGTGGGTATCCACCACCCGGTGTTCCCAGTCCAGACCTCCTGTGTGGGTCAACCACTCATGTGTGGGCAGCACTGACACCTGGCTGGAGGTGCAGAAGCAGTGTCCATCCTCTGGCTCTGCAGCTGCCCTGCTGGACACCCTTACCAGGACTTTCAGGCAGAGTGGAGCCTGGTTCTGCCCACAGGGAGCTCCCAGAGCTCTGGAACATGGTGTGGTTACGCAGTTTGGGGTTGGGCTTGTCAGTGTCCTAGCAAAGCCTCAAGTGTGGGGCACATGGCAAGTGGGTGTTGATTTCAGCAAGAGTGACCAGCTGCTACAGATGTTGATACCGACTAGGAAGACTCCAGCTCCCGGCCATGGTGCCCCTGAGGTGGCTGGAGTGCACACACGGCACCTTGAACAGCCTGCTCATGCCTATGTCACCACACAGGATGGCTATGTGTGTGCCCGTACACATGCCATGCACACATGTTCACGTGCAGTGACTCACGAGCACATGCACACACATGCATGTGTCTGCACACACACAGCCATCCTGGGTGATGGCATGCGCTCCTTTGGAGCCGTCCTTTCTACCTCCCGTGTTTGCCAGGTTTTCCGCGGCCCAGAAACAAGTCACTGTCATTTCCGTAGACTGAGTCTGAGGAGGCAGGTGTCTGATCTCAGGATGGGCCTCACAGCTTTGCCTCTGATTCCTGCAGGAAGCCAGGGGATGCCCGGAATGCCAGGGCTGAAGGGTCAGCTGGGCTTCCCGGGACCTTCGGGCCAGCCAGGACGGCCCGGGCCTCCAGGACAACATGGATTCCCAGGAGCTCCCGGCCCAGAGGGGCCCTTGGGTCGGCCAGGTGCCCCAGGCCTCGGAGGTAAGGCTCCAACAGCCCCAGAAAGGGGTGGGTCCTCACCATACCAACAACTAGACTAGTAATGACGTCCCCTGAAGGATCCTCAAACTGTGTTCCAAGGAACCCCTAAGTACAGAAGGTTCTAAAAATAGGGTGTGTATTTCACCAAAGAGAATTCGAGCAGCCAGAGAAACCAGCTCACCCTTCGTACCTGTTGTGCATGTCAGAGATCCAGGTAAGTTTTCAATAGGAAAAGAATAAAATTCAAAACCAGTGCTGAGGAGAAACCACAGGAGGCACAGAGGAGGTGAGGGGCCAAAGCGCTGCCCACTGAGAGAGCATGGTGCTGGTCCATCCCAGGCATCCCCATTTCAGGGACCAGTGAATGTTCCAAACTTTACTCCGTTGCCCAAGCAGAGCTCCTGGCCCAAGGGCTCTCCTGCCTCAGCCCCGGGCTCTGTAACTGCAGCTTGTGCCGCCACCCCGTGCCTGGCTCCCTCATTGTTGGTGCTGCCCAGTAAGGACATGTTTTATTTTTTATAAAAGTTTTCCAGACAGTCACCATCATTTTGCCAAAGGACACCGTAACACCAGCACTCCATACAAGAACACATTAAGCTTCTTAAACCCCCGTCTTGCTTGTGATTGTCTGGATTGCCTTACTCAGGTGACAGCTCTGTGGAGGACCTTCACGGTCTGCATGGGGGACACGCTGGGCACACACAAACCATGTGTAAACTAGGTGCTCCTTGCACATGGATGCACCTATTTCCAAAACGGGCTGGAAATAGGAAATAGGCGCTGGGGTGAGGCCAGCGCCCTGCTGCTGTACTGGCCGGGTTTCAGGACACACATGCTGGGCAGGAGGCTTTGGGTCCTATGTCAGTGTTCACGAGGCCTTGCCATTTCTCAGCTCCTGCACGTGTCCCTGAAGATCCATGAGCAGTAGATACAAGTCCCTCTCCGAAGGCACCTGCCCGTCCCCTCTCACACTCCACTCCACTGCAGAGTCCATACAGGACTGGGCTTGTGTTTGGCCAGGGTGTGGCAGAGACCAACCCTGTGTTCAGAGGAGGCAGGGAACTGACAGGACTGGACAGGGAGGGGCACTTCCTAGGGAAGGGGACAGCCCAGCAGAGGCAGGAGTGCCCAAGGAAGGACCCGAGTGCAGGATTGAACCAAGGGCGGGAGCGGAGGTCTGGACAGAGAGGCAAGGCCAGAGCAGGACAGGCATTGAAGGTGGCTGAGCTACAGGCCAAAGAGCACAGGCAAGGGAGCCACAGGCAAGGGAGCCACAGGCAAGGGAGCCACAGGCCAAGGGAGCCACAGGCCAAGGAGCCACGGGCCAAGGGAGCCACGGGCCAAGGAGCCACGGGCCAAGGAGCCACAGGCGGGTCTTGGCAGAGAAGGAGAAAGGGGCTCAGGAGGCTGCAGGCAGCTGGAGGTGGGCTGGGTGTAGGACAGGACAGGGACAGCAGCCGGCTGGAGCTGTTGAGGTTGCCTCGCTGAAGGTGCCGGTGGAGCAGGGAGACAGGGAGGGCAGTAGCAGTCAGGCAGGGTCCTGTTCCTGGAACTCGGGATAGGCAGGCTCCTGACTGAGCCCAGCAGCCATGTCCTTGATGAGCTAGCTGGCAGTGCCCCTCACACCTAACGCAGCTCCAGCTTGCAGGGGAGAGCCACAGGGGGCTCCTCCCACGGAAGTCCTGCCCTGGGGGGATTTCCACAGGCTCCTTCCGCTTTGAAAACCTGTTTCCTACTTTCCTACCAAGAGGTTTTTTTAGAAAAATGTTTGTGATTTCTGCCTTGAATGCATCAGAGAAGTTTTCTCTATGTCTCTTTAATTTTGCTTTTTCTCTTCTTGACAGGACTTCCTGGAGATAGGGGGGACCCTGGTGACACAGGCGTCCCTGGCCCTGTGGGCATGAAAGGTCTCTCTGGAGATAGAGGAGATGCTGGCTTCTCAGGCGAGCGAGGCCACCCAGGAACCCCTGGGTTTAAAGGAATGGCTGGAATGCCTGGTATCCCTGGGCAAAAAGGTACATGGGCCGGGTGTCACCTTGCAGGAATATGAGGCCACCTGCACCCTGAGTTGAGGCAGCTGTCCCACGCACTTGCCTCACCCTGCAGGAGGCTGGCCTCACACACCTGCAGGTCTGAGACCCTGGGATCTTGAAGAAACAGGCTGACATCACGTAGGTGGGGTGGGACCAGTGTGCCTCAGAATGTTTATTGACTTCTAAGAAAGGAGGCAGGATCATCATCAACCAGGGACAGCGGCAGAGGCCCACAGAGGCCCACTGGAACTGGGCTCAGCCTGGAGGCCCTCTGGTGCTTTTATGCAACTGGCTTACTGGGGTCACTAGCTCTGCAGGCACCCAGGGCAAACACAAGCCAAGCCTCCGCATGTGGCGGTTGCTTCCCGTGGTGCTTTGCAGACCTCCTGCAGGGAGCAGGGCTGAGGCCATGTTCATGTCCAGAGCCCTTTCTCGTTCTGTGTGAGGCCCTGCCCTGGGCTGCCCACAGGCTGACCTCAGGCCTCCCCACTGACCTACAGAGCTGCCTTTCTGTTGTCCACAATGTTCTGCTGCTGACGGGTGGGCCATGGCCCTGGGTTTGCACCGGCCCAGCAGACAAGAGTTTTAGAGAATCCCCAGAGACTCCGCTCGGGGTTCAGGTCTTAGCGTCTTCCCAGGTGAACTGCACCTCTGCCGTGAGGGACAGTGAGCGACGTGAGCCATCGCTTGGTCCTCCCTTCCACTCACCACTTCTCCCTTTCCCTCCGCAGGGGAGAGAGGTTCTCCTGGGATGCACGGCTTCCAAGGCATGGTGGGGCTCAAAGGAAGATCTGGGTTCCCAGGAACCAAAGGAGAGGCAGGATTTTTTGGAGTGCCTGGTCTGAAGGGCCTGGCTGGAGAGCCGGGTGTGAAAGGTATGCCCCTGAGCCCCGCCCCAGGAGGTGGGGGCTCACCTTCACAGCAGTGTCCCTCCACCTTCAGGAACCCTGGTGCTAGAAGCTGAAAATAATCAAACCAAATGAGCCAAACTGAGAGAGTGTCAGGGACAAACCTGACCCAAGGACAATGTCGAAAACCAAAGTGACAGCGGCATCGAGGACAAAAACTGCCATGAACACTGCACCACAATCTTGCTGTAGCGAGTCCAGGGAGGGAGGGCAAGGGGGGGAGGGAGAGCTGGGGAGGGAGGGCCAGGCACGGTCCACAAGGCCAGAGCGCAGAACAGGAGCAGAGTGCTGGGCCCCAGAGCCACTGGACAGGCATCACAGGGCCCCAGTGGAGGCTCCCTGTCCACGGGGCTCAGGATAGAAAGCCACATCCTCATGATTTCTGTTCTCTAAAAACTTAATCACCAAGAACCAGTGCTGGCGAGTGTGTGCAGAGACCAGGCCTCGGGTGCTCCTGTGGGAGTAAGAGGTGGCAACCAGTGGGGACACAGTGGGGACAGTGGGGACACAGTGGGGACACTGAGGACATAGTGGGAACAGTGAGGACACACTGGGGACAGTGAGGACACAGTGGGGACAGTGAGGACACACTGGGGACAGTGAGGACACACTGGGGACAGTGGGAACACAGCAGAGACAGTGGGGACCCAGCGGGGACAGTGATGCCACAGTAGGCACAGTGAGGACAGTGAGGACCCAGTGGGGACAGTGAGGACACAGTGGGGACAGTGAGGACACGGTGGACAGTGCACGAAAAGGTCAAGCATGGTGACCCAGAGGCTCTCCAGGTGCAGTAACTGGAAACACAGGTCCAGGCACGGCTTTGCACAGTGTCCACAGCTATGGTCATTGGCCACTGTGACAGCCAACACAGAAGCCACCCAAGTGCCGCCCACTGATGAATGGGCAGCAGTGAAGCAAGCCCCGCGTGTGCGGCCTCGGGATTCCATCCTCAGCAGGCCCCAGGAGAGGCCGACTTAGAGAGGAGGGGCCCATGAGTGATGGCCTGTGGCTGGGGGACCCCGCAGAACTGGGGACTGGCTGCTGATGGCTACGGGCTTCATTTTCTGTGATGAAAACGTTCTGGGGTTAGATGGTCTCATGGCTGCACAGCCCCAGAATTCACTGAAGCACTTCATTATCTCTTTCAAGGAGGATTGTGAGCTATAGGGTTATTCATCAATAGGATCTAACTAGAAACGTGGAGGCCCCAGGCTCCCCACCGCTTCCTCCAAGCTCTCTGGTGCTCCTGAGCCTGCCGGGTCGTCCCTCTCGCCTGTCTGTCCCTGTGGTGCACCACCACGCCCCGAGGGCCGGATTGCGTTGTTTGGCCCCTCAACCTCTAGCTATTTACACTTGATAAATGTTAAAAGAAGGGACCGATTCCTTCCATTTGGTCAGATTCACTTACCAGCTGCCCTCTCCTGGGAGGAGGAGAGCTGGGGAGCCCTCGCCCGGCCCTTCCTCCCCTGCCCTCAAGGGCTCCCCAGAGCTCCCTGGTCACATCCCACACAGGAACCGCTGTCACATTCCCAGCTCTGGTGGCCCTTGGTCCTGAGGCTCTGCAGGCGCAGACCAGCTGGGGCCTACAGGAGGCCTGGGCAGCCTCCTTCCCTGTGTGGGCCTCCTGCTGAGGTCAGCCTGGCTGTGCTCTCAGGCCACACTGGGGCTGCCCTGGCTGAGCACTCACTCCTCCTGCTCGGCCCGCGGCTCCTGGGCACTGCTGGGGGGAGCAGAGCCTCCATCCATGGTGGCCTCTGCTCAGTCACAGCCCTCAGGGCCAAGGAGCTGGGTCCCCACGGCGGGGTCCCCACACCCTCTGCTCCAGTGAAAGAGCAGGGAGGCGGGACGGGGGGCACTTTCCATCCCCCCTGCCCTTGGTCTTTCTCTGAACTCCCTGGTCTGGGGACATGTGGCAAGGGTCCCTCAGGACTGGAGCTCTGGAGGCAGGTGGCACCTTTGTCACACATGGTTCGGGAGTTACAAGAAGCCGTGGTGTTCTGTTCCCTTCCAGGCAGCCGTGGAGACCCTGGTCCCCCAGGACCACCTCCCATCATCCTGCCAGGGATGAAGGACATCAAAGGGGAGAAGGGCGATGAAGGGCCCATGGGCCTGAAGGGGTACCTGGGCGTGAAAGGTGAGGCCCCGCGAGCCCTGCTCCTGCCCGTCTCCTCTCCAGAGCTGCCCCTGATCTCTGCAGACTTGACCTGGGCTTCAGTCTGCAGGCGTGGGAGGGTGGGCGCTGCCTCCTCACCAGGGCGTCACACACTGGGGTCCTCCTGCAGGAATCCAAGGGATGCCGGGGATCCCCGGGCTGGCAGGAATCCCAGGGCTGCCTGGAAGGCCCGGCCACATCAAGGGAGCCAAAGGAGACATCGGAGTCCCTGGCGTACCAGGTCTGCCAGGATTCCCTGGAGTGACCGGCCCCCCTGGAATTACAGGATTCCCAGGGTTCACAGGAAGCCGGGTGAGTGATGCCGCTGCTCAGCACCCAAAACCTCTCCCGCCTCACTGGGAAAGGGTATTCGAGCCACAGCTTCAGAGTCCTGGGCTCCTGGTGGATGAAACACGGCGTCCCATTTTTCACAGGGGCCTTGAAAGAACAAAGTGTGGATTTCCAGAGATCACATGTGACATCAGAGGCCTGAGAGCCTATTCCGGGGCACGGTGGGAGGGGCAGCCCAAGTCCCATCCTGCTGGCTATTTCCTCCTCCACACCATGGGTGGCTTGGGAGCACTTGCTGTGGCCACTTGTTGCCATGGTTACAGTGGGTGTCCTGAGCTGGGCGGGCTCTGGCCTCCAATCCCGCCTGCTCACCCCTAGGATGAGTGCGGAATAGACCGCACACTGGCAGGCCCAAGGCCACCACACACTGGGAGGCCCAAGGCTGAAAAACTTCTAGATGTTTCTTCAAAACAATGTGATCATGAGCCTTGAGTGTTGCTTTTAGCACACACAATAGTTAGGCCCCTCCACCCTCCTGAATCACAGCCTTCTAAGCCAGTTTCCTTCCTAACTTTATCCTAGGGTGACAAAGGTGCTCCTGGGAGAGCCGGCTTTTACGGAGAGATTGGCCCTACTGGGGACTTTGGTGAGTATTGCTCGTGCAGTGACAATGGCATCCAGCCAGGTGCTGTGGCACAGGCCTGTAATCCTAGTGACTCAGGAGGCTGAGGCGGAAGGATCACAGGTTCAACACCAGCCTGGGCAACTCAGCGAGACCTTGTCTCAAAAATAAAAGGGTTGGGATATAGCTCAGGAGTGGGGCAGCCCTAGATTCAATCCCCAGAGCAAAAAGAAAGAAATGGGGTATCCACCGTTCAGCGCTCCTAGGCATGCTGGGTGGTCACAGAGCCCAGATGCTGTGGTAAGAAGAGGCAGATTATCTTGCTAGGGGCATAGCACAATAGAAGGTGAAGGGCAAACCTCCCCCAGGAGGAAGATCCACTCTTAACCACCTTCTCTGCATCTCACAGGTGATATTGGGGATACCATAGACTTACCAGGAAGTCCAGGCCTGAAGGGAGAACGGGGCATCGCCGGAACTCCAGGTACACAAGTTATTTTCCATTTTCTCACATCCACCAACAGTCCTGAGCCTGGTCTCTGGGCCTGGTTTTCTCAGAGCATCAACATTTGCTGAGAACTATCAGGAACTTTATAGAAAAATGGTTGAGGTCTTCCAGCCCATTGTGCAAGAAAGACTGATTTTTGGTTTAATGAAATCTGAAGACAAGCTCAGGAAATCTCTCCCAATCTTCCTCTGAAAGTGAAAATAACCAGAACTAGCACCCAGTGCCTGGGACCACAGAACATGAACAAGTGTGGGCTGCTGGGACACACGGGGCAGAAACAAGGGACATATGACCCGGGCTGCCAGTGTACAGGGAGCGGTCTGGAGCGGGGAGGTGGGGGTTGCACAAGTCTCCTGAGCAGGACAGGAGGCAGCTACATACCCTACGTACCCTACGTGTTAGAGGGCCTCTGTGCCACGGCAGCTCTTGCCTCTCCTCTAAGTTAAAATTCCTGCTGTAGTGCTACCCTAGGGGGTGCAGCAGCAGAATGGAGAGAAGTGTCCAGCCCGGGACAGGACCAGAGCCCTGCTACACAGGAATGGGCAACCTCGTGACAACCCTTCTGGCCTCCGTCTTGGCCTATAACTTGGTGTCCTGACAGCCTTGTCCCTGGGTAACAGAGGTCCAGGGACATTGGGCTCTGGGCTGACTCTCCTGTCCTAGATGATTACTTCAGCAGTTTTGCTCATAAAGGCAGGAAAGCAAGACCACCTTTGTCACACACATGGAACCCCAGGACAGATTGTGGCACAGCCTGGGCTCTCTGAGGACAGAGCAGCAAGTCTCACTAGACCCTCTGAGTTCGAGTGGGGACAGCAGAAGTGGTTTGTGGGGGCAGGTTCATTAGCAAGATGGCCATTGGAGCAGATTCTTAAAACACTAAAATCACAACAGAGAATAAGCAGGATTCTTACATGGTTCTTTTCCATAACCACAAAAGCATCACAATGTTCCAACAGCCTCGTAGGCTAAAGAAGGCACAGAACACAGGTGACTGTGGACTTCAGGTTGGTCTGACTTGCACATTACCTGGAAGCCGGCAAGCTGTGCAGCACTTACCATCACCCACATGGGAGGGTGTGTCCCCATCTCCCATGACCACCTCAGAAGCACCCCAGATGCTGCTTTACAGACAGACTCCAGGCCCCCAGACCCACTCCTCACCCTGGTGCAGCTCCACCCGCCTGTGGAGCACGTTCCCCAGGAGATTTCAGAACCACCTAAGAGCTCTCTGTTGGTTACCTACTGCTGCTCAGCAGAGTACCCCAAATGCAGTAGCTTC
Organism: Ictidomys tridecemlineatus; assembly: GCF_052094955.1. Classification (NCBI taxonomy): domain Eukaryota; kingdom Metazoa; phylum Chordata; class Mammalia; order Rodentia; family Sciuridae; genus Ictidomys; species Ictidomys tridecemlineatus. The sequence continues at coordinate 197,746,288 of NC_135482.1, forward strand.
AGACACCAGTAATTTTCTCTTCCAGTTCTTCAGGTCAGGAAGGGGGGAGCAGGGTGGTTCTGACTTGGAGTCACTCGTGAGCTGCTGATTATGACGTTGGCCAGGGACACAACCATCAGAAGATCCCTCTCCAAGTTGGTGCCCTCATGAGCCCTTGGCAGGAGGCCTGTGTTCCCTGCCAGAGGCTGTGAGCTGCCTGAGTGCCCACAGCACGCAGCCGACTTCCTCCAGGTCTAATGATCCCTGTGAGGACCAAGTGAAGGCACGGAGGAGCTCATGTGCGAGGCTTGAGGTCATCGCTTCCCCGGTAGCCCAGTGGGCACAGTTTGACCCGATTCAGTGTTGGGTAGCAGAAGGGTCCGGTGGGTGCAACCTTGGAGGACGGCGGGCTCGTTCTCAGAGGGAGGAATCAGGAAAACGTCGAGGCCGGAACAGGTCCATATATCTATCTGCACGTCCAAACAGGAGAATGGGTGTGAGGCGAGAGCATGGTCTAGCCAAGCGCAGCAAGCTCTGAGCCCTGTTTTCACTCAACAGACGAGGCATGTAGCAAGCAGCAAATCTGTGTTTCCAGGTCTGAAGGGGTTCTTTGGAGAGAAGGGAGCAGAGGGTGAAGTTGGCTTCCCTGGGATAGCAGGCATGACTGGAACCCAAGGCCCTCCTGGACCCAGAGGACAAACAGGTAAAATCCCCTTCAGTCACAGTCCCCAGGCAGGTGACGGCTAAGACCCAGGACAAAGCAGCCACCTTGCCATTTCCTTCTCCACCACAATCTCACTCGTCGCCAGGAAACTTGTTCTTGCGCATTCACCCGGCTCTGCCTGGGGACCCAGGGCTTGGAGAGAGTCGAGCACTGGGGCTGTGGGAGCCCCCCTCCGTGACAGGCAGCCACACAGGATGAATGACAAGGGTTTCTGAGCCAGCCTCTGTCCCTTGTGTACAGACGGCCCGATCTATTTGAAAGGATGCTTTTCATGCGTTTGAATGTGCAGCCACACACCTGAGGGTCCCGTGAGTGAGGGAAAGCAAAGGAGAGCTGGCATCAGGGCTGCGGAGGCTGCTGCCTTCGCTTGGCGCTTCCCCAGCCTCCGTGCGCTCTGCGGGCACTGCCTCCAGGATTCTCCAGACTTCTGTCCGCATGATAGGAGGAGAATTAAAAATGCACCCCATTTTCTCTTTGGCCAGGCTGTCCTCATCCTGCTGAACTTAGGGTCCAGGTCTGGTGCTACATCATTCCCAATGGGAGGACAGTCCCTACACTCTCTCATGTAGCTTGAGCTGCAGCCCCCACAGGTCCTCAGCCTTTCCCTGGGAGCCTCACCCCTCCAGGCAGGACCGCACAGGTTTCCGGGGTTCCTGTGTGCTCAAACTTAATGATTGTTCCCCCCTCCAGGCTTCCCAGGGCTAACAGGGCTGCGGGGGCCACAGGGAGATCCAGGGCGGATCGGAGTCCCCGGCGATAAAGGCGACTCTGGCTGGCCTGGCGTGCCAGGCTTACCAGGTGAGTCCTTCCTTGACAGAAGTGCGCAGTGCCCTCAGCACTCAGCCAAGTAGCCAGGCTGCGAGAAGTGCCATCAGCCAGGCCAGCCTCTGCAGGAGGCTGTGAGCACAGCAGACGGTGGGTAAAGAGACACACTGCCAAGAGGGGCTTCACTTCCCAGAGACACGGACGGAAGCCTCCAGAGAGGCCCAGGCCCACGCCAGCTGCACAGAGTCACCAGAGGCTTGGGCACAAGAGGCCCCAAGTTCTGCCACAGGCTTCCCCATTTCCCACGGGGGCCAGCTGGCACTTGGGGTTACAAGGCCCTGGCTTAGCTGTCCTGGCTCTGTGCTTACTGGGAATTACAAATGACCCAGCCAGTCCCAAGGTGCACCTTGGCCGCAGCTTCCCTGCACAGCATGCCGCTGTGGCTGCCTGTGAGCTGCGTCCTCCTCCAGAAGTGTCTGTCCTCAGCAAGGCAGACAGGCTCTGCGCACGTGTCTTACTGACCTAATGCGCCAGAGATGAGACATCAGGAAGGGAAAGGACACCACGCTTCCCCTCTCAGCTCTGAGGACTCCTGAAACAGTCTGTAGAGACAGTACAGTGGGCTTCCTGGGCAGCAGGAGTGGTGCGTGTACCTGTCGGGTGAAAGCCACCTGCAGCTGACTGCCCCCTGCTCGTCAGGGATGGGCAGCCCTGTGTGGGGACAGACAGCAATACAGCAGATGAACGTGCTGGCGTTGTCAAGGGGCTCCTGCCACCAGAGACCACCTGGCAGCCTCCTTTGCGTGAATAACGCTGTGTCAACTTCTCACAGGCTTCCCGGGAATCCGAGGGATCAGCGGATTACATGGCCTGCCGGGCACCAAAGGCTTCCCAGGGTCCCCAGGTATGTGGCACTGTACCCAGCACAGCCCACAGCATTGGAGGGACTTTGTGACACACATGCCCATTTAGTGACTTCAATTTAGAAAACTTATCCCAGTTCAGTGAGGAAAATATTTTGAAAAATAAGAAAAAAAATCACCTCTAATTCCACAGCTGCTATGAGGAGTAAAGACTGCTCTCTACAGAGGTTTTGTGGAACCAGTCGGTCCACAGGTGAATTTGCAAATGTCATGAGATGCACACACTAGGCTCCATGTAGCCCATTTCAATTCCAACGGGCAGATGAAGGGAAACCTGTCAAGTGGTACTGCTGTTTCCTGCCCCTGATTGCTTTGAGCACCAATATGTGGACAGGGAAGATTTTTGAGCAGTATTTAATTTTCAAAACCAGCAAAGGTATAGCATGGAGAACAGCCTCCAGCCAGGAGGCCTGATGTGAGATCCCAGCTCCTCCGCTGACTGTGTCCATGAATTCAGGCCCTGGGGGCCTCGGTCTTCGTATCTATAGGGTGAGGGGCTCCAGTGTCCTCTTGGAGACCCCTTCCAGATCTCAGATTCTGTAACACCAGAGCAAAGTGAGGTCACCGTGGCTGCCTGACTTGAGTGGCACTGACTGTCCTACTTAGGAAAATCACCTGTGCACTGCTGGACAACGTGGCCATTGGCTGCTGTTTTAATTCTACCGCAGGTGCTGACATCCACGGAGAACCAGGATTCCCAGGACCTACTGGGGACAGGGGTGACCCAGGAGAGGCCAACACCCTTCCAGGCCCCACAGGAGTCCCAGGACGGAAAGGGGAGCAGGGAGCCCCAGGTGAGGCCACACAGTCCAAGCACGCATTGCCATCTCCACGAGCAGAGCCCACGAGGCAGGACGGGGCAGCAGCTAGCAGAGATGGGACACTGCAGAGAACAGGACTTGCCGGTCCTCGGGGGAGTTCCTGCCGCAGTGCCTCTTGGCCAGTCGTCCCTTCCACTGTCCCCTGGCTGATCGTGCTCTTCAGTGTGGGTACATGTCGACCCCTCTCTATGGTGAAGGATAAGCTCCATGCGCCCGACACTGAAGGACAGACAGAAGGAGGCTTAGCAACATTATTGTGACCCACGGGCCACATGCTGCCCTGCTTCACCTTCTCCCCCGTGCTAATGAGCTGCCCAGGAGTGTCAGTGTTAGAGCCTGGGGACCTCCTGAACACAGTCCTGCAGGCCCTGGAGCGTGGCAGTGAGGACAGGGCCCCAGACGGGCTCCTCAGTACCTGGGCTGGAGGGACAGATGATCAGCCCTCCTGACCACGGGTCCCATAGCCCCTTCCTCCTCGAGACGTCCCTGGCAGGAGGACACTGGGTCACTACCTCACCCGGCATAGCTCTGGCCCTCCGGAGACAGGAGCAGGGAGAACAGTAGGGCTAGAATGTTGGCTGCTGGCACTAAAAGAAACTTCTGTTTTCCTCCTAAGGGGAGCGAGGTCCAGCCGGGAGTCCAGGACTCCAGGGGTTCCCTGGTATCACCCCCCCTTCCAACATCTCTGGGTCACCAGGTGACAAAGGCGCACCAGGCATATTTGGCCTAGAAGGTAAGTAGGCCTCATGTGGTGGGAGGAAGTGCCTGGGGCGGTGCTGGTGCCAGCTCGCTCCTGGGCCCAATAGACCTTCTCTGCACACTGACCAGACATGGCCAAAGGAGCATCCCTCCCATCCTGCACAACACGGTCCCCAGGGAACTAAGTGATACAGTGTGCATCCATTACTTGCTGTAGGGTCAGATTTGCACCCTGCAGTGGACTCAGAACCGTGAGCTGGGCACAGTGTACACACCTATGAGCCCAGTGATGGGAGGCTAAGGCAGGAGGATAGCAAGTTCAAGGACAGGCTCGGCCTCCTAGATGTTCTCTCGAGAAGGGCTGGGATGTAACTCAGTGGCACCACGTCCCTGGGTTCAGTCCTAAATGAGAACTCCGTGCTCTATATATTTTATAATTATAAACAAAAAAGCCCTGAGGCAGTGGCAGAAACTCCTTGGGGTCGGGCTTAATTCTCCTCTCTTGTAACTAACACCCACAGGCTACCGAGGCCCACCAGGGCCACCTGGGCCTGCAGCCTTTCCTGGGAGCAAAGGAGATGATGGGAGTCCAGGAGCTTCAGGAGTCCCTGGGAACAAAGGCTGGGTCGGGGACCCAGGCCCACAGGGCCGGCCTGGTGTGTTTGGTCTCCCAGGAGAAAAAGGTAATGGTGCCCAGGCAGAGGAGCCAGTACCGTGGCAGAGACCGGAGCCTCTTCCCCAGGGACGTGTGTCTGACGTCTATTTGTGTTGCAGGCCCCAGGGGCGAACCAGGATTCATGGGCAACACTGGAGCCACCGGCGCTGTGGGCGACCGAGGCCCCAAGGGGCCCAAAGGAGACCAGGGATTCCCTGGTAAGTGGCACCTGCAGAGCACGGCAGCTCAGGCCAAGCAGGCCACATGGACGCCCAGGGAGCTGACCTGAGCAGGATTGGAACGCTCCTGGGACCCAGTGGGAGACGCCTTTAGTATTTAGGTGGGGGGCTCAGGGTGGCCTCTCAGATGAGGGATCTCCAGCTCCTCTCTGGAATGCAAGATGGTTCTCGGGGCTTCCAGGACAGGTTCCAGACGGGGAAGTGATGCTGTTCTCGAGTGTTTACTGGGCCTTTCTTTCCTCTACAGGTGCCCCTGGTTCTATGGGATCCCCAGGGATTGCAGGAGTCCCCCTGACAATTTCTGTCCAGCCTGGGACGATGGGCCCCCAGGGAAGGAGAGGTCCTCCTGGGGCACAGGGGGAGATGGGGCCCCAAGGCCCTCCTGGAGAGCCAGGTAAGGCACTGGGTCCTGCGGGTGACAGGGGAAAGGTCTGTCCTGTTTGCTTTGCCCTCTTGGGATGAGTACCAGCCATGCTTAGCGTGGCCAGTTTCCGGTCACACTCACTCAATATCTTGCAGGTTTTCGAGGAGCTCCAGGGAAGGCTGGACCGCAGGGAAGAGGCGGTGTGTCTGCTATCCCAGGGTTCCGAGGAGACCAAGGGCCTATGGGGCACCAGGGACCAGTTGGCCAAGAAGGTACGTGATGAGCAGCAAGAGAGAAGGGGCAGTCAGCTTCCAATAGGCCCCACCAGGGGTAACCCAGTGAGGTTGGCAGGCAAGGACAGGAGGTGCCCCGCAGAGCAGAAAGCCACTGCACCCTTCTGTGCTAGCCCTGATGTTCCTGCAGCTGTGTCCTGTTGGGACAGCCACTTCCTTCCTGTGGGATACCAGGTGACCATAGGCTCAAGAGCCAGAGTCACCAGGATCTTGAAGGCCTGAGATAAGGAGCCAGAGATGCCTGCAGAGGTAGCAGGAGCCTTGTAAAGCCCTGAGTTTTTTAAATGCTGGCTACGTGTGAAGGATGGAAGAAACTAGAAAAAAACAACAGGATTTGCCTAATTCATCCAAGGCCGGTTTGAGCCAATGGCATGAACAGAGGTGCAGCAAGTTAAACCGTCTGCACCCTCAGCGTCCAGATCCAAGGGAGCAGCAATCCACCCTCCACATCCCTGGGCCTGGCCCACAGACTGGGCATGCAGGAATGCAGATCCCAAAGCAAAATGGGCGAGTGGAGTGCATCCCAGAGAGGAGACCAGGATGAGAGAGGGCAGGGAGAATGTCCCTGGAGGGGACTCCAACTATTCGAAGTGTGGTCACACTGGGGACAGACTGGGTGCACTATTGTGCTCTGAGGCTGACTCAGGACCCTGGGTGGAAGGTTTCGGCTCTGCACAGGAAGAACATTCTAACCCTGGGAGTGGCCCAGCTTGTGGTGGGCCACCTCTCCCAGAAGCGTGCCCACAGAGGCTGCAGCTGGGACAGGGCACACCTGTTTGCTTGGAGAATGGGGTGAACTGAGATGCTTCTCCAGACACTTCCAACTCCAAGGATCCCCAGTTCTTCTCGCTCTGTGTTCAGGACTCCCTGAAGGGAACACTCCTGTGGCAGCTGAGTTTTTAAGTCCTTTCTGTTGGTGTTCAGCACCATCATCATCATTTCACACTTAATAAGCATGAAATCTAGATCAAATATTTCCCAAGAGGCTCATGGGCTAAACACACAGAGACCCACGCTCTGGGGAGAAGGAAGAGCAGCCCCCTGAGGGTCCCCAGGGCAGTGGACAGTGGCTGCTTTCTCTTGGGCCCTAGGGGAGCCAGGCCGTCCAGGGATCCCAGGCCTGCCCGGCATGCCAGGCCGCAGCGTCAGCATCGGCTACCTCCTGGTGAAGCACAGTCAGACGGACCAGGAGCCCATGTGCCCCGTGGGCATGAACAAGCTCTGGAGCGGATACAGCCTGCTGTACTTTGAAGGCCAAGAGAAAGCCCACAACCAGGACCTGGGTAGGTACTACCAACAAGGGCTACTCTGCTCCTGGCAGTGGTCAAGGCTGGATGGCCATGGTGAGACTCAGGGCTCAGAAGGGACTAAGATACCTTTGGACAGAGTCTTACTAAGCCCTTAACACTTAGCGCTCCGGCATAGGCCGCCTTTTAACTCTTTATCAAGGCTTCTGCAGGTTCATGTCTGGCTCTAGCCACATGCTGACCCCTCTCCACTGGAGGCCACCAGTTGCTTCTCCTCCTTATTTTCGCCCTTACTCTAGAGTTCGACTGGGCGGTTAGGGCTGGACTGCACGTGGTCCTAAGCCAGACCCCAGGAAAACAGATGCATGAGCGGGGTGGAGGTTTATTCAAGTGAGTCCTTAAAAGGCACGAATACGGAAATGCCACAATGTAAGGTGGGGTGGGTCTTCAGTCTGTGGTCCCCTTGGAGGGGAGGGGCATGCCGGAGGCTGGCATGGTCCATTTTGCCATAGGGTCACACCAGGGCACCCTGCTGGTGATGAGCTGCGCCCTGATGACTGGACGCTCCTGCCTGTATGCTCTGCCTCCATAATAAGCCTTGAGAAAACAGCGGAGCAAGAGCAAACAAGGACAGGACCTAAGTAGCCCTGGGAGCAGGGCCAGGAGGCGGGCCTTCACACTTCGCTGGGTGCCAAAGGGGCCCCACATCTGGCCGTGAGCTTTTAAGCCACCAGTGTGAAAAGCAAAACCTGCTTAGCTTGAAATTCCCCCTGGCCTTGGACAAAGTCCGCCTTGTGGCCAGAGGTAGGAGGGCTGCCTGGCTGGGGCACCAGCCAGAGCTCCTTCAGGGAAGGCTCCTGGGCACCATGAGAGGCACTCAGCCCAGGTGCCACCAGGAGTTTCCTGGTGCTGACACTGTTGACACTGCCAAATGTGGCCTCCCCACCAATGCCACTCCTAATGACCCCGCTCCCTGGCCCCCCATGGCCCAGAGGCATGTGGGAGGCCGTCAGAGGAGCAGGCTCTCTGGAAGTGCCAGTGTGGGCTGGGAAACAGTGAAGAGGGAAAAGGGAACGGAGGGAACTGGCCTGACCCCTGCTGACGGCAGGCCACAGGTGGGGCATGTCCGCATGAGGCTCCGGGGGGCCTGGGCGTGGCCTCACACTCCCCTCCTGCAGGGCTGGCGGGCTCCTGCCTGGCGCGCTTCAGCACCATGCCCTTCCTGTACTGCAACCCGGGCGACATCTGCTACTATGCCAGCCGCAACGACAAGTCCTACTGGCTCTCCACCACGGCCCCGCTGCCCATGATGCCGGTGGCCGAGGACGACATCAAGCCCTACATCAGCCGCTGCTCCGTGTGTGAGGCCCCAGCAGTGGCCATCGCAGTCCACAGTCAGGACGTCTCCATCCCCCACTGCCCCGCCGGCTGGCGCAGCTTGTGGATCGGCTATTCCTTCCTCATGGTAGGTGCTACTTGTGTGTCAACGTGGGGCTGTCCCCACCAGAGGGGCATTGTTGCACTGTTAATTCTCCACCAAAATGATCTGGGTAAATTTGGCCTGTTACCTGTGAACACCAAAAACAAACAAAAAGCTTTGTGGCTTACGAGAGTAGAACCTGACCTGCCGTCTCTGGGTCTCTGCACAGCACACTGCGGCTGGGGACGAAGGCGGTGGCCAGTCACTGGTGTCGCCAGGCAGCTGCCTGGAGGACTTCCGCGCCACGCCGTTCATCGAGTGCAACGGGGCCCGTGGGACCTGCCACTACTACGCCAACAAGTACAGCTTCTGGCTGACCACCATCCCCGAGCAGAGCTTCCAGGGCACGCCCTCGGCGGACACGCTCAAGGCCGGCCTCATCCGCACGCACATCAGCCGCTGCCAGGTGTGCATGAAGAACCTGTGAGCCCCCGCCGCGGCGGAGGGGCCACTCTGGTGCTCACTCTTAACCGTTACCTCAGACGCTGACCCCAAAGCTGGATTTATTATTTTCCTCTAAAAACAATTTAAAAAAAAAAAAAGCTACCAAAGGAATTCGGCACGGCACCCCCTAACAGCCTACGCTGTCAGCCCGACCTGCCCAGGCCGCTGGCCACCATCCCGCAGGACAGCCATGCCCGCTGCTTCACTGGCCTCTCCGCCCTCACTCCTCCCGCAAGACAGCTCCCCTGGTCCCCTCCGCCCACGGTGCAGCCAGGACAGCCAGGCCGACGCCACCTGTTCCTGCCTGGGCTCCCGCCAAGGGCTTGGTGCTGTTTCCTACGCCCGCGGGATGGCAGCCCTGTGTTCTCCAGACCCGTGGAAGGGACCTGCGTCCCCTCAAGAAGGCCACCTTGTGCTTTTCCCTGTAAGACCTCTCAGCCACACACACACTTCCACCACGTCCCCCTGGGCCTCTGGGCACAGCACACCGTGTGGAAGCAAAGACCTGGCTGGTGTCACAGGTGGGGTATAGTGTGTCCCTGGCCACGGGTCCCGGGGACCTCGCCCTCCCTTCTTCCTGGTGAGCTGTCCTCTACTGCCTGTCCATTAACCACCACAAAATAAACGTTGGTCTTGAACTTTCTAAACCCAGGTTGGCGACTGCCTTACTTTCCTCAGAACCTGCCCCAGGGGGTGCACTCCCTCGGTCCGCCCAGCCTGGCGCCGCTGGCTTGTGTTTCAGTGGCCTTCAACCCTAGACGCACAGTTGTCACTCATTCTCAGGGAGCTGCTTGCAGTTCAGTCCGGTGGGCAGGAAGCAGCCCACACGCTGCCCATGTCTCCATGCAGCTCTGGGGGCATTCCATTGTCCCAGTGTCCTTCAGATCTGAGGCTGGACTGGGGAAGCCAGTCTCCAAGGACAGAGCTCCAGCCTGACTCGTGCAGAGATCAACTCACAGAATTCAACCCTTTGAAATCCAATCTCAACTTCTCTCTAAAATTCCACATAATGAAACAAGCATTCCGCCTTCTGGCGTCATTGGGAAAGATGGGCATTTGTCTCTCCTGCCTCCAGGAGCCATCTGAGAAGGACTTGAACAGGATGGTCATGAGGGCCCCTGGGCAGAGTGAAATCAGGAGAAAAGGGCAGTTCAAGGGCGTGTCACGGAGGTGGGAAGTTTAGGGCTCAGTTCCACTGGGGACTGCAAGAGAAGGCTGCAGAGGGGCCCTGAACTGTCCATCCACCAGCTCCTGTCCCTGCTGCCCAGGCTGCCTGAGCGTGGGCATCCCCTCACACTTCCAGGGGTGCTGTCCAGGATCTGGGCTGAGCAGGCCCCTGCCAGCCTCCTGGGAGAGGGAGCAGAACACCAGCCACCGTCAGGGGAAGCAGGCACTAGTACCATCCGCCTCCACCTGACAGAGCTTGTTGCCACAGCAACGGCTTAGAACAAAGGTGCGCAGGAGGACTGGAGCGCAGGGCTTAAGATGTCCAGCAGCCCCCCGAGACCCCTGGAAGGCAGCTCTTTGCTCTGAACTCCAACCCCCACCTCAAGGAGGTGATCGTGAGGACGTGACATCCTGAAGTCTCCTGCTCGCTCCGTTCGGGCTTTGAAGCCTGTCAAAAGCCCCATGTGAAACACAGAAAGGAGGCCTTTACTTAGCCCTAAAATAAGGGAAGGCTGAGACCGAGTCCTCAGTACGTAATCAGATTCAAATGTAGACCTCCAAACAAAGCAGACACAATTCCAAACCCCTGCTTTGTTAGGGGCCCCATCCCTATCCAGTGTGATGAGTGGCACTGTCCCCGTGCGGAAGCAGACCACCAGGCTGTGAACCTCGCGTCCAGCTCCATCCCTCACGGGACCTCGGGAGGGGCCTCTCTGGTCTCGTTTCTCAGTGTTGAGAGCTAAGCGTGCCTGGTGACCCACTGAGTGTGCTACAGAGTCCCTCCTGCCTCCCAGCTGCTCCAGGAAGGGACGTGTGGATGCTGAGCAGGAACAGCTGAACCAGGGCACTGTGGGGAGGAGCCGTGTTCCTCGCTGCTGGGACTTAGATCTAAGCCAGCGGAGGGAACGGTCCCTGTGGCAACAGATCAGAGATGTCAGTGAAAACTCCGATCTGACTGCTGTAGCAGAAACACAGGTCCGTGGGCAGATAGAGCAAAAAGTTGAGTGTGTCTATACCGTCAGCTGAGTGGGCTCAAAAAACCCCCAGCAGCAATGGGCACCCAGCCCGGGTCTTGGCTCCTAACGCCACTCTCCAATAAAAGGAGCCAGTGCTCCTCAGAGAGCTGATCCAAGGACGAGGGCAGGAAACAGAGTGGACTGGACCATCTGTGGTGCCAAAAAGTACAGAAGGGTTTACAATGAAACCCCCTCCGCTAGGAGGGGTGCTCTTGTGGTCCCAGCTACTCAGGAGGCTGAGGTGGGAGGATCACCTGGGCCCATGAGTCCCAGACCAGCCTGGGCAACAGAGTGAGACCCTGTCTTAAAAAACAACGAAAAGTTCAATGACAGGAACACATGGAAGCACCCCCAGTGGTCAGAGCTGGAACAACTGGAGCAAGGAAATAGTGTAGGCTTAGGACCCAGTGTATAAAGTCGGCGTCCACAAGTCCAGGTGGACACCTGAATAAATAATGCATGAGGAAGGGGCAAATCTCCCAGGCAAAAGACAGAATAAAGGACGGGGCGCTCCTTCCCACATCAGCAGTGCCCACTGCAGAGGGACTCTCCGGGGAGACAGTAGGAATGGGGGCAGAGTGACCGACAGGAGACACCAACACCTGCGCTGACCCAGATCTGTTGAGAGTGCACCCTGCCAAGGCAAGAACCTTGCTCGGCCCTGATGGTTCTCCCCAGGACCCAGAGTGCAGCCAGGGGAGCGTCATGCAGGTTCCAACCCAGCTACCCGGCACAACCCACCGTACGCTCACCACTGTCCAGGCCACCGTCTCAGCCGAGAGAAGCCTAAGGAGACACAACCTCCAAGTGTCCTGGGGTGGTGTCCTGGAGCCAGAGAGGATGTTAGGAAAACCAGATAAAGTCTGGACTGAGTTCAAAATCTGAGAGAGAGAGGATGGGGAGGGGGAAGGAGAAGTGGAGGGAGGAAGAAGAGAATGGGGGCAGGAAGAGAGGGGGGGGGGAGGAGGTCTCGGGAGCTGGCCGGAGCTGATCCATCAGTAAGCTAAACACACACGTCCAGTTAAAGGTCTGAAGCAGCAGCAGCCAGCCTCAACAGAGCATCCTCCCTGTGAAGGACGCCAGGGCGGACACCGGGAGTGGCCTCTTCCCTGTCTCACCTCAAGCTTCTATCCTGGTGCCCAGTGAGGCCACCAGAGCTGAACCTGCCAGGTCCAAAGGAAAGCAGCTCCTGGAGATGCCCCACCCAGCCAGTTCCTCCCACCCCTTCCAGAGGCACCCACATGTGCACAGCCCTCCGAAAAGGAAGGCGGGCTGTCCTGTGCCCTCGACAGTTCTCATATTCCTCAAAATCATGGGCAGCGGCATTACGAGAAAAGCTGCACACAGGACGCCGCTTTCCCTGAATCCTTTTCCTTTGACGCCTTTCAGAAGAGGCTCCTGATCACTCCTGCAGAGCAGCTGCCAGCAGCACCTCACCTGGGCTGTGGGTGGCCGCCCATTGCCGACCCTCAGCTCACGATCTGCAGGGGCACTTCCTCTCCCCCCACCACTCTGTGCCCCACTTCCTAAGCCTCATATCCCCCAAAGGTGGCCAAACACTCGGCCTAAAGCCAGATAACCAATTCAGCCAGCAGACACCAAGGCCCAAAGCCCCACACTCCCTCCAAGAACCCAGCTGACCTTCCTAAAGCTACCATCTACTGTGCACCAACTATGTACCAGGCACTTCCTTTGGCATCACCTCTGCCACTGTCCCCTCAGCTGGAGTCACAAGCAGGAATCTGGGAAGGAAGAGGCACTCTGTGGTGCACATGTCAATTTTCACTGCCAGGGCTGGGGATGGGGCTCAAGTGGTAGTGCGCTCGCCTGGCATGCGTGCAGCCCGGGTTCGATCCTCAGCACCACATACAAAGATGTTGTGTCCGCCGAAAACTAAAGAATAAATATTGAAATTCTCTCTCTCTCTCTCCCTCCCTCCCTCTCTCTCTCTCCCCCCCTCTTTAAAAAAAAAAAAAAAATTCACTGCTAGGCATTCCTCAGAGGGTAGGGCTGCAGCTGGGAAGCCACACAGGAGGGGGCACAGGGAACCCCATCCTTCCCAGCTCACCCCTAGGAGCCCCGACTCCCCGCTCCACAGGCAGACTGACCTGTGGGGTGTTCTGCCAAATGCAGAGGTAACTCGCGGACGCCCTGCCTCCCTTCCATGGGCAAAGTCCAAGGCAGAAGCGGGCAAGGCAGTAGGAAGATGTGGGTCCCATGATGGCACTGACCAGCCCTGTGTTGCAGCCTATCATGATGCAGGTCACCTGCTCATGCATGGGAGGGACCAGCCTCACCCAGGGTGGGACCCCACTTGTGGGTGCTGACTTATTCCTAAGTCTAGCCTTAGAAAATTCGATTTCATCTGTGGGATTCCTGGGTCTTCCACACCTCGCTCCTGCCAGGAGGAGCTCACTGGTGGCAACTGGGTGCCAAGGTGACTTGTGCACCCAAGAGACGGCTTTGCTCCGTGACTTTCCTGCTGGGAAAAACTGGGTGATGGGATGGAACGAGGGGATGAGGGGCTGCTCCACTTGACCTGGGTCAGCAGGCATCCACCCGTCTGAAGCCTGAAGAGCCACCCTACTCCCACGAGAGCACTGCGGCCACCACCAGGGACAACCTGGGAAGTCCAGACCCGTCCCCAGTGCCCTGTCCTTGTCTACACCCCAAGGACACAGATGGGAAGGTGCAGCAGGGAGCTGTCTTTGCAGCCAGACAGACCCACGCGTGTGTTACTCTGGCCTCAGGAGCCCTTCCCACAGCATGGGCCTTGAGTCCTCAGCCTTGACTAGGTGCCTCCAGACTCTCCTCCCAAGAGGACCCGCGGGATCCAGTAAATACAGAGGGAGCCAAGAAGGGAGGACAGAACGCCAGAACCACGTGGAACTGCAGTCAGGAGCCACGGTCCGTGGGCAGCCCTCCTGAGGGAGGTGTTCTCCACCCAGAGCCTCCAGGGAAGGCACCCATGAGCCCACGACCAGAAGGCACTCCCGCGAGCAGGGCTGCACTGCACCCTCCAGCCAGCTCTGGAGCACAAGCTGGACAGACCCACAAGTGGGAAGTGTGTCCAGCTGGGAGACCACCCAGAACAGGGTGCCAAGAAGCCAGGACCCCAGCATCTTTCATCCTTCCCCACGGGCAGCACCGGGGGCTGAGGAGAAAGCTGCTGCTTGTCGGGTGTCCCCCAAGGGGCCCAGCATATGCAGGACCAGTTAGAGGTTGTGACACCAGCAGCTGCAGAGGACTGGTTGCCTAGCACACGAGGTACTGGGTTCGATCCCCAAGACCACATAAAAATAATAAATGGAGGTACTGTGTCCTTCTATAACTAAAAAAAAAAAAAAAAAAAATTTAAAGGCTGCAAGGCCAACTACTCAGAAAAGCTGGCATACAAGGAGCTCAAAGTGACTATTTCTAGGGCATCAAATACAGGGCAACATGAGCACGTGGCATTGGTGTGCTCTCCCCACGCACCAGCCACCTGACACACGGCCAGTCAAGAAAACCAGGGCCTGGTGCTCGGAGGTGGAAAATCGAATAGTAACATTCAGGAGGAAAGGAGTTAGCAACTCACCCCCACCACCCTCTTCAAGCTCCAACTGCACACCCAACATCACAGGACCCCTTTCCTCCACAGCTTCAAAGAAAGAGCCCAGGGTCTCTCTGGGTGGCGTGTTTCCTAGATTATCACAGCAGATGCACATCTTGGAAAATAAATACAACTTCTGCCCCTACAAAGGCAAATTCCCACAAATCAACGAAAAGCAACCAAACTGTCTCACATTCAGTTTCCGATGCGCTGTTGTAAAACAAGTCTGGACCCCGGGGGATCCTTTGCACAGGTGAGGCTCAGCAGGGGTCTCAGCACACATGCAGGACTGCCTGGTACTGCCTCAATGCCAGGCTTCACCACACACCCGAGCACACTCACTTCACAGGTGCAGGTGAACCAGGCCTGCAGCAACCCAGCAACCAGACCACAGGCCTTCAACAAAATTAGCAAACACGCCCCACAGAAAGCAGAACCACTGCCCGCCCGCGCACCCTGTTACCCCCACTGGCTTCCACCCCACTCTGCCTCCTTGTCCAGCCTACTGACTCTCAATTGAATTCCTAAGAAAGGCCTGAGCGCGATGGCGCACACCTGGAATCCCAGGCTTGGGAGGCAGAGGCAGGAGGATCACAAGTTCAGAGCCAGACTCAGCAACTGCGAGGTACTAAGCAACTCAGTGAGACCCTGTCTCTAAATAAAATACAAATTAGGGCTGGGGATGTGCTCAGTGGTCTAGGGCCCCTGAGTTCAATCCTCGGTACCCCACATACACACTAAAAATGTTCCTAAGAAAGCAGAAATTGCCTTCTATGACTCCTCTGTCTAGAAGCTTCTAGATCAAGAGTATCCACCACCATCCACAGCAGAACTGCAAGCGGGGTTCTGTGGCAATTGGGAACACGAGGCCCCAACAGACCTGAGCAGGACCAGACCGACAGCGGGACTGCCCTTGTGGATTTTCAGGCCATGGACTGGACTCAGCTCAGCAATGGGCCAGTCTACATATTCTGGAACCTGCATGGATTTGATGTGGCTTTAAAGACACAGAAGCCGGCCAGGCTCACCAGCAGTTTCCCCAGCAAGCAGCCCCTGGGGCTCACATAAAGTCCAAATCAGTCCAGTCTCCACACGAGTTTCCCCAAAATCATCTTTAATAAAATGTGTAGCGCACAGTGTTTCAACCAATATAAAATAGGCATTCCTGATTTCGTATAAATTAAATGTGGAGAATCATTATCACAATGTGTCAAAGTACAAGTACCAAAGGGGAGGACTACAAGGAAATCACAGTGAAAGTTCCAGAACAGCAGCAAGCATAAAGCTGCACAGCATGGTGGCCACAGAGGGTGCAGGGCAGGTCTCAGGCAGGGGACAGACCTGAGGACGGGAGCCAACCGCAGGTGTGACCTGGGACGCAGAGGTAGCGGGAGAGGCAGCATCCATGTCCTGGCCCTGCAGTTTCTGTGGCGTGTTCCTGTCCCCACCTCCTGGCCCACTGAGGCGCCTGTGCACACTGATCTTCATCAGTGACTAGTAGCACTCCTCGTGTACTGCACTATACAGAGACTCCCTGATTTCTTGTGCTCTTTTCTGACCCCAGCTGGCTTCCCACAGGCACAGACCAAGGGTCAGGAAGGCCTTCTGCAGGTCAGGCACAGCACCCGGATCTGGTCCGTTTGGTGGGTTTACTGCTGGTTATATCCACAGTCTGCGGCGGCCCCTCAGCCCTCTGCTGTAAGATCATTGGCACCACCATGTCAAACAGGGTTTCAAACAGGAGGTCCACGTTGTACCCCGTCTTGGCGCTGGTCTCGAAGCACATCTGCTCAGCAGCCGGCACGTCCTTCTCATCCAGCATCTTGTACTTGAGGATCTTTTTATAAAGGGCCATCGCATCCTCCAGCTGCACCTGCTTGGGCACCCTGGGGGAAGCACAGCCTCCCCCAGCCTTGCTGGGGTCATGCCCCTCCTTTTCCCCACTCTCTGCGGCCCCCTCCTCAGTGAGGTCCACTTTGTTCCCCACGATGGCAAATAGGCAGTCTTTGCTGGCCGTGTCCGTCAGGCCCAGGAACCTGTCCTCCAGCTCCACCAGGCTCTGCAGGTGGTTTACGTCGTAGGTGAGGATGACAGCGGCTGCTCCCCGGCAGTACATTGAGCCCAGGCCGTGGAACTGCTCTCGCCCTGGTGGGAAGACAGGGGAAGACAGAGGGTTATTGCTCATCTCAGGACATAACACCCTGCCACACTGCACAGAGCTCCCCCACCCTGCCCCCAAAGGAACCGGCCTCCAGACGTGGCTGGAACTGGGACTGAGGCATCAATGGCCAGAAGGAGGTGACCAACCAGGACCCCATGTCCAGGTAGAAGCCAGCCCAGGAAAGCAGGTAACTGACTAGGGCTCAAGCTTCCCACTGAAGCTGACCCAGCAGCCCAGGCCTCTGGAATTCTAAAAGAAGCTGTTTAAGCAATGCTACCTGCATGATCTCAGTTCTTGCTATCACAGTCTGTGCCAGGTTCTAAAGTGGCACCAAGCAAGTCTGTTGCTAAGAAAATTCTGTTACCTCTGCCTACAGCATGACCTTGTGGAGGACAGTTTGAAGGACACTCTTCAAGGCAGGAGCAAACCCGAGTCCAAACAGGCCTCCCTGGGACAGGTTCACACTCACAACACACACAGGGGAGGCCCCAGCAGGTAGAGCCGTGCCACCCACAGCTCACTGGGGTGTCCCTGGGACCTTGGCACATTCGCTGCACACGGGGACAGGCTCTTAGGAAGCCACCATACATGATGTGCATGTCCTTCTATGAACACGGGCAGTGAACTGCAGAAGAGGTCATGAGGCTCACTTCTCACCCATGGGAGCGACCATGCTTCCAGGCTCACGATGGCTGCTGCAGACACCTCCCCAAAGTCATGGTCATCACCACTCCAAAGTCACAGCAGCCACTGGACCTGCTGCTGGGCCTCACTATTGATCAGGTTAACAGCGAAACACAAACGAACATGCCCTCCCCTCCACTCCCCGCTCTCCGAGTGACCTGGGGAGAGGCGAGCTAGACGAGGAGCCTGGCTGGTTTGGCAGGAGCTGGAGGTGTGTACCCTTAGGCAGGTCCTACAGCCAAAACGTGGCGTCTCTCAGGGTCCCAGGCTGCCTCCCTCTTTGGGAAGAGCCATCTTGGGCAGAGTTGTGTAGTTTGTGGCACAGAACCACCGGAGGCAAGCAGTGAGCTCTCTGGAATCCAGTACCCAAAGAGCAATGTTCCTTCCCTGAGCTACCTCCCAGATCAGTGTGGACGGGCAGTTCCTCCCAGGCTTCAAGTCACGTTATGTTGGACACCACCAGGCAGAAACAGCAGGCTGTCCTATCTGTTCCCCACGATGGAAGACAATGACCAAGACCCTACAGAAACTGGCAACTGCAGACATTTAGAAAAGGAGAGCACGGGTGCTGTGGCACATGCCCTCAAGCCTAGCAACCCAGAGGGCAGAGGCAGGAGGATCCAAGTTTGAGGCCAGCCTCAGCAACTTAGTGAGGCACTCAGAACAGTGAGACCCTGTCTCAATTAAAAAAGCTGGGGACATGGCTCAATGGTAAAGCACCCCTGGGTTCAATCCCTAGTAAGTAATTAATAAACCGAAAGAAGTGAAAGGCTTCCCCATGGTTGCCACAAGCCATGAATTATTTCAGACACCCTGATCCTGTAGACAGCAACCAGGTTCATGAGGTTTCCAACTGTGAAAAATGTCCTCAGCTCCTACCACCAGATTCCACAAGAGCAACTAAGGAACAGGGACATTCTTCCACTGACCCTGGAAGAATTTTTTTCAAGTCTCTGTTACATAGTTCATTCGGGACAAAAAGAGAACTCTGTTAATACGTGTGCCTAAAATAGTTTTCCACTCGCCTTTTTAAAAAACAGTAAAAAAATGAAATAACTGTTCCAAAAAATCATCGGAGCAACTACAGAAAAAACAGAAATCCCAAATGCCAGCCAGCAGGGGGCAAATATAGGGGCTGCCACTCAATCCACATAATATGTTGACCACTCCTCTCACCAGTATGAGCAAACTAAATGCAGTTACCAAGCTAAAGAATTTACAGGCCAAGCTTGTAAATTTATAATTTACAAGTAGTTTCCATGCCTGAAATTCTTAAATACTGTTTTAGATGTAATCTGTAGCCTTTAGGGTTGCTAAGGGAATTCCCGGGCTGCTCTCGGGTGTCCTAAGCTAGCTCATTCTGGCAACGTGAGGCAAGTCTACAACAGGACAGGCTGGTCTACGAGAGCACAGGTGCTGAACTTACAGCTAAGTGAATGTCAGCGGGAACCCTGGTTGCTATTTCAAGCATGAAAAGCAATGAAGATAAATTGGTAAGTCACCAAGACCTGAACTGTCACATCAGCTTTGCCAAATAGGCAGTGCATTTGAAGCCAAGCCTCCCAATAAGTTTCCCAGTGGTTTGTGAATGCAAGCTGAGCTAGAAAGCCAGGCACCAGCTGCTCGCCTGCTGTGAACGGCCCCTCCACCTCTCTGGACACTGACTTCCTGTCTGCAAGGACAAGCTTGCCCTGGGCAGTTTGTGAGTCCTCCCCTTATAACAGATCATCTCACCCTTGCCCTCTTAAATATCCATTCTCAAGCTGAAGCTCCCGGAATCCCAGTAGTTTCTTTCACTTGAGCTTCCCTGGGAACTAAACTGTCTCCTGGGCCAGAACACAACAGAAAAGTCTCAAGTTGGTTCAAGTTCAGCCAACACAGCAGAGGGTCAGAGCTGAGGAGCCAGGTCAGCGGAGCCAGGCTGGCAAGAGTGGCCCAGCCACTGCCCACGGGGCCCCAATGGAAGCTTCAGCCCATGACTGCCCCAAGTTCAACTTGTTCAGGAAACACTTCCAGAATGGTCCGTTCAGCCCCACGTCACCAACTCAGGCTTGTTATGTTGCTCGTCCCCGGGGAAAGGAAAACTGGGATCTGTAACAGTGCTCCGGTTCCTGCTCAAGCATGCTGCTGGAAAGACTCCAGATCTGCAGCAGAACTGACTGGAAGCTCACCAGGGAGTCCAGAGCAGCTGCAAAGGGGCCAGCATAGGGGTCCACTGGGCTACCCAGGCCAAGCTCGGTTTTTCAGATTCTCAGATCTCACACTGCAGTTGTGTGAATTCCATTCAGTGTGTGTGATGAAGTCTGTCTGGCCCGGGAGGGAACCGGGAACCAGAACACCAGCTTTGTCATTCTGATGGGGAAGGAACTGCTCGACCCCACAATCACTTCCCTAAACCAGGTATAGGAGATTCCTGGTTAGTGACAGAGCTACGTGTGGTCAGTGGCGGGTCCTCCAGGTTTGTTACAGTTTCCCCAGCACCACGAAGTGGGCCTTCCCCTTCCCTGACTTCACCCAGGGAGAAACCCAGGCACAGGACAGAGCAGGCAGGAGGAATGGAGCCCAGACAGGAACACTGCTCCAGACAACCCGGGGAGTTGGGTTGGGTCCAACCTCCCTCGCAACAGGAGAGAGGCAACGGGGTCTTGAAGTGGCACATTCTGGCAGGAGAAAAGCCTGTCCCTGTCCCCTGTCCCCTATGGGCATTCTGCCAGGAACATGGGCATTAATGGTGAGTGGCCATCTACCTGGAAGTTCCAAAATGCAGGCAAAGAGCCACCCTGGGGGTGGCGCTGGCAGGGTGTACAAAAGACAGATTCCAGAGAAGTCTAGAGTCAGTCCCCACAGTGTGAGCCTGGGCAAGACACAAAGCCATTAGGAGCCTCCGTTTCCCCAGAGCACCTGCCAAAATTGGCAGAGAAATTGAATCAAGTCACACGGGCAGACTGCTTAGGACCATGCCTGGCATGCGCTAAGCCCTGTTTGAGAGTTTGCTTAATAAACTGAGTTAGATTCCTCCCAGACCCAGACAGACTCCCCGCCTGTGGTCTCCCCATCAGTACAAATGGTCTCCAGTGGAGTCTCCAGGTCTCCACGTTTGCAGCCAACGGGGCCCTGCATTTTTCTTATTCTCAGAGGATGACCTTCTCCCTGGTCCTGGTCCTGGTCTTGGTCCTGGAGGTTGAAAAATGGTCCAGACACAGATGAGGATAACGGGAGTCACAGCCTCAGCAACCCCAGTCGCCGTGGGAGAACTGACACGGCCCGACGGCTTCCTGCTTTACTGCCCAGCCTCCCCAAAGCAGCCAGTCTCACCAGCCATCTGCGATTTCTGTCTAAAAGGTCTAGAACCACTGACATGTGGATATGGCCAGAATCACTCCACCGCACCACACGTCCTAAACATAGGGTGGGTGAGCCATCAAAACACTGGTGCTCAGACCCCACATGGAGAGGGCTCAGGGCTCCCCAGCTGGCTGACCCCAGAACAGGAGTCTCCAGCTTCCCTTCTAAAAGCAGAAGTGAAAGGCAGCTACAGGGCTGGGGGGCTCACATGGCAGAGGCCCTGCCAAACACCGTGAGGCCTGGGTCACATCCCAGCACCCCAGATAAATAGACAACTAGTGAAAGGGGACCGGGACATGCACTGCTGTGGTTCAGCTGACATCTGACCTGCCACGTAGTCGCAAACACAGGAGGAAAAGAACCCAGAACCGCTTTCTCCCAGTCTCAATCCATGGCCCACTGGCAGGACACTCACAAAGCCATCACGGGCAATGAAAAGAAGGTGACACACAGATGCACACACCCAGAGAGGGGACAAAACACAAACACCAGAGCCAGGGCCGCGGCAAAGAGCAGGAGGGCTTGCGGCCCTGAGGGGATATTTTTAAACAAAACCCGTCCCCAAAGTTCTCAGTTTCCATCCACAGATGCTGCCAGGAAGGTTCCCGTGGTTCCATCTCAGGGTCTGATGAGCTACGACGGATGTTCACAGCCCGGGCCCCACGTCCACACGTCCACGGGTGAGGGTACCCCGTCCCACGGCAGCTGTGCTCCAACCGCCTGACAGGAACGGTCCAAGGGAGCCACACCCCCAGGAACACTGGCCAAGAAGACATGGTTAAGGCTCTTAGTGTCACAGGAAGAAAGGGTGACACCTTCCCTCAGGCTTCCTGGGCCCTTGTGGGGCACAGCCACTGCCCCCAGGGGGAGGAGAGTGAGGCCAGGGGGGTGAGGGCCTTTCTGGGGGACTCCCCAGAGTCTGAGCACTCTAGAGGAACGGCCAGCCGGCCACCTTGGACACCCACGACAGGCCGCGGGGCCAGTGGTTTGGTCCGGTGGTGCCTGGATGTTGCTGTGATGGCATTTTGTAGAGGGGACTAGCACACTGGGACTCTGCGGAAAGCTCGGACCTCCAGAACACGGTGGCCACATCCAGCCCACTGCAGGCCCTGGGTGCAGGTGAGGCTCCAGGAGAAGAACTCGGCCCAGACAGAACAAAGTCCTGCCCGTGGTCACACACCCCACTGGTCGGTCTGTCTGGTGAAGCCGGCCTGACCCACACTCTTGGAGTGACCTGTTCGTTTCTTAGGACAGGCCCCCTGCTCCACCACGGAGGCAGCCCTCTGAGGCCCCGTTCCCTCCACAGAGACAGGCATGGTATCCAGGACAGCCTAGGGCCCATGGGTCCTTCCCTAGGACAAGGACATGGATAGTCCAGTGTACCACCCTGGTCATGTGTCCAAGGGGAGGAGGAACAGCAAAGTAGGGGCTTTTTAGAAAACCGAAAGTATCGCTCTGACCCCAGCTGGCCACTTCTCCATCGAGGGCGCCTTTCAGCCCCGCCGTCCAGGCCGACGGCCGGTTCTTTCCAAACGCAGGTCCCATGACGGACATCCCCTGCTGCAAGCTCCCTGGCCAGCTGTGGGCTTCAGGGCAAGGTGACCTGCAGACCGGATGTTCCTTCCAGGCTCGAGGCCGCCGGGACAGGCTTCCAGTGCCAGGAAAGGGGTGGCTCTTGGGGAGCGCAGGGGCGTCTCTCATGGGGGGCAGAGAAGGCAGCGAGGAGTTTAAATTTCGAGTTCTTCCTGGTTTTGAAGTGACCTTCTCTTATTCTTTTTTATTCCTAATATTTGTTTCCCATTGGAGGAAATTCTCATAGCCTTCAACCTTTCTGCACAGGCTGCCTAACAATCCCAAAAGATGTGTCCACAGAACTTGGGAATGGATCCGATTTGGAAAAGCTGTCCTTATAGAGGCAATTAAAGTTAGAATCCAGAGGAGCACTTTCTGAACCTCGCGGTGAGCGCTAAATCCAATGACGTGTGTCCTGAGAAAAGACATACCCTGGAGCACAGACTGAAGTGGCCAGGCCAGCCGAGGAGCCCCTGAAGGCTGTGGGAATGGCCTGGGACACCCCTCCTGCCCTAGAGCCTTCAGCTGACACCTGGCTGGGACTTTGGCCTCGGAGCTGAGGAATTCCTCACAGCATCTGCAGGAATCTGACACCTTCTAGGCCCTCTGCAACAGGAGCACTGGCCTCCAAAGCCAGCAGTCGCCACCCAGGTGGCGGACATCAGCACACCCAGGGCCTCTGAAACAGATGCACAGCTGCAGGCAGGCAGGTGATCTGAACCCCTGGGGACAGTGCTGGACAACAGCCCACAACTCCCCAGGCATAAGGCACAGGATCAGGTGAGAACCACCGCCAGGCAGGTGATTCTCCTGCCACCCCAGCCCTGACTCAGTGTGACTCACCTGTCGGCTCCCACAGCACACCCAGCCAGCACCAACCATCAGGCCATCAGCCATCAAAACCAGCCTCTCCCCACCGTCTGCACTCAGAACTGGCTCAGAGGCCCCAGGCCCCCTGGCCTCCTCCTCACCCCGACAGTCCTTTCCAGGTGAATCTGTGCTCACCCTCAGCATCCAACCCCGAGTCCCACCCCAGACCAGGACAAGAGCCAAGGGGGTGACCCACTTCCTCGTGGCCAATCAGTCCCAGGACTGGGAATCAACTCTTCCTCAAACTTCTACGTGTTCGCCTTCCTCACCACCGCGACCTGCCTGGAGGCCAAGGGCAGCACCTCTGGCCTGGTGTGTGCCCCACCACTGCCCCTCCAGCCCAGTCTTCCATGCCCCAGAACCACCCTCTGCAGCCACCCCTCCATGTGGCCATGACCTCGCCAAAATGCTGGGCTCTCCCCAGGCCCCCTCCAGGACCCAGCCTGCTCCCAGCTCCCTGGCAGCATCCACTCTGGCTCGCTCTTCCTGCACGGGGCTGCTCAGTGGCCCGCTTGCCCACGGGAAGTGGCAGGCTGAGGCTGCACAAAGCGCACCAGCGCTGTCCCTCCTGGTCCCTTCACTGTTACAGACACGTCTAACCTGCCAGGTGCGGTGGCACACGCCTGCCATCCCAGTGACTCGAAGGCAAAGGCAGGAGGATCTCAAGTTCCAGGTCAGCCTGGGAAACCTAGTGAGCCCCTGTCTAAAAAATAAAATAAAAAAAGGACTGGGCTGGGGGTGTAGCTCAGTGGTACAGCACCTTGGGTTCAATCCCCAGTACTTAAAAAAAAAAAAAAAAAAAAAAAAAAAAAACCTCCAGCATTTTGACATGTGACAATGTGACAATGTGCATGAAATGGTTCCTCTGGTTCCTCTTGTTCATCGCTGGCTGACCAGCACATCCAAAAAATATATAAAATAGGCCCCACCTGTAATTTAATGCTCTCTGATAGCACATTTTAGAATCTAATAGGTGACATTAATTCCACTACTTTTTATTCAACACAGCCAAAATACTGCTACTTTACTATCTGGTCCACATACAACTCCAGAGATAGGGCTGGGAATGGGGTGTGGTGTCAGAGCACTTGCCTAGCACTACAGAATAAATAAATAAAACTACCAAGTTGGCCTTTTTGGTACTAACATTGCTAAGTCAGGTGTACATCTCATGTGAGGACCACGCCCCCACTGGATAAGGTCATGTCCCCAGTGTTCCAGTCACACGTGGTCAGTGGCTGCACGTAGGCAATGTCCATGTGAGCAAGTTCTCTGAGGCAAGAGCCACAGGCAGCATGTCCACTCTGGGCATCAAGCATAATCCTCAAGATATGTGGACGCTCAAGAACCGTTTGTGACGGGCGTGATGGAGCCATGAAGCTATGGCAGCGGATAACCTATACCTGGTGGGGCCAAAGCTCCTTGTGCCTCGGTCACTGATCCTCACCACTCCTGGGAAGCCCCCATCTTCTCCCTGGTCTCACCTACAGGCCGAGGCCCAGCTCTGGGCTCTACTTCCCACCTTCTGCCTGCCCCAGCACCTCACAGCCCAGGGCCTGCCACAAACCACCTGAGGCAGCTGGCTCTTTGGTGGATGGCCAGATACAGTCCGGCCTTAGTGAGGGCCTCCCAGCATCACTGCACCTCGCCCTTAACCCCCGGCAGGGAAGCAGCACCCAGGACACAGGGGCTGCTCAGTCGTCCCACACAGACCTGGCTTCCACTTCTCCCCTTGAAGGTGGGCCAGCATGCCGGGAAGCACCACCTCGTGTTCAAAAATGAGATGTTTATTATGTGCCCGCTGTTACGGGGTGGACTGTACCCCCAGAAAAGGTCCATTCAAGTCCTAATCCCCACACCTGTGAATGTGGCCTTAGTTGGAAATGGGGTCCTTAACGGAATGTGATGGTGTCCCTATGAGGAGTGCAGATAATGGGGACGGACATACAGGAGAGGATGGGGTGAGTGCAGGAGAAGCCACCTAAAACAGAGGCAGATCAAAGTGACGACCCACCAGCCAGGACCGTGAGCACCCACAGCAGAGGGGAGAAAGGAGCGGAACGGAGCCTCCGAGGAGTGGGGTCTGCCGGCACCTGGGCCTCAGACGTCCAGCCTCCAGACTGCAAGAGGCTGGGCCTTGGTGAGCCACCCCTGCTGCTCATCTTTGTCACCCAGGCAACGCCAGCCCCATGGCACAGCCCAAGCTGCAGACCCTCAGCCCCCACCTCCCCAGTGGGGACCAGAAACTGAACGGAAATCAAGACTCCCCTTCCCCCAACCAGTGATGTGCAGGGCTCCAGGGGCCAGGGAGTTCTGCTTCCCTCAGAAAGCAGGAGGCACAGCCAGACGGTCATGAACTTCAGCAAACCACAGCAGAGCAGAAGTAGATAAGGACGGCTCAGATGACCCTGAACTTGTGTAATCAAACTCACGTGCGCTCTCCCCGGCCAAAGCTGGCCGAGCCGCCCGCTTCCTGAGTGCAAGTGGAGATCAGGAAGTCTCCCCAGGGCAGCGATGGCCGACACTGCCTCAATTCACGGTTGGTAACTCAACCCCATCAGGAGTGACCTTCGCTCTCTAATCTATTTACACAGTGAGGAACTATCACCCAAGGCCAGCTCTGTCCTCCTTGAGAAATCCAGAAGGAAGAGGTGGTAACCAGAGAAAAGGGCATTCAAGAAAGACCAGCACTAACCCAGCAGACGGAGGGGAACAGCTGCACTGAGCGGGGAGCTGCCACAGACTTGAGGAGCCAGCAGCTCACAGTGGACAAAGAGCTCAGGTGGCCCAGGGACACTCAGGCGTAAAGAGCCACACCCTCAGCAAGCACAAGGGACGTGTCAGGTTCCTATTCTAGATGTACGGTCTTCCAGTTCTTACAGTGAGTGCAGGGAGTGTCAGTCACAGTGAACACCTCTCTACACCCAGCCGCTCCAGGATCCTGTGGGGCATCAGGAGCGACCCGCCCTGGAGAGAAGCTAACACAGGCATACACCGCCACGGTCACACGGTGCACAGAGATAGGAACCACAGTCACATGGACAGCAAAGGGGAAAGGCGGTCAGCCCTCAGAGACCAGGGTCCCTGCTCTTGGCCACCACTCACACTGTCACCTCAGGTCCCACTCTGTGATGAGCCAGGGAAAAGGGGGCTAGAAGAAGAAAGCCAGGACTTCAATCTAAAGAAACAGCAGTGGGCTGAGCAGAGCTGGGGGCTAAGCCGCACCAAGGGGCCTGCAGCTTCTCCTGGCAGCAGCTCCCACTCCAGCTTCCTCCAGGGGGAGAGCAGCAGCGTGCCGACCTGCCCACTGTTCTCAGAGACTGTCCCTGTGGGTGCAGGTGCAGCCTCATCAACCCCAGGCAGGAACGACCCAGCCCACGGGTGAAGATCCCCAGCCCTTTCCACCGCCCCTGGCTAGCAAGCAGCCCCATGACAGCCATGTCACCATGTAAGAAAAACTTGATGAATCCCGCACCGGGAAAGGACCAAAAGCCAGGGTTGGCAGCTGAGCAGCAAGAAGCATAAAAGGAGAAACTCACCCCCAAGACGGTGACGATTCTCAGCCAGAAGAAAGAACTTAACCTTCAAGACAAATCAAGCAAGGAAGTGATTAGTGGAACATTTTTAAATAGGCTAATAATTCAGACCCAGGAATCTCCTAATCATCCACACTTACTGTTCCAATTTTGTTCTCTACAGTCTGTGGCCACTGAAGGGCAGGAGACAGGGCTGTTCTTGTTGACAAAGAGGAGAGCTGCTCTCTCCTGGAGGAAGCCCAAGGGTTCCCTCTGCTAACGAAAGGAGAATCAGCACCAAAGGGCTGGGCTACCTGATCAGTCAGCAAAATGTAACCAGAGTCACCCAAGTCCAGTCTGTACAAGGAGAGTTTTCTTTTTTGAAATAAAAGAATCTAAACCCCCAAATATTGCCAACTAACGAAAAAGGCCCTCTACAGAAGAGAGGCACAGTGTTCCAGGGAAACAAACTCATTTTTACACCGAAATACTCCTGCCAGTGTATTTTCACTCCAATCAGCATGTGTCACTGCTGTCACTTCTACCTGACAATCGGAAGTGTCACATCCAGCTGACACACGCTATCACTCAAATGATCAATTGCACACTAATCCCAGACCTGTGATTCAGTGGTGAGGCTTCTGAGAAAAATGGTTACATAATAAAAATGAGCTTGATTTTCAAATTACTGCAGACTTTTTAGGCATAAATTTACTAAAACTAATCCCACAACAAGACAAATAACTCAGAGAGAAGTCCTTTAACAGCCTAATATTAAGAAAAGAGAAGCAAATCCAAAACTACACTTACATAACATACTTAGCTTTAAAAACAAAAACTCTCACATACCAGCCTATTAATGAGCCAGTCGGCTTTACCTCCAGCAGACACTGTGCTGTTCTGTGGTAATTAATTTTAGAATGAGCTTATCAAGTAAATACTTAGTCATTGGCTAAAGTCTCTTTTTATTGAAGCAAGAAACTAAATCATTTCTGTTTTAAAGCAAGTCTTAACTTGTTCCAAAGCCACGGCTGAACTGCAAATACCCCATTAAAAATGCTTTAAATTTAAAAAGGGTTTTCTTGAAACACCGTCATCAGAACAGCCTCTTACCTGGAACACTTCACCGGGTGTCCTAGTTGTTGAAAGCCTCTGCCATACAGAATCGCAGGGCCTTCTTCCGTCTCCACCGTATAAAGTGCTCTGAGAAATACGTGACAGGGACCCAACCTTTCCTGTTAATTCTGCCCCCAGGGAAGCACTTCCAACCTCTTCTTAACAATTCCAAGGAAACAGGATTTTGCAGGTATTTAGGATGCTCATCTTGCTCACCAGACTAATAAAGCACCCCTTACAACATCTAGCAAAGCACCCCTTATCCTTACAAGTACATATCCACTGACAAACATCGTAAGATCCGAAATGCCTGCCGAGGATCCTGGGACCACCTGGACACTCCTCAATCCCTCATGATTGAGTCTTCTATAAGAACTTGGTTTATCATATTTAATATAATAACACTGTATATGCTGGATTGTAAAAGTAAAATTCTAAAACAATTTCCTAAAATTGTCCAATTCATTGGGATAGAGAGTAGAACAGCAGGTGCAAAGGGCAGGGGGGAGGGATTAATGTTTAATGGGGATGGATTTCAGTTTGGAAGATGAAAAGGTTCTTTACACGTTCATCACTGAATACATTAAGGCCACTGAACTGTACACTTAAGAATGGCTACAATAGTGGATGACGTCTGCGCACAGTCTCGTGGGCTGAGCTGTGCGCGCCAGTGCCGCGGGCCTCACCTGTCATGTAATGGCATGATGTATTTTTATCTTACAGAATAAATCCATTGTATATATTTTTCTCTTGATAAATAGCTGGATAAAATATGTTTCTTGAATATTTTTCCTCTATTGAACAAAATTCTGACATCCTACCAGTATTTGTCCTAACGGGTTTTTGTTGTTTTCTGTTATGTATAATAGTATCTGATGTTGGCAAAAATTGAATTTTTTTAAGTATACAGAGTGTTATGGGTTTGGGAATTTGTAGACACAGATTTAGAAGATCACCATTTACAAATAAAATATTTTACATCTAAAAAAATGGCTACAAAAGTAAACTTTGTTATTTTTATATGTATGTATGTGTGTGTGTATGTGTGTGTGTATATATATAAAATGAATGAAATCACAATTCAAAAACTCCTTAACATATGCAACTAGCACCCATGAAGAACACCAAGAAACTTGAATGGCGTGACCCCTGTACCCGTCTGCTCTAAACAACTGGCTTATTTGCACAGGGCTGTGGTGAGCCTGGCACAGCCCTCTGTCCACCTGTAGTGTACCCTGCCCAGAGATCTGGTTAAAATGCCTGTTCTGATTGGGTTCCTGCTGCTGCCACCCACAGACCTCACTTAGAGTAGTAACTTCAAAGATGCAAGCAGTCTGGGGCACTGCTCAGCGACTCACGAGGAAGGGCAGTATTAACAGGTCTAACTGATGAAACTAACAGGTGACCCTCTGGCAGGTCCCCAATCTGCTGCCTGCCTCTGGCCCTCTCCACAGGTAACATGTACAGAGCAGCCCCAGGTATCCTAGCCACAGAAAGCCAGGGGGTGGCATTTGCCAGGGGTTAGAGGCTGCACCCTCAACTGTGGGGCCCTGACGCTTGGTGGTCAGTAAGCAGAGTTAATGGGGTTTTAAATTGGCTAGGTTTGGAATGTGCTTTTGCAATTGCTACAGAAACGTGCCTGGTTAAGTAAACAGCAGGTCAACAAGCTTTAATAAATGAATCCTCAAATGATCCAGAAACCGATCAGCTCAGACACAACACTAATGCAAGTCCTGACAGGGCTACTTAGCCAAACACAGGGATATGTGAGGGTCACCATCCTCACTTTTGAGAACCCAAGATCTCCGCCTGGAGTTCCAGGCCCACAAACCTGGGTGGCATTCAAGCTTCCTCAAGGACACACAGCCAGGTTAGAAAGTGCCACACCGTTAGAATCTCAGTGCTGGTGTCGTTCCCTGGGCAGAGCCCAGGTCTGCCTCAGTATCTCACCTGCCAGCCAGTGTCCCCTCAGAAGGGCCCAGAGCTCACCGACAGTCCACTCAAGTGCCAGGCAGGTGTACACACACCTGTTGTGTTGCATTTCACCCTCCCCACTATTGGTGTGCACATTCACAGACCTTGAAGCAGAGATCCAAGGGGCTGGCCCATCTGCTCAAGAACGGGGCGAGCTCCTGGGGGGGCTATGACAGGTGATTATGGGTTGGGTAGGGAGTGGCCAAACAGTAGAGTGTTAGGGATTTTTGTCAGAATACTAATCTCCCCCATTTTCTTAAGGTAAATTTGAAAGATAAAAATTGCATATATTTGAGATATACAACATATTTTGCTCTACATGCCCACACTGTGAAATGATTACTACTACCAAGCTAATTTTAAAAAATCTTCGTTATGGTGTGTGTGTGAACATTTAAGATCTCTCTGCTTAGTGAATTTCAAATACACAATACCAGATTGTTGGCTACAGTCACCATGTTGTACACTGATCTCCAGAATGTTTTACCCTGCGTAACTGAAACCTGGCACACCCTGGTCTGAGTCTCCAGTTCCCTGCCCTGTGCCCTGGAAGTTGCCATCCACTGCATCTGTAGAACCACTTCCCTTGGAGCCACGGAAGGCCCGCAGTGACTGCCTCCCAGCAGCTGGACCACGGTGTCCCTAGGCTCCCTGCACTGGCAGCCAGTGGAACCTAGCAGAGTGCCAAGGACAAATGCTAGGGAAAGGACAGGCTACTCGACATGTTCCTGTGGGTCTGGGTATCAGCCCCTTGACAGACACGTGGATTGCAGGTCTCTCTCCCATTCCCTGAGCTGCCTCCTTGCTCTGTGGAGTGTTTCCTTTGTCACACAGGCTTTTGGTTTGATGTAATCTCATTGGTCTACTTTTTCTTTTAGAATCACATCCAAAAAAAAAAAAAATTATTACCCAAATCAAAATCAAGAAGCTTTGCCCTTAAGTTTTAGTAGTTTAAGCTCAGGGCTTATGTTTCTGATTCACTTTGAGTTGATGTGTCTATGGTCTACAAAGGGCCATCTTGCCTCTGCACGTGGGCTTCCAGCTTTCCCAACACCACTGGATGAAGAGCTGTCCTTTCCCTACTGTGTGCTCTCGACACCTTGGTCAAATCCCCACTGGCCATGAATGCATGGATTTGTTTCTGGATTCCATCAGTGTGCCTGACTTCACGCAGGTACCATGATGTTCTGGTTCTTAGAGTTCCATGTTACTCTAAAATCGAGCAGTATGAAGCCTCTTGCTTTACTCTTCTTGGTCTAGATTGCTTTGACCATTCTGTGTAGGGGATTTGTGTTTGGGATAGGGATCTCTGATAAACTTCGTGACCGTGGCATACTTGGTGGCTAGGAAGTTTCTGTGCAAAGACGCAGAATGCCTGGTGGATGGGAAACTTCTGTGCAAAGAGGCGAGATGCCTGGCTGCTCTAAGGTGTCCTTCACAAGGAAGCTCTGTGTTACAGTCTTATCAGCTTTGACCTTCATCTCAGGCACACAGCTCCTGGGAACATAGGGACTTTCTTGTTAGAAAACCACAGTGTAACACTGAACCTAAATCTGCCCACATAACAGTAACTTTATACAATCGACTTTCTTAAGAGCTACACAAGGCTCCTAACATTGCATATTGCAACTTAGTATGTAACAGGAATGAGCTGCATAATGTTGCTAAGTCTGTAACCTGTCTAGTAACACAATGAACAATGTGTACTAATGATGCCAAGGACCTAGAGTAACCTATGGGTATAATAAAGCTTGGCCTCGCTGCCATTCTGCCATCTTTCTCTCCTGCCTCTGCATCTTGTTTCTGTGTCTCCCTTTTTATTTTTTCCTTACAACTGGCACTCAATGTGGGGCACAAGAAGAGTTCTCTCCCTACACGGCCTCCCAGTCCACAGAAAGTTTGGGACAACAAAATCCACCCTAATGGAGACTCTTCCAGACGTTGACAGGTAACGTGGGAAGGGAGTAGCATACGCGCCTGGAACAGGCTTTGAACACGCATCTTTCATCGGTTGGTCAGTATCAATCCCTAATCAGTAGGCTATGGGTAATCTCTGACGCTCAATGACGTCATCGGGACGGGCTTTCTCTCCTACTTAGCACGGCTGGACATTCTGTAAATAATGCTCATCTTGCTGCCTTGCTGACAGATAAGCTCTAACTGTCCTTTTCATCCCAAAAGTGGACTACTAAATTGAAAGCCTGGGAGAAGATAGGTGAAAGGCTTCACGAGGAGCCACGAGCACCCGGTCCTGCGCTACTAGCTTGGCTTCTCTGTCGTGATGCTGTTGGTAAGGCCTCTTTCTCAACCTGTGGCTCTCTTCCTCCTGTGCCCAGATGTACGGTCCCCTTGACTCATTCTCAGTGGCTCTACCGCGGCAGCACAGCTGCCGCAGCAACACTGTCCGTCCTGTTCCGGAGCCTCCGCGTGCACTCTTCTACTAATTCACTGCCATCGCCTCTGTGGCCGGCTGTGGCAGCCATCCTGCCCCCAGCCAAATCCAACTTAATTGAGTGTTTAGGACAAGCTGCGGAGGAAGAGGAGCCTCATCCGTTAGCGTAAACTCTGTTACCTAACCAAAGTTTGAGCAGTTACCTTTTACTGTTTTTAGAGAGTTGCAGCTTTCGGAAAGTAGTATAAAAAGTAATTTTACTCTAAATATGATTGAAGAGTTGGGAATGGGATATGTCCTGGTCCCTAATGATTGAAAAACATTAGTTAGAATGGTTACTTCTCCTGCCCCAAACACTGTTTTCTTTCAAAAATATTCTGACTTGGCTTGTGCCCAGGCTGAAGAAAACGTGCAAAGAAATGTCAATGTTGACTGTGATGATCCATTTGGAGTAGGGCAATGGGATACTTCACAACAACAAGTCAACTTCTTCCAAGAACAATTATGTCTAAAACTTGGCCTCGGATTCCTGACACTCGAGATTCCTCTAAACCATCTACGCAATTAGACAAGCTTCAGGGGGAAGTTTCATAAATTTTGTTAATCACTTAACTAAGGCAATAGAGACGCAAGTTGATAACTTGGAGGTTACTGATATTTTAACCAAACAGCTGGCATACAAAAATGCTAATCAAGATTGCCAAGATGTAACAAAATCTATCATAAAATGTACACTACTTTGTCAGATATGATAAAAACACGTCAAAATGTAGGAACTAAAACTCATAAAGTGGGGCTGGGATTGTGGCTCAGAGGTAGAGCGCTCGCCTAGCATGTGTGATGCACTGGGTTCAATCCTCAGCACCACATAAAAATAAAATAAAATAAAGATATTGCGTCCACCCGCAATAATATGTGTTGCTTCAATTTAAGTGACAATAGTAATTCTATCTCAAAGGAGTTACACTACCTTAAAGATATCATTAAAAGGATCCAACAAGATGATGGGGGGGGTTAGACTTGTTGGATTGGCTAACTTAGAGGTTACCTAATTTCATCTGGATCAAACAATTATTCATAGGTGGATATTTACTAATACTGGTATTGAGAGCCACAGCCAAAGGGGCCCCAGCAAACTTCCAGCTGCCAGCAAACTTCCAGCTGCCAGCTGATGATTGGCTCACAGCGGCCCAAACAAACTTCTAGCTGCCAACTGATTGGCTCCTCTGCAGTGATGCTCATTGGGCTGTTTCCCCGCCCTTTCAGACCACGGAGCTGCTCATTGGGGGACTTTTTTTGGCTCCACCCATGCGACCCAGCCAATCGGCCTCAAGAGCAGGAGGAGTGTGGGAGGTGGAGAGGCTTGTGGGAAGCAGGTGGTGGCAGTTGGGCTCTGAAGGTTTTTCCTGAGGAGCTGTGTGGTTTGGTGTGTGTGTTCTAAAAATAAAGTTCATTTCTTTTGACAAGTGGCTCCTGAATTGTGCCCAGACAGACTGCGGCAACTGGGATTGTTACGTTGTGTTTGCTGTTGTCAGTGCCTACCCTATTTTTTTGCCCCCACCAGCATTAAAAAGAAAAACAAATATTATTCATTCAAAAGACCTTCAAAAACAAGAAAGGGGAGCTGTAGGGGTTCTTTGTCTTGTCTTGAGATCTCTGATATATTTCATGACTGTGGCATGCTTGTGGCTCTTCCAGGTAGGAAGTTTCTGTGCAATGGCACAGAATGCCTGGCTGCTAGGAAACTTCTGTGCAAAGACACGAGATGCCTGGCTGCTCTAGGGTGTCCTTCACGAGGAAGCTCTGTGTCACAGTCTTATCAGCTTTGACCTTCATCTCAGGCACACAGCTCCTGGGAACATAGGGACTATCTTGTTAGAAAACCAGTGTTACACTGAACCTAAATCTGCCCACATAACAGTAACTTTATACAATCGACTTTCTTGAGAGCTACATAAGGCTCCTAACATTGCATATTGCAACTTAGTATGTAACAGGAATGAGCTGCATAATGTTGCTAAGCCTGTAACCTGCTAGTAACACAATGAACAATGTGTACTAATGATGCCAAGGACCTAGAGTAACCTATGGGTATAATAAAGCTTGGCCTCGCTGCCATTCTGCCATCTTTCTCTCCTGCCTCTGCATCTTGTTTCTGTGTCTCCCTTTTTATTTTTCCTTACAATTCTGTGTTTTTTAGTTTCAACTTGAATTTCAGGAGTTTGTGTTGGTCACTGAATCTGTAGGTCACTTCAGAAGTACAGGGATTTTAGCAACATTTAGTCTTCTAACCCACGAACACAGGACATCTTTCCACTTATTTATGTCTTTTTCAATTTCTTCCACCAATGTTTCATGTTTTTTGTTACAGATCTTCCACCTCCTGGGTTAAATTTATCCCTCGGAATTTGATTCTGGTACTACTTATACATGGGATTTTGCCCTCCATTCCTTTTTCAGATAGCTTGTATTCATGTAGTGAAGTGCAAATGACTCTTGTTTGACGATTCTGTATACTGGAACTTTGCTATACTTGTTATTAGGTCTAAACGGTGCTTTGGTGGAGCATTTAGAGTTGTTCTATGTATATAAACTCATGTCATCTGTAAAAGAAGGCAATTTACTTCTTCCTTTCGAATCTGGATACCTTTGTTTTTTCTTTTCCAATTGCTCTGGCTAGGACTTCTAGGATCATGCTGAATAGAAGCGGTGCAAGTGGGCACCCATCTTGTTGCTGATCTGAGGAGGACCTGTCAGTTCTTCACCCCACAGATGTTGGGTGCTGTGTGTTGGCCTGTTGTTCCCTGTGGTGTACTTGTTCCTCCTATATCTAGTTGGTGGAGAGGTTTTTGTTTGTTTTTGTTCTATTTGAGAGGGTGTCTCACTACTTTGTCCCGGTTGCCCTTGAACTTTGGGGCTGAAGCCATTCTCCAACCTCAGCCTTCCGGGTGGCTGAGACTTCAGGCACGTGCCACAGTGATGTTAAATGTTCTTATCATGAAACAATGTTGAATTTTCTCAAACGCTTTTCCTGCACCTACTGAGATGACATCTGGTCTCAGTCCCCTCACCCTGTTGAAGTGATGCATCTCCTTACTGATGTACATATGCTGAGCCATCCCTGCATCCCAGAGGTCCGGCCCACTTGATTGTGGCAAGTGATGTTCTTATTATGCTGGGCATTTTGCTGTATTTTATTGAGAATTTTTGCATCAATGTTCATCAGGAATATCAATATCAATAATGTTGGGGTTTATTTGTCTGGTTTGGGCATCAGGATAATGTGGGTCTCCTAAAATGAGTTTGGCAGTTTCCCTCCTCTTCAATGTTTGGAAACATTTGAAAGATTAATGTTAATTCTTCTTTGTACATTTGTTAGAATTTACCAGCAAAGCCATTGGGGCCTGGGCTCTTCTGTATTGGGAAGTTTTTAATTATTGATTCAATCTCTTTCATCAGTCAGTCAGTTCAGATTTTCTGTCTTCATGATTTAGTCTTGGGACGCTGTGTTTCTAGGAATCTATACATTTCTTTAGGTTAGCCAATCTGTTAGTGTTCAATTATAGGAGTTTACGATTCTTAGTACTTTTGTGTGTATCAGCTATAAAGTCTCCTCTTAACACTTACTTGAGTCTTCTTTTTTTTCTTGGTCCAACTAAAGGTCTGCCAATTTTGTCTGCTAACTTCATGCTTAACTTGTTCTGCTTTTTCTAGTTCCTTAAAGTGTAAAAGGTAGATTGTTTACTTGCAAGTTCTCCCTTTTTTTTTTCTTTTAAAATTTCGTTTTTAATGATAGAGAACAACAACAAAAAAAAAATCTAAAACTGAAGCTCTGGAAGAACCATTTGTTCTTGCCCATCTTGTACCTCTCGTCAAACTTCACCTTGGTCTTCCTACTGGCCTTACGTTTATGAGCAGGCTCTCTAAAGACATCCTGTTGATGACAGTTTTGTCCAGGGGATACCCACAGAGCACCTGTGGGCAGGAGGTGACTGTAGTTATAAACCTTCACAAAAGACTTCACCTTGGACCTTTTGGCAATTTTCTTCTTGCCCAGGGCAGCCGTCACTTTGTGGGGATAGCGGTCGATTCCAGCCACCAGAGCATGGCTATAGGGACAGTCTGATGTGCCATCATCAATGTTCTTCACAATGATAGCTTTGCGTCCAGAGAAGCGTCCGGCCAGGACCAACACCACCTTCCTGGGTTTCGTGAACTTGATCTTTTTGACAGCAAGCAGCTGGGCCTACGTCAAGCTCTCGTTTTTGTTTTCTTCTTCTTCTTTTTTTATTTTAATTTTATTTTTTTAAATACATGGCAGCAGAATGCATCACAGTTCTTATTACACATATAGAGCACAATTTTTCATATCTTTGTATAAAGTATGTTCACGTCAATTCATGACTTTATACATGTACTTGTTTTTTCTTTTTAACATCACAATTCTTATTACACATATATACCACAATTCTTCATATCTATGGTTGCATATAAAGTAGGTTGACACCCAATTTGTGTCTTCATACATGTACTCTGGATAATGATGTCTACACATTCCACCACCCTTGCTAATCCCCTGCCCCCTCCCTTCCCCTCCCACCCCTCTGCCCTGTCTAGAATTCATCTGTTTCTCCCATGTTCCCCCTCCCTAACCCACTACGAGTCAGCCTCCTTCTATCAGAGAAAGCATTTGGCATTTGGTTTTTTGGGATTGGCTAACTTCACCTAGCACTATCTTCTCCAAGGCCATCCATTTACCTGCAATGGTTTTATTCTTTTAATGCTGCAAGCTCTCATTTTTAATATGTTATTTAATACCTATAAACTTTCTCCTTAGAACTTAGAAACCTATCAATGTCAGTTCGCTGGGTTTCCGCTTTCACTTGTCTCAAGTTTGTTTTTGTTTTTCTTTTCTCCTTGTGCATTTGGAAAGGGGGGCACCTACTTGTCTTTATGAACTGGTGTTGATGAGGAAAGCCCCTCACCAGCCATTCTGGGTGGCCTGCCACAAGAGTCTGCAGGGTCAGCCTGGCATTCAGATGGACCTGGAGCCTGAAGCATGGGACAGGTAATATGGGTGATTTGTTTGTTTGTTTGTTGAAGTTATAGATAGACACAATACCTTTACTTTATTTATTTTTTTTTTTTATGTGGTGCTGAGGACTGAACCCAGTGCCTCACACGTGGTGGCCAGGAACTCTACCACTGCGCTACAGCCCCAGCCCCTTATGGATAACTGGAAAGTGTCTTTCCTACCGTTCCCAAGGTATCTTTTCTGATTTCTGTGCTCACTCAAGTGCTGCAATCTCAGCAGTATTCCTTAGCTCTTGAGAAGGTACTCCATAAAATAAATGTCATCCTTTTTCCCATGACGTAATGGGCCCTTTCACATCTATGACAAAGCATACCACAGACATGAGAAGTGCATGTCACTCTATGAGGTTAAGAACCAAACTGGCATTTCCATGCACCAGCCTTGTAGTTATGAGACAGGCAGCCCTGAGGTCCCAGCTGCCTCTAATGCACCACTTCTGGGTACAGCAGTAGTTTTTCAGTTCACCAGGCACTAAAAAGACGGTGCTGTAATTTGTAGTTGTGATACTGTGAACAGGAACACCAAGGTTGGGCAACTCTTCCCCACTGTTTCACTCTAGAATGCTGTCACTTCTGGGAAGGGCACAGCGAGCCTGGTGATTAAGAACACAAACCCTGGGGCCTCTGCCCAGCTCACACCCCAGCTCAGCCACCCTGGCTTCCCAGAACTCCAAGAAAACAACCTTCTGCTGACACTTGGGGAACTTGCGAGGACTGAATGAGAGACAGTACACAAAGGGTTGGAGCAGCCTCCAGCCCAGG
This sequence comes from Ictidomys tridecemlineatus, assembly GCF_052094955.1. Taxonomy (NCBI): domain Eukaryota; kingdom Metazoa; phylum Chordata; class Mammalia; order Rodentia; family Sciuridae; genus Ictidomys; species Ictidomys tridecemlineatus. The sequence continues at coordinate 197,784,181 of NC_135482.1, forward strand.
GCAAGTAACGATGTGGCCAAAGTCTGCGGTGGAGCCTGGATCTCCAGGCTGCAGGGCAGGAGGTGGATCCCGAGGGGTCACAGGAGCCCACAGGCTGCCTTGAGAGTGGAGCCACCCACAAAAGCAGTACTGCAGACACAGCTCGACTCCTTCTTCATATGGAAACATTGATTTCAAATACAGGTAAACATTTCAAGTCTGATCTGAAGCCAACAACAAAGAGCTTTCTATGAAGTGTAAGTTCACTACAAGAACAACTATTTATGCCTTCAAATAAAATTAAGAACCTTCCAAAATAGAGAAATTGATCCACAAAATTCAAAGATAAAGACAGTACATTAATCAGGCCACCTCAGAATGACACATTCTGTGTGATCCAACAGTCTTTTAATTTTAAATTACATGTAAGGCAGAGTAACCGGTAACACCATAATGCCAGCCGTGAGCATTCCCTGACTGGACTTGCAGTACTCAAAGCATCCCTCAAGGGCTGTATTTCATGTTTACTTACTTAATTCCACTTCGGCCATGAGTTTTTAAGTAAATGCTCTACTTGGAAATTTTTCATGTCTTAAGGATTTTAAATAAAATTCTAATCACCATTGAGTATTTGGCAAAAATGTATAATAAGTGTACCCTAACTTTCAGAAATAAAGGAAAAAGCCAATGTTTATAACAACTGCTCCATGTTTCCCAGTAGTGATGGATTCGATTCAGGTGTTCATGTATGTGAACATACACATTCACTAATTCTTAGAGGAGAAGGCCATAATAGTGACCAAGAAAGGAGTCTGAGGATGTCCCGGGCTGCTGCAGGACTTCTAAGCTGTAAAAGCTCAGGTCTAAAGAAGCTACATGGTCCTTCAAAACAGTCTTTAACATGAGAACTGTCCACATCTGAATTTTCACAGCTTAAATTCCAAAGAATGTGGTACAGAAACTTTCTTTTACAAGAAATACCAGGAGTCTCATTATAACAAAGAAAAATGCAGCTGCTGTTTAAGTGGTGGGCAGAGGCGAAGCGGCGTGGGGTGGGAGTTGCTGAAGCTGTCTAGGCGTGGCCAGGTTCCCGGGGGCTGCTCCTGCTCCTACCTGATAGTCCCGGACCCCAACTCCCACCAGGAGCTATTTTGCCAATAAAGATAGGAGTGTCTGAGAAAGAAAGGTCTTTTGTTACTGGTTAAATAAAACAACTTCTCTTCCCACCAGTCAGTGCTCTGGCCAACGGAAGGACTCCCACTAGTGTGTAGCCCGAGCGTGGGAGCTGCAGAGATACCCCGTGGCAATCAACTTGCAGCTTACTCCGCCTGCCAGGGGCTCCCCTCTAAACAGGGGTCTCTTGGGAATTTATGGAGACAAAGTGGCCATTCGACAATGGGGAGTGGGAAAAAATTTCAGAACCACCAGCAGAAGAGCCATCGCAACCCCTCGCCCTCTTTCAAAAAGCAGTGCATCAGAGACTGGCTTCACATGCACAGCTTCTGATTTGAGTGACCTTTGTTAGACGAACTTGCAGTTTGTCAATCGGCTTTATTCCAGAAACATCCACCATTCGCCATTGCCCCCTCCTTGCTCATGAAGGCTGCAGGTGAGGAGCCCTGCAGGAAGGAGTGACACTGAAAGATGGGGAAACTTCCCATGGGCTCTGGGGAGAGGACACTGGAAGGAGGGCACACCTGCCCGGCAGAGCTGGGCGATAGCCTGCCGAGAAGACCTGGGGAAGCTGCGGCAGGAGGGGCTGGAGGGGCTCCAAGCGAGGAGTGGCAGGGTCTGCAGCCCCCCAGAAAGCCTCCCGGCACCCCCTGCACGAGGAGGACCGGAGCAGAGCCAGGGCGGACCTGCCTGACCCTGACACTCTGCCGTCATGGAGAGGAAGCCACTGTTCTGAGAATGAACAGTCATTTAACATGTGCTTGTGTCAGAGGTGGAGTCCCACGACGTCCCTGAATGAGGCAGAGGCAAGCTGAACTTGTGATCATCATTTTCTGTTCCCCAGCGGGCTTCAAGATGAAGCACTCCTAGAGGCTTTTGCTGTGGTTCAGGTGACAGTTTACAAGCACAGCTGACCTTAATCAGCCCAGTTCCTCCTGGACCCACTGACTTGTGACCAGGAAATACCTTCCCCACCTGGGGTTCCAGGGCACCCCACACACAGGGGGCTGTGGGCCGAGCCTCTCACCCAGGAGCTGCTCATAGGCCTCCACCAGGCTCCAAAACCTCTGAGTGAGGTATGGCTGCCAACACTCCTGCCATCACCCCTGCTGAACCAAGACACTCGAGTTTCTTCACCTGGCTTTCCACCCACACACGTCAGGCCACCACGCTTAGTCAACAAGGCAGAGGACTGTGCCCAGGAAGCCCTGCACCCTAAAGGTGCCCCAGTCCCAGCAGAGGAGGATGTGGGTCCACCTCCCAGCACAGGGTCTGCAGGATGAACGTCTAGACCCCAAACCTAATCTGGAATGTTCTCCAGATCCTCTCAGTAGGAGCTGTTAATCTTAAACCCAGGCCCTGACCCTCCCTGCAGACCAGCTCAGTAAGCACACCATGCACATGTGCTGTGTGGAGTTCAAGCGAAACAGGCGTTCCCAGCATCGCCAAAGACAAACTCCAGGAAGTTTCTGTTCCTAACATTTTAGGGAAGAGTTTTCTCCTTCACATGACCTAACCCAGGGTCAACAAGCTTCCTGCAGGGGTGGGTTGTAAAGACATTGGCCTTCTGAACTCCACAGTCCCATGAGCTCTCCTGGGAAGAAAGAGAAACAGAAAGAGAGGAAGGAAGAGAAAGAAAAATGGATATAACAGCTCTGTGGGTGAAGAATCAGAGTCACAAGGAGTGTGGCAGGAAAACCCATACTGAGTCCCTAAATTGGCATGCATAGGCACAGGTGGAAGTGTGGACTGGCCCTGCAGGTTAAGGCTGCAGATGAGCGACATGTTACTGGAAACTGGGAGAAAGGGGACAGGGTGAGAAGGCCCTGCTGACCGCACCCTGAGGCTCTGTGGCAAGCAAACCTGCAGGTGAAGGTGTTTAGCTGGGGTTTAGGCAGAGCCCTGGGGAGTGGCTCAGCCCCTCTGTTTATGTTAAAATGTGGAAGAAAGAGGTGGAGGGAAGAACTTTTGCCCAAACAGAAAGGGCACTTGGTGACTTAGGTCACTGCCATCCATACTGCAGGGAGTGTTCAAAAGGGAGAGCCTCCCTCACAGAGGAGGTATGGGCGCACTGGACAGCCTCTGGCCAGTGCTTTGGGAGGCCCAAAAGGCCAGAGCATCCCTCCCAGAGGGCTCTTGAAGAGATCAGGACCTGGACTCCTTATCCTGCCTATGACAGTCCCTAATCCCCGGATCCATATGCGAAATCCATGTGCAAGATCCATATGCGAAATCCCCATCCTCCACTCCCAACAACAGCCGTGGGGGTGGGGATTTCGCATATGGACCTGGACCCAGTTTGGGCTCTTAGCTGCTTCCCTATGCTCCTCCTCCACAGGACGCTGAGTCTGGTGCCGCCCCCTCTCAGGGCAGCACCCGCAGGGTGAGCCTTCCTGGGGCTGTAAGGCACACTGCTCCCCTTGCTCTGCCCTGCTGTGCTCTCTCAATGCCTGCCTTTCCCACAGCGCAGGGACCAATCGGCCTGTGCAAGTCAGGGCTGCAAGAGAATGGGCCTAACAGCGGCCGCAGAAGCCCAGCCTGTATCTGCTGATGATGGGCAACATCAGTGGACGTTCTGACCAACCCAGTGGCAAAGAAGAGGCTGGGGGATATTCCCCTCGGGCTGTCCCCTCTTGGGGCAACCTTTTTTTGTGTTCCAGACTAATCAAACCACAAGAGAGAGGACTCCAATCTGTGTACCCACTCAGACAAGGGCTGGGAATGACCAGGGCATAAATGGAAGGAGAAGGGCTGGACACAGACAAGGTCCCAGCCACTCACCTTCCTCCTGCTCCCACTCCCCATCTTTTATGCGCACGCACGAGCACACGCGAGAGCGTGCGCGCGCACACACACACACACACACACACACACACAGTCGGTCCTGCCTCTGAAAAATTCTGTGTCAACTGAATAAGATACAATACTTAGCAGGCCAGCAAATCCCCTCTCTCATGTCCTGCTCCACCCTCTACCCCACCCTGCAGGCCACGCAGCCAGGTCCTATATCTTGTATGTTTGAAAACATGTGCCAAGGGTAAAACAGCCGACCCTGTGCATGTTCTTCCTGTCACAGGCCGCCACACACCTGCACCCACACCCATTAAAAGCAGCTTAAACTGCTGGTTCATCACCCAGTTTGTCCTCTTCTGCCTCCGACATGAAAATCACACTGAAACAACAATGTGTGGGGTGGAAAGAAAACTTAGGAACTAGAAAAAAAAGACAGGAAAAAAGAAAAAAAAAAAAACAGCAAGCCCATTCAAGGCTAGACTTCTGGGTTTTCTGAAATTCTGAAAAGACATCTATTCCTGTGTCTCTTTTCCCTCCAAGTGCTCCATAATCTCAGTGAGTCACTGAGGAGGCAGGGACAGAGGTGACCTGGGCACTGACTCTGACTCTGGACTTTGGTGGCCCTGGGTGTGAGTTCAGGAATGTGGAGAGGAGCCCCTCCACCCTGTGTTCTGTGGAGCCCATCTGAGCTCCCACTTAGGGTTCCAGGAACAGGAGGCAGCCACCAAGGCAGCCAGGAAGTGAGTCGCCACCCCCAGGACCCAGCAAGATACCTAGGACACCACATCAGCAGTATTGCAAATCCTCTGGTGACTAATATCCCGGATGCACCATGTCCTTGGCACTGATGAAGAAAGTGGCCAAAGTGAAACTGCTACTTCATGCCCTCCAACACCCGAGCCCCATCTGTCACCACAACTCAGAGCCTGCTCTCAGTGGGGGCCCCTAGTGCCACACCTAGGATGGCAGGGAAGTCCCCCAATCAATAAAAGACACAAAGGGGTGAAGTGCTGTAGGAGACTGGCAGACATGTAGTGGAATTCTGATTCAACTTGACCTCCAGAGTGTGTATTGGTGCTAGCACTCGTCACCAAACACTCAACGTCACCAAATGCTCAACTCGAGGCAGTCAGCTGGAGAAAAAGATCTTAGAGAAACCTTGCCCTCAGCCTGGGTGGGGTCAGAGCTGGAGAAAAGTCAGGGGACGGCATGTGTTCCCCTAGGTAACAGTTTCCCCAAGATGACTACAAATAAATTAGTCCATACATTCACCACCATAAAAACAAGACACCATCAAAGTCAGCAAGAGGGAGGAGGAAGCGGTGGAAGTTCACCAGAGAACTTCATTAATTCAGTTTTAAACAGAGAATTTGCTATGATCTTGTGTATTCAGCAGATTCATGCACCCAAGATAGCAATTTAGAAATTCTGGACAAGACCTTTGGGTATATCACTTTTTAAAGTGCTGACATAAAAGAAGTCAGAACTTTAAAGTTTCAGAGTCCAAAACCTCACACTTGCTGGAAATGTGTCATCCATTTCCAAGTTTCTTCACTTTCTCACTTACCATATCTTGTTCTTTTTCAAGGGGAAGGAAATAAATTCCATTACAACACTACAATTGCCAGTGTTATTTCATAAAGTGGAACTGAAAACTTGAATCAAACTATCTGAGTTGTATTTCTGAACAAATCACACTTACTACACAAACTAAAAATAATTCCCTACCTATCTTTAAAATGTTCCAACAGAAAATCATTCCAAACTCAGAGGATAAACTGAACCACAGAAGAGGAGACCAGTTCTGTTTCTTATCTCCTAACCAAACCCAGCAGGGCCAGCGCTCTGCGCCTCAGTTTCCTCTTCTGTTAAAGGGAGGGGCGGTAATAATGTCAGCGCCGCTTGCCCCTCAAGGGTACTGTGAGCATCAGGTGAATTTGTATTCCGGAGGGTACTTAAAAACTGAAAATACAAACAAGTGTGTCTGGTTACAGTGAGCAGCGGGGCCAGGAAGGCAGCTCTGGAAGCTAAGCGCCGCTGGGCCTAAGTGACCACCAGGTTCTCCTGGAGCCTTGAGCTTTCCCTGAGAGTGGGAACAGGTATTTTCCCCAACATCGTAGGAGGACGAGTGAGAACAGAGAAGAGGGCATCTGCCACCTGAGGTCGGGCCTTGCACATGGCTGGGACGCTTCCAAAAGGCTGGAAGTCCCGCGTCCCCAACCCCCACGGAGCCCACCTGGCAGAGAGGCGCCGGCTCTCACCTGCAGTGTCCCAGATGGAGATGTTGAAGGAGCGCCACTGCTTCAGGTAGAAGGCGCCGCCCACCGTGCTGACCGTGTCGGGGAAGCGCCGCTCCATGTACCTCTGCAACAGCGAGGTCTTGCCCACGTTCATGTCCCCCAGAAGCACGATTTTCCCGTCGGGCTTCCTCATCTTCCCGCAAGAAGCCACCTTCTGAGCCCTGCGTCCCTCCCCTGGTCCAGTCCGCCGGTGAGCGCAGGACGCAGCTGGGGAGCCAGCCCAGCTTCGGACCGCTGGACCCCGAACTCGCGCGGACCTTCCCCCAGTGACCACGCAAGAGCGCAAGAAGGAAAGCGCGCGTCCTGGCGCGGGCAGGAGCTGTGGAGCGGCCCTGCGTGCACGTGGGGCGCCGGCCCGCCCCTCGGGTCCCGGCCGCCCTCACCCCGCCCCGGCGGAGGCTCTTCCGCAGAGATCCCAGCTGCTCTTGCCCCGGGGAGGCCGCGCCCGCGGAGCTCACAGGAGTTGGAGGACGCGAGCTCCAGCCGGGCTGCTCCCGGGCGGAAGACGGGAGTTCCGGCAGCGCCTTCCGCGCTCCCGCTCCCGCACACCGCGTCTAGGTGCGGAGGGGCCGGGGGGACGCACCCCGCCGCCGGCCTTAAGTAGCCGGCCTCCCCGCGCGCTCCGGCCTTCTCCCGGCTTGCGTGGATTTGCTGCGTGTGCGCGAAAGTGGCCTCCAATCAAGGTCGTTAGGGAAAGTTGGCCGGCTCGGAAAGGCCATCCCAGCGCCGCCCGTCGATAAGAGCCTGCGGGGGCGCCAACGGGTGGGAGTAGGGGTGCTTCTAGTGTCGTTTTGTTTTTACTTTTGCAAGAATCCTTTTTGCTATTTTATATCTAAAAAGTAGAGAGTCGTTGCTATTTAAAGCCTGGAAAGAAAATGTGACTTTGGCAGTTGCAGTTGAAAGCAAAAATAGCCCAAGCGGGGAGAGACCTGGACGGACCAACCACGCTTTTATTAAGCTACGGAGGGGCCATTTTCGGGGGACAAAATGGTGGCGGGCTACCGGGGTCCGAGTTGTATAGGGTTCAGCGGAGCCAGGTCACGGGATGAATTGGTGCGGCGGGCTCCTTTAGGATGGGACTGGGGGCAGGTAGGGAAGGCGGGGCCTGTTGTACTGGAGGCAGCCTGTGCTGTCGGGTGGGGCGGGAGCGTCCGGGTTTGCCTTCCTGCCTTCTCAGGAGCTGAGCCTGGGCTGCTAAATGGACAAGCTCCAATTCACCACAGACCTCCCCCTCCACACACCTGGCAGGAAGGCGGAGGGGGAACCGCCGAGACAGGGAAGTGCCCTGGAGTTAAGTGGAGACGCCTGGGCTGGGGTTGAGGCTCAGGGGTAGCGTGCTTCTATTGCACTGGTTTCGATCTTCAGCACCACATAAAATAAGTAAATAAAGGAATTGTGTTCATCTACAATTAAAAAAAAACTATTAAAATGAGAAACCTTGAAATGCTTTTAAAATATAATACTCGCTATTACTCACATAAGATTCAGTAATTATTTTTAAAGAAAATGCCCGGGGTAGAACCCGATGCTCCCGTTTGGATCCAGTGGGAAGTTTGGCTCAGGCAACTGGCACGAAGACGGGACCCTGAACAAGTTGTCCCCACACACACCCTTTTCTGTAAAGGAAGGACCTTTGCCTAAGAATGCCTCCCTCAGCAGGTGCAGGAAGGCTCCCTGGGGTTCCTGGGATCCTGGTGGAGGTGAACACTGGAGGAAGGGGACTCCCTAGTGCCAGTCCTGTGTCTTCTCAGCCACCGGCTCATTCTTCTACCACTGCCTCTTCCAACGAGATGTGTCAATTCAATATTTATGAAACAGGTGAACGCCAAACATTGGGGAGTTTTGCTTTCTGATACCCCTGTTCCCCAGTGGTTCAGGATGAACAGGAAGTGGACCAGCTTTGTGTATTCAAATAAGCCAAAACCACCAGGGTGCCAGCAGTTCCTGATGTCCCACCACAGGTGGAGGATTTCCTACCCCACTATCCAGCCTTCTTCAGTTTGTGTTGATTTGCTGCAAATTGGGATCTGCAGGGACTCCAGCTGGTAGCCCCGGTATTCAAATGCAGGTGAACTTTTTCAGCCAAGCAGAGCCAGGCTGAAGCTGGGGAAGGAAATCGCTGGAACAGTTTAAGTCTCCCAGAGGGAAGCAGATAGGAAGACGGGGGCTGTTTCTTCCACTGCCAATCCTCCAGCTCCGGTTGGAGGAGCCGCACAACTGAGTCCAGGAGTAGTGGGCGTTATACAGCAGGAAGCACAGCATGGCTTGCCTGGCCCCACAAGCCACAGCTGTCTGCAGAGCTTGTTCAGAACTGATTTCTCTTTACGCAGGGCCTCTGCCCCTCAGACACTGAAAGGAGTCCAGTCGGAAATTCCCTGTTCATCTTTTTCTTTCAGAAAATTCTTTCAACAGCAGGGCTGGGGAGGTGTCTTGTGTTTGCTGCTGCTGCTCCCTCTAGCTACATCTTTCCTCTCTGTCGCCTTCCTTCTGTTACCGCTGTTGACCGGTGACGAGTTCTTGCTCCCCGATGTTGAAGAATAACACCAAAGAAGCACGCCGAGGCAAGGTCAGAGTAGAGATTAGAAATTTATTAAAGGACAGAAGAAAAGACTTCTCCCGGAGGAAGAAGGGGACCCAAGAGGTGGAATCCGTGGAAGTGCGGTTGTCTCCCCTTTTTATAGTTCTTTCAGTGATGGAATGTAGGTTGGAAGGCCCAAGGGGTGAGACACAGGTGGGCCAAAGAAGTAATCTGGGCATTTCCGAGTCAAGTTTGCTGTTCATTAACATTTCTTTGGGATGGGCTATCTCCAAATCTTTTGGGGGCTGTATCCTGGGCTTCATTAACATTCGGAGAGTTGCTCAGCTTTTCTGGAAATTCATTCTCAACATGGCCTCCGTTTTAGATTTCACTCGATATTAGACCCGATTTACCTAACTACACTGACTACCTAACTTTAAATCTGGCTTCACTTCCAGGGCCTGATGTTTCCAGCAACCACCTTCTCCTGCACTCCTTGCCCTCCCTCTGTGCCTAGCTCTCTCAGGAAGCTGCCACCAAAGGCCACTAGTGACTCACTGGTTTCCGAACCCAATGATGCCATCGACCCACACACCCTGCCTTCCGTGCTGTCATTCTGTCACCAGAGTCCACATCTCTCCCTGTCCTCATGTAGCTCGATCCTCTTATCTTCTCACTTGAAGTTCTGTTCCTTGTTTTGGAAAATTATCTAAAGTTCAGAGAGTGGTAAAGAGAGACCAGCTGTGTCCCACACCAAACTGACACAGAGGGCCTCCTTCCGCCAAGGCACCACCTCGTGACTCAGATACAAGCCTTCAGGTCCATTTCAAAGCTGACTTTCCACATATGCACGCAGCTGTCACAGGGCGGAGGCCTACAGCAAAGCTGAGGCAGTGCCAAGACCCCCTCTTTAAGCCCCAGTTCTTGCAAGTCAGTCAGAAAGGTGTTAGACATGTCACTCAGAGTAACGGGCATGAGTTTTTAGAAGGGATGGGAAAGCAGGGAAAAGAACACTCTCAAGGAGAGAAGGGGTCCTCTCCTCCCTCCAGCTTAATTGGGGGTCCTGCCTGGGTCCACCTCTTGATTCTTGACAGACCACAGAATGATATCAGACTTTCAAAGTCCCCACTGCAATGACCACTTGAGGTCACTTTGGCCCACGCTGACCAGTTCTAATTGGAACCTGTTCTTACAGAGCTTATGGTTAGGGGGAATATCCTTATCTCCCTGAGTTCTGGGACCTGGTCTGTGAAAGGCTCAACCCCTCACCCCTTCAGGGTAACTTGAGTTCCTGTTATGGCGTTTCAGGCCTACACTTCTCAAGCAGATAAGGGCAGTTTGCTGAGGAATGCAACGTATCCTCTGGACTTAAACCAGGCAGAGCTGCAGGTAAAAACGTGGGGGCAGCACAGTGGGCCCAGTTTGTAGTTTTCCCTGAACCTCATTTCCACCGCTCACGTCTGTCTGTTCCCTGTCACAGCTGCCTTAGTTTCCTGAGGGGCCATAAAACTCATGGGCGTCCTAAACAACTCACTGCTCTGAGGCTAGCTGTCTGTCAAGCTATCAGCGGACCTGGCTCTTCCTAAGATCCCAGCACAGGGTCCTTCCTGCCTCTCCCAGCATCTGGTGGCCTTGGCTTGTGGATGCAATCTCTGTGACCACCATCCCTACCCCACCCCTCCACACACCCAGGAGTACCATTTCCTTCCGGTTTCTTTTCTCTGTGTCCAAACTTTTCTCCTCTATAAGGACACTAGCGAGATTTGACTTCTTTCTTTTTTTCCTTTTGGTGCTGGGGATTGAACCCAGGATCTTGTGCATGCAAACCAAGCACTCTACCAATTGAGCTATAGCCTCAGTCCTGCCATATTTGAATAAGGGCCTGTCCTACTCCAGGATGACCTCATCTCAATTAATGACATCTGAAATGGCTATGTTTCCAATAATGTTATATTCTGAGATACTGGGTGTCAGTCTACTTGTGTTGCTATAACAAAATCTTGAAGACTGGGTAGTTTATAAATAATAAAAATTGATTGAGGGATGAGGCTGTAATTCAGTGGTAAAGCATTTGCCTTTCACGTATGAGGCACTGGGCTCAATCCTCAGCACCACATAAAAAATAAATAAATATAGAGGCTGGAGCTAAGGCTCAGCGGTAGAGCGCTCACCTAGCACCCATGAGGCACTGCGTTCGATCCTCAGTATTACATAAAAACAAATAAATAAAATAAATGTAAAAAAAACCTTATGAGTCAACAAAGAAACCACAATAAAAATTTAAAAAATAAATACATAAAAATATATTGTGTCCTCTACAACCAAAAAAAAAAATTTTTTTTAATTGATTGCCGGCCAGGCACAGTGACGCATGCCTGTAATCCCAGCATCTTTGGAGGCAGAGGCAGGAGGATAACAAGTTCAAAGCCAGGCTCAGCAATTAGCAAGAAGCTAAGCAACTCGGTGAGACCCTGTCTCTAATAAAATACAAAATAGGGCTAGGGACGTGACTCAGGGGCCAAGTACCACTGACTTCAATTCCCTTTACTCAAAAATAAAAAAAATTGATTGCTCACAGTTCTGGAGGCTGACGGTCTAAGACCAAGGCAGCAGCAGGGTTGGTGCATGGCAAAGGCCTGTTCCTCAGAAGCACCATCCATGAGTCTCCAGTGGCCAAAGAGAAGTGGAAAGGCATTAAGGAACCACCCTGCCTTTGTAAGGCCCTGATCCAATCATGAGCCTGGTGACTTAATCTCTCCCAAATGCCCCACCTCCCAATGCCATCACTTAGGGTTCAAGTCCCACATAGGACTTGAGGAGAAACACGTGGCAGTGGGGGGTTAGGACTGCTGCATGTTTTTTTGGGGGGGTCACATTTCAACACAAAAGTAGTGTAAACATTTGATGATCTCAGTTACCCTTCACTGCATAACAAACCCCCCAAAATGGAGTCTCTTCAAACAAAAGTTACCTCTGTGGTTCTGTGGGCACTGGGTTTGGCTGAGTAGTTGTGCTGGTCCTGTGGGGCCTGTTGTGCAGCAGCAATCACACAGTATACAGGACCGACTTCTCTGGGGGCTCAAGGAGCTGGAACATCAAAAATGGACTCTTCCTGAACACACTTGGTGTTCAGCACTCCCCTGTGTGGTCATCTTCATGTGGCACCTGAGTTCCAAGGCTCTCTACGTGGCCTCTTTCTCCAGAAGAGCAGCTGGACTATTCACTTGGAGGATCAGGGCTCCACAGCATGTTCCTAGAGATGAAGAGGGAAAGACCAGACCGCCTCTGATAGTCTGCGGAGAGCTTGCAGCATGACTTTTCCACATGGGTCAGGAGGACTAGTTATTTTTAAATAACTAGAAGAGTGGAGTTTGACATGCACTGTGTTATCACACATTACCCTAGAAATAGCACAATCATTATATGTCAGTAAAAAAAAGACGACACAGGGCCCACCCCTCAAGGGTAGGGAAACTACCCTTCATCTCTGCAGGGGAGGAAGAGTAAGGAACTGCAACCGTCTTTAGTTTGCCACAGTTTTAAACTTCACCTGTAAGGCTTTAACCCAACTTTAAGTTACTTTGGATATGAAGTGAGTTTTTAAAATAAAGTTTTATCTTTATGTTATGGAAGTTAAAAACTAATTGTCCCAAAACCATTTATGAAACATCCCACTCCTTCTCACTGATCTCACTGATTTGTAATCATATAAATATATATATATAAATATAATAAAACGGACTTATATGTTGTGCTGAAAACTCAGTGCCTCACACATGCTAGGCAAGCACTCTACCACTGAGCCACAATCCCAGCCCCTGATTTGTAATCTTGCTTCTACCACCTGCTAAAGTTCTCCTTACACACAGGTCCACTTCTGGACTCTCTGACTCCGGATAACACTACAATGTCTTAATTATAGGTACATAATAAGCCTTGGAACAAGTAGGGTAGGTTCTCCTGCCTTTTTCTTTGACAGAGTTGCCTGTATAGCCCTGAACTTTTTCATATGAATTTTAGAATCAGTTTATTTCATTATGTGCAAACATTAATGGAGGTAAGTTGGGGGCCTTGATATCTTTCTAATATAATACTTTCCCATTCATGAACGTGGTATACCTCTCCATTTATCCAGCAGATGTTCAAAGCTCACCTGCAACTTTTACATTTCTCTCTACCCTCTTACCTTGAGGAAATTTATTTCTTCTTGGAGGATGATGCTCCAAACCTTGTCTCCCCTCTGCTTCTCTCTCCTGAGCTCCGTCCATTTCTGCATCCACCTCCCAAACCCTTCTGCCCAGGTGACCAGTGTAGTGAGCCCAGTATGGCAAAACCAAGCACACCACTCACTGCCTTCCCTCTGGGTGTGAAGTCACTCGTTCCTCCACCCTCTTCATATCCTTGTCCAGTTAGTCCCCGCACATGGTGAATTTCCCTTCTGAACAAACCTCTCCTGTTTTCTCTCTCCTTTCCTCTCTGTGCTCCCTAGCCACCACTTGTCTGTAACCTCCTCGTTCCTAGAGAATTAGAACTCACCTCTGGGCAGCCTCCTTAACTCCAGTCTCAGCACCCATCGGTTGTCAATGTTGACCTCTCAAACTCCTGCTTTCTCGGCTCAGAGACCTGCTGTGGCTTCCTATTCCCTATCTCCATTAGTGCAAACTCTGCCCATCATTCTCTGCCCTTCCCACACATCCACTCACTACCCTTCCTACAGTAACTCCCCCGCCCCTTTACCTCCCCCATCTCTGTTTTCCCACTATCTAAAACTATACCTTTGTTTACATATTGAACTGCTCTGACTTCCTCTCTAGAATGTTGGCTCCATGAGGAAGGGACTTTCTGTTGTGTTCCCCATTGTGCCTGGTGAACAGTATGTGGCACCTAATAGGCACTCCAGAAACCCCTGAGTCACAGAAGAGTGAATAAATCCATCTTCTGGTGGGCCCCAGAGTGCCCGTCCCACACGTGCATGGCAATCAACCACCCTCCACTTCTTACAAATGGAGTCATCTCACCTGGAAAGCTCTCCCTTCCCTCACCCAAGCAGGTGTCCCAGGACTCCTGAGTGGCCCAGCTAGGTGCACCTCTCCGTGTTCCTTCATCTGGAGGCTTACCTCCCGTTGGCCTCTTCCACAGACCAGCCCTGAGGATGCCTAACAGACTCGTTCTCCTCCCTCTTGGTCTTTTAGGAAAGCCCCACACAGGAGCTCTCTCTGCACATTCGACACTCGCCAGTGCCCTGCGTTTTTCCCTCACACTCACCTGCCAGCAACCTCAGGGAGGCAGGGTCCTCGTGTTTTCTTCCCTCCTGCCCAACCCTGGAAGGTGGTGGATGTTCAGTCCACACATATTTTAATAAGTGTGCTGTTTAACTGACTCATATCTACTCAAACACTGCTGCTTCCAGAGCAGGGTTTGGGGAGTGGGAGACTGTTCCCAGGACAAGTCTTGAGTTTGGAATGGGGAATTCATTCTGCAAGTGTGTTGAAAAATTCAGAGGAATTTTTCAGGACCATGGAAACCTAAATTTAACTAGGAGAATGTCTCCATATCAAGTTTCTGCCACTCTTTATAGAAATGCCTTAAAGACTGTCAATCTCCTTATTCATATTCAAGAAGCAGGGTTGAGGAGGTAGGTGCAGGACTTAGAGTCTGTTTAAATGAGCTAACTTACATGCCAAGTTAGATGCTTCCTCTACCTGCATTTAGACCACTGGACTAACAGTATGTTCTTTTCCCAATTTTATAGATAAAATGTGCCTTAGGGCCAAGAAAATTAGGTAGTTCCTTTTTTAAAAGAAATGCAGGAGCTGGGGCTGTGGCTCAATGGTAGAGGACTTGCCTTGCCTTTGTGGGGCACTGGGTTCGATTCTCAGTACCACATAAATAAATAAAATTTTAAAAGGCATTATGTCCATTTACAACAACAACAAAAAAAATTTAAAAAAAGAAATGCAAACAGAGCGATTCAGGACCATTCCAGGTACTTAGTCATAGAACAGCTCTTTTCCTCCTTTCCTAAAAAAAAAAGAGAGAGAGAGAGAGAGAGAAAGAGAGAGAGAGAGAACCAAGCATCTATTAAGTATTCCTTCAGCTGAACTGAAGTTACCCTCTAGACGCTAGAAGCTGAGCCAGGGAAGAACAATGAGCAAACCTGACAAGCACCCTCGCTGGGAAAGACAGCCCACTCTGTAAACAGGCAACTTTTTTATTCAGCCTCCTGGGGGGTGAGCAGAGGTCAGCTGAAGGAAACTGGAGCTGGGGAGGCAGGAATGCAGGCTGAGGCAGAGGCAGGGGTTAAACTTTAAATAGGATGTGGACAAAGAATCCCAGGGAGATAGAATGAGATAAGGAGTGGAGTGTGGTGTCAAAGAATGTACCTGGGAGCCAGGGCAGAGACCCTGAGGCAGAAGGCTGCTGGGCTGTCTTGGCCCCAGCCAGGTGAGAGTGCCTGGGGCACCTGGCTGGGAGCTGCTGGGTTGACACCGGCTCAGGAGGAAGGGGTAGGGGGTCAGGGAGAAGACAATTTAGGGCTTTGGGTTTTAATCTGGCAGAAGTGGAAAGAGGCCAAGGATTGAGTAGGGGAGAGGCATGGGCTATCTTCAACAGGATGGCTCTGCCTGCCTTGTTGAGATGGCTGGGGCAGGTGTGGGGACATGGCGGGGGTGGAGCAGAAGTGCATGTGGACTGGATGTAAATAGAAGGCAAAGGGAGAGGAGAAAGGAGAGGAGCTGGCCATTGGGAAGACGGAGCCACACACCCCACCATGACCAATTCTAGAGAACCAGCTGCCCATGGCCAGAGCCAGGGCTGGCCTGCTGCCATTTCTGACCAGACAACCCTCAGTCCTTTGGCCATGCAGTAGCACCCGGTCCTACCTGCTAGGTCTAAGGAATGACCCCTTCCCAGTTATGACGACCAATGAATGTCTGAAACTATGCCAGATGTCCACTGTGGGCAGCAGGCCTGAGGGCGAGAAGCCTGGCCCCGGAGCACTTCCAGTGCACTTGACACTTGCCCATAGATTTCCTAGACGTGAGCATCACTCCTTGCTAGTTCTTCTGGAACACACCTTGTGGGATTCAGGCAAATCAGTCGGGTCTGTTGTAGGGATGCGCCACCTTTTTGCTTGTCCACTCACCCATGGCAAGTTGGGCTGTCTCCCTTCTTTGGCTTCTAAGAGTAGAGCTGAGTGACGAATCTGCCTTTACCCTGAGGCGAGCAGCAGGTGAGTTTCGCAGCTCTACTCCTGGCCAACATTTGGCCTGCTTGTCTTTTTATGATAGCGGTTCTAACGCCCCACTGACTCAAGATGCTGAGCCCTCTTTGTGTGCTTCTTTGCTATTTGCATAGCTTCTTTGAAGAAGGTGATTCCAAATCTTTGACAGGCAATGAATTTTTTTAAAGCAGCACACACACACACACACACACACACACACACACACACACACACACACCTGCCATGATTTCGATGTGCAGCGATGACTGAGAGCAACTGAGATTTGTGTGTGTGTGTGTGTGTGTGTGTGTGTGTGTGTGTGTGTGTGTGTGTGAGAGAGAGAGAGAGAGAGAGAGAGAGAGAGAGAGAGAGAGAGAGAGGGAAAGAGAGTTGCTGGGAATTGAACCCAGGGCCTTGTACATGTGAGGCAAACATTCTACCAACTGAGCTAAATCCCCAGCCCAATTAAGATTTTTATTTTTTTTTTTTAACTCAAATGAATACTGTCATCCAGGGACTTCCATGCCAGCCTCTTGTGCCCCCTACTGGTGGTGGGAGTAGGTGCTTCCTGAATCCAGAGTTAAAAGCAGGGATCCTGGTCCCAGGGTCCCCAGGATTCTTTTGGGGGTCTCAACAAGCATCTTGCCAGGGACCTGAGTGTGGAGAAGAAGTGACCATCTCCCCCCTCTACCATGCTATCCATCTGCCAAAGGGTGAGCTCCCTCAGTTTGCAGTTCCCTGGGAGCCAGTGGAGATCCTGAACTTACTGGAGGAGATTCCTTTGGTGGAATAGGGAGGCTGATGGGCACAGGGCTTCTTTTTGGAGGGATGGAAATGCTCTAGAATTAAGAAGGCAGAGAGCTCTCTTGCCTGACCCTACCAAAAGCAGTTATCAGGGTACAGTGTGAAAGCAGTGCCGCCGTCACCCAAGTGAAAAGCAGAAAAGCCAGGGCAAGCACAGAGCCCTGCACAGACCTCCCTTAGGTAAAGCCCTGTCTGAGAGGCCTCCTTGCAAGCCATTGGGGAAAGGTGGTCTGTCCAGCAAGGGAGCTTGGACAATTGATTATCCACATAGGAAGATACTGATCTCCAGTTCACACATACACAAATACAGATTCCAGGTGAACTGCAAACCTAGACTTCAGAGATGTCAGAAAGAACACAAGTCTTTCTTTTTTTCTTTTTTTCTTTTTTTTTTTTTTTTTTTTTGATACTGAGAATTGAACCTAGGGGTGCTTTACCAGTAAACTATATCCTCAGTCCTTACTATTTTTTATTTTAAGACAGGGTCTCATTCTGGCCAAGTCTGGCTTTTAACTTGCGATCCTTCTGCCTCAGGCCCTTGAGTCACTGGGATTACAGACACGTGCCACTGCACCTGGCCTACAGGAAGTCTTTTCTACAATGGGAAAAACTCACATAAAGTCCACAAAATTTAAATTTCAATAATAACAAAAGACTTTCTAACAACAACTACAAAAAAAAAATGTGTTCTTGGTACTGGGAATTGAATTCAGGGGCACTTTAGCACTGAGCTGCATTCCCTGTCCTTTGTATTTTTATTTAAAAACAGGTCTCCTAAGTTGCTGAGACTGTCCTTGATTTTAGGATCCTCCTGCCTCAGCCAGTGAGGCCCTAAGCAACTGTGAGATCCCATCTTAAAAAAAAAAAAAAAAATGGAGGATGTGGGTTTAAGTACCCCTCGGTTCAATCGCAGTATCCTCTCCCTCAAAAACAATCATGAAAAAATAGAAAAAACAAGCACTCATCTTCAGTAGAATGGGTAAATAAATTATGGGATATTCATGTAATGAAACTCTAACAAAAAGGCCTGGATCTAGACACATCGATATGGCAAATCTCACTGACAGTGTTGAATGAGAAAAGCAAGTTCTAGATGCATACCACTCAAAAGGGCAAGGCCCAGTGGCTTTTACCAGGGAGTTCAGAATGGTTTAGAATGGACCTCTGGTGAGCACAGATACTCAGTCCCTGAAGGGAGAGGCCAGGTGAGCACACAGCCCTCCCTGGGCCCCACCCCAGCTTGGCACCTGAGACTGTAAACCACTTACTCACCAAGGGCTGTGCGTCGCCCATGGCACACCTCTCCATCAGAGCCTGGCACACCTCTTCTGATGCCACACCCGCTTCTTCAAGCCGTGGGGCAGAGTGTTTCAAACTAAAATTCAAGGCCTCAGGTTGTTTCATGTCAAAGCATCAAAACTCTTTCATAAGCCTATTCTTTCAGAAGGGCACAGGCCTCTACGCCTGGATGGAACTGCATTACGGAGAGTCCTGGGTGCGAGGTTCTTGCCCCTGCACACTGTGAACCCATCTCTGTGCCCAACTGCAGGCCCTGTGCCTGGCCCCACAGAAGGGTCAGTGACCCCCAGACAGTGTTACCATGCCAGTTTCCTGGGGCTTTGCTACAACCCACCACCACCTTGAGGCCTTCAGTCATAGTAAGCAGCTCTCTCTCTCTCCCTTCTGGAAGCCGGAAGCCTGATCCATGCTCTATCCAACAGCTTAGGAGACGTGCGGTCCTGGCCTCTCCTGGTGCCTGCTGGTGGCCGCCAACCTTGGTGTTCCTCAGCTAGCAGCTGCATCCCTGCAATCTGCCTGTCTTCTCTTCCTATGAGGAGGCCAGCCACATTGGATTAGGTACACCCTAATGCCGTCTCAATTTGATGAGTTCAGGTATGGTCTGCAAAGACCTTGCTTCATGACAACACCACCTTCACAGGTGCTGGGAGTGAGGACCTGGACATAGCTCTGCGGGGGATGCCTGTCCACCTGCAGTAGCTAGTAGTTCCAGCAGGAGGAGGAGCTCTGAGACCTCACCCACAAGCTCCACTAGGGGCAGCAGCTGAGCCCTGTTTCCTGGGGGCTGAGAGCTTTGGAATTGATGGGAACTAACCTGAAGGTCATGTCCAAATTCCATCTCTTGGTGTGGCTTCTGTGAGTGAGTTGTTTAAATATTTACACCCTGTACTTTGTGACCTTGCCTTTCAGCCTATTTTAAGAACACTTAGGCAACTGGGTTCACTTGGCAGAAGTGTATCACCACTTGGCTTCTGGAGTTGGGAAGGCAACCTGCTTTTCCCAAAACAATCCACCTCCACTCTTCTCCCCCACAGACTCACTTCTTGCCTGTTCAAACAGGGACAGGGATTCTCAAGTATTTCCTGAGCGGCACTGTGATTGTGAACATGACCCGGTTTCTAGTTACTGTTGCAGAGAAAATCAACAACCTGTTCCCACCTGAGATTTCTGAGATTCTGTAGCCATCTCAGAAATCATTTGGCATCAATAATGCTTTTAAAACTTTTCATTGCACCTGAAAACATAATTCAAGAATCTGGAATATGTGCGATTATATTGTTTTCATTCATTAAAGGTGCCAGGTATGTGTGTATGTGTGTGTGTGTGTGTGTGTGTGTGTGTGTGTGTGTGTGTGTGTGTTTTACTATATGACAAGGGAGCTCTGAGGGGCTAAAGAAGGTCACTGTGCTCTATCTCCACCTGCCCTCAGCATGCCTTGTATTGGGGTTTGCAGATTCCTGCAGTTAGATGCTGGTCCT
Source organism: Ictidomys tridecemlineatus (assembly GCF_052094955.1). Lineage (NCBI taxonomy): Eukaryota > Metazoa > Chordata > Mammalia > Rodentia > Sciuridae > Ictidomys > Ictidomys tridecemlineatus. The sequence continues at coordinate 197,803,747 of NC_135482.1, forward strand.
TCACCTCATTAAGTCACTATGGTAAACTTAAGTTAGATCTTGTCACTCTGAAAAAGAAAGAGAAAAAAGAAAATTCTTAGCAAATACACTAAAGCTTTTGAAGATCACCTTAGTAATTCCACATGATTCACTGGCATGACAGCCCCTTATGGAGACCAAAGGACTTTGGAGAAGGGAGTTCTAGATGAAACACTACTAAAAAGTTACTGCTTTAGAGAGAAACTGTCAACACAGTCAGAAAGCAGCCCAGCCACTTTGACTTGCCTGCATACTATGTTTCTGACAATCTCAATAACTGACAACATCCCTAAAGATAAAAAACCTATCAATTGCTTTTTAAAATCATATTTTCCTGTGATTCCTTGTGGGCTGCCCCTCTTACCCCAAGTTTCTTCACTTATATCAATTCTTTGCAACCAAGTTAGTTTTTTGTTTGTTGGTTGGTTGGTACTTGGGATTGAACTCAGGGATACCTTACCACTGACCACATCCCCAGCTCTTTATTTTAGAGACAGGGTCTCCTTAAGTTGCTTAGGGCCACCTTAAGTTGCTGAGGCTGGCTTTGAACTTGCAATCCTCCTGCCTCAGCTTCCTGAGTTTCTGGGATTACAGGCATGGGCCACTACACCGGGCACAAGATAAGTTTTATTGTTACTGTTCAAAACTCTCAGTCCTTTACCTGGAACATCAGCCCTTGCCATCTGGGCCGACTTGTTTTTTTTTTGTTTGTTTGTTTGTTTTTTTTGTTTTTTTTTTTTAAAGAGAGAGTGAGAGAGAGGGACAGAGAGAGAGAGAGAATTTTAACATTTATTTATTTTTTCTTAGTTCTCGGCGGACACAACATCTTTGTTGGTATATGGTGCTGCTGAGGATCGAACCCGGGCGGCACGCATGCTAGGCGAGCGCGCTACCGCTTGAGCCACCTCCCCAGCCCCCGACTTGTTTCTCCAAACCTCCATTCCTGCCTGCCCAGACTGGGCTGGGTAGATCTCAAGAACCATGGGCCTCCAGCAGCCATCCCAAGTCCCAGCCTGATGCCAACATGTTACAACACTCCAAATTCTATCATTCACATCATATGACCATTCATTTAGCCATCCACTTATCCATCCATCAATCCACCCATCTATCTGTTCATTTGTCTACTCATCTGTCTGCCCCCCGCCCCCATCAATCCATCTGTCTGTACTTCTGTCTATCTCTCCACCCTGTCAATAGCATCTACTATGTTTTTTTCTTTGGGTCAGACACTATGCAGAGAGTAAAGCTGGTCAGACCTCTAAGGTCTGGTGGAGAAGATGAGGCCCTAAGCAGGTGCTGCAATAGGGGGGATAAGTGCTCCCAGGGCAGAGAAGGCAGGAAATGGCTTCCTAGAAGTGTCTTTAAGGTCCAACAGGAGTTTGCAAGGAAAGAGTTGGAGTTGGTGGGGTTCAGTGTGGAGGGCAATGTTAAAATGGGTCTTTCTTCTTTGCTTCTAAGATACAAATTCAATGCAAAGCCCTCCCATTCATCAGTGCCCGGCCAAGAGTAAGTGCCTGGGAAGCAACTGCCAAATGAAAGAATTTATCCCAGGGGACCAGGAATGGAAAATTCATAGTATGTGCTTTATTGGAACAGGGCAATGATCTCTCAGGCTTTGGAGATAAATTCTGGGCCCTGGCCAGTCTGAAACTCTGCATTTATCCAAAAGAACTAAAGATATGTTCACAAAATAACTCATCAAGAATTCTTATTTAACCTTCATTGGTAATAGACTTGAAATGACCTAGCTATCCTTCAACGAGTGAATGGTTAAATGAATGTGGTACATACACACCACGGAATCCTACTCATCAATAAAAACAATCAAGCTGCTGATACAAGAAACAATTTGGATTAATCTAAACAGGGTCAAACTAAGCATTATATGACAGTCTTGAAATGACAAGACTAGCAATGGACAGCAGACTAGTGTTTGCCAGGGTTAGGTTATGGGCTGGATGTGACGAGAGGGAAATTCAACATGAGGGGTCTTGTGGGCGTGGAAATGTACTGCATTTATCTGTAGCACATCGATACCTGCTTGTGATATTGTATTCCATTCTGCAAGTCGTTGCCATCACGGCGGGGGGCTGGGCATAGAGAACATGGGATTCTCCTGTATCATTTCTTACCACACCTGATACTACTCTGACCTCAGCCGAAAGGCCACGGAGTGCTTATTTCTTATAACTGCATGTGATTTCACAATTATCTCAAACATTTTAAGAAAAAAATCATGTGAGAAGGAAAGAAAATAATACATCCTCAGCACGATGCCTAGCACATGGTTGAGACGTGAATGTTACAATCTGGCAAACCAGGACAGGGGAGCACCCACCTGCCAGGGACACAGGTTCTTTATATATATATATATATATATATATATATATATATATATTTATTTGTTTGTTTATGTGGTGCTGAGAATCAAACCCAGTTCCTCACGCACGCTAGGCAAGCGCTCTACCACTGAGCCACAGCCACAGCCTCAGGGACACAGGTTCTGCTTCTTCCTCTCCTGCCTTGTGAGGTGGTTGGCTCACGTTCAGGTTGATGTGGACCATGGTCACAAGACCTCTCTCCTGCACCATGTGCCCTCTGCCCTGTGTCTCAGGTCTCTGCAAGAACCAAGAGACCCTGTGTGGGAGCCTCCTCCCCAGGGCTCAGTGGCCAGTCGGCCTCACTTATCCATAAAAATTAGCTCATTTCTAAAAGTCAGCAAGGGACATGGGAGCACTCAGCTTAGATCAGTCTGGATCACCCCAACCTGGGGCCAGAGCCTACCTTGCTGAGTCTAGTGTCAGAATCCTACCCCTGATGGCCAGAACAAGGAGGAGGTGTCTCCAGGGTCACCCACCCACACTGTCTGCCTTGCCCCAGGGCTCCGGTAGCCACACGTCCATGGCTCTGGGCTACTGGTATGTGTCCCACAGGCCACCAGATATAAAGCTGCTGTTGCGACTTATGCAGTCCAGGGGAAGAAAAAAGAATGTCCACGTGCTTCTGCCCTTTCCAATGCTTTATTCACTCAAATCACTCAATACAATTTCACTCTAATGGTTCTTAATCAGAAAAAAAAGTCAATCCTTAATACTAGGCACTGCAATCGACATAATCAATTCACAGCCAATGATTCTAGATTAATTCACAGCAAACAATTCTAGATTGATTAATTCTGAGCACTGCAAACACAATGTAAGGGTCCGGCAAACGTCAGAGGAAGAGACCACCAAGAGACCGACTCATGCAACAGCAAAAGGGGATTTATTGAGGATCCAGCGCACTGGGGCTCCAGGCTCACTCAAGAAGGGAGAGCGGCCAAAAAAGCCCTGAGCAGGGGTTGAGCAGTGCTTAAGTACACTTTTTGGGGAGAGCAGGGGCTTTGCATACATCAGAGCAAATCATCATGAGGCACGGGAAAATTGAACAACAACTTTCAAACATGATTTGTCCATTCATTGGCGGGAACAGGTCGGGCAGGGGTGATAGGTCACTCCTAAGAAGGGGGGTACATTCAAACTGATTGGTTTGGGCCCTGAGATGCCTACGTGCCAAGCTGCACAGGGTCCTAGGTTTTTAAACAACTAAATGGTCAGGGGGAATATCTACTGGGCAGTCCCGGGAATTGTCCTAACAGCTACAGGAATTTCAGGTTTTGAGTGTAGCATAGGAACTTAACAATACCTGGTCCTTTACATTTTAACTCAGGCTTTGCAGCTTAGAAGCAGCTTTACAATGCCGGGTCCTTTACATTTTAACTCAGGCTTTGCAGCTTAGAAACTTTACCCTTTCAACACTTAATTATGACAGGCTAATGAAAGACATTCCCTCTGTGTGCTAAGTTCAGTGTTAGATCAAAAGTCTTAAGCCTATAAATGGGCCAAGGACCTGAAGGGACACTTCTCAGAAGAGGATATACAATCAATCAACAAATACATAAAGAAATGTTCATCATCACTAGCAATTAGAGAAATGTAAATCAAAACCCCTCTAAGATTTCATCTCACTCCAGTCAAAATGGAAGCTATTATGAAGACAACAATAAGTGTTGGCAAGGATGTCGGGGGAAAAGGCACACTCATACACTGTGGTGGTACTGCAAATTGGTGCAGCCAATATGGAAAGTAGTATGGAGATTTCTTGGAAAATTGGGAATGGAACCACCATTTGACCCAGCTGTCCCTCTTCTTGGTCTATACCCAAAGGACTTAAAAGCAGCATTCCTACAAGGACACAGCCACATCAATGTTTACAGCAGCACAATTCACAATAGCTAAATTGTGGAGCCAACCTAGAGGCCCTTCAGTGGATGAATGGATAAAAAAAATGTGGCATATATACACAATGGAATATTACCCAGCAATAAAAGAGAATAAAATCATGGCATTTGCAGGTAAATGGATGGAGTTATAGAAGATAATGCTAAGTGAAGTTAGCCAATTTCAAAAAGCAAATGCCTAATGTTTTCTTTGATATATGGAGGCTGATTCATAGTGGGATAGTGAGAGGGAGCATGGGAGGAATAGACGAACTCTAGATAGGACAGAGGGGTTGGAGCGGAAGGGAGGGGGCATGGGGTAATTAGTGATGGTGGAATGTGATGATCATCATTATCCAAAGTACAGGTATGAAGATACAAATTGGTGTGAATATATTATGTTTACAACCAGAGATATGAAAAACTGTGCTCTATATGTGTAATAAGAATTGTAATGCATTCTGCTGTCATATATAAATTTTTTTTTAAAAAAAGGGAAAAAAAGTCTTAAGCTTTAAGTCCAGCAGATGCACACTCACTCAGACCTTGGTGATCTGATGGCTGGCTGAAGAGAATGTCAGAGGAGAAGTCCTTGCTCTCGCCAGGGACTGGTGGGATGTGGCTGTGAGCGGTGAGGAAGATGCAGAGGATCAGCAAGGATGAAAGTGTTGGGATGTCCGTCCAGGTCCTCATCAGGCTCTCAGCTGAGGGCATCAGTATGACTGGCTGAAAGTCTGTTCATTTGCTCTATTATTTATACTAAATTTTGGGGCTTTTGACCCCCCTTTCAATCCCTATCAGCTGCCACCAGATTTCTCAGTGACATCATTTACCCTGGGGTTAAAACCTTTGGTCTGTCGGTCTCCACCCTGATCCTTCACCTTTCCCTCTTACTGGGTGAGAACAGCCTGCCTGAGACTTCACTCTGAGTGCACCAGGTGGGGAAGTGACTTGCTGGTGCCTGAGGGCCACTTGGAGGGCTCCTAGGTGTGCCTGGTGAGACTGCAGGTTTCAAACCTGAGTTTTAAAATGGGGTTGCTTAGGCTCAGGCCTCAGCCGTCCTCACAGCTGCCAAGGTGAAGAGCTGAGCTTGCCCCTGCTTTGGTCCTCAGGTCTTGCAGGTGCCCTGCATAAAAAGCATTAATCTGCATTTGCTGAAATGAACACATATTTGTTGGAATAGAATGAATTTGAATATGTAGGCTTCAACACATCAATTATGCCTTTCAAATGTGTGCTTAAGTTTATACTCCTAAGCTTATCGTGATGTCCATATTAGAAACTGAATCAGGAGGCCCCAAGCCAGCCGCCTACACTGTGGCTTGGTGTCCACAGAACCAAAGCTGCAGATTCCTCTTGCTCTAGGGGCCCTCCCACATCTGATTCATTTGCTTGGTATTTTGAGTGGAACACAAGACATTGTTGTTCTACTCTATGCTTTTCTTTAAAATATTCTCTTGTGACCTAAACCCACATTAATTACTGCATGTATTATACTTTTCTTTTGTTTTCCAAGTCTCCTAGAGGCAGGGTAATCAAACTTTGGTACTCAGATTTTCACTTAGTGGTTCATGCTGCATACCAAGTAGAAAAGGGTTGTCCTCCACAAAACCTATCATCTTTTTCTCTTCAAGTAAGCCTGTTAACTGTGCCAACTCTAGCTTTGAGTGGAATGCCGCTCTGTCCTGTGTCAAGTCTAGTATGAGAAATGATTCTGACCCATAAAACTGATAGTCACAAGCCAAATGGAGTTTCTTCCCACCTCCCTAGATGCTCCCTGAGGCTTCCGTACTTGTAGGTTTGGATTTAAATCCCTGGACTTCACCTTCAAGGCCCACACATGCCTCAGCTCTCCTGCAAACCAACTTCCGGGTGTCCTTCTTTTACTCTAACATTACAGAATGTAGCTGTGAATGCTGGATGTAAGTGCTTAGCAAAGCCTAGGGATGTCTGCCAAGATGGAAAGATTCAGAGGAAACAACAGCACATCAACAATCCAGAAAGATCTATGTTCCACTCATGACCAGGGGAAAATCTGCATTTCTTTCCTGGGTTGAATTTTAACTTATCCCCATCGGGGATTTTGTTGAGTAAAATCTGAAAGCTCAGACCTAAATACATCTGATAACAGTCACGATTAATTAGTTCTGTGCTGATTTTCAGGGCTCATAGAACCTGTCGTCACCAGCAGGCACACACAGAGGGAACTTTTCTTAAAAAAGTTTTTCTAGTTGTACATGGACAGCATGCCTTTATTTTGTTTATTTGTATGTGGTACTAAGGATTGAACCCAATGCCTCACACATGCTAGGCAAGCCCTCTGCCACTGAGCTACAGCCCCAGCCCACAGAAGGAATGTTTCAAAACACAATCACCCTAGGGATAGTAGGAGGCACTAAATATTAAAGTCAACTAAGAAATAAACATCCCAGAATTAAATGTTCAGTGGAATTCTGAGTGAAACGTATGCTACAAGGCCCTGTGAAATGCTAGCTCAAAGCTACGCAAATCTTTTCTACTTTTGACCTTCTTAACCCTCTAGAGCTCTAGTATCCAACATGGCAGGCACCCACCACATACCCCTATTGAAATCAAATCAATGAGAATTAAACAAAATTTGAAATTCAGCCCTGAGTTGCCCTAGCCACACACCCAGTAGACATGAGTGGTTAGGAGCTGCCATATTGAATGGTACCAATATGGAACAATCTGTTGTCACAGAAAGTTCCAGCGGGCAGCATCGTGGAGGTCTCCACCCATTGTGCATCTCAATCAAAGGGGATCAGAACACAGTGTCCCAAAATTCGACATTTGGGCATAGAGATCATTTTGAATTGAAGGCAATTGAGAAAAAACAGACTGAGTCCTCTGCCCTCCCACCCTCTCCCTAAAAGCAGGGCGTAAGTGCCCTAGTGAAGGTATTCCCCTCTTTTGTGCCAGGAAGGGAGAAACACCTTTCCTGATGGAGAGGGCCACAGTGCCGACACCAGTCTGCATGATCTAACCCACCTAACACCCCCTTCCCGCCATTGTCTCCCCCTAGGGTCACCTCAGAAGGCCATCCCTTTTCTTTTGTCTTGTCACTTTTCCACAATTTACCGTTCTTTGTTAAGATGGTCTGTAACTCCCCTGCCTCCATATTTAACTTCTTTGGATCTTGTTAGGATGGCCCTGGGCCTGAGCCTATGCAGCTCCATTTTAAAAACTCCAGTTTAACCTGCAGTCTCACCAGGCACACCCTCAGAGCCCTCCAGGACGGCCTCAGACAAGCCACTTCCCCTCACCCTGATAAGGAGAGTGAAGCCCCTGCCAGGCTGTCCTCGCTGACAAGAGGGAAAGGCAGGAAGATCAGGGTGGAGACCACCAGACCCAACTTTCTGACCCCAGGGTAAATGATGTCACTGAGAAATCCAGTGGTAGCTGAAAAGGATTGAAAGGGGGGATCAAAAGCCCCCAAATTTAGAATAAATAATAGAGCTGATGAACAGGGATTCAGCCACCGAAACCAGGATGCACTTGAGCTGGAGAGCCTGTGAGGGAGGACCTGACTCCCACCACTGGTCACCGTTCCCGAGCCTCTGCGCGATCCTCACTGCTCTCAGACTCTACCGCCTGGTCTGGACCCTGATGAGAGCCGCAGCTTCTCCCTATGACCCTCTCTCAACCGGTCGTCCACTCCATGTCCACTCCACGCCAGGAAAAGCCTGCCCTGGTTCGGGACCTGGTCACTGCGGTCTGAGTGAGTGTGCCTCTGCTGGACTTAAAGCCTAAGGCTGCAGACTCCTGAACTCAGCCTGCAGAGGGCATGTCTGTCATGAGCCTGTCGTGATTGTGTGTTTTGCAGTACTTGGAGTTAATCTAGAAATCTTTGCTGGGAATTGATTATGTCGATTGCAGTGCCTATGTGTTATGATTATACAAAAGGTTTTTATTCAAAAGGTGGCCTTCTAAACTTTAAGTGAGACTGCACTGTCACTGCACTGGTCAGGAAGAAAGGCACCAGAGCCAGCCTAGAACCCACAGGGAATTGGCATCTAATACTTTAGCATATAGCACGCTTGCAATTCCAATGACTTGGGAGGCTGAGGCAGGAGGATGGAAAATTTGAGGCCAGCTTCAGCAATTTAATGAGACCATGGCTCAAAATCAAAAACAAAAAAAGAGCTGGGGATGTAGCTCAGTGGTAAAGCATCCCTGGGTTCAATCCCCAGTGTTCCCTCCAACACAAAAGAGCCTATCACTTCCTTTATCGGTGATTGTTATGTAAAGAGGAACTTCCAATACATACACACCCCTGGAGGCTTCACTTCTAACTTGCTGTACAGGGATCAGAAAGATGAATTCCATGATCTCAGATCCAGTTCAGCGTGCCTTGTTTTGGCAAATGCAGGGAGGACTGGTGAAGCTTTACATAGGGGAGGATGAATGAGAACCCCCAGACACAGCACTAGTCAGTGACAGACCAAGAAGGGCCCTGATCATTTCAGATTTTGGCCAACCTTTTGTTCCCCAGTCGGCCACACTGACGCCTGGAGCAAAGGTTGTGGTGAAGTTCCAGGGTGCAGATCTGCATTCCTGGATGGCTTGGCCCGGTAACCTAGAAGAGGGGGGCTCCGGCCGTGGCTACGCAGGCATTGCCAGCATCCACAATCAAACTGCTTGTGCTTTTAAGCCCTCAGGGCCTTCCTGCAGTTCTGAGGCTGTGTGCTGATCCTGGCAATCACTTATGAAGGAGATGACTTGATTTTTGTGGTGATGACAGGTATCTTTGTGCATCACATTTCAGATAGGCCTCCAGAGGAACCAATCTCCTCAAGCCTGAGATTTTCCCCGAAGTCCAAAACAGTAAAGGATTTGCTGATCCTGGAAATAAGCCTCACTTTTTCTATTGGCCATAGCCCTTAATCACAGTTCTCTTCACTGCAGAACTAAAAATAATGGATAAGGTGTCACAAGGGACAATTCCAATCAAAGCCCTGTCTCCCAGGCACCCAGGGACAATAGCAGCTCCTCCCACAAGCAACTCAAGTTTTAGATACAGATTCCCTGTGGGTGCTAGGCTACTTCTGGTGCCTTTCTTCCTGCTCAGTGTTCAATTCTTTTCTTCAGTCATTTCTAATAATTCTACAAAATTACAGATCATTCCAGCTTGAAATATTTTTCAGATTTTGTGGGTAGATATTAAAAAGCAATAGTATCCAGGCGATATTATCCAGTGGTTTGTCTCATCTCTGGAAAAGTAAAAGTTCTTTGACCCACTGTACTTTCTTGAATCTATTTCTTGGTGGCCTGGCTTGATACATGGGGACGGTGAAAGCTACCCTAAGATAAACACGGTGTGATGGGGTCTCCCTCCATAGAGGGATGAGAATCTGAACGCGACCTGCAAAGCCTAAATCATTTCCATCTGGCTGGGGCTCTGGGGCCTGGGCTAGAGAGGGAGGGCTTGAGCTGACCTGGGGGAGCAGATTGAGATGGAGTTACCCAGACCAAGAAGAGGCTCCCCAAGCTGGGTGTGCACAGGCCCCTGAAGACCTTGGGCACTTTCCAGAGGCAACCAGCAGGTCCCCAGAACTGGAACTCTGAGAGGTCTAGCCAAGAGAGGCAGGTTCAGAGCCCTCAGGGTCTTCCTGCAGTTCTGAGGCTCTGCCTCTTGCCCTGAGGTGATAAACATCCTGGTGGGTGCCTCTGCTTTTCCCATGTCCATTCCCCCTTTCTCCCTCATTACAGCCCCTGATTCATCATGGAGTAGCAATGTGCCTGGCAAGAGGACTACAGTGCCCAGCCTCCTGGCCACCAGGAGAGTATCACCTCATGATTTCTGCATAAGCAGAGGGCTTTGGGGAGGACCCTGGGGACACTCCCACTCTCCACCCTCCTCTCCCTTCAATCTGATATTCGGACGTGGCACAGCCATCCCAAACAGGGTGCAGGACTGTGGAGCAAGGGAGCTGCTCAGGGTGTTGGGGGTGGCCCTCCCAGCCCAGGAGGCCCTGATGACACTGTGGGTGGCTGTCCCAGCCCTGGGATGTTTCTCCACACCCTACTGGTTTCAGTGCCTATGTTAGTTTTTCTCTGGCTGCAATAGGAGCTGTTCTCTCACAGTGGGGAGAAGTCTGGAGTCCAGGTGCCCTGTGACCACACTCCCTCTGAAGGCTCCAGGGCAGATGGCTCCTCCCAGCACTGGGGCTTTGCAGTCTCCTGCAGCCCTGCCCTGTGGCTTCAGTCACCACCTCTGCCTCCTCACGACCCTCCCCTCATGTGGAAGACCACATCTGTGTCCAGGACTCACCCTTGTACCAGAACACCAGTCGGACTGGATTAGGTCCCATCTTAATGACCTTAACTTAGTTAAATCTAAAAGTCTCAACTGTAAGTAAGTTGTGTTCTGAGAATTAACCATTAGAACTTCACATATCTTCTTTTTAATTACTTAATTAATTCTGATTAGGTACACATGACAGCAGAATGCATCGTGATCCACTGTACACAACTGCAGCACAACTGTTCATTTCTCTGGTTGTACATAATGTAGCATCGCACCTTATGTGCAGTCACTCGTGTACCTAGGGTAATGATGTCCATCTCATTCCACCAGCTTTCCTGCCCCCATGTCCTCTCCCTTCCCTGCCCCTTTTGTCTAGTCACAATTCCTCCCTCCTCACCCCACCCCCACTATGGATCAGCATCCACTTATCAGAGAGAACATTTGGCCTTTGGTTTTTGGAGATTGACTTACTTCACTTTGCATGATCTTCTCTAACTCCATCCATTTACTTGCAAATGCCATGATTTTATTTTCTTTTAATGCTGAGTAATATTTCATTGTGTATATATACCATATTTTTTTATCCATTCATCTACTGAAGGGCATCTAGGTTGGTTCCAATTTAGCTATTGTGAATTAAGCTGCTAAACATTGATGTGGCTGTGTCCCTGTAGTATGCTGATTTTAAATTCTTTGGGTATAACTGAGGAGTGGAATAGCTGGGTCAAATGGTGGTTCCATTCCAAGTTTTTTAAGGAATCTCCATACTGCTATCCAGATTTGTTGCACCAATTTGCAGTCCCACCAGCAATGTATGAGCGTGCCTTTCCCCCGCACATCCTCGCCAATACTTACTGTTGTTTGTATTCTTGTTAACTGCCATTCTGACTGGAGAGAGATGAAATCTTAAGAGTGGTTTTGATTTGCATTTCTCTAATTACTAGAGACTTTGAACATTTTTTCATATATTTGTTGATTGATTGTATATCTTCTTCTGAGGAGTGTCTGTTCAGCTCCATAGCTCATTTATTGATTGGATTGTTTGAGGGGTTTTTTTGATGTTAATGTTTCTGAGTTCTTTATATATCCTGAAGATTAGTGCTCTATCTGACGCATGTGTGGCAAGACCTCTATGATGAAAACTACAGAACACTGAAGAAAAAAATAGAAGAAGATCTTAGAAGATGCAAAGATCTCCCATGCTCTTGGATAGTCAAAATTAATATTGTCAAAATGGCCACACTACCCAAAGCTCTATACACATTCAATGTGATTCCAATTAAAATCCCAACATCATTCCTTATGGTTTTTTTTTATTTTTATGTGGTGCTGAGGATTGAACCCAGGGCCTCACATATGCTAGGCAAGCGCTCTACTGCAGAGCCACAACCTTAGCCCCCATCATTCCTTATAGAAACAGAAAAAAGCAATCATGAAACTCATTTGGAAAAAATAAGAGACCCAGAATAGCCAAAGCAATCCTTAGCGAGAAGAGCAGGAGGCATCACAATACCAGACTTTAAACTATAATACAAAGCTATAGTAACAAAAATGGCATGGTATTGGCACCAAAATGGACATATAGACCAGTGGTACAGAATAGAGAACACAGAGACAACCCACATAAATGAAGTTATCTTATACTAGAAAAAGGTACCAAAAACATACATGGGAGAAAAGATAGCCTCTTCAATGAATGGTGCTGGGAGAACTGGAAATTCAAATGCAGCAAAATGAAACTAAACCCCTCTCTCTCACACCCATGCACCAAACTCAACTCAAAGTAGATCAAGGACCTAGTAATTAGACCAGAGATCCACATATCTTCTTTTGAGAAACAAAAGTTAACTCATAACATCGGTGTCATTCAGGTTCTCTGTTCTGCTCATCAGAAGCTGATCTCTACCTGATAAGCACATCAACAGGGTCGTCCAGTGACCACATTTTAAGCAAGCCACACCTTCAGAACATGAACTGTCCATTTGTGCATCTGAGGGCTCCAGCCCCTGTTAGCATGCCAGTTGAATACATGAAGGAGACTACCTGGGCCTCAGTATGGGGAAGAAATGGAGGGTGAGACTACAGGGACCATCCTAGCCAAAGTAGGTTCTTCCCCAGACCACTTCTTCCCATTTGATATCCAAGGTGCACGTGAACAGCACAAGTTACTTGCCAGATGGAACCCTGAACTGCAGGCCCTCCAAATCCACCTGTCTCTCCAGAGTTCATGATTCCTATCTCCCTCAACTCCCACAGCCTCCAAGTTCTGGGCTCACTGGGGGATGTTCCCTGCCTGGACACTCTGAAGCCACTCAATGAGTCTGGATGATGGTCAAATAAGCCAGTCACAAAAGGAAGCATACTGCATGATTCCTTGTGTATGAGATCCTAAGAGTCAGCAGATTCATAGACAAAAAAAAAGTAGAATGAAGGGAGTGGGGAGCTAGTGTTTAATGGGGAGAGCGTTGCAGTTGGGGAAGATGAGGAAGTTCTGGAAACAGATGGTGGCCACAGGTGTACAACAGCCTGAATGTATAGAATGCTCCTGAACTGTGCACTTAATGGGTAAGGCATTTTGTTTATTTACAACGACAAAAAAAAGTTATATGTATTTTAGAACAATTTTTCAAAAGTGCATTAGTGTATATGTCAAGGAATATTTTCTTAGTTTCCTACCAAAACACCTGTGTAGATGATGTTCCAAAACGAGAAATAATATATCATGTTGTTACATTAAGACTACCCACTGGTTAGGCTTCTGGGAGCACACACTCCTGACATCTGGCATAAGATGGTAAAGAGCCACGCTCTTCATGGTAAAGGGCCATACTTGGCATCTTTCCTGGACCTGAAACTGCGAATCTGTGCTTGTGCATCCAGAGTGTCACTGAGGCTGGGGAGCCCCACCCAGAGATGCCACCAGGATCACTTATCCTAAGTCTGTAAGGTGAAGAGGGAGAAATGGCTTCCAGTAGGGGATTCATTTAAAATGCTCTTTTATAAATGTGAGGGGGTACTTTAGAAATCCAAGTAAAGAGGCCTGGGGCTTACAGGACTGTGTTCAGAGATTGTGAGTTTGGTTGATACATTAACCCTTTTACCAAGATAGGGAAGGGTTAGTCAAGAAAGATAATGGTATTGGCCAAGATTGTTTTCATAGTAAGGCAACAGACACCGTTTGGAGCTAACTTAAGGTAAACACAGATTTACTGGAAGACTGTTCCTGCAGCTCAGGAAACTGAAGGCTGGGGAAACCTGACTGTCCAGGTCTCCAGGAGGGGTGGAATCAAGGCCCTGCTAGGGAGGTGTGACCAGGAACTCAAAACTCCACTCTGGGCAGGGCAATTGATGACCCATTCCAGCCACCTTCCAACTCCACTGAGATTCACTGACATTTCCAAACTCCCAGGGGTTACAGTGGTTTGGCCTGGACCAGGTCAGACCATCTCCACTTGCTATGAACACTAAGGGAATGTGGTAGACTGGGCCATCTGCCCAGTGTAGACATACCATTCTGTGTAAGTTCTAAAGCACACTTATTGTTTTGAATAGACAACATTCATATGTCTAGACGATGACAAACATAAAAGTCTATGCATGGGGGCTGGGTTGCTGCTCAGTGGCAGAACGCTTGTCCAGCATGTGTGAGGCACTAGGTTCGATCCTTAGGACCACACAAAAATAAACAAATAAAATAAAGGCATTTTGTTCATTTACAACTACAAAAAAATTTTTAATGTATACGTCTGTATACATGCATCAATCATGTATATATGAGGAACATATGTACAACTACATACACATGCATATAATCATGCAGTACATATGTACATAAGCAATATTTTCTTTTTCCAGAGACCAACTTAAGCAATTTCCTCTCGCATCGATTTTGAAGATACCCTAGGCAAATACAAACAAATGCAACTGTCATCTCTCCCCACCCTTAGTACATGACACTTTGAACCTCAATGTTTCTCCAGTTGGAAGATGTTTCATTTGTGCAAAAACTTTAGTAGGATTTGAAAACATTATGAATGATAAACCTCAAAATGATCTACATACTTAAGCTATTATAGCTTTTCTCTCTTTCTCTCCTTTTATACTGGTTGAGTCCAGGGATGCTCTACCTCCAAGCTACATTTCCTATCTTTTTTTTTTAAATTTATTTAATTTTTGTTTTGGACAGAGTCTCTCTATGTTGCCCAGGCTGGCCTTGAACTCTTGATCCTCCCACCTCAGCCTCCCAAGTCTCAGCAGTCCTAGCTGTTCTGTGACCTTGGAGAGCAGTGACCTATCACGTGTACATGGGGCTTTGTTGTGTGGACACTTTACCATGAGTTGGGCACATTTTTTTTCCTTGTACTGCTGATGTTTCCTTCCACTAAGAAAGATGCTGATGTGGTAGCAAAGATTTGCAGAGGGTTTAACGTAATAATTCGTAGTTCTCCACACTCTCTGACAAACTTTAGATGTTTAGACGCCATATACTACTCAATAACATTAGGAAATTACCCATTATCTATTACTTTATAGGAATTATCCAGCACATAGAATTACATTAATATTTAATTCTTGCTATTTTGATAATCTAATATAATAAACATACACACATACATCCCCTTCTAGTTTTATGATATTTGATAGTTTGATACCTCTAAAGTGTTGCTAATCACAGTGAATTTTAATTCTCCACTTTTTTTTTTTTTTTTTTGATGTTGCTGGGCATGGAACCCAGGGCCTCCTGCTGCATGCTAGGCAAGTGCTCTTTCATTGAACTACATCCCCAATTGTAATTTTAAAATAGCCCTGAACATCATATCACTTTTTACTGGATAGCTATTGTGGTTCTATTAGCACAGACATTTCAACTTTCTTCTATTACATATTCATGAAAAAAATGGTGTTTGCTTATTGACACATTAAATCAGTCATTAACACAGACCAAGTTGGTTACCTCTAACCAGTTGCCCTGTGTGCTTCGAGTGCTCTGTGCAGCCATGTGACGAGGGTCTTCTGTAGGGTGAACCCGTGGGTCTAAGTAAACAGGGACACCTGTGGAAAGAGGCAGTACTCGTGCCTTTGAAGGCAGGGCTGTGCAGGTGAGGACTGAAGCCAGAATGCTTGTGTCCTTACCAGTGGGTGACCATGGACTACTGCACATTTCTTGTGCCTCAATTTCTATACCTATATAATGGTACAATAGTACCAGCCTCACAGAACTGTGAGGGCAAAGGGAGTTACCATGTGCACAGTGAGCGACTTGGAGCTGATCTTGCTGCCCTTGTGAGGACAGGTCTAGGCTTATGTGTGAGGGGTGGGGGAGACTCCCTGACCTTGGCTGCCCACTATGATGACTCCCTTGCCCGTCCATGAGTGCTCATGCACCTTGGGGGCTGAGCAGAGACCGACAGGTGCCTCCCACTGGCAGGGTAGTCCAAGGCCAGAAAGCCAGGAGTTGGAGCTGAGGCCTGGGACGCTAGAATATGCCTGAGAGCAGCTTGTTGCCATAGCATCAGCTGGAGCAAAAAGAGGGGCTGAGGCTAGGACAGATGGGTACAAAGAGAGATCTCTGACATACAGGAAGTGGCAGAAAAATAGAGGCAAATTGATCAAGAAATGAAAAAAGACAACAAAAAAGAACTCTCCAATGAAATTTAAAATGAGATTTTTTTTTTTAATTGGGGAGGAAGAACAGTTAACAAATGGGTTTGTGTGGTGGAGCAGAGCTTCGACCTCCTACCATTAAATCTTTTCTGCAGTGATCTCTTGACTCTGCCAGATGTTGTGGCTTTGATTAAAAATGCTTCTGCATTAAGTAGCCAATGTTGTGGGGAAGGTTGCTCAGAAACACACCAAGTCCCAGTTTTGTACAAATAAAAGAGTCTATTTAGCAGCCAGCTGGCGAGTACTCCCCACAGGATCCATAACTGTCTCTGCAAGAAACAGCTCTGAGCCTGAGCATTTTAGGATATTTAAAGGCAAAACCCACATCTGGGTTGATATAGCTGCTAGCAAGCAGGTACAGAAGCTGAACTGGGCAGATAGCGAGACAATGCGATGGGTACATTAGTATTTCCCCTGGGACTTTCCAGGTTGGCATAACAGCAAGCCAGCAGAAGGGAAGTGGGTCAAAATGACCCTAGTTCGGTACAAAGTTAGAGAATGGTTACTAAGGACTAGACAATATCTCTCACAAGGTACACTTCCCAAGAAAAATGGAAACAAAAGAGAACAATTTTACATTGTATAAGAATTACTATTTTGTATTGCCAAGTATATTATGCTAGGTAACTATTAATGGGTACAGAGGCGGGGCTTTCCCACGGGAAAAGCATTTCTTGTATGATGGAGTCTCAGGGTAAAATGGAGTCTGTTTGGTCATTGCCCGTATAGCCTGGCCCATAACGTGACACTTTCATCAAGAGCAGGTTTGCACAAGGGGGTATTGGACAGGCATGTACAAGGGAGAGGCTGGAGGGCAGAGGAAACAAACTCACTACAGTTCACCGGTACCGAGTCTGAATGCACAAACCAGCAGCCATCTCTCTGCTGGACAGACAGGACTTCACAGGAACAACTTGCCCATACTGAACATCCTCAGCAAAGCTCCCTAGGACACCCAGGCAAGGCAGGCTCGCCTAAAGCCCTGCTGGACAGCCCTGGGATGCTCCCCAGATTTGGGGAGATGGGCAGTCTTGTGAGGATGGACTGCCTGGTATTCCTAAGCCAACTTCCTATTTTACTTTTTTGGTTGTTTGGTACTGGAGATTGAACCCAAAAGCACTTTACCACTGAGCCACAGACCCAGCCCTTTTTATTTTTTTCAAACTTGATTCAGGGTCTCACTAAGTTGCTTAGAGCCTCACAATTATTTAAGAAATAGAGCTGGGAAGGTGGCACACACCCATAATCCCAAAGACTCTAGGGGCTGAGGCAGGAGGCTTCAAAGTTTAAGGCCAGCCTCAGTGAGATCCTGTCTCAAAATAAAAAATAAAAAGGGTTAGGGATAGCTCAGTGGTTAAGCACCTCTGGGTTCAATCCCAGGAAAAGAAGAAAGAAAAGAAATAATTAATAATTCATAGTTTAAAATCTTCCCAGAAAGAAAATTTCACACCCAGATGATTTTATTTTCCTAAAATGTTCCCAAACATTTTGGGAGAAAAATAACTCCCATTCTACACAAACTGACCTAGGTAAAGAAAAAGGAGGAATGTTCCAAGTTTTTATTCATAAGAGCAGTCATTATGTGTTATTAAAACCACAAAAAGACATTATAAGAAAAAATATAGGATGGAGAGCTTATTTAGCAAGCGCAAGGCCCTGTTTAACACCCAGCAGTGTGGGGGGGGGGGAGAAAGAAAGAAAGAAAGGGAGGGAGGGAAAAGAAAAAGAAAACAAGCAGACAAATGTCACTCGTGAATATAGACAAAAAAAACTCTTAATGCAGCCGGGCACGGTGGAGTAAGCCTGTAATCCCAGTGGCTTGGGAAGCTGAGGCAGGACAATCATGAGTTCAAAGCCAGCCTCAGCAATGAGGCACTAAGCAACTCAGTGAGACCCTGTCTTTAAATAAAATACAAAAAAGGGCTGGGATGTGGCTCAGTGGTTGAATGCCCCTGAGTGTAATCCCCAGTGCCAAAAGTAAATAAGTAAATGAATAATTAATTTAAAAAACTTACCACTTTACCAAACTGAATCAATAACACACACACACACACACACACACACACACACACAGATACTATGTTATGACCAACTGGATTTTGCTTTGAAATGCAAGATTGGCAAGTCCCACAATTTACTATTAATACTGTGCTTCAGGTCCTAGTCAGCTCAATAATTCAAGAAAAAGAAAAAAGGCATACACATTGAAAGATAGATCATCTTATGTGTAGATGTCACAAACATTTGCATAGAAAATCCAAGTAATCTAAAAACTCTGCTAGAGAGAATGTAATTTAAGAATAGTCAAAGGATACAATGTCAATATATAAAAATCAATGTTATTCCCATATATTAGCAATGAATAATTAAAAATTAAAAATAATACAATAGCATCAAAAATGTTTTTTGAGCTTAACTGGAAATGTTCTAAATCACAGATATGGTAGTGGTCATATGATGCTAAGGCCTGAATGTGCCCCACCAAGCTCAGACCTTGAACTTAACACAGTGACAAAATTAAGAGGCGGGGCCTATAGCAGGCAGCTAAGTCCTGGAGGCTCAGTAGGGTTAGTGCCCTTATAAAGGAGGCTGCAAAGACTGATCTCACCGTTTCCCCACCATCTCTTCTGCTGTTTGAGGACATGGTGGTGAAAAACCAGGCCCTACATCAGAGCAAAGCCTGTCCAAGGAAGGGACATCACCTTTGTCCTTGGAAAGACCCACAAAGCACTCCTAGGCACATTCCCACCCTGCTAAGTTGTTTATCTACAAATAACAGGAGAGATGTGCTGCGCCAGGTGTCCCTGACTCAGTCAGGCTAGGTGGGGACCCATAGCAACCCCCTAGCAGCCACCAATCAGCATGAGACAGGGAAATACCTGGGATGCCAGATGACCCTCCCAGTAGTTTATGGTGGTTCATAATGTGTTGGGAAACCATGTAGTTCAGCACGAACACCCCTTCTGGCTTAAACCTATCAGTTCAAACGAATCCCCCTCTTGTAGTAACCAATCACCCCTACCCAACTTGTTCCTGCCAGTGAATGTGCTAATCATGTTTTAGAGTTGTTATTTGATTTTCCCGTGGTGTGTAATGATTTGCTAAGAGATGCTATGATGTATGTGGGGGGATCCCTGCCCACTCCAAAGAATGTATAAAACTGCTGCAAACCCTGGGCTGGGGCCTCTCAGCGTCACCAGTTGCTGTGTGTGCACGCGGAGGACCGAGCTAGCTTGCAATAAAACCTCTTTGCTGTTTACATTGATCTTGATCTCTGGTGGTCTTTTGGGAGTCCCAAATTCGAGCATAACAGTGGTTCCTCTCCTCCAGAGGACACAGGAGCACAGCATCATCCTGGTAGCAGAAACAAAACCTAGTGGTGCCTCAATCTTGGATTTTTAGCCTCCAGAACTGCAAGAAATAAGTTTCTGTTCTTTAAAATCATCCAGTCTCAGGCATTCTGTTATAGTAACAGGAGTAGATTAAGACACTGAGTATAAATAAAGCTTTTCCATTGGGCCAAACTAGAAGTTCCTTGTTTAGCACCTGGACTGATAGACCCAACCTGATCTTTTCTTAAAATTGGGCATCTCGGCATAAAACTATGAAAAGATAATTTCGGCTTTACTATAAATTACTGCAAATTCTGAACCTACTTGGAATGCCTGCCCGTGCCCTGAACTCACACATGTCCGGTTTTCCCTGACCAGATAACAACCCTTTCCTAAACCTTAGTGACGCCTCATAAATTCTGGCCTTCCCTGACCGGATAACGACCCTCTCTGAGTCTCTAAGATCTCCATAAATTCTGATGCCGGGGCCAGCAAAAATGTAAACTTATGTTATGCTCCTCAGAGTGTTGTTATCTGTAATCCCCCTTTGTGTAACTTTTTGGGCTATAAAACTGAGCCACAAAGAAGCTTCGGGGCTGTCTTGTTTCCGCCGTTTTGGGAGGGAGAGGCAGCCCGGCCGGTCAAAATAATAAGCTTGCTTTGATTTTAATTGGAGTCAGTGGTCTTTTCTTGCGTCCTGGTCTAACAGACAGCCATCTTAAGCGATGGCCGCCATTTTAAGAAAAAAGTTTTGCTTTCCCACCCCCAAGGTCCTTTCTGAGAAAGGCTCACTGCTCCCTCATACCAACCCAATCCTTCACTGCCCACATTAGGACTCACCCAGCTCTAATCCCCAAACCTCCCCCATAAAAGTCTTGAACCCCAAGCCTATGTTGCCTCTCTCCATCTATGGAAAGATGGTTTTTATTTGTCAGCTCTGACTGGTCTCGTGTCTCTGACTGGTCTCCTTCTTTCATTTCTTGCTCGCCCTTCTCCTAGTTCCTCGCTTTCCTTTCAGTTGTGAGAAGGATAATGGCAGGAGATTGGGAGTGACAATCATATAGAGGTTGGAAGCAAACTAACTTTGGATTTTACTGAGTGACACAGGAAATTGAGGATTCTGTGCAGAGGACTGACATGATCTTTTAGGAAGGATTATAGAGCTAGGGTAGAAATGCCTACTAAGCATGTGAAAGGCCCTGGGTTCCATCCCCAGCATCACAAACAAAACAAAACAAAAAATATCATCTGTCACTGTAGGGCATCAGGGAGGGAATGTAGCAGGTGTTATGGGCTGAATTGTGCCTTCCCCCAAAAGATGTTGAAATCTTAACCTCTAGTATTTTTATGAATATAGCCTTATTTGGCTGGAGGAATCTTTGTGGATGATGAAATTAAGATGAGGTCATTAGGGTGTGCCCAAATGCAACAGGACTGGTATCCTTACAAGAAAGGAAAAACACAATGGGAGGACAGAGACACATAAGGAGATTGTCACATAATGACAGAAATAGACTAGAGAGATGTAGTTTCACTGCAAGGAATGTCAAGAGTTGACCACCACCATGGGAAGTTAGAAAAGGCATAGTTTCCTCCCCTGGAGTCTGTAGATAGAGCATCATTATGCAAAACCTTGATTTTAGAATTGTGGTCTCCAGATTTTAGAAAAATAAACTTTGGTTGTTTATGCCACTCAGTTTGTAGCACTTTGACATGACAGTCCCAGGAAGCTAATTCAGGCTACTGCCATCATGTGATGGTGTCTTCTCATAAGATGACAGTAGAAGTATGAGACAGGCAACAACAGGAGGGGACAAGGGTGAGAATGAGAAGTCAGAATACCTTCGCAGTAGGAGAAAGATTGAAATGGAGACCCCGAAGGGAGTCCCACCATCCCAGACTGAAACCCTATAGGGTAGTTTTTATTTATTTATTTTTGGCTTCCTGACTGGAAAGTCCTAGTCACGCAACACTCTATTGTGACCGCAGATTTCCTGACGACCCTCACATTAGTCCACCTCAAAGAGCTGTCTTTATCTCAAGCAGTTCTTTTGTTTTAAGGAACAAGTTCAGGACAAACTGGGGTGAGCAAAGACATTAAACCAATCCATATGGGAATAAGAAATCAGCATCTTACACCTTCAATTGCGCCAGAAGGGTTTTCCTCATCAGTAACGAATAGAACCCCCGACAAGGACCCGCGGGCAGCCCTATCTAGGGGCCCTACCCTCTAGGGAGCTCTGCTTTCTTGTACTCCAATAAACCCCGTCACTTTGCTGCTTCACACCCCGTGTCCGGGGATCCCACTCCTGCGACTCGCTGGACAACCCGCCCTTGCGCTCCGTGACACCCTTCCAGGGGGGCTGGCTTGAGCGCGGGGAGCCGTGGAGCGGCCACCTGCTGAGACGCGGACGAGGCGGGCAGCGGGCTCGGGTCGGGGTGGGGCAGCAGTTTGCTTTACCTCAGGCCCAATAAGAAAGGAAAGGCACGGGCACGCCCTCCACCCGCTTTCTGATCAGCCCAGTGACAACCTGACAGGTGTCTGGGCAGCCAGCTCGCCCACCGGGGGGTCGTCTCACTCAACCACCTTCTGTAACTTCCTTGGCCCAAAGCGACCAATTAAAATTAAAACAGGCCCCAAATCTTTAAGACTCATCCCGATTCGCTTAGCCTCCCTAGCTGGGCCAGGCGGGTTGGGCATTGGGCTTGTCAATCGTCCGAAGCCCGGCGTGATTGGTGGAAGTGGTCCAGGGGAGGAGCGACATCTGGACCTTGGCGAGTTGGTGGGATTCCGTTTCCGGCGGCGGCTCTGGGGCTGCTGGGAACCGGAAGGAGCGTCGCCAATGGCTGGGGATCTGACCGCGGTGCGGTGGCGGATGGGATACCGGAAAGAGCGCCAAGGGAGCCGCTCAGAACCCGGAAGGAGCGCCGGGGCCGCAGTGCGGGGCTTGCCGGGAGCCTGAGGAAAGGATGGCTGCGGTTCCGGCCTTGGCGCGGAGGCCGCCGGGTATCCGGAAGGCCGAGATTGGGCTATGGGTCCTCAGTGTGCGGTAGTGCAGCTCTGCGGGCGAGGTAAGCTCCGTCTCCGCCCGCCCGGGGATGACCACTCGCACGGGCCCCGGGGTTGCGGTCGCTGGTGTGGCCGCGGTGGCACTTCTGTCGGCCGCGGTGGCGCTGTACGGGCCTCTGGACGCAGGTACCCGACCGCGGGCTGCTTCTGCGGGCGGGCGGCGCGGAGCGCGGGGCGTCCTGGCCGACCGTCTGTCCGCCGGCTCCGGCCGGGATTCGCTCGTCAGCCCCGGCGGGGCGGCGCAGACGGGCGCCTTTGGAGCCGCTGCGGGTCCCGGCACCTCTGCCGGCCTGGGCGTGCGCGCGCGGGGCGCTGGCGCGGGAGGCCCCGGGGCCCTGCACCTCCCCAGGGCCGGGGGGAAGGAGGGCTTAGGTCGCAGGTCGCGTGGGTGTCCTCTGCGCTGGGAGCCGTCTCCCTCGCTGGCCCCTGCTGTGGGAGTTGGCGCGGTCAGCGCCACGGGATCTGGCGCTGGGTTGTCTGCTCAGTAGTCCTTTTTTTTTTTTTTTTCCAATTTTTAAAAATTGTCGGTAGACCTTTTTGTTTATGTGCGGTGCTGAGACTCACCCTTGCTAGGCAAGCTCTCTACCGCCCAGCCCCAGCCCCCTGACTAGTTCTTTTTTGCTTAGTTGTAGGTGGACGCGACACCTTTATTTCGTTTATTTTTATGTGGTGCTGAGGATCGAACCCAGGGCCTCGCTCCACAACCCCAGCCCTCAGCTGACTAGTTCTGAGTGCACTGAGGGGGCCCCTTAGTTTACACCACCAGGGTGCCTTCTGGGGCCGCTTTAGAGAC
This sequence comes from Ictidomys tridecemlineatus, assembly GCF_052094955.1. NCBI lineage: Eukaryota > Metazoa > Chordata > Mammalia > Rodentia > Sciuridae > Ictidomys > Ictidomys tridecemlineatus. The sequence continues at coordinate 197,827,153 of NC_135482.1, forward strand.
TTTTTTTTTTCCCTCTCTGTTGGTAGTTGTTTGCCTTGAATTTAGATACTTTATGATTAGTTTGCAGGGTTTTTCTATACATTTATTTTAAGTTTCATTATTGAATTTTCGTGAACTTTTTGAAAAAATGATTCTTGGCTTTAAAACTTCAACGCCATCCAGATGTTAGGATGTGTCTTGACTCAGTTAAGGAATGCTGACACATGCTTCTAATTTACGTTCACTTAAAGAGCTTTTGGTACAGAGAAGACACCCTTCTTTAAAACCAACGAAACCCAAACAGATTTGACCAGGTTTTCCAGCCTGGTTTGTTAGGAAGCCAAATTGACTTATATAAGTATCATTGCATTTTAAATGTGCTCTTGGCAAGGCCTTTTATCCTTCATTACTTTGTTGTTTATATTAAAATAATTACATGGATAAATCCAAGTGGTGTGTGACAGTAAGCCAACTGAAATTTGATGCACTCTGAGTGTTGGGACATTTAACTGACTTTCCTTTGATCTTTTTTTTTCCCCTTTTGTTCAGGGATTAAACCTAAACCTAAGACTGCTCAACTATTGAGCCACATCCCCAGCCCTTTTTATTTTTCTTCAAAAAGGTATTTAGAGTGCATTTGATAGACATTTGACTTTTGGATAGTGAAGTGAATAATTTTGCTAAAGAAAAATTTGGTTTGCCTTCAGCTTTTTTTTTTTTCTGTACCTAGGGGTGCTTAACCACTGAGCCACACCTTTGGCCCTTTTTTATATTTTATTTAGAGACAAGGTCTCACTGAGTTAGTTGCTAAGTGCCTCGCTAAGTAGCTGAGGCTGGTATTGAACTCTCAATCCTCCTGCCTCAGCCTCCCAAGGTCTTGGGATTATAGGCATGCACCACTATGCCTGGTTATATGACAGCATTTTTGAGAGATGAATTTTGCATTGGTGGGTTGGTTGTGTGCCTTGGCTTGTACCAAAAACCAAGCAAACAACTTGTTGGGTTTCTTGGTATCTTAATGAAGCTTATCTTGAAGTGGAGGGAGAAGGATGAGCACTCATCATTATTTGATTAACAACAAAAATTACTATTTGCCTTTAAATTTGTAGAGTTTAAGCATGTGGGCACTCAGCCTAGCACATCTCCCCTTTCTCAGCCACAAGAATCAGAATGGTGGAGCCGAGTGTGGTGGCACATGGCCTATAATTCTAGTGACTCGGGAAGCTGAAGCAGGAGGATCATGAGTTCAAAGCCAGCATCAGCAACTCAGGGGGACCCTGTCTCTAAATAAAATACAAAACGGGGCTAGGGATGTGGCTCAGTGGTTGAATGCCCCTGAGTTCAACACCCAATATCAAAAAAAAATCAGAATCGTGTTGGGCTAGCACACTTGTGCTAAGGTGTTGGGCTAGCACACTTGTGCTGAGGTATGTGACAGTGTGCAAGTGTGGACACTTTTTTTTTTTAATATTTATTTTTCAGTTTGCGGCAGACAGAACATCTTTATTTGAATGTGGTGCTGAGGATCGAACCTGGGCCACACGCATGCCAGGCAAGCGCTCTACAGCTTGAGCCACATCCCAGCCCCAAAAGTGTGGACACTTGAAAACAACAAAACTGCACGCACAAAAAAGTTTTACACTTGTTGAATGAAGTTTTACTTGGCATGTTTTGCTGTTTTTAGTCCCAGAGGTTTTACTGAAGTGCTTCTGCAAGCACCGCTGGGGCCAGCAAGTCTCCTTCCACAGCACCTGTGGGCTGAGAGCTTCATTGTTATGTGCTGTGAAAAACACTGCAGGGCAGTTGGTGTATTGACTCATGTATTTCTGCCTTTTTACTTGAGGTTGAACCTAGGGGTGCTCTACCACCCTTAGCCCTTTTTAAAAAATTTTTGAGAAAGGGTCTCACGAAGTTGCCCAGGCTGGGAGTATTACAGACAGGGTGTGTGCCACTGTGCCTGGCACCATTTCTATCTTTTAAAATGTCCTTCTTGGGCTGGGGATGTGGCTCAAGCGGTAGTACACTCTCCTGGCATGCCTGGCGTGCGGCCCGGGTTCGATCCTCAGCACCACATACAAACTAAGATGTTGTGTCCCCTGAAAACTAAAAAATAAATATTAAAAAAAAATGTCCTTCTTTAGACAGATTAGGGGAAGTAAATTGATAGAAGATTATGCCTTTGAGGTCTGGTATACACGGAGTATATTTCTTTTTATTTAGTGATGAACAGTAAAAATGATTATCATTTCCCCAAACTGTCTTTCCTTGCTAAATGTTAAAGTTCCTAAATGTTATAAACACTAGACGTGGTATCCACTCAGTTATAGTAGTTATTATGATGAGTGACTAATATAAAGTAATAGCTCAGTAACCATTGGAAGGAGTTATTGACATGCTAGTTTGGAAACAGAACTTGAAACCAGCATGTCTGGCATCCATACAACATGAGGAAATCCACTTGGCCATGGGGATATTTTCCATGTGGCTGAGTGCTTTGTATAAAGCCATGTTTACAAAGACCTGAAATGTTGTAGGGAGCATAGAACAGTCCTTGAGTGACTGAATTCTATTTTTACAGTTCCTAGACTTGAAAAAGCGTCTGTATTTCTTGTTCAGTGGACATTATCTGAATTCTTGTATCGGTCAGTCATGATGTTACAGTTCCCGGTGTGGTAAGGTGTGGAACAGGCCCCTGTTAGGCGTGTTCATTACTGCATAGATTGTTCATCAACATTCATACATTGTGCTTAGATCTCATCTAGCACCTCCCAATCTTTGCATGCAGCTCATCAAAGGGAGCACCAGGAGAGAGCTTTTTTGCTGCTTAGTCTTTGCATGGTGAAAAAACAGTGCAAACTTGGGTGACTGAGGACACACAGGAATGAATTCAGTGGAGAGAAAGATTTGGCCCAGTGCTTCTGTGGCCTGGCCGACATCTGGGTTTGAGCCGGGATTGCAGCCATGTCACCAGGAGCAGAAGGTAGCTCATGATGACAGGCTCTGGGAGCAGCCCTGAGATGAGCCTAGCAGGACTTTTCCCTGGCAGGAGGTTCCCTGGATCTGAGTTTGTCTTCATTCTGCTTTGGTTTAGATGTTGATGAAAGGGAGGTGGGTTGATATTAACTAACGCCTTTTCATCTTGGGGTCTGAACATCTAACACATCAGCTGAGGCATTTGCATCTGCTTGTTAAAGAAAATACTTGAATGTTTGTTGAGTGAAAAGTAAAACAAAGCTGTTTATCTGTGAGGAACTGGGTCAGCTTTTAGTCTTCAGTGGAACTTGTGAAACGTTGGTTTTTGTCAGCTGTGGGAATAATTAGAAGGATGAAAACAATAAGTGCCTTGTTTGAGAAACTGTTGTTCATATTTGCAAAGATCCTTTAGGTCTAGAAAGATGTGTGCCTTATTATCTATTCATGCACTGTGTGCCACAGAGTGGATCAACCTCTCAAGGCTGAGGTGTCTTGAATATCAAGGCAAAATGTACAACTGCTAGAAGCTTACAAGAAAGCCAATTGAAATGTAACTATTAGGAGACAATTCGAAGTGATGAAATTATTCTAATATGCTACTTTGAACCCAGTTTAAGATATATGCTATATTTAGAATTCCATTTCTAGGTTATTTAATTAGTATCCAAATGAGTGTCAAAATACAATTAAGGAAAACAGGAGGACTCAAACTTTTGAGTGTATCAGTTTTTAAGTTGATAAAACTTTCTAGAAGATTAAGTAGAATGTCTGATACAATTCAAATATAAACTTGACATATACAGCTTGTTGTGATTTTTTAAAAAAATAGTTATTTATTCTTTAGTTTTAGTTGGACACAATACCTTCACTTTATTTATTTATATGTGGTGCTAAGGATCGAACCCAGGGCCTTGCACATGTGAGGCAAGCTCTGTACCACTGAGTCACAACCCCAGTCCTGCTGTGATTTTTTTTTAAATTTTTTTAGTTGTAGGTGGACACAATACCTTTATTTACTTATATGTAGTGCTGAGGATTGAACCCAGGGCCTCATGCCTGGTAGGCGAGCATTCTGCTGCTGAGCCACAACCCCAGCCCAATTTTTTTTTTTAAAACATTATTTGCCTACAAAAAATAGTGAAACCTTTAGGTAGAAATCTATAGCATACATATTGTCAGCTTTGGAAAGTGTTTTGGCTAATGGGATATTTTAAGTCTCTGTCATTTATGTGTATGAACACGTATTCATCTCCCTTTCTGACTGATGTCATTCTCCTGTTTTTCAGTTTTACAAAGAACCTTTTCACTGCATAAAGCACACTCAATAAAGGACATGGACAATACCTTTCAGCTGGTGAGAAACATTATCCCTGCTCTCACTGCCAAGAAGCACAAAGGGCAAGACGGAAGGATAGGCATAGTGGGAGGCTGCCAAGAGTAAGTGGTGGCTGTGTTCAAAAAGCCCCTCCCTCCTTACCTGTCTGCTCACCTGTCAGCCATCATTGGTCTAGTGTGAGCTTCATAATCATTTCCAAATGCCGTCTGATAAGACAAGCAGTGTTTTTCAGGATCAGCTTCCTGGTTAAAAGGGGGAGTCTGAGAAAGCCTGGTGGAACTGCTCACTGATGTGTGTCAGTGTTGGGGCTTTGCTTGTGGTGGGACTTTGCAGCTGCCCTTTCCTGTGTGGTTTTCTGGGTTTACCAGTCTTCACCAGTCAGAAACCTGTTTTTCTTTCATAACCAGGGTGAAGGCACTCTGCCAGCTCTTGGCCTACTTTGCAATTTAAAGATATTCCTGGAGTCATTTATAATGTTTAATCCTACCTTTTTCCCAGGCCATTCTTATCTTCTGCTTTTATATATCTTTGCAACTGTGATTTACAAACTTTACAAACTTTCCTGTGTATAAGTGAAAGCAGTACTATCCTGGCTGCTGTGTTTCAGTTTGCTTTCTGTTCCCACTTATATGATATCTTTTGGTCAACCTGCATTTTCAAATATTTAGGAGTATTTTATTATAAATGTATAGCCAGATTTTGTTTCTTAACCCAAAACTACAGTGAATAAGTTTAGCTGGAGGCCACCCTTTCCACCCAGGAAGCAGCATGGGAAAAATGTTGGAGATGTGGCCCCTCTTACCACATGGCTTCATCTACGTGACTCCCAGGCCCATGTGGCCCTCTTTGACCTTATGTCACTGTTGGACGCAGAAATCCCACCTGAACACTTACCATAAATTTAACTGTATTGTGAGATGAACCACATTCATTCTTCTGCCTTCCCTCAGATTAGTCATTGGGTAGGGATACTTTGACCCCTGGCATCTCTCTGCAGAGTGATTTCTTGTGTGGTTGCAGATCCTCTGGTGTCATGTGCTATGGTGGGCAGTAGCTGCAGCTGCAGCTCCTTAGGAGGTGGTTGAAATCTAGATGTTAGCTAGATTTCTGTTAGCTTCCATTTTGCACCTTGGAATTCTGACAAGTCCTGTTCTCTTTGATTTCTAAGTGGTGTTTTCTTGCTTGGATGTTTGTACAGTTCTCCAGGCTGTCTGGCTGTGTGGTTTTACTTGTTGTCATCAGTCTGAGCAGTGCCTGAGCCGTGAGCCCCCTCTGGTGAAGCATCTTGCCTGGGTTTCTGGTGCTGCACTCTCCTCTCTCTTATGCCCCTCCTGTGCATGTTGGGTCCCTGGATCTGCCTTCCATGCTAGGCACCTCCTTCACAGTTTTCCTCTATGGCTCTGCCTTTTCCGTGTGCTCCCACTCGACCTCATCTTACTCCTGTTTCTCCTGGACCCAGTCCTGCTGATGATGTTCAGGTTAGCCCTTTCTCCTCCCACTTCCTAGGGTAGTGCATTTCCTTCTCCTGGCTCCTGACTTTATCAGTTCAGGATGTCTTTCACAGCAGGAGACTCCAGGATGAGCCCCTCCCATACACACACACCCTTTGGAAGATAGCAGTTTCTGCAGTGTGAGTCAGCTGGCCGGCAGTCTGTCCAGGAAGGATGTGTCCAGAAAACTCTGGCACAGAAAGGCAGTTCTTCTGCCCTTGGAATGCTGGGTTCAGGAGATAGCCCTCTCCTGATCTCAGGACTAGAGGCCACCCATGTAGCCCCACTAAGCCTCATAGGCTTTGGGTCCTTCCTCCCTGGAGGCCAGAGTCATGTGGCACTCTAGGGTAGAGTTACTTGATGTGAAAATGTCTATTCGACTAACCTTGGAAAGAAGAAACACCTCTGTTCTGATTATAAAAGTAAAGTCTGCATGTAGAAATCTGAATGCTAGAACATTGTGTAAAGCGAGCATCCTGTGGTGTCCCATGTGATAGCAAACACCACATATGCGCTGTTAGCCTTACCAGGCTGCTAAGATGTGCACTGTTTTACTAAGGGGGCCGTGGTGTAGGTGCTCTTTCATCTGGCCTTCTCACCTTGCATTCTTTTCTGGAATCTCTCTCTGCTGATTCACATGTGCTACTTATTGACAAGTGGTTATGTGGTACTCTCTGCCAGGGTGGGGCAGGATTTGTTTAATTGGTCCCCTGTTGGTGAGTGGCTAGCTACTTCTGCTTATCTTTGGTTAACGTGTGGCTGTGGACATCCTGTACACATACATCCTTGCATACCCATAGGTTATTTCTGAAGGATCCAGTCTCAAGAACTTTCACTGGGTCAGAGTGCATTTCAAGCACTAGTAAAGCTTGCTCCACGCTCCTCCCCAGCCCAGATTGCACTCCGGTGCACTGGTAGCCAGCTGCCCTGCTCCTGTGGGTGTGGGCGAGGGAGTGGGCTCTTTTGGCTAAGGCTCCAGTCTGTGTGGAGTGAGTGTGTGTGTTGCCTATTTTCTCCTGTCTTTTGCACTTTTGACACTTTCTGGTGACACTGATTTAGAGAAGGCCATGTTTGGAGAGTGTGTGCAGCATTTGTCCCCAGTTTGCTTCACTGCTTGAAACGGACATGCCAGTTTCAATAGCTCATCTGATGCCCTAGGCAAGGGTCTTCTTTCTGTGCTTGAGGTAACAGTAAGCACAGTCACTCACACTCACACTGAGCATTTGCTGGGTGTCTTGCTGTAAGAACACAGAGATAGTAAGATGAGAGCACTGGGCAGGCACAGTGCTCATGTGGCCCCCATCTGGCCTCTGGGGTCCTCTGGCTTTGGGGCCTCGGTCCTCTGGCTCTGGGGCCTGGTTTCCTCCTGACTGCCCTAAGCTGGTGGACATCTCTGCCGTCTGTCCTGCAGAAGCCTGCAGCCAGCTCTACCTCATCATGCTTGGCACAGAGACCATGAGAGGTGGCGTCAGTGATTAAGTCACCTGAACTAGCGTGTGTGCTCCACATGTGGTGCAGAGGTGTTGCACGCAAGAATAAGGCTTTCCTGACTCTGACCCGTGTGACTATTCACTGAGCATTTGCTAGGTGCTGGGTATGTGCTGTGTGCCCCATGTCTGAGTCATTAATTGATAATTTATATATTTTTATATTTATTATCTGTATTTTTATTGATAATTTGTTATTTACTGTTAAATGTGTTCTCACTTGCAGAAGTTTTGTTTTGTTTTGTTTTCTTTTGACTGTTAATATCTTCATTTTAGGTATACAGGAGCCCCATATTTTGCAGCAATCTCAGCTCTCAAAGTGGTAAGTTTACCTAAAACTACTTTATTGGGTTATTTAAATATGATTAAAGAAAATGGTTAGGATAGAATTCTCAGTAACATTTTAGAGTAGTTATAGGTAATAGAAACACCTTTAAATATATCCTGACTTCCTGTACAATAACAAAATAACTCAATTAAAATACATTTTAAAAAAATTAGTTTTAGTCTCATTTTACTTCACCAGAATGATACTGGGATGCCTTTTTTTTTCTTTTTTAAATAAGTAAGAAATTGATGACTTTGCTTTTTATATTATTTTATTAGAACTTGGAATTGAACCTAGGCTTTACCTTTTTATTTTTTATTCTGAAATGGAGGTCTCACTAAGTTGCCTAGACTGGCCTAAAACTTGCAGCCCTCCTGTCAGTCTCCTATGTCCTTGGGGTCATAAGTTTGTGCCACTATGCCCAGCCAAAGTCGATGCCTTTGAAACTGGCCATTTCCCACGCATTTGATCAAGGTGCATGGCCCAGGTAGTGTGGAGTGGCTGAGCTGATTTGGCTCTGCCCTGCCTGCAGGTGGCAGTAGTCATCTGGCTTTGTCTCCAGGCCTTGTCTTCTGCTGCCTGCCTTTTTCTGAGGCCATCTGGTTGTGGTCTAACTGCAGAGTTGTATTGGTCTTTATTTGAAGTAAGTTCTAAGTGACTGGGGTGGTTGTACATGTCATTGGCTGAGCAGCTTGTGCCTGACGCTGCTTATGGGGCCTGTGGAGGGCGGCCTGCTCAAGTTGGCTCTTATCTTGTTTCTCAGGGCGCAGATTTGGCTCATGTTTTCTGTGCCAAGGAGGCGGCGCCTGTGATTAAGTCCTACAGCCCGGAGCTGATCGTCCACCCAGTCCTGTGAGTCTGGACAGGTGGATTCTCTTTCTTGCAGCAGCTGTCCTCAGCCCCTGAGCATTTCTAAGCCAACACTGAGTTCTGTTAAGTTCCTACTGAGCTCAGAATTGGTTGATAGGTGCTATCAGGTATAAGAAAACCTTAGTGAATCTGCCTGTAGTTCTGTGGTAGGTCAAGACAGACAATGAGACCACGAAGGGAGAAACATGGGAAAATGGTGACTGTCAGTGCCAGTATATTTTATGCAAGTGTTCTAGCCTGTCAGGAGTGGTTGGAGGTTCCAAGGTCCAGGGACCTCTTGTAGGGACAGGGTTGCCTATGGCAGAAAGCAAGGGGACCATTGGAGAGTAACAAGTTCTTATCTCAATTCAGCAAGCTTCCAGGTGGCAGTAGATGTCTGGCTTTACTTCCAGGCATTGTCTTCTGCCTGTCCTGTGGTCTGGCTGTATTTATCTTTATGTGGAGTGAGTGCTGAGTGACTGGAATGGTTGGACTTCTTGGGCTGGGTTCAGTGGGTTAGTAGTGAATTGAGTGACTATTTGCTCCCAGGGCTCCCTGAACTTCCCTTGACAATGTCCATGTTCTCTGTACTCTCCAGGACCATGCCACTGAGCACTGAAATGTAGCTGGTGGACCTCAGGAACAGAATTTTTACTTCTATTCCATTTCAGTTACATTAGTGTTTGTTGGTACCTGCTGCATTGGGCAGCACTTCCCTGAAGTCAGACAAGTGAGATCAGTCTGTCAGGTGGTGAGAGGACCATGGAGCCAACTGGTGCCAACAGGGGACCAACAGGTGACGGATAGGGAGGCAGCACAGAATGACATTCTAGTGAAATCCGTGGATTCCTGGGGAAGCCTTTCCACAGTCTAGGAATGGCCTACATCTATGACAGGGAGTGCTCATGTGGGTGACCGGAGATTCAGGGTCAAACCCTGCAATTGTGGGGTCATCATAAGGGGCAAGCAGAGGCTTGTCAGCTGCTTTTAGGTATGGGCTCTTGTGGCCGGTGTGGTAAGGATCCTACCAGTACATAGGCAGTGCAGTCAGTATGCAGAGGGACCCTATGCAGGAAAATAGGGCCCCCACCCCCTGGGATTAGCTGGCAGATGTGATGGAAAAGGCCGGCAGCCCAGTGCCCTCAGAGCATATGTCTGAGTGAGTTTTCATTGACTATAGTGGGTGAAATGGTAGCGGTTATGTGGGGATGAAGTTGTTGTCCGTTGCCCTTAGACATCTAAGTGGACATGGACGTGAGTGATAGGTGTCAGATTGGAGTATGTGGCAAGGGAAGGCTTTGGTTTGCCAGTCATTCACATGTGGACAGAGATTGAAACCTGAGGCTCTAGCTGGGAACAGAGAACGTGGATGAAAGAAAGAACACGGTGGGGTAGGATGTCCAAAGTCAAGTTGAGAACTATTTGGGGGTATTTCTAGAAGGCCTGTGCCTCTCAGGGTCATTTTAAGAGAAAGACTAGGAAAGATGGCTGCATCTCACCTTAGGGTTGTTGGTGACCTTGATAGGTAGCTTGTAGGGAGCAGAGGGGACAAGGACCTTAATAGAGTGGGCTCTCAGAATCTCTGAGCTGGGATACTGTGCAAGAAGGTGAATTGAGATGATGACAAACCCTGTCTGTCCTGAGTGGGCGTCAGCAGGGCAGGACCAGGAGGTGGGGTACATCTCACATAGGGCCGGACAGTATAAGGTGCATGGTGTGCTTTCATGTGTGTGAGATGGAAACTGGTGAAGGGCAGGGGTAATCTCAAAACTAGTGTCATGATGACTTACCCTAACTTATTTTAAATGTTGAAAGCTATGCACGTGAATTGGGGCACTAAAAATCAACCAGTCCGTGAAGATTAAGGAGATGTGATGCCTAAATGCAGTGCAGTATCTGGATTGCCCTTGGAACAGGAAAGGATATCAGGCCGGGGCAGTTGGTGAATCTGACACAGTCCTCTGGCAACATGCCTCTGCTGACTTGTTAGTTGTGATGAGATAATGTGGGTGTATGCAATGTTAACTCAGGGGATGCTGGGAGAAGGAGACATTTCTGTATTGTTTTTTCAAATTTTCTGTCAGTCTGTTTTTTCAAAATAAAATTTTTTAAAACACAACTAAATGTAGATATTAAGTAAAGCATTCTGACCTTTTCCTTACTAGTGACAGTCCCAATGCTGTTCTTGAGGTGGAAAAGTGGCTGCCCCGGTTGCATGCCCTTGTCGTGGGGCCTGGCCTAGGTAGAGATGGCCCCATCCTCGACAGTGTCAAGGTAAGTTGTAGCATGGCTACCCTCAGACTGTGACCTTGGAGTGCAAGCCTTGCCCTATGTTCTTCAGGCATAAATAGTGCATTGTACAGCCTTCCTCAGCCTCCTCTTGGAGTAGTTGGTAGAGTGCTTGCCTCACATGCACAAGGCCCTGGGTTCAATCCCCAGCACAATGAAAAAAAAATGAGCATTTTTTTATTCTAAGAAATTGAAACGTACATAAATACCTGGGATTGGGGAAGAGGAAGACAGGTTGAGCCGGCATGCCAGCTTTGTTTTCTGAATCTTCGTTGCCCAGTGTTCCTCTGGGAGCACTCCCACCTCCTGGGCAGACATGTTTCTGGAACTCCCCTCCAAGAGACTGTCCTAGCTGCCTGGCACCTGCCCACACTGCAGCCTGGGAGAAGCAGCCGTGTGTTCAGGACTATTGGGTTTGGGTCTTGACCCCTTCCTGTGGGTGCCACTGTGCCTTTGTGTGCAGTGGTGCTGTCCCTGCCAAGGCTGGGGAAGGAGCCTCACAACCATGACTGGCTGCTTGGTGTTCATTGGAATCAGCAGCACATTGGATGGGTCTGTGTCCCTGTTATTGCCATCACCTCAGTACTCCGTTGAATGCCTCGTTTGCTGAGAGGGCTTGAAGAGGTGACTCATCTCCCTGTCCCAGGGTTGAACACTGTGGCTGCAGGGGGAGGACACACTGGGGAGGGATGCTGTCACTGAGGGGCTGTTCTCTGCTTGGCTTTTGCCTTTCAAGTGAGATAGACCAAAGGTTCACAAGGCAGGCAGGAATGAGGAGCTATTGGGTTGGGTGGGCTTTCCTGGCAGGGCCCGGTAAAAAAAGTTGTAAAAAGGCAGGCGAGCATTTGCTTTACCAGACTTTCTCAAGAGCAGGGCTTAGAGATATCTTCCATGACCAGTCTTCCAGTTCCAGCCTGTAGGTTGAGAGTTGGGGTTTGAAATGTTCCTCAAACTCATGAATTATCAGAATTGTCACTGAGGGGAAACCAGCTCTGGCAGGTGACAGGGACTGGGAGAACTAGAATTGAATGATTTTGTTTTTAAAACTGATAGTAGAGGGTTGGTATAGCTCATTATTTTTCTTTCAAAGGGATAGTATCCCTTCGGAAGAATGTGTCCCCTACTATGCCTGGTGCCTGGAGAATTCTTGCAGATACTTCTGTGTCTCTCTTACTACTTTGGATTTGAATTTTTTGATCCTGTTTTTTATTGGAGTATTATAATCATGTGTCCATTTAAAATGAACACTTCATTGGTTTCTAGTGTAATTCATAGAGTTGTGCAGCTATCACCACAGTCTGTTTTAGAATCTTGTCATTACCCCAAAAGGAAACCCCAAGCCCATTAGCATTTGTCCCCTGGGCCCCACTCCCTCCCCAGTGCCTGGCAGCTGCTAACCTGTTGAAGTGGATGGCCCATTCTGAACATTGTGTTTGAGTGGACTCATACAAAACAGTAGCTTTATTCCCTCAGCACGATTTCTCTGGACTTGGCCTGGCATCCTGGTTGAAAATCAGTTGGCCTAAGGGTGAGGGTTTATCCTGGACTCTCATCTCTGCTGGGTCCTGTGCATGCCCTTGTGCCCCTTAAGATCATCAGCTTGTTGATTTGCAGAATTGGCAGCTGGGATTTCAGTAGAGATTATGTTGACTTTGTAAATAAATCACATAAAGCATTACAAAAAATACATAACTAAGGATTTGGGGCATTTCCAAGATTCTTATTTCTTATCTCTGAATCCTGTTGGGAATTTGGAAACACCAGGTGAGTCTTCATGGACTAGCCTAGGAACCCAACTGCTGTTTTCACAGTTCTCTGTTCCCTGCCTTACTATGGGGCTCTTGTCAGATCTTTGGGTCTTTCCTCCTGTTTCTTTGGTTCATTAAATGTATTATCTTGTGTCTGTTTGTTGGTGACCTGATGTTACCTTTTATTGAAGCACTGCTTGGTTTTCTTTAATTCCTCTCGAGAGGTGGCTGGTTTGTTAATCAGTCTGTTTTCTTTTGGGGCAGGGTATTTTGGAATCATCCAAGGCCAGAAACATCCCTGTCGTTATTGATGCGGTGAGTGTGGCCTCCCCTCTTCCCATACAGTGAGTGCAGAGCCTCAAGGGCCTGCCTGGTGAAAGTACATCCTTATTGTACACAGGATGGCCTGTGGTTGGTAGCTCAGCAGCCAGCTCTCGTGCATGGGTACCAGAAGGCTGTCCTTACTCCCAACCATGTGGAGTTCAGCAGGCTCTATGAAGCTGTGGTGAGTTAGGGGCTTCCTGTGGGACAGGAGCTGAGGGGAAGGGATGGCCTGTGTGATTCTGCCAAGCCTGTCCCTATAGGCCCATTTCTGCAGGGACACACTCACAAATGCCTAGTAGTTGTGTTTCTGTGGATTCCCACATGCATGTGTTTCACACTTTAATGTGCAACACGATGCCTCTTGCAGCTGGGTGCTTCTAAGTGAGGAAATGATAGTGGGGTGGGCTTGGGTCAGCCGCCCCTGCTGCACACTCTGGCAGGTTGCTCCACTCTATCCTGCAGTGCCTCGTCTGAAATGTGGAATGATGGCATTTGCTTCAAAGGGTGAGGACAAAATGAAGCAGCACATGATATAACACCTGTCTTCACACAGCAGGTGTCCTGAGAACATTAACTGTCATGATTCAAATGTCTATTATTTCTGAAAACTTTCTGGTCTGACCAGGTAAAGGACAGGTTCTAGAGCAAGTGTAGTTTAAGCATCTGCTGGGAGGACTTGCTATAGGTGTATCTGTCAGCCTTGAACAGGTGCCTGGCTATTCCTTTGGACACAAGCAGCCGAGGCTCGTGGTGGATGGGACAGAGCTATCTGTATGTGGTGGCCCCTTTTGCCTATTGGGAAGACTTGAAAGACTTGGTTTTCTGGTTGTCTTCCTATGTCATAGCTCAGAGGTCCTGTGGACAGCAGTGACCCCCATGGATCTGTACTGAGACTCAGCCAGGCCCTGGGGAATGTGACAGTGGTCCACAAAGGAGAGCATGACCTGATCTCTGATGGCCAGCAGGGTGAGTGGGGGCTTCCCTCTGCATGGCAATTCTGCATGGGCACACAGGGTAAGCCTTGGAGAACCTGGTTCAGAGTCAGCCCCAGCGGGTGAGTCCTGGTTTTGACTCCTCGCTGTTTTGCATGAGAATGTGGTAGCCAGGAGAGGGGTCAGGCCATGGCTGTGGGGGTGGACATGTGCCTGGGCTGGCCTGCTGAAGCAGCTGGCAGGAAGGTGCTGCTGTGGTCAGCATCCCAGCCTCCTGTCTCACTCTCAGTGGGGCATCCACATAGTTGAGTTTCTTGCTGTCTTGTTAAAATGACGAGGAGATGAGGAAAGTCTTGGAGCTGATGTTATTAGTGGAGTCCTAGGTGCCTTCTCTTGCGCCTAAGAGCTATGCAGCAAGAGCAGAGTAGAGACTTGCTGTGAGCGCCCAAGAGAGCCTGCGTGTCACTTTTCGCTCTGAGAGTAGAAGTCACCCCTCTTCACTGGCCAGTAGATCATCACAATAGGTCCTTTTAACAAGGAACTGTTAACAAGAATGTTGCTGATTAGGAACTTGAAATCAGGGTAAAGGAGCACTGAGATACATGGGGTGGGTGTGTGCACATGTGCACACTCACATGCACACATACATTTATAGAAAAGGTGTGTTCTCAGAAGACTGGAGACCTTTGAGACAAGGCTCTTATAACCAAAGGAACTCTTCATTATAATAGACACTAGAGCTTTGGATTTTCAAAATATTTTCCAAAGAAAGAAAATTCCCAGAAGTGTAGGCACCTGTAACATTACAGCAGTTAACAGAGGCGTCTGTGCAGGCTGACTTGGAGTGTGTTGCTGTGTTGGTCGGGGTGCACCTCAAGTTGGGGAGGCAGGCATGGCATGTGTCTGGGGAGTGGGCTTGGGCTCCAGAAGCTGGGCATGAAGGAATCACCTCGTGTTCAGCTGCTCTTCTTGGGGCCTTCTCAGTGGTCTGAGGTAGGTGTCTCTGCTCCCTGTGGTTTAGGGCAGCCTAGCCTAAGTGCCTTTTTCTTCCTCTGGAAACTAGAAGTCAGCTCGCGTCCTTGTGAGAACCAATAGGGAAGAGCTGGGGATGGCAAGCAAGTGGCCGCTAACTGCAGTGCCAGTGTCCACACTCAGCATCTCTCGTGTTCTCTGTAGTGCTCACGTGCAACCACGAAGGCAGCAGCCGCAGGTGTGGCGGACAAGGAGACCTCCTGTCGGGTTCCCTAGGTGTCATGGTGCACTGGGCGCTCCTCGCTGGGCCAGAGAAGACAAATGGGTACGCCATGTCTGCGTTTGTCCTACTTTGAGATTAATTTTGTTAGCTGTTTGAATGGCATGTACATTTAATCCCTTGAAAGGTTCCAGATGAATGACCAGGGCAAAGGTCAGCCCTGTCCATGGAAACTGTTGCATGTACACCCAGGCCTAGGCCTCAGTCCCATCAGGCCGGGCAGAAGGGCCTCGGACAGCACTGAGTTTCACAGCCCCAGTAATTCTGCTGAGCGATCACAGTTAGGGACACTGTTCTGGGAATTCAATTGTGGACTCTGTAAACCAAAATATTAGGGTAAAAAGCAGACAGTCTGAAGGGTGACCATGGTGGCTGCACATGCTGCGGGGAGGACAGCCAGCCTCTGGAGGCCCCATTTGTCATCTTGGCAGGACACTGCTGGGATGGTAATGTTGCCACAGCTGTGCATGAAAACCCGGGACTACACACCCAAAATGGGCGTTATCTGTGTGGATTTGGGCTTTGCTCAGCTATGCAGGGCAAAGGTACAGAGGGCTGCTCTAGCTTTTTCCTTGTCCCAGGGTATGCACTGTGGAAAACCAGGCCCACAGGCACAGCTAGCAAGCTTCTGAGGGGAGATGAGTCCCTCTCCCTTCTTACCTGCCTCCACCATGTTTCAGAGGTGCCTTCCACCAGGGAATTTAGTATGCAAGCAGTTGAGCTTCTGTTGGCTAGCAGAGCCCTCCTCAGGCCTGGCTGACTTGAGATTGCAAGTTGGACTCTTAAGGATAAAATGTAGCCCACCATGCCCCTTGTGCTGCAGGCTGGCCATGTGGAGGCCTCTGACGCGCCCCTTCCCTCCTCCCAGCTCTAGCCCACTGCTGCTGGCTGCCCTGGGCGCCTGCTCCCTCACAAGGCAGTGCAACCACCAGGCCTTCCAGAAGCGTGGCCGCTCTACCACCACCACCGACATGATTGCAGAGGTCGGAGCCGCTTTCAGCACGCTCTTCGAGACCTGAGCAGCACAGCCGGAAGAAAAATGGCACCACGGACTGGGGAGTGCACCTGAACTGGAGACCTCACATCTGCGTGCCAAGCCCTCAGTGCCCAAACAACCGGTTGCCTGGGAGGGTTTTGCCTTAGTGTAAATTGGTTGAATAGAGAACTTGGGAATTTGGGTCATAGCGTTTTCTGTCTGGACTGAACATGTAGTTGGGAATGTTATGACACTGAGCAGAGTCTTCCCGCCGTTTTCTGAGGCTTCTCAGCAGGTGGGCTTTTGGGCTGCTGAGAGTGGCACTCACCGTCCCCCAGCCAGGCGCTGAAGATCTTCTCTCCCCCTGGTGGCTGCTCCTTGTGGAGGACCGACGTTCCCAGATACCTATGGGAAGGCCAAGTGTGGTCTTAATCGAGGCCCACCAAGGATGCCACCCTCATTCTTCTTCTCAGTGCTGACTGGAAGTTGTTGGGGGTTAACTTATTAAAGTGTTTCAGAATTATCAGTGATAAATGTCCCTTGAAATCTTTTGGAGGCCCCACGGGAAGACCGAATGAAACCTGGGTGTTACACCTGGAGGGGCAGTGGGGAGCCTGGGACGCCTCCAGCCTTCTCTGTTCTGCGCACATGCACTTCCCAGTAATGTCCCTGTGGTGGATGACACCCCAGCACAGGAGCATGACCCAGGAGGCTTGTGTCCTATCGCTGATGTGTTG
Organism: Ictidomys tridecemlineatus; assembly: GCF_052094955.1. Lineage (NCBI taxonomy): Eukaryota > Metazoa > Chordata > Mammalia > Rodentia > Sciuridae > Ictidomys > Ictidomys tridecemlineatus. The sequence goes on from NC_135482.1 coordinate 197,843,853, forward strand.
GACATCACTGTCTTGGGAGGAAGTAATCAGGCTAGTAATCAGCCTTGCTGGAGCTACTAGAGTGACAGCATGAAGGAGGCCCTAGGGAAAGACTGATGTCACTGTCACTTGTACTTTTCAGTAATATGACTGGTCCACCGAAGAAACTGTTACCTCTGAATTCCAGTAAAGACATTTTACTGCACTGTTAACGTTGGGTTAACGTGTTTTGTGATGTGGTGTGTCTGACACTCTTGGTGTCTGGCCCCATTTCTCAGAAGATGTGGCCCTTGTATGTTTGAGTGTGCTGAGACCTTGATGTGCCTTCCTGCCTGGCTCCTGAGGGCTTTGTGCACTTGGTGATCACTCCCTTCAAAATGGTCTAGATGGGGCTGGGGTTGTAGCTCAGTGGTAGAGTGTTTGCTTAGCACATGTGAAACACGGGGTTCAATCCTCAGCACCACATATAAATAAATAAATAAATAAATAATAAAGGTATTGTGTCCATCTATCTACAACTTAAAAAAAATTTTAACAATGGTCTAGGTGGTTATACTGTTCCCACCCTAGTACTGGAACTCAGAGTTTTATACATGCTAGACAAGTGCTCTCCCAGTGAGCCACAGCTCTAGCCCTTTTCATTTTGAGACGGGGTCCCACTAATTTGGCCCCAAACTTTCAGTCCCCCTGCTTTAGACTCCTGAGTAGCTGAGATTATAGACAGATGGTCATGCTTTCTTTAAAGCTAGTCAACTTCCAAGATTAAAAATTTGCTAGTATGTCAAACTTTAGAATCTATCTATATCTGGAAGAATTGCCTTGGACAGCAGAAAAAGCCTGGTGGTGGTTACACCCCCTGGCTTATTTAAAGGTGGAGTTTTCTCTAAGCTGTCCTGAGTGAGGACGCCAGCAGACATCAGAAGACCAAGGATGGGCCTGTTACCTGCCTGCAGCATTCTCACCACCACCTGTCAGCATTGCCACGGCAATCACCTGTAAGCCCGAGACAGCCACCTTCCAAGGAAATAAAACTTGCCAAAGTCATAGGAACTCGTGTTTTCATTACTTAAACTTTCACTCTGAATGAGCAAGAGTCCGTCCTTGAGGGGAGATGGGGGTTATCATCTGGGTTGTTTTAATGCAGCTAGCTGCACCCTGTTCTTTGACAAACCCACATACATGCACTAGTTCAGCCAAAGATACTAGTGCTGGGAGTGCCCCCAGGACCTGGCCAGCAGTATGGGAGTGCTGGGGTAGTGCTGGAGTACTAGTCTTCCTCCAGGTGCCCCCTGGAAATCCCTCTACCTCAGTTTACCAGGTAGTGACTCCTGAATGACATGCTTAGCAAAAACCTGGGTGTCCAGTGCCTTCATGGCCACAGGGCTTAAATGGAGATAGTAAGCCAGGCTTTAGCTGCATGGAGCCATGTGCTGCTGCAGGCACAGGATCAAGAGGGTAGGGCCAGGAGAGGCCTGGTCCAAGATCTGCAAGCTGGGGAAGCCAAAAGAGCCAGCCACCTCCTGTCCTACTTGTTTCAGAGGCAGCTATGGTGCTCCACCTACCTTTAGCCCTGTGGGACATTAGCTGTGACTCCTGTGGCTTCCTGTGTTCCCCTCCTCAACTCCTTCCAAGGACCTCAGCTGTCAAGCATCTGCCCAGTGGGGTCCCACTCTCAGGTTCCTCCTATGCACTCTGGTTCTGGGGCGCAGAGCCAGCTCACATCCTAGACTGCTGACGACTGCCCAGTCTGGCTGTTGGCACTGTCAAGTTCATTTTTCGGACTTACAGACAGACACCAGTAGGGCAGCCTCCCTTCACGTCATTTCAATACTGTTATGGTTTAGATGAAGGTTCCCCAAAAGCTCATGTGAGACAGTGCAATAAGGTTTAGATCCCAAAAGCCTTAATCCAGTCATTGAATCATCCCCAATAGGGATTAACTGAGTGGTCACTGAAGGCAAGTGAGCTGTGGCCTTGGAGTACATATTTTGTATCTGGAGAGTGGAGTCTCTCTCTGTGGTTCCTGATCATCATGTGAGCCACCTCCCTCTACCTCACTCTTCTACCATTATGTTCAGCTTCACCTCAAGCCCTGAGGAACAGAGCCAGCTGCTCATGGATTGAGATCTCTGAAACCGTGAGCACTCTGATAAACTTGTCCTCCTAAAAATTTCTGGTTAGATCTTTCAGTCACAGCAGCAAAAAAGCTGACTAAAACACTGAGTAGCCACTGTGGAAACTTTAATATAAAGTTTTCACCAGAAGCTGCATGCTTGTGAAGGCCGATGAGTGCTCCTTCCTCAGCTTCCTGGCTTCTGGTGTTTTGTCCTGGGATCCAACAGTTCCCATGTGGAGGTAGTGCTGCTTCTGTCCTAGAGAAGGGAAGTTTAGGTTCTGAGTAGCCACCCACGGTGATGGTGACAGCAGCCCGCTTCAGGATAAGAAGAAGGATAAGTAGCACCAAGTGCCTGGAGAGGCCTGCTGCTAACTTCCAGAAGGCCAGTGGGGGAGGGGAGGCTGAGCAGGACCTGGGTCACGGGCCCTGCCACGGGGGCTGAGGAGTGAGTGTGTCTCAGTGGGAGACAGTGGGTCTAGCCTGTTAGCCCAATTAGGGGGACTGCACTCACCTTGATGCTGATGCCATGCGTGGCAAGGTCCTGGCGCAGTGCATCACATGCCTCCAGCAAGGGCCGCCTCTCCAGGAGCAGCTGTCGCCGGGCATCCCCAGCAGCCTCAGGTGTGGTCAGTGCATATTGCCGGACCTTCAGCCGGAAGCGCACCAGCTCATCCACCACGCTGTGCAGAGTAGCCACACTGCTGTCTCCTGAAATGCACTGAGCGCAAGGCCACACTGCAGAGTGTGCAGTGAACAAGTCTTCCTGGTAACCTAAAGCTGGCCCTGCTGGGGACCTCAAGGGGATGAGCCACGGGGGTCTGGCTCCACTCCACTCGGACGAGTGCCTGTTGTCCCAGCTGAACTGACACCCACTCAGGAGTTAGAGGAAGGGCCCTGGAGCCCAGCCCCACCAAGGCCTTGGGAGCCATGCAGGGATAAAGCAGGGAGGTGGGATAGCGCCTCAGCGCCACCCTATCCTGTCATCTGAGGAGAGTCCAGAAGTCTGAGCCTGGGGTACTCATGAGGACAAAGCCGTCCACTGTAACCAAACGTTTAAGATGCTGTAGAAGTTGAATGGCTTACTGTGCGTTCATGTGCACATACACACTAATTCAACACAGAGGTTCCTGCACTGAGGGGTGCGCAGAGCATGTGCACAGGGTGGCAGCTGCTCAGCCTGTGACCAGCTGGGTAAACATCATGAAAAGTGGGGCTTCCCGTGAAAACCAGATTTAGAAGTCATGGCTCCCTCCACCCCCAATTTCTACCCCTGCTGTGGAGATAAAAATGAACCATGTTTTATAACTTCACAAAGTCTACAAAGCCTCATACAACCCTCAATCACTACTTTCACAATAAAAGAGGACATTGGTTGCTACAGAAATGTGAGTGTAAAGTAGTCCCAGACAGCAGCCTTGAGGTGGGGGAAGGTGAATGAGTTGTTTTGATAAGGGTCAGGCACAAGTTGGCCACGTATATTTTCACTATACAGACTCTGGAAAGCCTTGTCTAAAAATGAATGTACTGCTGTAAAGCCCTGGTCACTTCAGGTCAGTAGAGACTTGTGTCCAGACAGACCCTGGACTCCATTAAGGCGAGCCAGTCTACCAGATGATGGGCAGGTACCCGAAGGAGCCAGACTTGGGAGCTGCTATGGAGATACTATAGTCCTCTGTTAAAACAGTCAAAGGAATTCATAGTAGTAAAAGTCCCGAGAGAGGAGCCAGGCTCAGGGGCACAGAGGGCAACCTGGACCAGGGACCAGGCCCAAGACCCCAAGCAGCAGGGGGGCTCCTGGGTGCAGGTCACTGAGCAAAAATGGCAGTCCCCTGTTAAATCAGTAAACAGCTCTACCCCCAAAGCCAGCAGAAGACCCTGACAGAGACTGTCAAGGCCTCAGCAGAGACAGGCTGCAGTGCAGCCAGAGAGGGCAGGGTTCAGCCCACCTTGAGGAAGATCCTGCACTTGCTCAGTGCTGGCCTTTCTGTATTAATAAGAAAAGCATGTGCATGTAGAATGTAGAAAGGACTCTTACTGGCTCTTTCCTCATCCTTCCTGATCAGTCCTGGGTGTAGGTACTTTGGGGTATAGCAGTGTAAGGTAGGTGAGGAGGAAGAGGGGACCACATGGGGTCCAGAGGTGCCCGTGCAGTAGGCAGCCCCAGGGGTAGGATGACAGCCCTACAGGATGGAGAGCTCCTGCACTGAGGGGTGTGCAGGGCATGCGCACAGGGTGGCAGCTGCTCAGGGAGACTTCATGAGTGGATTTGTGGAGGGGCCAAGGACTAAGATGTTGATGGTGGTCCTTGAATTGCAGTCAACATAGATGGATGTAGTGAAGTTCGATCGTATAAGTGCCCCAACATGGCACCCTATGAGGCCTGGCGCTGCCAGCTCACCCTGTGCTCCGTCTACACATCTGGAAACCCATTGCAAAGAAAAGGCCTCCCTGGGAGCAGCCAACAGAGCTGCAGCCTCGAGCTTGTAATACCACAAGGACATGTCCATGGACATGGCCTGGGGCCAGAAGCTTCACTAGCCACAAACCATGAGGGCCGACACACAGGGAACCTGAGTCTGTGCTGACAGAAGTGAGAGGCCGTGAGTGAGGAGGACGCACAGCCTCCCACTTATAGGAAGAAGCCCATCACAGTGAAGCCCGGCAGCCCCGCCCTCAGGAATTGGTCCATGTGTCACCAGGAAAGGTCACGTGGGCCTGGTTCTGCCATCCTGTCAGAGACGCACAACCAGCGCTGGGGCCCAGACTGAGGAAAGTCCCAGCCAGGCTGGGCCAGCTGGGAAGACCTCTCTGGGCGTGGGGAAGCCAGCAGGGTGCCTGAGACCAGAAGGGCTAGTGGCAGCCCACCACGTCTCGCACTCAGGCCAGCAGCTTTCTCTCAGATGACTTGGGGACAGTGTTCACTCCTGTAGGTGTCATCTTTCTGTAATTTCCAAGTCTCCAAACAAGACTGTGGCTCAGGTCAGACTCTGGCTCTGCTCACACGTCAGCCCTCAGCAGAGTGCCAATGAGGTATTGGCTTGAGTGGGTTTATTTTTTTGAGAAAAGTAATACATTTTAAAAGTAATACGTGAACATAAAATGTTAATTTGGCATTGTAGTCATCCCTAAAATGAGCATTTAAAAAGGAAAATGGGCTGAGGTTGTGGCTCCGCAGTAGAGCACTCGCCTAGCACTTGTGAGGTCCTGGGTTTGATCCTCAGCACCACATAAAAATACATAAATAAAATAAAGGTATTGTGTCCATCTACAACTAAAAAATAATTATTAAAAAAAATAAAAAGGAAAAACAGCTATTGAACCATCATGTAGGTACTCTAGAGCTTTTTAAAAGATAAAGACATACCTGTTGTTTTACTAGAGAAATTCCAACAGTCTCAAAAAATTGCTCAATGTAGGAGACAATGGCACCAAACACAGCAGGGCTCCTGGGACCCCCAGGCTCCTGGAAGAAATGCACCACAATGGCTCTTAGAGCAGCCTGAAGGCCGGCAGAGCGCACATCAGAGCAGCCTTCAGCGGCCCCTCTGTGGACTGAGGACACAAGCTCGCTCCAGCAACCCCAGTCTCTTCAGCAAGCCATGCCACCCAGCATATGCTGGGCAGCTCCAGGCCTCGATGCACCCGTCTTTCAGGCTCCTGTGGGTTTAGCATGGCTGTGGGTAAGTGGAAGGCCATGGGAACTGGGCTGGATTTCTGAATTTGAGAACCCTAAAAGGTATATGGCAGGCACCAGCGCAGAGGCCCTGTGACAGCAGAGCCTTGTTTCTGGGAACCCATGGAGCAGCAGAAGCTGAGGCACAACACTCAGAGGCCACCCAACCTCCCTACCCTGGACACCCTCATGACCAAGGACTGCTGGTGTGGCCCCTGGTACTTGGTGTTGCCTTTAAACAGCTCAGTGAGTGCTGTGTGTGCAGTAGGCAGTGAAAGCTCCTCCGAGAACCAAGCACACTTTGCACCTGAAGAGGTGGCATACTCCAAAGGGCTGGTCCTACAGGTGACCCTGAGGCCCAGAAAAGGTTGAGACCCTGTTAGGTGGCCAATGGAGTTGGGGTCCCAAAGTATAGTTTCCTCCCCATTTCAACCAGCTCCAATCCACCCCATTCCAAACCACAGAGAGGGTTACCCAGTACCTATGGTGGCAACCATGCCCTCTGTGTGCCAGGAACCCATGAATGTGCTGTGTGTACTCCCATATTTACTTCTGGAGGCATAGGGTGCTGTCTCCACCAACACCAGCAGGAACTCCAGGATTCTTGCAGAAGGAAGGGCTCACTGGTACATACCCAGATGCTGCCAGCTACAATAAACATGTCTCTCCAGACAGCTGGCAGAGTTGGCACCTGTTCCTTCCTTATGAGAAACCCCTGACCTGTCACATCCAGCAGTGGGATGGAGGGCTGTGTGTCCTTCAAGTTACCTTAGTGACTGCTCTGAGCTGTCTGTTCCCATGGTGCACAAGGTCCAGGATGGTGCCAACTGCCCTGGGTGTGTCAAAGTCATCTGCCAATGCAGCCTTCACGGCCTCCTTGGTGCTGGTGAGCCTGAGGAAGAAGGAAGACTCACCTACTCCCACAGGGAACAGCGAGGACCTGGGCCTGGCCAGGCACCAATCCATGCAAAGCTCAAACCCCTCCCCAAGAAGGGCCAAGAATTATACTGTGGGGACCCCCTCCTAAGTCACACGCACAGTCTCACCAGAACCTCATACATAACATCAGCTGCAAGTCGTGTGAGCCAAATGAAAACTCTCAAGTGGACGTGCCTGAACCCTTGGGTCTGAGTGCCCAGCATGTGGAGGACAGTGAGAAGTGATGACTTAAGATGGCAGCTGCCCCTCAACTGACTCATCACAGAAAGGGGTGGCTAGGGGGCCACAGGTCTCAGCCCTGTCTGACCTGCTGATGGTGAGGGGCCATGGGGGACCAGAGCTCAGCCCTGTCTGACCTGCTGATGGTGAGGGGCCATGGGACATTGTGGAGAAGCCCAGCCCCAGGAGCAGAGGAGGAGTGGAAGCACTCAGCTGCCAGCTCCAGGTGGGCTCACCGCAGGGGCATGAGGCGGGCCAGGCCAGACCTGCCTGGGGGCTCCTGACACTGGTCCCCAGCAGCTGTGACTTTCAGCTCTGTAAATAGGGAACACATGCCCAGAGTTCCTCTGGGCAGCAGGGCTCAGGGGCCTAGAGTTGCCAGGACCACGACAGTGAGAGCCTCTTCCCCTCAGGATCCTGGCCAGTCACCAAGGACCCTCGACTGCACTATCCCCTGCTGTTCCAGGTCCCTCTCCAGAATGTATGAACAAAACCTGTCCTTACTTGTGTCCCCTCTGTGACAGCCTCTGCTATCTCTTTTTGCAGTCACACTTCCCCAAGAGCCAAAATCCTCAACCTTCTACTCCCAGCCCTGACCAGGGGTCTCCATGGTACCTTTCTTGCCTTCCTCCTCTACACATGGTGGCCTTGTGTGTCCCCCATATACTCCGGACACCGGAGCTGTCCCTGTCCTGCCATCCCCGTCTCTGCCCTCTCCTACTGCTAGCCACTTCCCTTGCTGTCACTGGTGTCCTCATCTCCCTGCCTTTCTGCTGGCACTGGCCCCTCATTTGTTACCGGTGCTCTCTCCTGACCCGCCTTTAGACTCTTGCTTTGGCAAATAAAAGGAGGGGCTTCTGGGTGACCTTGAGGCCAGGTGGGGCTCTGGGGCCAGCCTGGCAATGGTGAGCAGCAGTGATGGCCACTTCTGGGCCAGTGCATGAGCTGCAAGCACTATCAAAGGAGTAATGGTGGCTGCTGATCAGCCTGGCCCCAGTGACGATGCAGAGAGGCCCTCTACTGATCCACGGGGAGAAGTAAACACTGTTGAGCCACTGATATTCGGGCTATTTTGACACCAAGTACAGATGGGCCTCTCTGCCTCAATGCAAATGACCATCCTCTATGCCTGGGTTTCCTTCTTGTACCTCCTGAACTGGTGAGCAGAGCCATTATTACCCACGACAGGTAACCTGTACTCCTTCGTCCCCTGCCATGGACGGGGTCAAGGTGCTGGCTGAGCTCCAGACACAAGCCACCTCTACACTCAGGCCCACCACTCTGGGCTGCCAGACAGCTGGAGCGGCAGGCAGTCCCGTCCCCATCAACTCCAACAGAGTCCAGGTGCTTCATCCTCCTAGGAATCCCTCTTGGAGTGTATGTCCTAGTAATGTCCCAAACAGGTGACCGGCTGGCCACAGCCTTTCCTGTCTCCAGAGAGAGGCTTTGGTGTCCACTGACCTTCAGTGTCTCCCCTCCCAGGATATTCTACCCACAGTGAACCCCAAGACTTTCACGTTTAGTGGATGGAATGAATATGAGCACAGTCACCGTGCAGAGGCAGCAGGACTGCAGCTGTAGCAGAACATGCACCTACTAAATGTGAGAGCCCCTTCCTCCCACTCACTGTCCAACCCCTTAGGTGAGGCTTGGTCTCCAGCCCTCAGCCACATTCCTCCTCAGGCAACTGGAGGGCACTGGTGGGCTGGGTACCCTCGAGTTACAGTCACAGAGTCCTGTGGGCCCACCTTGCTGTGATGTGCCCATTTTTCTAATGGATGAACTCATCCAACAGTGAAGTCACAGAGATGGGGACACCACTCTGCCAAGTCCAGGCAAAACCAGTCCAGGCGTATATGTTCTTTATAACCTTCACAGCCACCCACAAGTGACACCACAGGCCTGCCCAAGGCCACAAAGCCAATGAGGGGCATCATGAGCTGGGAGTGTCCTGCTTCCACATTGCCTCTATTCTCTAGCAAGTGGCCCGGTGTGGCGCCTGGAGGAGTGCTGATGTCAGCCACCCTGGCTGTGGGCCTACCTTTCCCACAGCAGGTCTTCCTTGACGGGGTCACAGATCAGCTGCCCCTTAACGTAGGCACGTGCGTCCTCCACAAAAGAGGCCAGCCCCAGCAGGAGCTGCCTGGCTTCCAGCATGGTGCTGTCACAGTAGTCGATGGCTGAGAAGGAAGATGGACACTGAGGAGGGGCCCAACAGAGGCCCTCCTCACAGCACGCAGAAACCAGCAGAGAACAGGACACCTCCACCTCCAGGAACGGTGACCACAGAGCTGCCCCAACACAAAGGCCCCCTCCCCTGAAGGACAGGTGGCCCACAGAGAACTTCTACTACTTTCCACCTGAGAGGCTTTGTTTAAATGATCGACGACGTAAGGGCAGACAGAACAAAGGGTTCTGGGGCGTGGGGCGTGCTGGGGTTAGAAACATCCTAATGCTTCCTCTAGGTTCTCTTCTAGCAGCTGGACCTTCCAGACACGAAAGCAACCACAGACCAAAATAGGGACTTCACCACTGGCCTGTGCTCTGCTCTCCCCAGATGCTGTCCTTTCCAAGTTATAAATGAAATACTGGGGCTCTCAGGCTCGGGAAGGTGGCGTGCCCAGCTCACCTGACCTGTAGCTGCTGCACATGCAGAAGAGCCGGAAGACTTCGGGGGAGAATGTCTGCAGAAAGTCCTAGAAAGGGAGGAATAAGCAGAGCATGTGTCACTTAGGGATCAGCAGTGACTGCAATTGAGCAGGGTGATCCAAACAGCAAGAAATCAGGGATTTTTATAAACACTTGTTTTGTCTCCAAACTTTCATGATCACTTTTTTCCTGATGATTTCTCCCGTGGAATTTTGTTTGTTCAGTTTCACTTCTGTGGAAAAGACTGAGACTGAAAAGCCCACATGCCCTGAAATTCCTGCTGACAGTCTCAAGGGGAGATTACTGTCCTGCTGTGAGCCCTGGGGACTTGTGTCTGTGTCGTGAAGACACGGGGCCGCCTGCTGCCAGGTGGCCTAGTGACTGATAAGACAGTGCTGGGCACAGGGAGGGTTGGCGAGGAGGCACGGCCACACTAGCAGCTGGCCACACACAGGGGAAGGAGACAGTCAAGGAAAGGCACAGCCGACGTTAACGGTCAGCACGCGCTACATCAGAGCTCGAGCCCAGTGTCCCAACGAGGGGCAAAGGCCTGCTCACCCCACGGCATGCTGTGGTCAGGACACACCAAGTGTCTCTCCAAGAGGAGACCATCCAGCCTCGGCTACCCAGAGGCCATTCACAGAGAGCCTGCCCGTGGTGAACGATGACTGCTGTTAGAAAGGACAGCAGGAGAATGGGGAGACAAGCAGGGGCCCTTAAAGCAGCCAACATTCAACAAAACCTCTCCATGTGCTGGTCAGCACTTTAGACGTGGGGCACAGAGCAGAGAAGGGAGAAGGCTCTGTCCCAGGAAAGGAACTAGGGTCTCCCTGTTTCATTCCCCGCCACCAGGTTCACTCTGGGACAGCAGAGCTGTGGCTACTCAGCCCTAAAGCTTCTCACCAGGCCTCCTGGGCCTGCTTGACCAGCTCCCAGAGCCTCTGCAGGGGAGGAGCTGCTAGTTGTCTCCAGATTCTACCAACCCCTCTCCTCACCCACTGAGGCAGCAACGATGTGGTGAGCCCCACGGGGGCTGTGGACCTGCAGTCCATTCGCCGTTCCTCCTACCTGCCATGGGATAACACAGGGGCCAACGAGGGGCAGCAGAGGTAAACAAAATGGCCTGGGAGGCCGAGTCATGGAGACCAGCTCCAACTATTTGATGAAGTAGAAAACACTGTCCTTGTACTGGACACTAAGCAGCTCTCCCAGAGAAAGCTAAATCACGCTGGAGTGGGAGGCCTCCCCGGGAAGTGTGGGGCAGCCTCACCTGCTCCTGCCCAGGAGCGCTGTCCTGTGGCCGCTGGGCTGCAGAGGAGGAAGGAGGCTGCAGACTCAGCTGCTTGGGGCTTGGTCCTTCCTGAGGATGAAGGGGTTCTGGTCTGCCTCTGCCAGGTGGGAACCCCCACAACCTGCCGGGTTCTACTCTGTCTGTGCCTGAGGTGGGGAGCCATTCTCATCCAGGGTAGCATTCATCAGGAAGTTGTGGGGCCAGTCCCCAATCCAGGGGTTCCTGACCTCCTGGGAGAGTTAGGAGGTGAGAATTTAGGAGGGGAGAGGAGAGTTTGCGTAGATGGTTAAATAGTCGCACGTCAGTTCTGTCAACCTCTCACTGAAATGTGACATTTCCTTCCATGAGCAATGTCAGCAACTGACCACAGCAGACGATCAGGGCCCTGGCACGCCTGCCAGGGCGGCAGACTTCTTCCAGCCCCCGTCCGTGCTGCTTGGTGGCACTGCAGTACAGCCAGCCAGCTGCAGGCTGCAGGTGAGCAGTGCGTGTCTTCCTCCCTGGTATCAGCAGCGTCCCTGTGACCTCACGCCTGTGTGTATTCATAAACGTCATGCTGCAAGGAAGGGTGCAGACACCACCAGGTTGCCTGGTGTGTGTGTGTGTGTGTGGCCATGTCTAGTCTGACCCCCTTCAGCAATGACCCTGGGATTTCAAGTGCCACCTGTCCCTCTCCCATGTGCTCTTTTCCAAACTGTAGAAAAAATAAAGACTATTTCTTTGTCACCAACAACCACAACTCATTAGGGACTCTCTGTCCAAAGTGTCGTGCACACTGAGGCCGACCTGACTCACTCACATGCAGTCACATCTGGTTTTCAGTCCAACTTGCTTCCTATTTAAGTCCCCACATGTCCGTGGAAACAGGCTGCTCCCAATGCAATGCAGTGACTCAAGAGAGCCGTCAAGAGACTAGCAGAGAAATGAGGAGCACTGTAGAGGCTTCATCATGTGCAGCGTGCCTAGAGGTGACATAATTACGGAGACAAAAAGATGAGGCTTAGAGCTCAAAACCAAGCCTTCCATGAAATGTCCAAGGCTGCACCAGCCCTGCCTGCACTGCACCCTGCTGCAGTACTGGGTCCTGGGTGCTGTGTCCACCGGGAACTCTGACCCCAGTTTTAACCCTTGAATGGTGCCTTCCTGCACGCCACGGGGCCCCATTCACGGGCCATGTCTTCCAGAACCATCTGTCTGATCTTACGGTTTGGGGTAAAGGCCCTGGTGTAGGGGTCCCCACAAACATGCAGCACAAGGACTCAGGGCCTGGGTCTAGGTCTGGGGAGTCTAGCTGGCACAAGGCATGACTGTTCACTCACGCTGGAATTCCTGAGATTCCTTCTTGTGAGCATAGACATGAACTGCCTCAGCCCAGAGCCTCTGCCTCATGCTGGAGTGGCTTCCTTTATTCCGTGTCCGCAGAGCCTCCTCCAGCAGCTGTGCCAGGGGGTGTGTGTGCACTGCTGCTCTTCCGTCTGGCATGTGAGGCTACGAGCTGCCTACACAGGGGCAGGAGCTGGGTTTGCCTCCTGGGACCCGCCTGGGACACCTCATCACCCAGCTGTCAACAGTCACAGATGTAGTGGTGGCAATGGTGCTCGGGGACCTACGCCCTGAAATCCATGCCCTCTCCCACTCTGTGGCATTGGTGCTTAGGGACCTAGCCTGTTTGCTTTTATACACATACACACACACATATATTTAGCTGTAGATCACCCTTTATCACTTATTTATTTATATGTGGTGCTGAGAATCTAACCCAGTGCCTCACACATGCTAGGCACGTGCTCTACCAGAGCCTCAGCCACAGCCCCATTTGCTTTTTGCTCACATGGGTGCCATTAATCACACAATCTTAAAATTGCAATATTAGGGAAATTTCATCTTTGATGAATTTCTCTAGTTTAAATTTTGCTTCCTTTCACAACAAAGAACCAGTCCCTGTGTTTTCTGGGTAGTCATCTTCTCTGCTTCATCCCAAGAGGGATTCAGGAGGCTTCGGATGTCCCTTCCATTTGCAACCAGACTCACCGTGTGCTCACAAACCTGTGGACGCTTTCTGAGACACCCAACCATCAAGACTGTTTCTTTTCCCCACTTGGGGTGCACTCTTACTGAGTTAGGTAAAGGGTACAAATAGAAATCCAGAACCCGATCTTTCTATGGCACTCAGTTCTACGGACTATTCCAAAGAACAACACAGAAAGGGGGGTGATGTGCAGCGTCATTATGGGGACTGAATTGTGATGCTGTTCATGGGCGTGAACTTCTTACTGTGCCTCTGCTCTGCACTTACCGCTGTCACCAATTTTCATGTACTACCCTGATTACATCACACAACTGGCCATAGCTGTCACAGCAAACCGACACAGTCTGGCTGGAGAATCTCAGTGGGAGGAATGTGACATGTGGGGAGCGCTGGCCAAACTACGGTGACAGCAACAAGCCCTGAGAACCACTGCAAGCTCATGAGGTTCCAGGTGCACACTCGCAGGGGATGAACTAGCACTGGGAGAGTGCTCCCGTCAACCCCAGGTTGGAAGCCAGGCCCTCGGCTCTTAGCACTTTGTAGTTTCCCCTGCACATGACCCACAACAAAGGTGTTGCTACCACTCTAAAGAAGAAACAGCAAAGACTCTGTGATGTGCGGTACAGGCAAGGTCGGGTTCAGAACTGCCTGAGCGCAGAGGCTGAGGCTGAGCTCCCTCCACACTGACTCTGGCTCCAGCAAGTTTCTGGGAAGACCCAAAATCTCCATGCAAACCATGATACGAGCCTACCTATGGTCTCCGCAGCAATGAGGGTGATAGGGACTTTCTTCTGCTGGAACCAGAAAGTCAATTAACATTTTTAACATGTGGTGAAATGGCTTAAGGTCCCCGGGAACTACAGGTCCAGGGCAGATGCAGACTAGTCAAAAATAAAAGAGAAAAAAGCAAAAAAAAAAAAAATATATATATATATATACATTCAGATGACTTTAGCAGCTGATAAAGAAATGTATCTTTATAATCTCAATGCAATTCAGCACCAAATTAACAAAACAAACGTTAATCTGAATACAAGTCTTCCAATTTGATGTGGAGGAGACCTGAAAAGTGGGCATTTCCATACACTTATGCTGAGTTACCAGGCTGTATCTAGCACCTGCGTCTAGATACAAGTCCACCTTGAGGCCTCACCCTGAGTACTGGTCATCAGAGATGGCATTCCAAGTCTGCAGGTTCCACACCCATGATGCAAACAACCGCAGACCAAAAACAGCGGCTTCTCCTTGCCACTGTTGCCAGGATGTGATGACTGCCCGCCTAACACTGACTTCTTACTAGGTATTTTAAGTGTCCAGAGAGGACTGCAAGTGTGTGGGAGGCTGGTGTGCACACTTGGCTTTTTAAGGACTTGAGCATCCTTAAGGGACTTGACATCCCTGGGGGCTCCTGGAACCAATCCCTTGTGGACGCCCAGAGACAGCACTAGAGGCACTTAGTATTTAGTTAAGGATGTGTACCACTGTACTGTGGGCTACAGAATCAAGGTCTCGTGGACAAGTCCACAAGAAGGAAATGAATCATGGAATATCACTACCGAGACTCACTCTGTGGTCATTAAAAACAGAGTGTCGGGGATGGGGCTGTGGCTCAGCAGTAGTGCACTTGCCTGGCATGTGTGAAGCACTGAGTTCGGTTCTCAGCACCATCTATAAATAAATTTTAAAATATAAAGGTCCATCAACAACTAAAAATAAATAAATAAATAAATAAAATAGAGTGCCGAGTTGGCAATATCTACAAAAAACTGAAAGGCACATCCCCTAGCAGAAAACTTGGTATGATCTAAATGGCAATCACCGGGAGCTCACTTCAACCAGTTAAGCACCCACAAGTGGGCACTCAGCCATTCCAAAGGATGAGCCCGCTCCACATGGCAGAAAGGGACCACGCCAAAGATTAATCATGTGAACAAAGCAAGAGCCAAGGTGCACAAGCCCTGTGCGCAGAGAAAGCTGCAAGCAAAGCACTTCTGCAGTGGGGCACAGTGATGCAGCCTGTGATCCCAGGAGGGTCACAAGTTCAAAGCCAGCCTTAGTAACTTAGCGAGCCCTAAGCAACTCAGCGAGACCCTGTCTCTAAATAAAACATAAAAAGGGCTGGGGATGTGGCTCAGTGGTTAAGCACCCCAGGTTCAATCCACAGCACCAAAAAATAAATCAATAAATAAAAAATCTGAAGTGTCACAGATATTCGACTCCCAAAGAGCCCGCCTACAATGGCTGCTCCAGGAGAGGAACCTGGCTAGGGACACCGGGCAGGAGACTCACCTCCCCTGCTTTACCTCTGGGGGTCTCCGCCACGTGCATCCCTGTCCTGTGTGTCCTTCCCGCACTTCTGTGATAAGATCCAGCACCTACTATCAGGAGGAAACACAGCTGTGCAAGACACACCGCTCTGCCTGCCACTGACAAGCAGGGAGGGGGAACTCACACACACACACACACTGGAAGCAGTGTGAATGGCATCAGGCCTGTAGCCTCCCTTCAGTCACAGAGAACACAGAAGACACAGAGGTAAATGGCACCATGAAGATGCAGGCAAACCCAGAACGTGGAATGCTCGCTCGCAGTTTGAGTCAGCTGCACATCACAGACCTAAATCGGGGCTGGGGATACAGCACAGTTGGTAGAGTGCACTGCGATTCAGCCTGTGCTTGGAGGGGGTCCTGGTACGCCACATGGCGAGCCGTGACATCATGATGAGTGAAAGTAAGCAGCCATGAGGACAAATGCCGCGAGACGGCAAAGGAGCCCGAGCCAGGGAAGCGGGAAGAGAGTGGCTGCCAGGGACGGTAGCATGGGGGAGCGGGGAGCTGTCCAGTGGAGCAGGGTTCTGGTCTTGCAAGATGGAAATGTCCTGGAGAGCTCCCGCACACCTGGGCGGCACACCTGGGCGGCACACCTGGCAGACCCGAGCTGTACAGGGATCACCATGGCAGTTTTATGTTCTCTGTTAAAACCAACTTTCCTTAAATGACTAAAAAGATTCAACGTCCAAATACAACTCATGAACCTTGACTGGATCCTGACTTTACACGAGAAGAAAGTTATAAAACACAGCTTGGGGACCAATGGAGAGATTGGTAACACGAAGAGACTGCTGCTGACTTTGTAGGTATCTAGATTACGTAGCAAAGCATCCTTGTTTTTCATTGTTGCATGTGGAACAGAGGCATCCTGCTGTCTGCAATGTATGTTCTGATACTTTTGTGTGTGTGTGGTGCTGGGAATTGAACCCAGGGCCTGTGTTTGCGAGGCAAGCACTCTACCAACTGCGCTGTATCCCCAGCCCTCACAGTGAGCATGCACACAGGCACGGGCACACTGGGAATGCGGTCCCCCAGAAGATGACTCCTGGCCTAAGGGTTATGTGGAACTGCTGAGAACCAGCAGACACAAGAAAAGTTGGTCTGTCTGTTCCTGCCGATCTGCACAGTGCACACAGGGATGCGCCCGCCCGTCTGTTCCCTCCGGTCTGTGCAGTCCATGCGGGGACAGGCCTGGCTTGTTCCTGCCGGTCTACAGAGTGCACAGGTTGGGCCTGTCTGTTCCTGCTGGTCTGTCTGGCCAGTGTCACTTTCAGGCTGCAGCCAGAGGATCTCTGATGGGTTGGAGGTGAAGACGCATGTCTTCCCCACATAGCAAACCAGTAACTGCAGCATGTGTGGTGGCCTCTGCATGTCACCTTCAACTCTCTCCTGTGAGTTTGAAACTTTGATAAAACTGAAAACTTAAAATTTGAGAAGCGTGTATCAATGCTCTTTCGAGGAGCTGTCCCTGTCAGCTCACTCAGATTTGATGGGAGGAGCGTGCAGTGGTTGGGTATTTAGGTGATGATGCTCTGATGACTACCTTTATCAATTTATTTCACAATTAAAACTAAATTTAACTTTAAAGACAGGCCCAAAGACAGGGGTAGCAATCAAACCGTCTGCTCTTGCTGCCACCACACACTGACAGTCCCTGGGTCATCACCACCACAGTGTTTCCAGGTTGTTAGGGAGCCAGCCAGCGCTGGGCCTCCTGAAGGCCAGCACACACCAGGCGTACCAGCAGGAGGCCGAAGCCCACACTAGCAGGAGGAGGCTGGCCAGGGACATGGACTCTAGCAAATACCATCCAAGAGCTAAAACTTACAGAAAAAAAGTGGGAGAAAGAGGTGCTGTTCTGGGAACGCCGAGGAGGAAGGCGAAGGCGGACCCAGAGGCAGAGCAGGAGCGGGGCAGGCAGAGGCCACCAGGAGGGTGGCTACTGGGGCCTTGAGACCAGGAAGAGCACGGTGGCTGGGAGGAGGTGGCAGCGGCGAACAAGGACCCCAAATCCAATGCTTCTCATACTTTTGGGGCAGCGTGCTGAAGCTGCCGTCCCCTCAGGACACACAAGCACAGTACCTTAATAGTGATGTAGTTTTTCAATGATTTGGACATTTTTTCTTCTTTGCCTTTTACGTGCAAATGCCCTGAAACAAAAACAGAAGCATTCCCTCTGAGCTGGGTGAGGAGGCCCTTCACCCAGCTGTTGCCACTGCTGCCCTGAGTCACAGGTGGGGAGGGTTGGGGAGGCTGGGCCAGGCTGTGCTCCCTGGAGAAGCGGGAGAAGTCGGCCCTGCACCACGACGGCTCCTGCCTCCAGTCCTCACTCCCCCAAGGACGTGTCACACCTATGTTCACTCTGCAGCTCCAGGGACACCCTTGACACCCTGGGCAATGACCACAGGGTACCCAGGACAACGGCCAAGCATGACATGGATGGCACCTTTGTACTCCCGTCCTGTGACCCAGAAACACTGCCATGTCCCATCCGACACAGAGGACATGAGCCCTCTCCCGACAGCGGGGCAGTGGGAAAGCGCTGGGCTGCTCGGGGACGAGCCTGTGGCTCCAGGTGGGACCGCTATCTTACAGGGACAGCCTCCCAGACTTCTCTGCACTGCAGGGTGGCTTCACCCTGTGTGCATGAAGGACAGGAGGAAAGCCAGACCCACTTAAGGAACATTTAAATCTGAACCCGGAATTCTTCCTGACAATTTTACAGTTTATCTCCAAGGGAGGGCCCCACTGTACCTAACAGAAGCTTCTTCCTCTTTTTTAACACAACTTCAAATAATAAGGGTGTTCCAAGATTTTTGTTTCTGAAAACTGGTAAGATATGACTTCCAAAAAGATACGTAACCTTGAGCAGGTGGCTCTAAACAACATGTCACACACAAAAGCATAATTAAAATTTTAAATGTTGACAGCATCTGGAAAATCAGACATGTCTGCTGAGGTCTGAATGTTTATGTCCTCGCCAACTCATGTGGAACCTAGCCCCGAGGATGTGGAGGAGGTGGAGCCTGGGAAGTGAGGTCATGAAGTAAGGCCTCTAGGAGTGGCATTAGTGTATTAATCTGTTTTCTGTTACTATAATGAAATACCTGAGGCTAACTACTTTATAAAGAAAAGATGTTTATTTAGCACACAGTTCCAGAAGTTCAAGGCCATGGGGCTGGCATCAGCTTGGCTTTAGTGAGGTAGATGGCATCATAATGGTGGCATGAGAGGGAGCAATCATACTGAGAGACAGGAAGCCAGAGACTGGAAAGAGGCAGGCTCCCTCCTCTAATGATCCCCGTGCAGAAGCAACCTGGGTCCTATGAGCTGCTTCTGAGGTGGTGTCCCCAGTGACCAGTCACCTCCACCAGGACTCACGGCTTAAAGGCCCCGCCAGCTCAACACCACCACACTGAGGACCAAGCTTCCCACGTGTGGACCCTTGAGGACACATCAAACCATACCTGAAGCCCAGCGATGCCCTTATAAAAGGAACCCCAGAAAGATCCTCAGCCCTTCTGCCACGTGGGACACAGAAAGGAGAGCGGCCTGTGGCCCAGGAGCAGCCCTGCTGGGCTCTGGGTCTGCCAGGGCTCAGACGTGGTGAGCGGCACGTTCCTGCGGCTCCACGCTCCCAGCCCATGGCTCGTTGAGAGCAGCCCCACTGATGAAGTTACCCTCGACTCCACGGCTCTGTCCTCTCTCCGCTGAGGAGAAACCCTAGGAACGTGGGGGACTCAGGGACACCGCTGGTTTCCTAGTGTGGAGTCACGTTGGCAAGGAGATTCCAACTGAGCCAGTAGGAGCCAAGAGCCCTCTCCCAGCCACACTCAGAGGTGGCCTGGCCTGCTACCTTCTGGGCACCCAGCTCATGGGGACCCGACAGAAGCCGACAATGTCTGAGCGTGGGCTCCAAGGTCACCCGCACCCCACCCCACCCACCCAAGGGACAGCAGAGTGTCCGCAGAGGGATCTCCATTGTCTCAGACAGTCCACACGGTGAGCTGTCCCAAACCTGCCATGGGGGGTGCAGTGATACCAATTTCCAGGGCCCTGAGATGTGGCGTGGGGACCTCTCAGTAGGCCCTGTGCACATCTGCTCTCTGAGGACACAACTTGGAAGTCCTCACGCTCAGGTGGAGACACTCGTTTGCACATGATCTAATATGGAGAACAGACACTTGCCTGGTGACAAATTTCAGGTGCCCCGAAGAGTGGGGTT
Source organism: Ictidomys tridecemlineatus (assembly GCF_052094955.1). Lineage (NCBI taxonomy): Eukaryota > Metazoa > Chordata > Mammalia > Rodentia > Sciuridae > Ictidomys > Ictidomys tridecemlineatus. The sequence goes on from NC_135482.1 coordinate 197,863,303, forward strand.
TTAAATGTCCTATCCCCAGGCAGTGGCACCTCTCTCCTGCGTGAGCACCACTGAAATGGATGGCCATTCTGTTGAAGGCATCCGTGCGTGGAGCAGGCCCCATCACTGGCCTTCAGGAGCTGCTGAATTCGGGGAAGGGGTCGATAGTCGGCAGTTGTCAAGTCTGCGAATGACAGTCCAGGCCCAAGGCTCCGCACTAATGAACCAGCCCTTCCAGAGAAGCCGTCCAAAAGGTGGATGCAGCAGTGTGGGCCTCGCCTCCTCCAGGGAGTGGGGTAAAGGACCACAGTAGGAGTGCACTTCAGGGCAAGCGGCCTCCCATGCTCCCTCCCACCAGAATCCCACCTGATGCACTGTAATGTCCCCATGCTCCGTCTCCTAACGGGGACAACCTGACTTCCTGATCCAAGCAGGGACTCACAGCTGGCGTTTACTAGATGTTGATGTGTGCACCCCCAGCCCTGCCCCACCGCACACTCGCCTTCTTTGTCTAATAGCTCAGCTGTCCTTCCCAAGGGGCGGAAAACCTGGTAATTCTGGCCCCATGGCCTTTATCAAAACTTGAACATGTGAATCTTCTTATGCATCAAGGTGAGTTCCAAAATCGCCATGCTCACGGGAGGGCTGACTCCACGGTGCTGCTGTGCTCTGAGACGGAGGCCGTGAAGAGCAGAGCAGATGCCAGTGTCCTGAGGAGGACAGGTGCACTGGCGACCATGCTGCAGCGCAAGAGGCAGGTGCCCCGAAGAGTGGGGTTTTAAATGTCCTATCCCCAGGCAAGCTTCTGAAGGTCTATCTGATGGTTTACTTGAAAGACACTCACACAGAATAGCACTATAAAACAGTTTCCACATCCTAGTCAGTTCCAAACAGGTGTGTCCGTTACTCCAGTCCAAGTTTGTGACTGATGGCTAAAATCCAAAGGTGATTCCGACAAGTCCGTCTCCTATTAGCTGACCTATGTATTTCCAAATGTGACAGAATTGACAGAACAGAAAGAGAACAAAGTAGTTTCAAGTCATTACTTACCGGAATGTAGAAAATAATTTCCCCACTGCTCACACTGATGGAAGACCTCACACTGTGCAATCTCGTTCTCGTGATGGGGAAACGCTAAGTCCACCCCACCTGAGTGGATATCCAGGTGACCTCCAAACACCATGCTGCAAGATGGAGCGGAGCAGGGACTGAGTTCACGTAACGTGTCCTCCGAACCACTTCTCACCCCGAGTCCCTCCAGCCTCTCTCTGCCACCGAACCCACGCATGTCAACACAAACCAACTGGCATGCTGAGGTGTGTGAAGGCAGCAGGGAAAACTGAAATTTTGCCACAAGTCCCCAGTTCACAGCTTTTCATCCTGGTGCAGAGACTGAATTCTCTTTGCTCCAGGTTCAACATACAGTTAAAAAAAACTTACAAAATTACCTTCTCTTACTGTCCATAGGGAGATTTAGTGGGTTTCCAACTTCCCCAAGAGCTAGAACTATGAAATCAGGAGAATTTTTCATTCAGTTTTGAAACTGTAACTAATGGCCACAGATGAAAAAGTCCATCAGCCTCCCCAGCTCTGTGGCTCCGCTGGGCTCCGCTCACCCGGCCTCCAACCTGCACACCTACACAGTGAGCTACCAGGGCTGGCGGGGAAGCGAGGCTGGGTGTGCCTAGGCTCACAGGAGGGCTGACTCCCGGTGCCACCTCTGCCTCGAGACGGAGGCCGGGAACGGCAGAGCAGGCGGCAGTGCCACTCGGGGCCTCAATGCCACTGCTCAGGGACAGGAGGAGCCCAGAGTAGGTGTTCCTAAATGCTTAAGGACATTTCCAAAGGTGCCACGGGCTGGCTGAGGGCCTCCTGCCCCAGGGCTCTGCCTCCACACACGGGGACACCCCGTGCTTGGGCCACGGAAGAAGGTAACCTGGGGTGAGTGAAGGAAACCCAGAAGACGCCGGAGGGCAGCCTTTCCTAGAAAGAGGACCCGCTGTGTGGAAAGCCAGCCAGCCCTGGCTCGGTTCCCCTCCTCCCTCGCAGCTGTCATGCCAAGGGAGCCCTTGCCCACCCAGGCTGTGCTGGCTCCCTGCTCCCACCCATGTCCTCGGCCAGGCGCAGCCCCGGGAGCCTTACCTGGCCATGGCGGAGCATTCGATGTGCCAGCCGGGCCTGCCGTTCCCCCAGGGCGAGGCCCAGAACACCTCCTGGGGCTTAGCTGCCTTCCACAGGGCAAAGTCACTAGCGTGCCGCTTGTCTGAGTCCCCTGCCAATGACAAATGGTTAATCAGCGGGGCCGATGTGAACCACCAAAGGCACCTTAGTGAGATGGCGCGTGCACATCCCAAAGACCCCGTTCCTCCTAACACCTCAGTTTCCCGCTGTACACCTGGCTCTTTCCCCTTGAGGGATGGAGGACTAGCGAGTCTTCCACCAGGGGACGGGGTGGCAGAGCCAGCCACCAGGGCGTCCTCAAGCAAGGCCGACCAGGGCGTGCGAGCTGAGGCGTGGGTCCCTCCTTCTCCTTGAGGAAGCCTATTTGTCAGAGACTGAATTTCAGAATAATTCTTCCAAAAATGTCGACAATCACAGCGTGCAAAGGAAATCACCCAGGGCCAACCGCACGGTAAGGAAGGGAAGTCCGGCCGAAGACTGATGCTGTGTCCAAAGTCATGCCGGAGTCCCCGTAGCATGTGCCTCGTGTCTCAGACTGGAGAACACCCCCGACTCGTGGGGCGCCCCTACACGGCATGCTTCCCACAGGACGCCCACCCGCTTCAGCGACTCCTACAGACTCTGCACTTGACGAGTGCTGAGGTCCGCTCCAGTTCACTGCCTCGTGGCTCTCACTGCCTCAACCGTCTCCACTTACAAACGTCACACAGCCACAGCACAGCAGTGCCACTGGTGGCTGCAGGCTGGAGAGCAGGACCAGCAGCATGGAAGGGCAGGGGCCACCCTGCAGGAGGTCGAAGTGAAGACAGAGCCACAGACAGAAATCCAGAGACTAGTGGAGAAGAGGGTGGCCAGGCACTCGGGTAAGGGGAGCAGCTGGCCAGAGGCCACGACAGGCCCCTCGGTGCAGAAAGCAATGCCGGCAACGTGAAGGTGGCTCAGATGAAACTGCACTTCCTGCAACGCAACTCTCTGTCCGAGTGGGGCCCAGAACCTCTGACCGCAGCTGCTTAGCCGTGGAGGAGCAGGCCAGCGGGGCCACTCTGAGGGAGGCCTGTGCCAGCTCACTCGCCCTTTGGTTGCTTAAAGTGCTCCTGGTGCTCCCATCTGGATGCTCTGACGAGTCCCCTGAAGAGGAAGGGCCACCTTTTATCCAGGTCACAGGGTGTGTTGTCACATCAGGTGACACAGCAGGTGCCCAAGCAGTGACATTCTGTGTAAGACTGCCCACTCTGGGCCAGGTCACCTGTGTCCCCCCAGCGCTACCTCCCTGTTGACCTCAAGGGGGCTCCACTGGTGCAGCACCCCGTGACTCCCCCTCTGCCCGCGAGTGCTGAGGCAGGTGTGATGTCGAGCCCGTGAAAGCCCCCAGGAGGGCGGGCTTCCTCAGAGCAAACACCAGACCCTTGTCAGGGTCAATGGGACTCTGGAACATGCCGACTGTTCCCGACAAGACTTCAAAGACAAAGGAAAGTCCTCTGGGAACCAAGCAGGTAGAATGATTCATGCCCGGGGCCCAGGAAATGGAGAGAGCTGTTGCCCTAATGTCAGCGGGCTATGCTGAGAACACGGGACACAGGTGGAGGTGTGAGGGGACACCTTGGCCATGGGTTTTACCTCCAGCCAGGCTAACGTGGGGGGGAACGGCCACCTGCCAACAGGCGTGGGCTCAGAAAACTGCTCCCAGAGGGGCTCTTCCTTCAGAAGTTCCTGGGAGGTGAGCCAGACACACGGCCAGGGCGGGGTGACATGGTGAGCCAGAAACACGGCCAGGGCGAGGGTGACGTGGGAAGATGGGCAAATGGAGCTGGACGGCACCAGACAGCCAATGCTGAGTGCAGACCTGGGGCGCCCACGCTGAGTGGCACAGAGGAAAGAGGCCTGGGCAGAGCACTGAAATGCAGCATGTACACCTAAGACAGAGCGTTCCCAGCGACTCAGACACAGCCAGCCCTCACAGGTCACCTTCCAAGGACAACACTGAGACCAGCTCCACAAAGACTGTGCATGGAGTCACCAGGCGGCAACCTGTCCACACAGAGCATTCCACAGATGAACGAGGACAAGCTGTGTGGCAGCTCTGTGACAAGCACCTGTGCCTAGCACAGCAGAGGGGACCCAACCAGAGGCAGAGACCCTTGGTGCCCCGAGGGGAATAAGGACCATCTACAAGTCTCCACCTGCAGACTGATAACCAGAGTAGGCTCCTGGATCCCACTGCCCATTACAAAGTCCCACTGAGGAAAGGGGCCACGGGACACGGGGCAAGTGAGGGAGGGACACAGAGGCCAGAAACACCCCAGAGGATGTGAATATGGAGCACAGCTCAGCTTCATCAGAGTGCGGGGACCCTGCTCAGAAAGGTGAGGAGGTGACACTGCCATAGACCAGTGGTTGCTCCTAAGGGCAGGCGGGGCTGGGATGGGGTGCGACACACAGGCCCTGGGGTCTCTAGATTGGTGCCACTGCTGTATCCCTTCACCAGAGATGACCAAGGAGCCTCCACCCAACACGCCACTAAGCTGGGCATAAGTCTATGTTATTTTTCATTGGGTTATTACAACAATTGAGACGTTAAAACCCTTTTGCTTCTGAAATGACATATACTGAAACATTAGAATTTTTTTCATCCTGGGCACAGTAGCACACCTGTAATACCAGTGATTTAGGAGGCTGAGACAGGAGGATTACTGTTTGAGGCCAGTCTCAGCAACTTAGTGAGGCCCTGTGCTATTATCTCAAAATAAAAAATAAAAAGGGTTGGGGTGTAGCTCAGTGGTAGAGTATCCCTAGATTTAATCTCCAGTACAAAAAACAAGAACACAGTTTTCATTTGTGTGCAAAGATGAATACATATATTATCTTTGTTTTGTATAAACTTATACTCTAATTTTGTATTTTCATATTTGCTTTTGTATTAGAAAACAATTTTAATTTTAAAAAGTGTTGCAACAAGAATGTGAAGCAACAGAAACTCTTATATTCTTTTTTTGGGGGGTGGGGCAGGACTGGGGATTGAACCCAGAGTCTTATGCACACTAGACAAGTGCTCTACCACTGAGCTACATCCCCAGCTTGTTTTCACTAAGTTGCTGAGGCTTGAACTTGTGATCCTCCTGCCTCAGCTCTGAGTTGTTGAGATTATAGGCATGCACCACTGCACCTGGCTCAGGAACTCCCTTTCATTGCTGGTGGGAGTACACCTGGCTCGCCATTTTGGAAGACAATCTGGCAGTATCTTACAAACCAAATGTAGTCTTACCATATGATCCAGCAACCACACTCCTTGGAATTAACCTGAAGCTAAAAACTTACATACAAACAAAAACCTGTGCACAGGTGTTCACTGCACCTTTAATTACAGCTGCCAAAACCTGGAAGCAACCAAGACGTCCTTTAGGGAATGAATGGATTAAAAAAATCTCAGTGTACCTGGACAATGGAAGATTATTCAGTATCAAAGAAAAATGAACCCTCAAGCCCTGGTAATGCAGAGGGAACCAGAATGTGTATGACTAAGAGGAAGAAGTCAATCTGAAAAGCTTGGACCACAAGTCTGGGACACTGGAAAAGCAGTGGAGGGAGTGACAGACCAGCAGTCACCAGGGAGGGTGCACAGGGCAGAGGTGTGCAGGCATAACTGCTGGGCCATGCCATCTCTGCATCTGTCCAATCCACAGAACCCATGGCACTAGGAGGATTCTAAGCTATGCCCTTGGGTGACTGTGACAAATGGACACTCTGGTGGTGATGCTGGCAATGGGCAAGGGTCAGCCGCTGCAGGGGAAGAGGTCATAGCAACTCTTGAAGCCTACACTTAATCCTGCTGTGCACCCAAAACAGCTCAAATAAAAAATAAAGTCCATCAAAATAAAATAAAAGATTGCAGCTGATACTAGAATGCATAACTCTCACAAATCCCTGTACCCGGAAGGTACCCTAACACCTGCTCGTAGCCCCCCTATGGAGGGAGCAGGGTAAAGGTAACAAATACAATTTCTGAGAAGTCACATAAATAATGCTACAATAATTAGGTTTAAATGGCAGTCTTCAGGACAAGAAGATAGTACACCTGGCTATCTTGGACAACTTATCTTTTGGGTTTCTGCTTGTTAGTCTGGAGTGGAGACAGCACATAACAGATCCCAGTGTGCTGGTGGGGACTCAGTACATGACGGGAGCAAGCCACAGGAGTGTCGAAATGTACCTATCACGCCACGAACACCAAGGGGAACAGGAGAGTGGGTGAGCAGCTCGGCTCTCAGAGCAGGGCCAGGTGGAACCGCTGCACCTGCTGCTGAACGCCACACGCCATGATCAGGCAGGGCCCATGTCACCATTTCTGAGCAAGTCAAGGCCCAGCTCAGACCTTGCTCTCTGGAACCCACGTGAGGCTGAGGCTGGGGGCCCAGAGGGCAAGCTCGGCACCCACCTGGCTCTCCAGCAGGCCCAGGTGCCACGCCGACCAGTCTGCCATACTTGTCTCCTCTTGACTGCAGATCAAAGTAGACGTTGCCTGTTTCACGAGATAGTTGGGCATTCATCACTTCTTGTCTGAAATATCAGCATCTCTCAAGGTTGATATCTAACGAGTTATTAGAATTTAAATACAGAAGATGGCATCCTTCACTTGACCCCTTTTGCTGTATTTTAAAGCCAGAATTAACAGGGACTTAGAATCTCAGTCTGACTACACCCTGGGCACCTTTCATTCAGAGATTCTGCTTGCTGAGGTGTCACAGGCAACTAACTTGTACCTATGGAGAGAGTGGCCCAGGGATAAACTCTAACATGAAGGACATGTCTCGGAGGTCTTGCTCTTGTCCCCAAGCTTTGTTATACAAAGCTAAGCTGAAAGAAGACCACAATGAATGCCTGTAGACCTCCCATAGATTCCAAACTGGTACAAGACCAGCTCTCCAGGCCCATCTTCTCCTGGGGTAGGGAAATGAAGAGTTTCGTGGGGAGACGCACACAGTGGGAAATCCCAGAACTTTTTTTTTGCAATGTGGGGGATTGACAGGCATGTGCTCTACTGAAGAGTTATAACCCAGACCAACCCCAGCACAGTTTTGCTGCAGGACAGACAATATAGCACTCAGCCTATTCCACAACTTGGATGTGTCCAGCTTCTTGAAACCCCGACAGCATTACTCAGTGACCAGTTCTGATAACATAAAGCCTACCTTTTACTGTTGGATAGGCACACCCACGAGCAATAATTCCTTCAATGAACGAGATTATCTGAGGAATGTTTTCAGTTACTCTCAAGTACACTGTTGGAGGGAGAACCTGGAAGAAAGCAGACACACAACCATGTTTCCCTTGTTCTAAATCACAGCATAGGGTTCAGCTCGACCTAACCACAGCCATGCTTGAGTCATAACTCCATGATTGCCTCAGAGCAGCCCCAGTCGGTTTTGCCCAAAGTTTCCCAGCAAAGTATAGACCAACAAAGCCGTAAGTGGTGCGTGGGACTTTGCAACTGGACCCTGGCACCAGGAACTCTATTAGTTTATGACCAACCAGGTCCACTCTAACCAGGATGAAGTCACTTTTGTCCTAATCCATAAATATGCCCCTTTCTGACCCAAATTGCACGAATCCAACTCATCTACTGCTGCACAGGATCATGCTGCTGCCTGTAAGCCCCAGCGAACTGCACCCTGTGCGATCCTGGGTCTGTCGGCCTCCTTCGGTCTCACAGTGGCACACTGGGACCAGTCCTCATACACTCAGACTGGACTGCTCTGGAACACATAGGTCAGCTACTGCTGCCCTTCACAGTCCCAGCACACTTTCCTCATGGAAAGAAAAGCCAACCACACACTTTACCTTCAGGGCTGCCATGTCCTGCTTAAAATCTTCTTCATACAGACTGGCCAGTGAAGCAGGTGACACCTTCATCTGCAGAAGGACCGGATGAGCATGTTAGAGCCCAAGACCCCACTGGAACCACAGAGGCAGGCGCCCCACAAATGCACTTCTCCACACCAAAGGCCGCTTGGGGTGGATGAGGCCACCAAAGCCCACCAGGGGGAGGGACTGCGTGAGAGGGCTGGGTCCAGAGGGGCATTAATTCCAGGTCCTACACTTGCACCAGGAGCTTAGCTAGTCGAAGGCTTACTGACCTTGTTCTCTGGTTAGAGAAAAGAAGAAATGAACAGTGTCACAATTTCCATTATATAAGAAACAAACAAACTCCACTTCTCCAAAACAGGGCAGAGCCAGATCTAGTCTTCTTGTGCACGTGCTGCTGGGCTGGGGCCCAGCCGCACCATGTGGACAGGCGCTCTGCCATCGAGAGGCAAAGCCCCTCTCTTTGCCTTCAGGAGGGAAGAAGTGGTCAGAAACACATTTGAGAGGAGATCCCTACAAAAACATCTTGAAAGTAATTCAACATACTAATCAGGGGTACCGAAGCCCTGAGGCCATGTGGCTAGACTCCTGGGAATGGATGAGGCCACCAAAGGCCACCAAAGCAGCATGTTGCACCTTGAATGTTAGGTGCATTTGGGGCACAGGCCGGTAGCTCCTGCCAGATTTTCACAGAAGGCTGGACCTGGATTCGTCTAGGTGTGTCACTGTCCAACAGGGACACGCCATGAACAGGGCTCCGAGGCTGCTGGCCTCACATTTGCAGCCACAACATGCCACCTCTATCACATGCTAGGCTTGCCTCTGACCTGCTCTGTGAATAGGCCTCCTCTCCTTATGGGTGAAGATATTTCTGCTCCAGAGCATTAAGAATCATCTTTCCAAGTTTCTCAATGCCACACCTGAGGCTGGGCAGCCACATCACCTGAGGCCTGTGTTCCTCCTGCCCAGGACTCTGAAAGGGTACCATCATCCCAGAAACCAGGACCAGTGAGTACCCACTGAAGAACCGAGAGCTGCTCACCCGGCTGTCCTTTCAGCCCCGTGTGCTTGGCAAATCAACAAGCTAAACCTCGCAGCCTTTGCTTTCTCTGAAATGTGGAAATACCCACCCAGTCATCCCCCAGACCACTCTGAAGCCTCGCTATGTACATGGTAGGACGGCCCTGTGAGGAGAGAACACAGGGGCTGGGGTGTAGCTCAGGGCTGCAGCACTGGCCCAACATGGTGAGGCTCTGGGCTCATCCCCAGCACTGCAGACAACCAAACAGAAAACACAGTAGCACCACCATTAAAAGACAGCAAGAACTCAGCACCTAGCACCAGGCATAGTCCCACTCCTGAGGCACAGTTCTGTGGCAAACACAAACCATTTAGTAAAGAAATAGGTTAACATACTCACCCAGAGGATGAGACTAAACAAAAATATGTTTTCTTGCCACATCGGAAGTTTCAAGTACTATGTGATTTTGGACATTTCTAATGTCTTCTTCTGCATAGACAGACTCCTGGCTTCTCCTAGCAGCACACGGCATCCCAGATCTCTGCACTGCAGACAGAGCTACATTGTTCTTTGCGAAGGCTGCCTGTACCCCATCTCCCAGGTGTGTGGTAGCTACTTAACCCATCCCTGCAGAAGGGCAGTCTCAACTTTGCTGTTACAAACGCAGCCACACACATCTCACAATACCTGCCCCCAACCGTCTCTGAGCTGTACACCTGGATGGGAAATGCTGGTCTGCTAGGAGCCACTGCAAAGTATTACATTCATATGGAAATTGGGCTCCTACTGTTCATTTAGGCCCATTTGGGGACTCAAGTTACAAGACTCCTGGAGAGTTCCCATTGGTTGGGGAAGGATGGTAGGAGGGTGTTCCGGGGGAAGTGGAGCCCCCCGTGTCCGGTAGGGACACACGTGTGTGGGTGTGTGTGGACCGGCTTGTTAGGGGGACGCACACGGCCTCTCAAAAAATAAAACTTTGTTTCAGTTCCATCTGGCTTGTGTTTTTGTGCTCAGCCGGATTGCAGCATCGCAAGCCGGCGTGCACTGACAGCGACCCGCGAAAGCGCTCAGCAGGAAGGCAGCAGGTGAAAACAGCAGCGGGCAGAAGCGGAGCCAAGGCTCACGCGGCCCCCGCCGTCCAGCCTGCAGCACTGGTCAGAGGCAGCATGCACACATACTTGACTGGCCATTGCCAAACTGCCCGCTGTGGGAATTACTACTGACACCTGACCAGCAACACCAAGGTCATCTCCTTCCCGCACCCTCACGAGCACAGTGTTGGCAAACTTCTAGACTCTGTCCCTGTAACACCCAAAGGCTTTTCTGTTATAATTGTAATTTAAACTAATTTTATTTAGAGTGAGTTAGAATATCTCACATGTTTAGGAACCATTCTTATTTAATGACTTCTAAACTCCCCTGTTCATTTTTCTATTGAATTGTGGTCTTTTTCTTATTGATTTATAGAAAGTAATTTTATATAAAAGAAGTTAACCTTTTATCTGTGATATAAGTTTCAACTTTTTTCAACGTTAAGGTTATGGCATGTAGAAGCTTTTATTTTTACATTTTGTAATTTTTTATATTTCTGAATCTTTTCTTGGAAGTGGCTTCTGGGTTTGGAAATACTGGGAAAAGCCTTCCCCTACTTGAGGCTCTAGGAGCGTCCTGGGGTCTCTTACAGTAATCTGTGGATCTATTCCTTTTAGATTTAAATGTTGGATCTGCCTCAAATTTGGCTTATTTGGTATATTTTGTTCTCCAGATAGCTAACCAACTGTCACCACTTTTTAATGAATAGTCTACCTTTTCCCCTATGGATCTGAAATGCCATCTTTTATCATACAACAGATCCCCCTTAATTATTGGGCCTGTGTGTGGACTGTCTCGTGGGGTCCACTGCTTGTTTTCTCAGGTTCTGTACAATCTGACTTTCAGAGCCTTGACAGGGACAGAAGGCAGGTCAGGGGCTGCTGGGGCAGTGGGCGGGAGGCAGACGGAATCCGGGTCACTTGGGGATAAAGGGCCATGTGTCCACAGGGCACACCATCTCCACATCCATCCCAAACACCTATGAATGAATGACACACGCAGCTCACTACAGGCCAGTCATGCAAATAAATAAATATAATAATAATAATAATAATAACAATAAATGGAAACAGAACATTCTCCTCGGCGTTTAACTGTTTTCATATGGTGGGACCACTCCTCAACATTCTTCTTTGAGTCTTTGTACTCCTGCTGTTTTTGCTGCTCCACATGAACTGAGTGTCCACTCTCCTAGTTTGATGGGACCACTGTGCACACAGACACCAGGGACACCAGCACTGATAGGCTCACCAACTACTATCCACACCAGCAGCTCGCCCTGTCCACACAGGAGCCCAGCCCCGGGAACCTGTCCACAGAGAATGCCATTCCACACGAATGCCAGTCGGCTGCTGTGAGGTCAAGGAGGGGAATCACTCTAAAAGTCGAACCACTGATTTTAATTTTATTTGTGTGTCCCAAAGCACTCTACCACTGAGCCACTCCACCAAAAGTTCAACTTCTGAGCAGCTAGTCATGCCACATGTTGGCACAGAACTGCTCTCTCACTGTGACAGGATCCCAGACAATGCTGACATGGGGACATGTCCTTGTTACGTTGGGTTATTTCCTAGCTGTCCCTCATCACCCCGGGGCACTTCAAGCTAGAACTCTCCCCCACAGGGAACTCTGTTATGCTGGCCCTCTGCACTCAGACTGAGCCTCAAGATGTTCTAGAACAGGGGCTGGGGTGTGGCTCAAGTGGTAGCGCGCTCGCCTGGCACGCATGCGGCCCGGGTTCGATCCTCAGCACCACATACCAACAAAGATGTTGTGTCTGCCGAAAACTTAAAAATAAATATTAAAATTCTCTCCCTCTCTAAAAAAAAGGCTGCCAAAAAGATTCATTAAAAAAAAAAAAGATGTTCTAGAACAATCCACCTTCTTTCCAGGAAGCATGGGGCGCTATTTCTAGGCGAGAACTACAATAGACTCCCCTTATCTATGCGGACATGTTCTAAGACCCCCAGTGGATGTCTGGAATCATAGTATACTGAGCCCTGTGCATACTGTGGCTTTCCCTACATGTACACACGTATGGCAAAGTTTAATTTGTGATTTTCCCTACATGTACATACATATATTAGAGTTTAATTTATATATTACACAAAGTAAAAGGTTTATAGCGACAAATGAGGATACAATACAACAGTTCTCACAGCTTCTCTCTGACACACCCGAAGTGTTCTTGGCTTTGAGGCCATGGCTGAACACAAGTGGCAAGCCCCTGTCAGTCTATCTGATGGGCAGACGGCAGGTGAGCGCAGGTGGAGCGAGGGGGCGCTCCAGTCATGCTGCCCAGAACACCGCATAAGCTAAAACTGGTATTTATTTCTGGAATTTTCAATTTAAGATCTTAGACCACAGCTGACCAAGGGTAACTGACACCTTGGAAAGAGAAACTGAGGACAGGGAAGAATACGGCAATCTGTTATAGCAGCACAGAATGGACCAAGACAGACAGCTTCCAATCAGCCAGACTTCAGGGAAGTCCCACTCTGGAAGACTACTAGGAATATGTGCTCTATTAAACCCAGGCAAGCCCCACCCCCAGACCCAGGCAGTCTGCAGCAGCACTGCAGAGGAGGGCACTTTGCCTGTCCAGGGAGGTGGGCTAGGCGGGGGCTCCAGTGAGCCTCCCCACTTGTCACAGTGGAGTTCCCACTGTGACAAGTATTTGCACCAGCACTGAAAGGCAAAGGTACTGAAAGACTATCCTAAGATAACTGTTCACAAAAATATGAGGTCAGCTTCACTGATGGTCTTCATCAGACTCAGGAGGGATGCGTGCTGTGCTGTGTGACGGCACTATCAGCCACTCACACCATCATACCAGTAGGCACAGTGTTCCGAGGAGGCGGAGGGAACACATTCCTGACTCCCAGCAGCAAGGAATTCAGAAAAGACAACGTCGAGGGCCCACAAAGCCCTCTGGCAGAGATGATACGCAGGACACAGCACCCCCAGCCACCCAGGAGAGCTCAGGGAGGTTCCCAACCCTCCGCCTGTCTGGCAAGGATATTCTCACCCACCAAGTTTTTTGAGGCTCTGACAGGTGTGGAACCAGACCTTGTTGGGGTCCTCAACCTGAGCAGGAAAGACATGCTTGCTGCCAATGCCTCAGTAACTGAGCCATTCACACCTGCAAGGCCCTGCTGAAAGGGCCTGCAGCCAGAAGCCCTGGGCCTGTGGCCCTGACCCAAAGGCTACACAAGATGCAGACTCTCCCATACTCCCTACCCTTCCCTGTAAAATGTAGAAATGTCCTTCAAAGTGAAAGTCCTATCATGTTTGAGACTGTCAAGGATGTAAGATAAAGAAGGGGTGAAGACCAAGGACTTTTACAGGCTGAGGGAAACTCGGACACAGGAACTAAAGGGTAGAAGATTCCAGAAGGGTCCTAGACCAGAAGAGAAAGGAGGCACTGCAGGGATGGAGATGACCCTGGGATGGGCCTGTGGCGGGGACGGCTATTCCCCCGACACCAGCACACTGCATCATGCCCACTTCCTGGCTGGGAGGGACATAGGGTAGCAATGCAGGTCCTTGTTCCTGGAAGAGTCACAATGTGTGTTCAGCAAAGAGGGGCACCAAGCTGGAGAGAGCCTACACAAAGAAAAGATGAAAGTGCACATAGCAGAGTCACGTCGAGAAATCCTGGGCAGGGTGTGGGCAGTCTTTGCACTGCTCCTGCAGTTACTCTGCAGATGACAGTCTTTCAAGAAAAAAAATTTTTTTGATTAGTAAAATTACTTTATTTTCCTCTCGGATTTGCTTTATATCTTGCTTTAAAAAGTTATGAAGTTCACAACTTTATACCAAAACGTAAGAAGACTAGGCTATTTGCTTATAAACATTTTTCTTTTTTTTTTGGTATGTGATGATATTAAGCTGGTATCAATTTATTTATTTATTTATTTATATAAACATTTTTCAAAAAAAATTTAAACCTTAAATAAAATGTGTTAACAAAAGCACAAGCTCTGCCCCACCCAACCAGTGAGTGCAGAGACAGAGTGTTCCCAGTACAAAAGCCCCTTCTACCAAGAAACAGAAATGAAAGGCGCCAGCAGCAGAAACACAGGACGCCCAGTGCCAAGAGCCAGCTGCCTGGGGGAGAGAGCATCGCCTCCCTGCAGGGTGAGGGCGCGTAGGGGTTGGACTCAAGCTGGGACACCCCTGTGCAGTGAGGCTTTGGGGCCACCACTCCACAGGCCTCACTGCCTTTCCTGGCCACTACAATACGGTCACATCTACTGGGCCACGTATGAATGACAAGGTGTGAGAACAACTCGTAAAATATGAAAAAAAGCAGCTGCCACCGATGGATCAAGTGTTGATGAACGGAAACCTTCTGTGCTTACCTCATGGGCTCTTTTGATGATTTTGTCATCCACGTCTGTAACACCCATCACCATGACTATGTTGCACCCAAAAACCTTGGTTAGGATCCTTCGAATTATATCAAATCTAACATATGAACTGAAAGAAAAAAATGTTGGGCTCTCTTTAGATTGCACAAAACCATTATTATTATCCTTGAAAAAGTGCATTATAATATAACATCCTGCTACCCAACTTGAACTGTGTAGCACAAGCCATGGCCAAATGGGGCTAGTACAAGGAACAGCCTTCTGACTGACGGGGCCTCGGGAAAAGCTGACAATGGAATTGCATCAATTTCAGGACACAATGTTAGCATTTTTTAGTTTTAGAGCTGTTGAGTGAATTCACATCTATTTCAATGTACAAAAATTCATAATACAATCTTACAAGGTAGTTATAATACTGAGAGTTTTTGCTACTCTTGTTCATGTTCTAGAATAGTGCATTTCTCACTATCATGAAATGCATAGAAGTAAATAATATAAACAGGACAAGTGCGATCCTCTTAGGGGTGCATCAGGTTACTCCTAAGAATATGAACCATTCTAGAAATGAAAAAACAGCGACTTGTTTATATGCCATGCTCAAGTGAGTCAGATTTTAAAACCAAAAGAGTTTAGAAGCATTTTAACAACTCAAGGCTTGTACTCTTTTCTGAACTGAATGGGCAGAAACATGTGAAAACCATGAGGCTATTCTCCCATGAAAGCAACCTTGAAACCCCAGGTCAGCTAATCTCATGCTCATCTCTATCATCCATGCAGCCTCTCTAAATCTGAGCTCACAAAATCATTTTCCTCCAGAAAGAAAATCCTAGCACTTTAATAGTCTCCTCCTAAAGCACACACAAACAGTTTAGGCCACAGCTTGACCATAATGATAAAACTACCTCCAAAAACTCCTTGCCAAGATATTTACCCCCTCAGAGGCTCAGTCTGATTATTTATAAACTGGGCAAAATTCCACTAACTCATAGGACTGTTATGCATGCAGGTGCTCGGGCAGCGTGAACTCCAAAGAACACAAGCTATCGCTACCATCTTCATCTCCGTGGCCCTCTGGAGGTGGAAAAAACTCCACAGAATTGAAATTATTATTATTATTATTTTGGGGGGTATCAGGGATTGAACTCAGGGGCACTTGACCACTGAGCCACATCCCCAGCCCTATTTTGTATTTTATTTAGAGACGGGGTCTCAGTAGGTTGCTTAGTGCCTCACTGTTGCTGAGGCTGGCTTTGAACTCATGATCCTCCTGTGCCACTGGGATTACAGGCATGAGCCACTGTACCTGGTCAGAATTGAGACTTAAAAGAAACAACTAACATTAGGACCTAAAACAGATGGCAACAAGACTTGGGTGACATACTCCAGAACTCAGGCTGAGCCCCAGAAGTGCCCTCAGGAAAAGGCAGAACTGGCAGGGGCTGCAAGTGGGTTGTATCCATGGTAGCTGCTCCTGTGCATGCACACTCTGCAGTGCCGGACAGCCAAAGTCAGATGCACGGGCATCAAGAGCTAGAGACCTACAAACAAACAGAACAAAGCAAAAACAAACAAAAAGAGAACCGAGGCCTCCAGGGCCTCCTGTGACTCCCCTGACAACCACACGGTGTCAGCCAGGAGTGCCACTCGCAGCCTGCTTCGCAAGCATTGAGTGATGACATCCCAAACCCACTGGATGACTGCTAAGGTCCCTTGGACTCCCAGAGTTTTCACTAGAGACACTTCCTCTCCACTCCTTCCCTACAAGACGGAATCTCAACTGCTGGGACCAGATAATTCAACACCCTCCCTGTCTGGCTCCAGCCGGCCCCTCCAATCCCCTAGATGAACCAAACTGGCTGATTTGTTTTCCCCAAGCAGGACTGGCACTTCTCTGCCAACCTCTTCTGGATGTCTCTTTTGGTTGGGCTGAGCTCTGACCAGGCTCCAAGTGCCTTGGGAAGCAGGCACTCTCTGGTCCCCGCTCTGTTGGTGCTGAAATAATTATGTCATGCTAATGAAATTAAATGATTAAGCCCACAGCCACTGAAACCATCACAGGCCTAAGATGTGGGAAGGAAGGTGAAGAGCCTGGAGTGGGCAAGAGGTGGGGACCTCCTGTCAGCCACATTCAGTTCAGTCCACAGGGACAGCAGCCAGGCCAAGAGAATGCCAGTGGAGCAAATGGGCCTAGCTGTCCTCAGTCCCTCTGAAGGCACCAGGTGTGCAGAGCACATAACAGCCATGATGTCAAGAGGGAAAGTGCATGGTGAGAGGCAGACCAAGCTACACCCTGCTCCAACGTTCCGTAGTGTGTGACTCAGGAAGGCCACCATCCTCAATAACGGCTGAGCCCTTAAAACACATCACACAGCAAGTGCAAGTTAAACAGGATTTTATGAGTATTCAGTCCTAAAATTGCTGTGAAGATTTTTAAAAGAATGGGATATTATCATCCCCATCTCAAAGATGATGAAACCAGGATTGAAGCCTGGCCCACCTGTAATCCTGGCAACTCAGGAGGCTGAGGTAGGAGGGCCAGATGGCCAGTTGGAGGCTAGCCTCGGCAACTTAGCCAGACCCTGTCTCAAAATAGAAAAATAAAAAGAGGGCTAGGGATGTAGCTCAATAGTTGAGTGCCTGTGGATTCAATCTCCTATACCACAAGAAAAATGAAAGAAACTAAGGGCTGGGGATGTGGCTCAAGCGGTAGCGTGCTCGCCTGGCATGCGTGCGGCCCGGGTTCGATCCTCAGCACCACATACCAACAAAGATGTTGTGTCCGCCGAGAACTAACTAAAAAATAAATATTAAAAAAAATTCTATCTTTCTCTCTCCTCTCTCACTCTCTCTTTAAAAAATAAAAAAAAAAATAAAAAAAAGAAATAAACTAGGATTTGAGCAAGAAAGTGAGTTATCCAATGCCAGGAAGCTAATAAATGACAGGAGCCAGAAATAACCACCCCCTCCCCCAACACACGCTGGCCTCTTGATCTCACCAAACCCTGACCCAAACACCTAATTCCAAAACTTTTTACTATGTAGTAGTACCCCACCTCCTCCAAAAAATAAAATCTTAACTAAGCTTCTCCAGAAATCTTCACCACAATTGATTTATTTAAGACTATAAGCAAAAGTTCCATGTAATTAAACTTCCTATTTTCCTGTTACTCTATTTTACTTGGCCACTGGCCTGGAAGAGATCAGCACTCCAGGTGCTGAAGGCCCCTTTACTTGTTTTTCATAAACATGTATCCAGTATAGTAGTTTCTAGAAGTGTGTCTGCAAGTGCAAAATGTGATTAAAAAAAAAAAAAACACACAAATCCTTTAGCAAGGCCTCTGGCCTTGAGCTGGGCTTCACAGAGATGTCTACATTTTTAAGATAAGAGAAGTTACCCATTGGGCTCCATGGTAACAGCTGGCAGGGGAGGAAAGGAAGGGGAGAAGAAGCTCTCCCCTTCTCAGGCACTGTCCTTGAAGGGTTAACTTGCCCAGAACGGTGAAAAGCTGCTTTTATGTGAACTTCTGCAGGCTGTGAACTTCTGAGCCCCTCCCCATACATTCTGGGTATAAAGTTCTGCAACTACCTGAACTTGGGGTTCAGGGGATTGATTGATTACAGCAAAAACTGTGGCCTCTGAACCTGGCTGCAGCCAAATAAAACTGTTTCCTGCTGTCTTCAGTGCCTTGCCTCCTCTGCCCCTACAGCAGCTACTCCACACTGCCTCCCTGAATTACTACTCAAACCAAATGAAACTATTACTGTTCTTCCCACGATGTCTGGGATGGAGTAATTTAGTAATTATTCAGTACCCTTAAATTGTCACTTTAGAGATTTTAAAAGCCCGTAAAGGTTTATTCTTTCCCAAATAAATGGTCCCTTGATAGGTGAAAACTAAAATCCAGGAAACTCACCAAGCATGGCCAAGGTGTGCGTGATCGTATACAGTTGGTCCACAGCTATACCTGGGAACAAGTTAAGACCCGTCACGTGAAACACCTGCATTCTCAGCTGCAGGACCCCACACGCAGGCCCTTCAGGCAACCTGCGCTGCGCGTGCCCAGGTCCCAGGCTGGCGGCGCGCCCACCGCACCTGTCCTCCACGCCCGGACCACCGACCCCGCCCACCAGCGCACCGCCCTCCGCCCAGCCCGCGCACCAGGAGGTGGCGTCCGCGCGGGCTACGATCAGCGGGTCCTTCCTGCCCGTGAGGCTGTTGTACACCTGCACGCCCGTGTCGCGGCCCTCCGGCTGTAACCAGGCCCGCCCGCGCCCCTCGCACGCCGTCCGGCTCAGCCCCGGGCCCAGCGCGGCTGGGAGCAGCCGGGCGAGCAGGCCGAACGCGCGCGCCCGCAGCATGTCCTCGGCTGGCGAGGGACCGCGACGCGCCAGGCTACGCAGGCACAGCGCGCCGCCTGGAGCCACGCCTACCAGCCCGAGGCCACGCCTGTCCCTCCCGAGGCTCCGCGACGCCAGCCCGAGGCTCGTCCCGCCTACCGAGGCCTCGCCCACCAGCTCGAAACCGCCTGGAGCCCGCCCAGGCCACACCCCGGGAGAGGCCCGCCCGCCGCCGGAAGAGGAGGTGGCAGCGGCCCCAGCTCGGGGCTGGCCTCGGCGCCGGGGTGTGGGGCTAGAGGCGGGCGGAGAGGCGGGAAGGCTGCAGGGACCGTCGGGCCTGCGGCGCTTTCCCTCCTAGCGCAGGTCGCGCTGCACACCCTTGGGGACGCAGTGCGAGCCCTGGCTCAGAGGCCCCTCCGCGGCGGCGAGCCCGCGGCCGCAGCGAGGAGACATGGACCTTTGGACCTCGCCGGCCCGCGAAGCACGTCTGTACCTCAACATGCATCATGTCTGTATCCTAAGAAAATGTGCACCCTACATGCAGAATGTATGTATCCTAACACTGCACCCCAACATTCACACAGCATGTCTGCATCACAATACAACGTGCAGCCCAACACACAGTACAAAAGTGCCTTAGCGCTCTCTTGGGGGTCTCTGGATGAAAGACCAAGACTAGAAGACCTTCCCATTCATCAAGTACACGTAGCAGGAACTGCCTGCTTGGGATTCATTTTAACAGTAAAACAGCTATCATCCATTCTTTGAGAACAAAAATGTTCTGAGAGTTACTTTCAAATAGTATCGACAAATGTGCCCCTATTGGCAGTTTGCAAAACAATCTTAAAAAAAAAATCCCTTTGCTTTTCAGTTCTCAAAACAGCAGTTTCTTCAGTTCTTTTTTTAGTTTTATATTCTCTTAAAAGGCAAAGTAGAGACAAACAAATGTGTTCCTAGAGTACTTAAATTTTTTTCTCAAGGTCCTGGAATCCAACTCTGCAATTGTTTCAAGCTAAACTATAGTCGAATGTTCTCCTGCACAAAGTTAAACTGTACCAAATTAGAAGCCCAAATACATCTTGCTAACCATTCATGATCTATACCTGTTCTAAATTCTCTGGAATACACCACTTCCTCACTGCCAGTGCAATACTTGTCTTGATGTTATTTTGTAATTGTCTCTTGTTTCTTTCTAGTGAAATGTGTATGTTTCTCTCCTAGAGATTGAAAATTTTTTAACTTATTATTTTTTTTAAACACTGCACTAAATTCAGAAAAGAACTCATTGAATGTTGCTGAATCTTGTCATGAAGTCCACTTAGGAGAGAGGAAGATTGGGCAGTAAAATACCAGATAGAGAAAGCTTTGATTCTAATCAGAGAAATGCCAATTTAAAAAAAAAGGACAAGAGCTGGTCCGGTAATCTGGGAGGTGGAGACAGGAAGATTGTAGGTTTGACGCCAGCTTCAGCAATTTAGAAAGCCCTAAGCAATTTAGTGAGATTCTATCTCAAAATAAAAAATGAAAGGGGCTGGGAATGGAGCTCAGTGGTAACTCTGGGTTCAATCCCAAATTCCAAAACAAACAAAAGCTGGGATGCATGAGAAATCCAAGAAAAGAGTTACAGTAGAAGTTTGGGGAAAAAAATTTTATAACACTGACATCCAAATCCTACACATGAATCTGGATAGCTGAAAGAAAAAAATTAATCTGGCTAGGTGGCATATTTGGATTGGCCTAAGAAAATCATGACTTTTAAATTAACAATGATATCTTTTGTTTTCAGAAAACTAGTCTTGTAATGTATTCAGCTTTTGACTGGCACCAATTCTACTTTTTCTTACAACATTTGGGAATCACCAAGCAATGATAAATAAAATCTAATATTTAATGATGAAAAAATATTGGTTTTGCACAATGAATTCTACAGTGACTTGGAAGATTTACTAGCACATATACCTAAAAAGAGAATCTGTTAATTTGAAGCCATCTCCTGCCTAATCTAGGTCAGAATAAATTAAAATTGATTCCAAAATATTATTAATGCCATTTTTTAGTCCTTAATGACAATAAAATATAGTTCTCAGGATTACATTTTCATTTTTGGGGAGTAGTGGGGGGTACCCTGATTTGAGCTCAGGGGCACTCACCACTGAACCGCATCCCAGCCCTGTTTTGTATTTTATTTAAAAACAGGGTCTCATTGAGTTGCTTAGCACCTCACCTTTGCTGAGGGGGGCTTTGAAATTCTCTTGCCTCAGCCTCTCATGCCGCTGGGATTATGGAGATATGCCACCACACCCAGCTCCATTTTCTTTCAAGACAAAATCATGAAAATCCAAAGTAGAGGAAATTATGGTGACATATCATTTAGGGACTTTCAAGTTTAAGATGGATTAGTTATTGATTTAAAAAAAAAAGATTTGAAGTTGTAGATGGACAGCATGACTTTGTTAATTTTTTTTTTAATGTGGTGCTAAGAATCAAACCCAGTGCCTCACACATGCTAGGCAAGCACTCTGCCACTGAACTACAGCCCTAGCCCAGTATAGATATTTTAACCACCTCAAAACATGAACTGTACATTCATTTCTTCATAGGTTTGAATGCTTTTAGTTAAACTAGAAATATAATTTTGTTTATTTATTTATTTATTGTGATGGAGATCAAACTCAGGGCCTGGGATGGAACCAGAGCCTTGCACATGCTATACAACTGCTCTAGCCTGACATGTAATTTTAGAAAAAAGTTTTAATGTGTAGTTTAGCAATATACCACAAAGCAAAACTGAAACAGTCAGGATTCTTCAAAAATTGAGCACTGTTCCTTAGCGCCATATTTAAAATGCAAGATAAATGGTTATTTTATCTATTGGTATTCTAGGTATGTTTAGAAAACACTTTCTGACTTTTTACCCTAAGGGGCGGATTAATTGTTTTATGGAGGTCAAACTGCTTATTCACTACTGTCTTCCAAGCACATAAAACAATAGTTGGCACGTGGTGGAACTACTCAAATATTTCCAGTTGAATGAATAAGAAGCCTTTTGGTTTATGCATCTGTGAAGTTCACGAAGAAGAATAATTATTCAGATAATATTGTGACTTTTTGAAAAATAAGCTAGTTCTAACTCCAGTTTATTTTTTTTTAATCTTTGTTTTCTGATACTGGGGATTGAATCCAGAGGTGCTTGAGCTACATCCCCAGCCTTTTTTATTTTTTGAGACAGGGTCCTGCTAAATTACTGAGGCTAGCCATTTTACTGCCTGAGCCTCCCCCAGCAGCTTGGATTACAGCCCTGCACCACTGAGCCTGGCCAGCTAGATTCTTTTTGAATGGGATAAATTCTTGCTATCTTTATTCTTGAGTCCAGATTAAAAACTGTTCATTCTCAGGCCAATGACTGCTAGGATTAAAAGAATCTAAACAGGTTCTCTTTTTTACTATTGTGCTTTTAAGTTACTTACATGTTCTTTGCGAAAAAGGCATATTTAAAATTCAACCTTGCACCCCCTTCTACACTTTATTCACTTCATGTTTCTCTTCCCACACGTCACAGTGTTTTGTGCTAACCAGTGGCCAGTGAATCGTGTGGTCGAAATGAAACGTTTCGTCCTTTAGCACCGCAGCAACGCTCCAATGTGAACTATCCAATTCAAAATACAGCTCAATCCAGTCTCCTCTGCTGCCCCAATATCCACGTCACAAAATAACCTACGGGTCCAGGGAATGCGCACCCCAGCGGTAAACACTCTATTTACAAATACTGAATTAGATTAGTCCGAATTTGTGCTGGATTATGCAGGAAACCAAAAAATTCCAACAGATATGTTTCACGTAACATTTCAAATCTTCAAATACCGGAAAGTGTGCCCGTCTAAACTGCAAGTGTCTGTGTGCGGCCGTGCGTCCAGATTTGCAGCAGGATAAATCCGGGACTCCAGCAGAACCCTACGCTGCTGACTCGGAGACGGGGGAAACCGGGGAGGCACGGCTGGGGCCACAGGCCACCCTACGCGGGACCTTTCTGCCCAGCGCCGCTCCCAGCCAGCCAGAGCAGAAGCCAAGCGGAGGGGCCGGGACCCGACGGCACGCAACTCCAGTTGCAGCGATCGAAAGCCAGCCCAAGGGAACCACAGCGGAGCGCGGACAAAGGCGGGAGCGCCGCCGGGGCGTGGCCACGACCGAGAGGCGTGGCTTGTCCCGGAAGGGGCGGGGCGGACCATCCGGTCGTCTAGGCAACGGAGGGCTCAGAGTCGGGCTTTTCAGAAAGTCTTAAATCCTGGAGCCATGGTGGAAGGGAGGTTAAAGAGGGTTCGGGGCGTCAAAGGACACTAAAGTGCCGCCAGCGCCCCAGGTGTTGGCGGTCCTTCCGAAAGGTGGGGAGTGGAGAGCGCTCGGAGGGCACCTAACGGGCCAGGAATCAGGGAAGCATCTTTTCCGCCGGCCCGCCCTCCGCAGAGGCTCGGTCCCAGGGAGCAGCTTTGCTCTCGGGCCCCTTTGTCTCCAAGCCGTTCCAAACCGAGCTCCAGGAGGTGACAAAGGGAAGGCAGTGGTGAACAGCGCAGCCGCGGAAGCCGCCAAGGCTGCTGGGAGTGGTGGTCCTGCCGCGCTACAGTACTCAGTCCCCCTCCCGCGCGGGCCTTGGCCGCTGTTGATGGTAGTGCGCTTGCGCCAGCACTTCCGCCCCTCCAATGCCCACCCGCTCTGCCGGCCTCCAGACTTTAGTAGTAGAAGCCCAGGAGGAGCCCGAATTTGTCACGCCCCCTCTCCGTCTTGATTGGCCGCAGAGGTAAGGTCTGCAAGTGGATTGGCTCTCCGGGTTGCCAGTTCTTTTCCGGCTCGTACTTATATTGCGCGGCGGGGCGGGGACGAGTAGAGTAAGGCCGGGAGAGGTAATGGTGGTTTGCCACTGTCGGAGTCTCTCAGGCGGCCGTCCCGCGGCCAGTCAGGTCCCGGGAAGGTCTTCAGCGGAGCAGGCCACCACCCCGCGTCTCCCGGCCGGCGTGCAACGCCTCCCAACAGCCTCGCCATCAAGTGCCAAACTCCTAGTAAAGTTTGCGCCTCGCCCGTCGCCCCAGTCCGGCGGCCCTGTCGCTGTCCCTTCCGCGACCCTCGCCCCAGCGAAAGTGACGGGAAAGGCCACGCCCCCTCGCAGGCCGGCATCCCGGCCCTCCGCCCCCCCGGCCCGGGACGGTGAGGGGCGTGAATGCGGCGGGGGCGGGGCAGCCGCCGGGAGCGGGCGGGGGGGTGGGGCGCATGCGCGGTGCGCGCGGGGCTGAATGTTTCCCAAGTGTTTGAAACTGGTATTTGGGTTTTCCACGTTGGACAAGTGCGGCGCGGCGGGCTGCCGAGCGCGCCCTTCCCGCTGCCCGCCCCGCTCGGCTCCCCTCCCCGCCCGGCGGCGGTGGGCGGCGGCGGCCGCGGCGCTCGGCCCTCTCCCGGGTGTGTGCGCGCTCGTACGCGCGGCCCCCCGCGCCCGCCTGTCGCTTGGGAGGGGGCCTGCGCGGCCGGTGGGGCGTGAGCCCGGGAGCCTCCGCCACCGCGGCCCGCGCCCGCAGGCGCCGGGGTCCCCGCGGCCCCGGCAGATGTAGCCGCTGGCCGGGCCGGGCCGGAGCGGCGGGGGGGCGCGGGAGAGGGAGAGCTTTGCATTTTGCAGTGCTGTTTTGAGGGGGGCGGGGGGTTGGAGGAAGCGGAAAGCCGCGCCGAGTCGCCGGGGACCTCCGGGGTGAACCATGTTGAGTCCTGCCAACGGGGAGCAGATCCACCTGGTGAACTATGTGGAGGATTACCTGGACTCTATCGAGTCTCTGCCTTTCGACCTGCAGAGGAACGTCTCGCTGATGCGGGAGATCGACGCGAAATACCAAGGTACGGCGGTGATGGATGGGCGGGGGCGGCCGCGTCCATCCCCGCGGTCCGGGCCGCCGCGGCCGGCTGGTCCTGCTGGACCCGGAGGGAGCGGCGGCCCCTGCGGCGGCCTCGTCGGGACAGGAACAAAAGGTCTGGGGCGCCTTTGATCCACCAAGGTCCTTGTGTGCGGAGCCGGGACCCGGAGGGGGAAGGAGCGCGAGCGGCGCGCTGCAAGGCTGCGCGACCGAAGCGCTCTTTGTAGTGAAGTGATGAGGCGGGTGCTGCGGGGGAGGGGGCGCGGGGCTCCGCCGCGTCCTCGGGGAGGGGGCTCGGGCGGCGGCGCGAGCGAAGGGGTGTGCGAGCGCTTCGGCTGCGGGGCGCGGGCTTGGCGGCTGCAGGGACGGCTGCGGGCCGCGGTGCCCGCGGACCCTAGCGCCACCGGGCCCCTCGGCGCCGTACCCCACCCGGTCCTGCATCCGAGTGTTACATAAAGTACGGGGCAGGGCTCGATCGGGGTCGCCGCTGCTCCCGCCCAGCCCCCTCCGGCCCTTGGCGCTGGACATGGAGCGGGGCCGACCGGGAGGGGCGACACCGCCGGTGTAGTTTGCGGAGGATGAGGGCTTTTCTCGGGTGTGCAGTAGGAAGGGAAGGGAAGGGGAGGAGCGGAGGCGGGGAAGGCGCCCATCTGTGCTGCGCTCGGGGGGCGCTGGCCGACTTCTGGTTGGAGAGGATTGTGGCAGGTGAGGGGACCTGTGGGTCCTTTCCTGGAGACCCAGCCGCCCGGAGTGGCAGAGAGGTGGAGGCTTAGTGTCCGCCGGGAATTGTTCGCTGTTAGGGAAACTTTACCGCGGGTCAGTCAGGGCACTGTGGGTTGTGTTTTGAACGTGGATCGTCTCTGCGAGTTTACTCGTGTTTACAGGGCCGCGCAGCAGGGAAACGGAAGCGTCGGAGGGGGTGAAATGGAAGGCAAGCTGGCTTGCGAACGCACCAGAGAACCCTGCCGGGAAAGCGCCCCTGCGCGCTCTGCTCCGGACGTAGCTTCGCAGCGACTTTTATAGGAAGTTAATTAGCATATTGCGGAACGTTCCGCCTTAGCACCCTAGTGATTGGCCTTGGCGTCTCCGTGGAATGTCCTTATGAATCTGTTGCGTAGCCATTGGTGACCAGGCCGGATGAGGGCGGGCCTTGTGTAATGACTGGCATGGATCTGTTTCCGCTGTCTTTTTTCCTCTTTCTGAGAGGGGCGGGCCGGGAGGGCGGAGGTCGAGTTGATTTGAATGTCTTCGGGTCGCCCGGCCTCCCGCCTCGAATTGGGTCCTGGCACTGAGGGGGTGGGCTGTACTCTTCGGCACTGCGCTTTGATTGGAGCGATCCTGGCCTCCGCTCTCCGGCCCCTCGATCCCCATAGGTGGTGGCAATCGGGGCGGGGCGCGCTTTCCTCTTCCCATTGGCGGGAGTCGGTCCGCCTCGACCCCTTTCCCTGGCTCCGCTGACGACTGAGCCCAGCTACTTCCGGGCACGGTGCAATGGCTGCCGCCGGCTCCTTGGCTCTGGGTCTGGACGTCCGCCCAGTCCCTGTGGCTCGCGCTGCCTCTGCTGACCCAGAATCGCGAGTGATGAGGAGTGTGTTCCTGGGGATCCGGCTTTGAGGATGGTGCCCGAGATGCGACCAGCCTGCCCGACCCAGGGGTCTCAGGAACCTGAAGCGAGAGGCAGCGACGGCGGGTTTGGGGTCTTAGGGCCGCGAGTTCTGGGATTCTGTCTGTGTCACCCAGGAAAGCTGTTGTCTACGCCTGATGGTAGAGCTTACCGCGCCGCCCTCCGCATAATGCGCGCCCTACACCGCCTAGTGCCACCCTGCCCTCCTGCATCTGTCCCTGCAGCGAGCCGGCCGTGGTTGTTGAGGTGTCGCCAGAGCCCCAGGACACTAAACCAAGCCTTTCCTTTAAAACTTGTTGCAAGTCTAACCTCCTTGACAGCCTGTGCTTGGTAAGCATCAGATGTAGATAAACCCCTAGGGAGGGGTTAGTTATCATGGTATTAGGTGGTTTGAATTTTTTTCCAAATTTGAAAATGCTAAGGGAAATCCGTGCAACTTTTTATAAAATTTGCAGTTTTCATCATTGGACAGACCAAATTAAACTTGCTGCAATCTCAAGTAAGATTTAAGGTTTTTATAGTCCTGGTACTTTGATGTGGGATATTTTTAGAAGATAGGGTCAGCAGCAGTCTGAAGCTGAGCTTTTGGGGTAGAAGAAGCAGTTTGCCCTGGCAGAATACCTCCTATTTAGCAGTGGTGTTAATAACATTGTTTATTGTTCTTTGTGACTTTGTTGATAAAGTACTTTGCTTAGAACATCTAAGAAATGCATGCCATTGTTTAGACAGCAGAATATTAAAAATAAATGGCATAAGCTCATTTTAATAGCTGATAAAATAAGTTGGATCAGTTGATTTGTTGAGTTAATTAAGGCGGTGAGGCTAGTCATTCCACCATTTTGGTAGTAAGGTCTGTATGGTTCCTCTGGGAAATATCTTCAGAGTTTGGAATATAATCTTAACTATTCATTGTTCTTCTTGTTCGCTTAAGCTCATGTGTTTACTCTAGTGACAGGTTTGTCTTTATTTTTTTTTCTCCCTCTTGGTACTGGAATCAAACCAAGGGGTATTCCATCATGGAATTACATCCCCAGCCCTTTTTATTCTGTAATGTGAGACAGGGTCTCACTAAATTGCCTATGTTGGACTTGAACTTACTATCCTCCTGCCTCAGTGTCTCTGAGTTACTGGGATTACAGGTGTGTGCCACCACTCCCAGCCAGGTTTATACCTTACAGCTAAAGAGATCCGAAAGCTCAGTGGGTGGTAATATTCCAGACATTCCCTCCAACTCCCTCCCCTTCTCATCCACTTCCTAATTGAAGAGTGTAGGGTAGTTTCTTTGTTTTAAAAGACTATAAGAAGATTTCAGGATTGAAGTGTATACTATTTTTTTAAAATAACTGGGAATTTCTAGGTATTTTAATAGGTTTTTTGTAAGAATATATAGTTTTGCTTTAATTGGATTATTTAATAGCTTTTATTTCTTTAATTATATTTGCCAAAATACATTTTAAAATCACGTGCATTGTCTTCAGATTGTTTTTGATGTTTTTAATCTATTGACTTTTGTAGCTCTAAAAATGGAATTGCTATAAAAAATAAAATCTGCTATTTTTGTTTGAAAGCAACACTAAATTGTCTGTTTTATTGTGACCAAACCATTGTTATTTTCAGTAATGCCCAATAACACCCTGGAAAGGCCGTAAAGTAACAGGTGACTGAGGGCCTTGTTCATTAAGTGGTCTGATCCTGGGCCTTTTAACCCCAGGCATAACCATTGTCAAAATCTGTCTACGTTCTCTCACAGGGTATTTTAGACGTTCATACATTAGAATAAAAGCTTTTATTAGAGAAAATTTTGAATACAAATGGTGGAATTATAAGATCTAATTATCAAATTTTTTTTTAAGAGAGAGAGAGAATTTTTTTTAAATATATTAATTTTTTAGTTTTCGGCAGACACAACATCTTTGTATGTGGTGCTGAGGATCGAACCCGGGCCGCACGCATGCCAGGCGAGCTTGCTACCGAATGAGCCACATCCCCAGCCCCTCTAACTATCAATTTAATAGGAAAAAAAAAAATTAGCCCCAACCACTTTTACCTAAATTGGAACTTTTCACTGATGCTTCTGAACTGTGTCCAGTCCCTTGGGGTATTTTGAGAGACAAATAAGAAGGTACTCGGCTAAACAGGAACTATGTTGATGTTGCACTTTGTTCAACAGTGAGAAAGTCTCTGGAAAGGCCTACAGGTGGTAAGATTTGTATATGAAAAGTTTGCCTTGGTCTTATCTATCCTTATCAGTTACTTTTTTTATAGACTAAAGAGTTAAATAAAAGGCTTATTTAATCGAGTGGATTTCTTCACTAGTATTTATATTTATAGCTTGGATGTGTAATTTATATTATTTTGTTTATAGAAATCCTGAAGGAATTGGACGAATATTACGAGAAATTTAAACGAGAGACAGATGGTGCCCAGAAACGCCGAGTGTTACACTGCATCCAGAGAGCCCTGATTCGGAGCCAGGAACTGGGCGATGAGAAGATTCAGATTGTGAGTCAGATGGTGGAGCTGGTGGAGAACCGGACCAGACAAGTGGATAGTCATGTGGAACTCTTTGAAACACATCAGGAAATCAATGACACCACTGGCAACAGTGGCAAAGCTGGCCAAGATAAGTCAAAGAATGAGACAATCACGCAGGCAGAAAAGCCAAATAACAAACGTTCCCGGAGGCAGCGCAACAATGAGAATCGAGAAAATGCATCTAATAATCATGACCATGATGACATCACCTCAGGAACACCCAAGGAGAAGAAAGCAAAGACCTCGAAGAAGAAAAAACGCTCTAAGGCCAAAGCAGAGAGGGAAGCATCCCCTGCAGACCTTCCCATCGACCCAAATGAGCCCACGTACTGTCTGTGCAATCAGGTCTCCTATGGAGAAATGATAGGTTGCGACAATGACGAGTGCCCTATCGAATGGTTCCACTTCTCATGCGTGGGACTCAATCATAAACCAAAGGGCAAGTGGTACTGTCCCAAGTGTCGGGGGGAAAATGAGAAAACCATGGACAAAGCATTGGAGAAGTCCAAAAAAGAGAGAGCCTATAACAGGTAGTTTGTGGACATTCACTAGTAGTGGGGAAAACAGAACCAGCTAGTGTATTTATTACATTGCCACCTGTGCTGAGGTGTGAGGGTTGTCAAATGTGTATTTTCAAGGAATGTTGGAGAAGGCACCGTTCCCTTCACAGGGATGGCAGTGACTCTCTCCACCTTTTGTTCTCACTGGTATATGTGTGTAAGAAGACAGTGGTCTGTGGATCAGCATTTTAGGAACTACAAATATAGGTTTCAATTAAACACTTACGTGAGTCTCAGACTGATTTTTTTTTTTCTTTTGTGTGTGGGGGGATGACTTGGAAGCAACCTAATACATTGTGATAAGAAAAGATTTATCTATTTTATTTTAATAAAAAATAATGTTACACATTATGAACATTTTTTTAATTAGCTGGGTTGCTAAAATACAGCCTATGGCACATTTGTTTCTTGTACCATAATGTACATCCATATAACAATTCAATAACAAAGGTTCAAAGTTGGAAGATTAATTTTAAGAAGGTACATGGTCAGTGGAAAAGTGCTCAACAAGCCCCAGACCTTGGGTTTATCCCCAGCTCTGCAAAAACAGGTAAAGGGTTAAGTTTTACGTGGCAAATATTTTATATACTGGCCTGTTCCCACAATGGCCATTTTTAAATGATTGGGTTCATTTTTATTATGAACCCAAAAGAAGTGGTCTAGTGATAGAATTTAAATCACGCTTTTGCTATCATAGATCATAGTGTGGTCATCTTTAACTTATGTCAAGTGTATAAATGTACATTTCCCAGAGATCTTGCTCTCGCTGTATTATAATTGGAAGCACAGCCTGATGTTGTTGTAAAACCAAGGTATGCTTCCTGTTGTGTGTGTGAGTTGTACAGGTGTGATGTCAAGAATAAATGAAACTTGGCCAGTTTGTTTCTCTAGCAGTATATTTAATTTTAGCCTAAGTACTTTTTAAATTTTGTCTTAAAAATTTATACACCAGCAGTTTAGACAAAGCCTTAAGCAAATTGTGTATTAACTGTCCTCAATATTGAAGTAGAAGTTACCTAATTGCCAGCAGATAAATTCATGTCAAAGAAGAATATATATTTAGACAGAGATCAGGAAATTGCACCCATCAAATCCAGCCCACCACCTGTTTTTATATGACCTGTGAACTACAAATGGTCTTTATGTTTTTAAATGGTTAAAAAAGATATTTCATGAATACATGAAAATTATATGAAATTTGAATTTTAGTGTCTATAAATAAAGTTTCACTGGAACACGGCCATGCTCATTTCCTGATGTATTGTCTGTGGCTGCTTTTGTAAAATGGTAGTTGAGTGGTGGTAATCAAGACTGCACGGGCAGAAAAGCTGAAGTTAACTTATTTTCCGGCCTTTTGCAGAACGTTTGCTGACCGCTGACTTAGACTAGCCTCTGGTGTTTTGATCTGTCCTTTCACGACCCCCTGGGTGATAATCATTCCTTAGTGATAATGTGGTTCTCTTTAGCTTGGAACATGGGAATTCAGTTCTTTCTGCAGCCTGCTGTACAGTGTCCATGGAGCCACCGCATAGGTGAACTGAGCATCCATCATCTCTGTGAAGTTGGTGACAGCTGTGTCTACATTATGTAAAACAGTAAGTGTTTTTCTGATGGTTTACTATTTTTGGTGGTACTGGGTATTAAACCCATGAGTGCTATACCACTGAGCTATATCTCCAGCCCTTTGTTTCGTTATTTTGAGACAGGGTGTCGCCAAGTTGCCCAGGATGGCCTCAGACTTGCCATCCTCCTGCGTTAGCCTCCTGAGTTGCTAGAACTGCATGTATGTATATGCTGCTGGGCCTGACTCTAACCATAAACTTCTGATAAACAGTTATTGAGAACTTTACTCATACCAGACTTCTATTCAAGGAATTTCCACTATGGAGGGTTAATAGTGAAGTAAGAATTATAGTTGATCATATGTTAAAATTTCAACTTTTTGCATGTTAATAGTTAACAGCCCAAATACTTCGCTGTTAACTTTCTAGTCATTTTAGAATCTTGGGTGTTTAAATTTGAGATTTATCTAGACAAATAATGAACAACAAGAGTTTACTATATGAAAATAAGTTAGATAATTAAAATAGTTAATGAAAATCATGGCAATAAAAATAAAGAATCTTTGCTTGTGTAAAATTCTATGATAGTTTTTCACTTCCGTTTGGAGCCAATAATGAAAATTAAATTATAGGAGTGAAGATTCAGTGGAAAGCAGTTGCTGATGTTGGAACTCTTTATATTTTTTCAATTTTGGTAATGGGGAGAGATGGCACTTGGGCCACACCTTGCTATATAGGTATCTCTTTGGTCTTTTGGGTGTTTGCTCTAGAAAAATGGCTTATGTGTTGGTCTACAATTTTTTTTACTTTTAAAATACTTTCTCCACACAGGGTGTTTCTGAGAAATGAGTGTGAGTCATTCAGTTTTGGAAAAGTTCCCCTAGCTTTAATGAGGTTTCTAATAAGGACACAGGCATTTTTCTTTAAAAAAAAAAAAAAAAAAAGTACATTATGGAGTGAAATTTGTTGGAATTGGCAGTCTTAAATTATATGTTGATTCCAGTTGGACGGTAGAATACTCGCGTACAGGTAAGTACTTGGAACAGTCAAGATTTAGGGTTGAGATCATATTTATATGCAGTGGATGGTTCCTCGAAACCCCAGTGGGTACCAAGGAGGGTCTGAGTTTGTTTAGACAGTTGCTTCTATGTAAATATTCAGTATTTATTTGTTGCATAAAAACCAAGTTAGCAGTTCAAATAAAAGGTCTAAAATGTTCTCATTGTGGTGCAATACATTTATATTTTAGACTGATAAAGTGAATCTGATAGTTCAGTTAAGTGAGAGGGGGAGGGGTCTGGGGTTAGGGCTCTTCCAGGGGCTGAGAAGAGATGCTGCCTCCTGACAGACAGTGGCCTACCATAGGGACATACCTTCTGGGGACTTGGACCTTTGCCAGTGGCCCCTTCCAGTGTGATTAGAGCTATGTGAGTTGTCTAGGTACCAGAGACCTTCAGTGTTTGCCAGCACTCAGGTAGCAAAGCATTTATCAAAGTAAAAGACCATTGCTGTGTTCTGTTTTCAGAGGAGATACTTGGTTGAAATATTTCTGTGTTGCTTATATGTTCACTTTGTGTTCCAGACAGAATGATTAAAATTTGTCTCTGCAAGTTTAAATGCCACACTGGGTCATCTGCTATATAGTAACCTGTGACTCTCTGGAATTGCCAGCATGTGTGGAGGGTTTAATGGATCTTGTCTGAGTCCCTCTTCTAGCTTGTCCATTCCTCTTTAAATCTTGGAATTCAAGAGATTTTAGGCAGATTGGGAATTGCTTCTGGATTTTTTTCATCTGGAAAAATTGCTCACTTGTACCTCCTTTTCTTGAGGTACCATGTTTGCCTGTTTCTGTCGTTCTGAATTTGTCATGTTGCTAAATCAAAATGGCCTCCTGAGGTTTTCCACTAGGGGCCTTGCTTCAGAATATTTACCCAGTGTTTAGCTCATAAACACACTAGTGTACTGAGCCCTCACAGACATGAGGGCAGACACAGCTGGAAAGGAGACCCATTGGGTCACTTCCTTCCCTCTGACACTCCATAGTGCTTGATTTTGTTCAGAAAGATGGGGTTGGTGTCTTCAGTTTAAAATCCAGTTCACAAAAAAGTCACTGCAGATTGAGTAACAGGTTAGATCTTCATCTACAGTGTTCGGTGCTTGTAGAAGTAGGACATCTGTCAACAAGCAAGTGCTTGCCAAGTGCACTAGCTTTAAAGGCAGCATTCCTTATGGGTGCTGATAGCCCCACTTGTCACTTCAGGCTAGATGTTGTGCTGAGTACTTGTCCCTCTGTTCCTTCATATTTTGTGGTGCTAAGGTTCAAACCCAGAGCCTGTGTGTGAGGCAAGTCGCCATCACTGAGCTACACCCCCAGCCTGTGTATACATTTTTTGTTGTTGTTGTTTTGGTACCGGAGATTGAACTCAGAGGCACTTGACCACTGAGCACATCCCCAGCCCTATTTTGTATTTTATTTAGAGACAGGGTCTCACTGAGTTGCTTAGTGCCTCAGCCTCCCCGGCTGCTGGGATTACAGGTGTGCACCACCACTCTTGGCTCCTGTATACTTTATGTTAATTTCGGGGGGAGGTATCAGGATTTCACCAAGTTGCCCAGGCTGGCCTTGAACCTGCTGTCCTTCTGCCTTAGCTTCCCTAGTAGCTGGGACTACAGGCAGGAGTTCCTGTGCTTGGCTTTTTTTGTTCCTATTTATATGTTAAATTTATACAGTAACCTACCACAAAGATGCTGCTGTTCCTGGTGAGCACGTTGAGTCTCTCATGCTGAAACTGATTGGCACAGGCTGCATATGCCCTGTGACTGCCAGGAATACCCACTAGTGTACAGGATCTACTCACTCACATTAACTGATCTCGTAAGCTATGTGGAACTGGTCAAGTGTCTCACAATGACCACCAGCTCTGCCCTTCTCCCAGCCCTATGGTGTAGAGAATTTCATTAGCTTGTGACTGAGAAAATTGAAGACCAGAGAAGAAATGTGAATGGTCTCAGGAGTAGGGCTGCAGTAGGACCCAGGACAGTGAGAGCTCAAGGTCTGCATTGCCTGGTGCTCTTGCCTGAATAAAAGGATCTCTGGGAACACAAATGCCTGTACTACCAGCCTGTCCTTAAGCATGGGTTTTTCTTGAGGGAGGCCAGGTAGGACACTTGCAGCAAGTTTCTTGTCTTGCCCTGTGGTGGGCTTCAGGACTAGTTTACAGGAGGCTTGAAGCAGTTTGCCGGGACAGCTACTGTCCTCTGGTCAGTGTGAGACTTAATGTCTTCAGGTTTGCCTCAGAACCAGCTCCTCTCCTGCAGTCTAGCCCAGTGTCCTTGTCAGCAGAAGGAGCCTCTATGCTGTGCGCCCCTCCTCCGAAGGGAAAGGTCACTAATGTGGACGGCCTGCACAAAGGCCAGAATGCCACATAAGCCACGGTGACTTTTTTTTTTTTTTTTTGATCAGCTGGGTTTATTTTAAAAAACAAGCTGACCCTTGGTCCATGTGCAGAGTGGTTACTCCCTGTCCCTACTGAGCACAAGAGCCATCCACAGCTGCTCTTCTGTAGATGCTGCCGTGTTCCTTTGTTCAAAACAGAAGTCAGTAGAGAAACAGTTTTTATTTTTAACATCTGTCAAAGCCCATGAAACTTCTTGTTGCCTCCTCTTGGTTGAACCAGTGGGTAGGCAGGGAACCTGGTTCCGTCTCTTCACTGTGTCAGTGAGGAAACAGGCCCAGACATGAGTTGTCTTCTCAAGCCACTCAGTGAGGGCTGGTGGTGCTGGACAAGAGCAGCATTGATTGACTGGCCAGCACCCTTCCCTGGTCCAGCTCTTCCCAGGGGGACTCCTGGTCGCATTTACGCAGGTATCAGGCACTGCAGCTCCACAAGATAAACCAGAGGCCCTTAATAAATGTATGTGGAAAAAAAAAATGAACTCAAGAATTAATGTTTAAAAATGAGACATTTTCTTCTCTAACTTTGAAGTCAGTTCTAGAAGCACCCCTAAAGGGAAATTTCAAACTGATTTGTGAAAAGAGAATACTTTTACTATGAATGTATAAACCTCTGTTAGACATACAATATTTCTGAAGTTATTTGAGACATTGTATTTCGATTTTGTTCACCCAATTTAATGTGTTTTTTTTAAGTTGTAGATGGATACAATGTATTTATTTTTAACTGGTGCTGAGGATCGAACCTAGTGCCTCACCCTTGCAAGGCAAGCGCTCTACCACTGAGCCACAACCCTGGTCCCCAATTTAATGTTTTTGTCATAAGATTTTGTAAAAACATTTAAGTGGTTGTTCTCAGGGACTGCTAATGATCTACCCATTTAAAAAGGTGCTTAGATAGTTTGCTGTCTCCCAGATTCATTTATCTCACTTGAGAAATTTCTTGACTAATACTTAAGTCTTAATACTTAAGATTTAAGTGTCTTTTGATTGGCATGAACAGTAATTGACTCTGACTAGGTCTGAAGCAAAGACAGGAAAGTAAGAGAAAAGTCTCAGGGAGACTTCTCTGCACCAAAGCTTTGTTGAGAACCGGTTTGGGCTCGGTGGGGACAGGTATTGGAGGGATCCTGATGGCCCAGGGGCAGATGGTGTGCTAGACTCAGCAGCTGGATCTGTCTTGGCCAGTCAAGCACGACATTTGGAGTAAGCCTCTTCATCTCAAAGATCCTTGCCCGATAGACGCCATGCTTCAGATGAAGAGTCACACCGCCGCCAGGGCACCCAGGTTGCATGTGGCTTCATTCCTTCCCCATTACTTGGATGTGCTCAGGGAATGGGAATTACTGTTTTGTATCTAAGGTAAATAAAAATTAGGCAGAAGAGGATAATTTTTAGTATTCCTTGCTGAACATCAAAATATCTTGATATTCAAAAAATCGCATTCTTTGCATCACTGGTGTGCTGCAGAGGCGTGGACAATTAGAAGTGGACTGATGGCGAAGTGCCTTCTGACACAGATCTTTGGTGAAGCGTCAGTTCCTTGAATGTGGAAAGACACAGCAGGGAGCCCCCTGGTGTTCTTCACAACCCATCCTTCAGTGTGAAGGCTAGTGGGGAGCATCTCGCTGTGTAAATGTTGGAGTCTCAGTTTATGCAGCTGAGAAGGTTAATTCTTCAGTAAACCAAGTCAGATATTTCAGAATAAGAAGGTGAGTCAGTGAGAACCCAGTCAACAGAAATGAAAGTGGATTGAGCTGACAGGGGAGGAGGAAGAGGAGGATGTGTGAGGTAATTGTGAAGTGTTTGTGGGCTTTACTGCACATTATTCTAGATTTCAAAAATGGCCTAGAAAATACAATGTTAAAGACGCGCTCTTCTCCAGCAAGGAGGTCCACGGAAAAGGGTAGGGTGTGGCTGCAGAGTCGCCAATCAAGACCTCTGGGGACCAAGCAGGAAGCAGGTCTAATTCTACTGCGCAGTTACCATGGATGCATCCTCAGGCTGCAGCTAAGCAGGTTCCAGGCAGCCACCAATGCAGTTTCTGCTAACTGTCCTGGCAGCAACCAATCGAGGACTGGGCCGTGGAGCAGGCACAGGGACTGCAGCACATGGCCTCATGCCCAGGGCTGTGCTACGGGGTAAACGGCCTGCTGCTCAGCACCTAGCAGGAGGGGAGTGGCCTGCCACTCAGACGCCCTTAATGTAAGCCATGTAAGCCCTGTATATAGTACTCCAAGCACATACTCTAAATTATCAAGCTCTGACAAGACATTGGTGTGATGCAAATCTTAGATGAGGTTGCAGTTCCTGCTATTGAATTTGTAGTGAAACCTAAGTTTTGAAAAATATGACAACTTAATAGACTAGCAAATTTAATAATAGCAAAAACTCAAAGTGGCAGGGATGCTGTATTCTGTTACTATCATGAGGAAGCAAAAAGCATGGTGAGATTTGCTTATTTCATTTCCTCTTACACACCTATAATTACTCTGTAGTGTGACTTTCACGATAATTTTGCATTTTTTGATGTCCAGCATCTGAAAGAAGGTAATGAGTGATGTTTCCGAATTTATTGGTGATGTTATCACACTGGAGCATTCGTTTTTTACATGAACACAAATCTCGCAAGGTCATTTTGTTTCCTCTTCAACAGGGGGCAGCTTAGAAACTTAACAGCTGAGGGCTTAAGGCCAGCATTCTTTAAGTACAGAGAAAGTTCTAGAAATAAAGATGAATAGTAACGTCAGCAGATAACATTAAAGCAGTGGGTGTGCTCAGAGGACTTGCAGTAAGTGCTATGGACAGAGCCAGTCCCAGACACATGAATATCCTAATGAACTATGAGAGAAAACAGAAGGAAGTGGATTCCCCATGTACCAAAACGGAGCAAAAATGGTGAGCAGTTGCTGAGGTGGTGGGCATAGGGCGAGACGCGGTACATCAGGATGCCCGCCCTTCTGCCATGGCTGCCAGGGTGAGGGAGACAGGTCCCCACATCCGTTACCAACTTTCTTGGAGGGTTTTCTTCTGGAGCTACTAGCACAGTGACTGTTGTTTCTCTGTGACGCTGCTAGCTCTGGGACTTCTGGCGTTCACTTACCCACCATGGGAGGGTCTGCCTGGAACAAAGAGAGGACTATTGTTCTGAGGCATCTTTGACATCCTTGAAGCCACATAACCCCAGGAACTGCCCATTCATCTGAGTCAATAAATCCTTTTGTTCCTAAGCTGGTTCAAGTTGGGTTTGTGTATAGACCACATCAACAACCACTTGCCCCTTCTTGTCCTATAACTATCCCAAGACAACCACTATGAATGGGTCTTCTGTGAAATTAGACATAACTCTGTGGTGTTTTTACACGTACACTCCCCCAGCAAGTGGAGAGCCCTGTTTCCTTGGTCTGAGCTCTAATGAGCCTCTGTGCCAGCCTTCATGAGCAGAGC
The DNA here is from genome assembly GCF_052094955.1 of Ictidomys tridecemlineatus. Lineage (NCBI taxonomy): Eukaryota > Metazoa > Chordata > Mammalia > Rodentia > Sciuridae > Ictidomys > Ictidomys tridecemlineatus. The sequence continues at coordinate 197,901,216 of NC_135482.1, forward strand.
AGGATGACCAGCATCATGAGAGTGCCCAGGCAGGACTAAACCAGGTGACACAGTTTCTGACCCCCTCCTCTCTACAGGTGCCCGCTCTTTGACACTACCACCTTGATAGGCCACACAGGATCGTGATGTAACAACTATTAACAAGAACAATAACTTCGGCTGACTCAGCAGCAGAGTGCTTGCCTAGCATGTGTGAGGCCCTGGGTTCGATCCTCAACACCACTTAAAAATAAATAACGATATTGTGTCCAACTACAACTAAAAAAATAAAAAGGAAAACAATAACTATGCAAAAATGATTCTTTTTTTCTTTTTGTAGAATTCTGATCCTGCACAGGCATAAGTATTTATGATAGATATATTGAACTGAAATTTTATTAAAATTCACACTTTGTTTCTGCGAAATTGCCAGAAAGGTTGTGCCATTCCATGTTTCCACCAACTTGTATGAGATTCTTGACCTGCACTTACCTTTGTTATCACTGAGTATCCTCCAAACAAAATGTTTTTCTGTCCTCAAGAAAAAATAATGCATAGTTAGGTAAAGCATAATATTTCCTACCTAAAAATTATACATTGTACACATACCATCCCATGCATGTGTATTATATGATGTATGTGTTGTGTGTATAATTTGCACTTCCTTGGTTTGCCTGATTTTATGCTACTTGTGTATTGACCATTTGTATTCTTTTTTTTTAATATATTTATTTTTATGTGGTGCTGAGATCAAACCCAGTGCTTCACATGTGCAAGGCGGGTGCTCTACCACTGAGCTACAGCCTCAGCCCCCATTTGTATTCTAAAGTTATTACTTTCCCTGTTGCTTGGTAATGTGTAAGTATTTTCTCCAGGTCTGTTCCACTGATTTTTTTTGTTTATCTTTGCAAGAAATCACTGATTTCATTACACTACCTTTATATTATCTTTTCTATATTAATAGGGAAAATACCAATTTCCATTAACTATTAATAGATGGAATTTGAAGGAGCCTGTATTTTTGCAAAATGAATCTTCTCATGTAGGTAGATTTCCACATAATCTTGATCTCTTATGGCCTTCAGTTATGTCTTGCAGCTGTCTTTATATTTCTTAACTGGTATTTAGGGTTTTAGCAGGTACCATACATGGGTCCACACCATCTGTGATTTGGTTCTATTGACGGGTATTTGCATGTAATAACAGTTTAGTTTTTGTACATTGATCTCAGATCTGGCCACCTTTTTGAAATTTCTCATCAGCTCTGGACGTTTGGCTCCCACATTCTGTGGGCTCCTGCTCACAGCTCCAGCCTGCCAGAGCATCCCCATGATCGGGGGTGGGTGGCCTGAGTTGTCTTCTTCCACTTCCTCCTCATTACATGGCATTGGTGAAAAGTGGCCCGAGAGTCATGTTCTGATTTCAATGGAAATGCTTTGACTATCTCACCATTATTCTGTTGTGCCAGAGATTACTAGTGAATATTGTTTGTCAGGTATAGAAAAGTGCCTCCTATGAGTTCTAGAATTTTCAGTGTCTTGCTAGAAATTAGTGTTGTTATTTGTCACAAAAAAAAAAAATTAAAGTGGGGCTGGGGGTAGCTATGTGTGTGGATCTTCTCGTTTTTTAAAAAAAAAATTTAATACATTTCTGATTTTGAAAAATCATAATCCCATTGGGAAAACCTCATAATAATTACAATAGATTATTCCTTTAATGCACTGCTACATTTGATTTGATAATAGTTTAGTTAATTTTATGTGTCTGAAATGGGGCTTTTTAAAAATATTTTTAGTTGTAGAAGGACACAATACCTTTATTTTGTTTATTTAGTTTTTTTATGTGGTGCTGAGCCTCATCCCTCAAATGGGGCTTTTTAAAAAGCTTTTATCTTGTTTTGATGTCAGGATTTTATTGACCTTATAAAATGAATTTAGAAAGTTTACCTCTTTCTTAGGCTTTGGAAGCATTTATTTAAAATAGAAATCATTTGTTCTTAGAAGATATGTTAGAGACAACTAGGCAAACACTAATTTTAACAATTATTCTTTGGATACCTTTTCAGTGAATGAAATTCCTGCTTCACACATTCTACCGATAAAGAATCTTCTTCCTGAATTCTAATGTCTTTATTACCATTTCTATGTACCCCTGACCTTCACTCTTGACCTTTTTTTTTTCTTTCTGATTTGTCTTCTAGGTCACTGAATCATATGGCCAATATTCTATAAAACTGCATTCATTTACTGGATCCTTAATTTTGTATGATTTTCCATTGCTCTATTTTAATTTTCAATTTTCTGTGAAGGCTTATAATTTTATATTTTTCATTTCCTTGAATATATTAACTCTAGCTTTTTAATAATTTTTTTATTTGTAGATGGACACAATACCTTTATTTTATGTATTTATTTTTATGTGGTGCTTAGGATCCAACCCAGTGCCTCATGCATGGGAGGCCAGTGCTCTGAGGCCACAACCTCAGCCTCAAGTCTAGCTTTTTAAAAGTTTGTGTCTCATATTATCTGGAGCCCCCTGCAGGTCTTTTCTATTGTTTCTTATTTTTTCTTGATTTTTAGTATTAATTTTTAAAAAATTTGTAGTTGTAGATGGACAAAACACCTTTATTTTATTTGCTTATTTGTTTGTGGTGCTGAAGATCGAACCCAGTGCCTCATACATGCTAGGCAAGTGCTCTGGCACTGAGCTATAGCCCCAACCCAAATTTTTAGTATTAATTTTTAATTCAGGTATCTGGTTGCTTTTACTTCACATTAAATGTTGCTCATTCAAATCTATAGATTGAATTTGAGGCCTGTAATGATGTTTATTCCTTGAGAAATACTTTGTGTTTGGGAGATAACATGGGACACTAGCAATTCTAGATTCCCATCTGAGACAGCTGGATATTTTTGGTTTATCATTATTCCTAAAATGTAACCTGTAGAGTCTCAATAAAAAGTGTTGTGGGGGCTAGGTACAGTGGCGCACACCTGTAATCCCAGCAACTAGGGAGGCTGAGGCAGGAGGATGGCGAGTTCAAAGCCAGCAAAAGCAAGGTGCTAAGCAACTCAGTGAGACCCCGTCTCTCAATAAAATACAAAATAGGCTGGGGATGTGGCTCAGTGGTCAAGTGCCACTGAGTTCAATTCTCGGTACCACCACCACCAAAAAAAAAAAAAAAAGGTGTTGTGGGGGAGTGCAGATGTGGCTCAGAGACAGGGCACTTGCCTGGCATGCATGAGGCCCTGGGTTCCATCCCTAGCACTGAACAGGAAGGAAGGAAGGTTGGTTGTGGGGAACCCTTTCATCAACTGCAGTTTCTACCTCTGGATTTGAGAAGCATTCAAAGACACTATTGAGCTTCCTCTTCTAGGGTAAGCTGCTGGCCCTGTGAACGCAGCCCCAGGCACCAGTTTACCTCTGCTTTGTCTTCTACGGGCTGGCTCCAGACTCTCCCTCATCATCTTCATGATGCCCTCTAGCAGGCGGGGCTCCATGTCTCCTCCAGCCTGGGAGTTGGAGAACCTCTCTGTCATGCTCCATGATTACCAGAAGCCTGTGGTTTTTATGTTTTTGTTTTTTGTTTCTAATTTTTTGTTACTGGTATACAGGAATGCAATTGATTTTTTTGAATATTATTTATAATCCATTAAACTTTCTCAAAATATGATAATTTCTCTAGATTTTCTGGAGTTAGCTGGATATGGTTATATTTACTTATAAATAAATAGTAATTTTGTTTCTTCTCAATTCTACTAGTTCGTTTATGTGGTCTTATCCTCTGGCTGGGAACTTGTGTGGGGTTAGCACAGCTGTAATAAAGGCCATCGACATCGTACTGCTACTTCTTTTTTTTTTTTTTTAATTGTAGTTGGATACAATTCCTTTGTTTATTTATTTTTTTATGTGGTGCTGGTCAAACCCAGGGCCCCAAACATGCTAGGCAAACGCTCTCCCACTGAGCCACTACCCCAGCCCCGTACTTCTACTTCTTGATGATTCTGCTCGATGGTGGTCTCTTAACACTTTTCATCCCACATGTTTCAAAATATTCTTTCCTTGTTGCTCATGTTTAAATAGTTTCAATTTTAGTATTTGATGCATATGTTAGCTTAAAAGTGTATTCTTCAATGTCGAAATATGTGGAAGTTTTTAAATTATCTTTTATTATTGCTTCTTTTAAATTAATAAATCTTATTTTTTTAGGGCAATTTTAGGTTCACAACAAAATTGAATAGAAATTGCAGAGAAGTCACATATACTGTCTGTCCCCACATATGCATAGCCTCTCCCGGTATCAACCTCCTGTACCAGACAGTGCAGCGCCCGTCATGACTGCTGGACCTGTACTGACATGCTGCATCACCCAGAGTCTCTCCTTCTCACCAGGGTCCACTCTGGGTGTTGCACAAGTGCCTAATGCCACGTGTCCACCATTGCAGTGTGGTCCCACTGCCCTGAGAACCCTCCCCTCTGCCAATTCCTCCCACCCTCCCTCCTTTTATTCATTTATTTATTTTTGATACTAGGGATTGAGCTCCCCACCCTCCTAACCCTCAAAAATGTCTCATCTTTTTCATTGTCTCCATAGATGTACCTTTTCCAAAGTGTCATAGAGTCAGAATTGTACAAAACATAAGCTTTCAGATTGACTTCTTTCGTTTAGTAATGTGCTTGTCTTTTCATGGCTTGACAGCTCATTTCTTCTTAGTGCTGGATAATGCTCTGTCCTCTGGTTGTACCACAGTTTATCCACTCATCTGCTAAAGGACATCTTAACAATTATGAAAATGGTATCTGGTTCAGCAGTCATAAGTAATGCTGCTGTAACATCTGAGTGCAGGTTTCTGTGTGGACTTTGGTTCTTTTTATCGTCTATTATTATTTTAAACTTATTTATTTTCAGGTTGGAGAATGTTCATCTATACAGTGACAGTCTTTGGAATGTTTGTAAGACCGAACTTTGTCCTAGCAAGTGTACAATTAAAAAAAACATATCTTTTCCAGTCATTGAATACTGTATCAGGGTTGCAGCAAGAAACTGAAAAGCATTTCACTGAAGGGAATTTAATTATGATCCTCAGCAGAGTACTGGAAGAGTTAAAGTAGCCAACATGGGATTCGGCTGGAGGTTCTGAGGCAGTACAACTGCAAGAAGCTGGTCCTAGCCTGACTTAAGCCTGAAGTCAGTAGAGGGGGAATAATGTGGCCAGGGCCTGATAAGAGCTGAGACTGTGAGACGGTGTCTCTGTCCGCAGAGGATTCTGTAGTAAACTACCCTGGACTAGGTAATCTGCAGACAGTAGGAAAGTACTGCTTACATTTGTGCAAGCTAAGGTCAGGGCACCAGCAGTTTCTCATAGACAGCGCCGCCTGTACCTTGTGGCAAAGTGAATAGGTTCCTAGGCCTTTCGTAGGGATACTAGTCACCTTATAGAGGCCCCAGCCCTTACTCCTCACTTGGGGGAGGGTTCCAATGTGTGATTCAGACCACAGCAGGCAGAATCTACTTGGCACAACTCTAGTTAAGGAGAGACAGCATTGTCACATTTTGTCACTGAAGCAGAGAGAAAGGACAATGTGCTCTCGGCTTCATAGTCTTTCATCGTCTGGTAATATATTGGTGACTCCTTGTGGCTGATTTCAATTTGCAAGCAAATCTAAAGAAAGTCGGAGAACACCATCCATGGGGAACCAAGAATAACCAGCAAGTGTGGGTTTTTCATGTGTATCCATTGAAACAGAACTGTAAAGATCTTCCTTATGTTTGTGGATTCGTTAGTTTCTCTGTTTTTTTGTTGTTTTTTTTTTTAATTTTTTTTTTTAATATTTATTTTTTAGTTCTTGGCGGACACAACATCTTTGTTGGTATGTGATGCTGAGGATCGAACCCGGGCCGGCCGCACGCATGCCAGGCGAGCGCGCTACCGCTTGAGCCACATCCCCAGCCCTCTGTTTTGTTTTTAATTTAAGTTTTTTTGTTTGTTTTTGTTTTTTTAGTTGTATATGGACACAATCCCTTTATTTTGCTTATTTAGTTTTTCATGTGGTACTGGGGATCGAGCCCAGTGCCTCACCATGCTAGGCAGCGCACTACCACTTGAGCCCCAGCCCCAGCCCCATCCATTCACATTTGTTGTGATTTCTGATTTGAGTATTTGCATAGCATCTCATTATATACTATTTGTATTTTTGCTCTTTTTTTCTTCCTTACTGTACCATTTAAATGTCCAGTCAGGAAAACAAAATTATGTGTATTTAATAAAAAGGAAACTTTTTATAAAAGTGTTAGAAAGATGAAGGAGTACAAAGGGGAGTCTAAAGATTGCCCCAAAGTTAGTAACTGGAAAATATTGTTATTACACCTAGGGTGGCAGAGGCCAGAAGGAAATGGAGGTGACCCTGCCTTCCACGGTGACAGTTGCACTGCAAGCAGGAGAGATGGGTTCACCCTATTTTTCAGTTTCCACCAGTGCCTTCCACTGGCAGAATTTACCAGAAAGCTACACAGCAAGGAGTATAGCTTTGCATGTCCACAGTGGAAAGGAGAGTTCAGGAGAATGAGTGAACAGCTAAACAAATATCATGCAGCACCCCTGCTTTTTTCTGAATATTAAAAATGTCCCCTTGGGCCTGGGGATGTGGCTCAAGCGGTAGCGCGCTCGCCTGGCATGCGTGCGGCCCGGGTTCGATCCTCAGCACCACATACAGACAAAGATGTTGTGTCCGCCGAGAACTAAAAAATAAATATTAAAAATTCTCTCTCTCTCTCTCCTCTCTCACTCTCTCTTAAAAAAAAAAAAAAAAAAAAAAAAAAAAAAAAAAAACACCTATGCTGGGACCTTGTCCTGGCAGATTGGGAGCAAATAGTCAAGTGTTTAAAAAAAAAAAAAAAAAGTCCCCTTTTCAAGGGTTTTGTTTGTTGGTTTGTTTGGAAGTTCAATGCATTCTGTCTTCTTTAATAGTTGCCCTTGCCATCCAACTTGCATACCTAGCAAGACCTGAAGTTAGTTAATATCTTTACTTTCCCTCTAACAATATAAAGTCCAATGTATACGAATTGTTTTTCAGTATTTCGATATTATATTTTCCATGAAATGGACTTTATTACTGATTTATAGAGTCAACTTTTGTTTTGACTTGAGTTTACACTTATTAATAGATTTGTTTACCATGCTTCCTTGCATCTCAGAAATTCTGAGATTTTTTTTTTCCTGCCTGAAGTACTGACTTTAGGGTTTTCTTTAATGAAAATCTTGGTTTTTACTCTTTAAGATTCAATCTAAAAATATGTGCCTTTCATTTTTATAAGGCAGTAGCTCAGGGCAAAGAATCCCTAGCAGGACAGATAGGTTGTTTTGTTGTTTGTTGTTCTTTTTTGTACTGTGGATGGAGGCCCTTGTGCATTTGAGTCAAGTACTCTACCACTGAGCTGCACCCTTAGCTCTTACAGGATCTTGCTGAGTTGCCCAGGCTAGTCTCCTGAGTGGTTGGGATCACAGGTGAGCACCTTACACTTGACTTTCCATGATTTTTTACTTCTGCTATCACTGTGTATAAGTCAGTAGTCTAATGAATGGTCCTTTTGTGGTTGAGGTAATTATTTTTTCTTGGCAGCTTTTAAGAAATGTTTTCCCTTTGAATTCTTTGATTCTACTTTTATCTGGTCTAGTTTTGCTTTTTAAAGATTTTTCTTAGTATCCAGGGAATACCATTGACCTAAAACTTGGTAGCTGTCAACAGCATTGGAAAATACTCATCTTTTCTAATTTACCTCCTGATTATTCTCTTTGGTATCATCATTACAACTTCAATTACAATTATCATTATAATTTTATTCTTCATGTTCTGAATCTCATTTTTAAATATATGTTGTTCTTTTATCTCAACACATTGGTTCTAAAGCATTTGTCTGGCTCAGTCTTCCAGATAATGAATTCTCTTGTCCAAAATATCTAATTTACTACCTATTCAATAATTGATTTTTAAATTTCAGATCTGTTTTTCATTTTCAACTTGTTTATTTTTTAAAATATATCATTGCTCTTGGACTTGTTGTTGAGTTTCTCTTATTTTTAAGTTATATTAAACTAGCTGTTATACAATCTTTGGTAGTTAGACTTCTTGAAGTCTTTGAGGACTTTATTTTGTTCTGTCTGGTTCTTACTTATAGTAAGTACTCTATAGGAAATCTTGAGGACTCATTATGTGTTTGCCCCAGTCTGGCTGGGCACAAATCACCAGCCACTGAAACAGGAACAAACTTTATTTTTGAACTGCAAGAAAAAACCTCACACACGCTCCTGGGGAATTCTCGCGAATCCCACGCGGCTCCTCCAGGAACCCCCAGCCGGAAATATCTCTCCTGGAAATCCCTCCTCCTGCACTTCCCCCAACCAATGGGAACTCTCGGGGAATCCCCGGAAATCCCCACGAGAACTCCAAAATAGTGCAAGAACTCAAAAGTAGCAGCAGAGGTGGATATTAATGTCTTGCCTGTCAATCAATACTGTTGGCAAAATGCCAGGGGCCATACAGACTATGCTGGGCTCTCAGCATGTGTTCCTTCATCGGGGATTTGGTTTTATTTCTACTAACTGCTATGATCTCTAATAACCTGGAAATAAAGCTGCATTAAAATTTTACCAATGGGTTTCTCAAACCATATTCCTAGAACACTTATGAAAGATGGCTTGGTTGAATGAAGTGCTGATGAAATTCACTCAATGAGGTGAAGACCCTTCACGATAAAGTGAAATAACCTCAATGCTGAAGTGAAGTCCCCAAATGCTAATGTGAAATTCCCTCAAGTCTGAACTAGAGTCCCCTTCATACTGAATATAAGCCTATACATGCTGAAGTAGAGTCTCGTCATGCAGAAGGTAAATCCTCTCATGCCAAAGTGAAGTCCTTCAATGCCGAAGTCCCATCAGACTAAAGTGAATTCTCCTCAAAGCTGAAGTGGAGTCCTCTCAATGGTGAAGTGAAGTCCCCTCAAGCTGAGGTGAAAACCTTCACACTGAAATGAGGCCCCCTGATGCTGAGGTGAAGTCCCCTCATGCTGAAGTAGAGTCCTCTCAATGCTGAAGTGAAGTCCCCTTAATGCTGAAGGGGAATACCCTCATGCTGAAGTGAAGTCCCTCACACTGACATGAAGTTCTCTCACATTGAATTGATACTTTCTCAATACTGAAGTGGAATCCGCTCATGCTAATATGAAGCCTTCCCCTCATGCTGAAATGAAGACCCCTGATGTTGAGGTAAAGTGCCCTCACACTGAAGTGAAGACCACTCATGCTGAAGTGAAGTCCCCTCACGTGGAAGTGAAGTCCTCTTATAGTCAGTGAAGTCCCCTCATACTGAAGTGGAATCCATTGATGCTGATGTGAAGACCCCCTCAGTATTGAAGTGGAATCCCTTCGTGCTGAAAGGAAGGCACCTCTTGCTGAGGTGTAATGCTGATGTGAAGTCCTCTTAACACTATTGTGAACTCTCCTCATACTTGAAGGTAAGTCCCCTTAGTGCTGGAAGTGAATCCTTTCAAATCTGAAGTGAAGTCCCCTCATGCTCTACTGCGGTCCCCTCAATGCTGAAGTTAAGAACCCTAGTGCTGAAGTGAAATCCCTCACACTGAAGTGAAGTCCCCTCATGCTGAAGTGAGGACCACGCATGCTGAGGTGAAGTCCTCTCATGCTGAAGTGAAGTCCCCCCATGTGGAAATGGAATCCCCTCATGCTGAAGTGAAAACCACTCATGCTGATGTGAAATCTCCTCAATGCTAAAGTGAAGATCCCTCATGCTGAAGTGAAGATCCCTCATGCTAAAGTGATGAATCCTCATGCTGAAGTGAAATTCCATTATTCTGAAGGGGAATCCCCTCATGCTGAAGTAGTACAGTGTCCTCAATGCTGAAGTAAAGTCACCTCATGCTGTGGTGGAGTCCACTCAATGCTGAAGTAAAGTACCCTTAATGCTGAAATGAAGTCTCTCGTTGTTGTAATGGATTCCCCTCACATTGCAGTGAACTCCCCTCAATTTTGAAGTGAGGTCTCCTCATACAGAAGTGGAGTCCCCTTATATTAACGTAAGTAATTTTATGCTGAAATAATGTCCCCTCAATGTGCAAGTCAAGGTTTCCCATGCTGAACTGAAGTCTCAATGCTGAAGTGAATACCCTTCAGGCTGAAGTGGGTATAGTCAATGCTGAAGTGGATACCTCTCAATGCTAAAGTGGAGTTCCCTCATGCTGAATGGAAGTCCCCTCATGCTGAAATGAAGTCCTCTCAATGCATAAGTGGACTCCCCTCACGTTTAAGTGAAGTTTTCTCAATGCTGAAATGAAGTCCCCTCATGCTAAGGTGAGTCTACTCATGCAGAAGTGGAATCTTTTAATGCTCAAGTGAAGTCATCTCAATACTAATGTGAAGTATCCTCATGCTGAAATGAAGTCATTCACCTCATGCTGACGTGAAGTCCTCTCATGCTAAAGTGACATCCTATCAAAGCTAAATTCCCATCAATGCTGAAGTGGAATCCCTTCATGCAGAAGTTAAGGCCCCTCATGCTGAAGGTAAGTCCACTAGTGCTGAAGAGAAGTCCCATCATGCTTATTAGAAGTGAATTCTTCTCACGCTGAAGTGGAATACTCTCAGTAGTGAAGTAAAATCTCCTCATTCTGAGGAGGAATCCACTCAAATCTGAAATTGTAGTACCCACAAGGTAAGTCCCGTCATGAAACAAAATCACCTAAATTTTGAGGTGAATTCCCCTCACACTGAAGTGAAGTACTCTCAGTGGTTAAATAAAGTGCCCTAATGCTATAGTGATGACCCCTTGATTAAGAAAAGTCCCTTCAATGCTGAAGTGATCTTTCTCCAATGTTGGGGTGAAGTTCTCTCATGTTGATGTGAATTCCACTCATCCTGTAGTGAAGTTCCCTCATGCTGAAATGGAGTTCTGTTGCACTTGAGTCCTCTCAATGCATTAATGGAATCCTCTCATGCTTAAGTGAAGTTCTTTCAGTGCTGAAGTGACATCTCCTCATGATGAAGTGAAGTCCACTCACACGGGACTGGAATCCTACACTGAAGTGAAGTCATGTCAATACTAAAGTATCCTCATACTGAAGTGAAGTCCTCTCAATGCTGAACTGAAGTCCCCTCAATGCTGAAGTGAATTCCCCTCATGTTGAAATGGAGTCCCCGCATGCTGATGTGGAATCCTATCAACGCTAATGTAAAGTGAAGACCACTGTTACTGAGAAGACCCCATGTTGTAGTGAAGTTCCCTCATGCTGAAGGTAAGAGCCCACATGCTGAAGTGAAGTTCCTCATGCTGATGTGAAGTTCTCTCATGCTGAAGTGAAGTCTTCTCAGTGCTGAAGTGGAATCTATTTGTGCTGATATGAAGTCCCCTCATGCAGAAATGAAGACCTCTGATGCTGACTTGAAGTCCCCTCATGCTGAGGTGAAGACACATTATGCTGAAGTGAAGACCCCTCATGCTAAAGTCCAGTCCACTCATGCTAAAGTGAAGTCCTCTCAATGGAAATTGAAGTCCACTAATGCAAAGTGAAGTCCCATCATGCTTAAATGGAATATTTAATGCTAAAGTGGAATCTCCTCAATCATGAAGTGAATTCCCCTCATGCTGAAGTGGAGTACTCTCAATGGCAAAGTAGAGTCCCCTCAACGTGGAAGTGGAATGCCTTCAAATCTGAAATTGCAGTACCCACAGTGCTGAAGTGAAGTCTCTTCATGTTGAAACAAAGTCCCCTAAATGCCGAGGTGAATTCCACTCATGATGAAGTGGAGTACTCTCAATGGTGAAGTAAAATACCCTAATGCTAAAATAAATTCATGTGGAAGAAAAGTCCCTTCAATGCTGGAGTGATCTTTCCCTAGTATTGGAGTAAAGTTCCTTCATGCTGAAGGTAAGTCCCCTCATGCAGAAGTGAAATCCCTTCAATACTTCAGTGGAGTCCCTTCAATGGTGAAGTAAAATACACTCATACTTAAGGAAGTCTGTTAATTTTGAAGTGAAGTCCCCTCAGTGATGAAGTGAAATACCCTCACACTGAATGAATTCCCCTAATGCTGAAGGGGCATCCTCTCAAGCTAATTGAAGTAAAGTCACCTCATGCTTACCTAAAGACCCCTCTTGCTGAGGTAATGTCTCCTTATGCTAATATGAGGACTTTTCATGCTGAAGTGGAGTCTCCTCATGCTGAAATAAAGTCCTGCATGATGAAGGGGAATCAATCCTTCAATACTGAATGCTAAAATGAAGTTTCATAATGCTGAAGTGAAAACCCTTATGCTGAAGTGACCTATCCTCAAGGCTGAAATTGAGTCCCCTCATGTTAGAAGTAAGCTTCTCATGATGAACCAGTGTCCCCTCAGTGGTGAAGTGGAATCCCCTCAATGCTGAAGCAGACTTCCATTAGTCCTGAAGTGAAGTCCCCTCAACCTGAAGTACTCTCCATGCTGAAATTCAATACTGTCCTACTGAAGGAAGTCCCCTAATGCTGAACTGAAACACCCTAATGCTTAAGTGAAGTACCCTTAATGGTGAAGTGGAATCCCCTCATTAAAGTGAAGTCTGTTCATCAGTAAGGAAAATCCCCTCATGCTGGAGTGAAGTCCTCTCAAAGCTGAAGTGAAGTCCTTTTATGGAGTACCCACATGCTAAAGTGGAGTCCCCTCATGCTGAATGAGGTCTCTTCATGCTGAAGTGAAGTTCCCTCAGGCAAAGTGGAGTACCCTCAATGCTGAAGTAGAATCTTCCTATAAGACCCTTCACACTGATGGTAAGTACCCTATCGTTGAAGTGCCGTCAGTGCTAAAGTGGGTCCCCTCAATGTGGAAGTGGAACACCCTCAAAGCTGAAGTAAAGGCCTCTCAACGTTAAAATGGCACACCTTCAATGTTGAAGTGATGTCCTATCAATGCTGAAGTGTAGTCCCCTCATGCTGATGTAAGTACCCTCACTGCTGAAGTGAACGCACTACATTCTAATATAAGTCCCCTGATGGTGAAGTCCCCTCATTGCTGAATTGAAAACCCCTCATGCTGAAGAAGAGTACACTCAATGTTGATAAAGTCCCCTCATGCTGAAGTGAAATTCCCTTAATGCCTAACTGCAGTCCCATTCATGCTGAAGTTAAGTTCCCTCATTCTGAAGTGATGACTCCTCATGCTGAAGTGAAGTGCCCCCACAATGAAGTGAAAATCCTCATACAGAAGTGAAGTCCTCTCATGGTGAAGTGAAATTCCCTTATTTAAAGAGAAATCCCTTAGTGCTGAAATAAAGTCCCCTCAATGCTAATGTGAAGTTCACTCATGCTAAAGTGGAATCTTCTCAATGCTGGAGTAAGTTCCCCTCAATGCTGAAGTGAAAACCTCTCATTCTTCAGGTAAGTCCTCTGATGCTGAAATTGAGTCCCTCAATGCTGATGTGAAGTCCCATTATGCTGAGGTGGAATCCTCAATGTTGAAGTGAAGTCCCCTCAGTGCTGAAGTGTAGTCCCTCATGCTGAAGTGAAATCCCCTAAACGCTTAAGTGAATTCTCCTCATGCTGAAATGAAGTACTCTCAATGGTGGAGTAAAGACCCCCCCCCCATGTTAAGGAGAAATCCCTTCAGTGCTAAAGAGAAATTTCCCCAATTTTGGACTGAAGTTCTGTCATGCTGAAGTGATATCCTCTCATGCTAAAGTGAAGTCCCCTTATGCTGAGTTGAAATCCATTCAATGCTTAAGTGAATTTCTCTCATGCTAAATTGAAGACCTCTGATGCTGAGTTGAAGGCCCATCATGCTGACGTGAAGACTCCTACTGCTAATGTGAAGTCCCTTCACGCTAAAGTAGAGTCCCCTCATTCTGAAATAAGGTACCTTCTTGCTAAAGTCAAGTCTCCTCATGCTGATGTGAAAACCTTCATGCTGAAATGAAGTCCCCTCATGCTGAAATGGAATCCCTTAACACTGAAATGAAGTCCCCTGAATGCTAATTGAAGTCCCCTCAGCTGAAGTAAAGTTCTCTCAGTGCTGAACTGGAATCACTTCATGTAGAAGTAAAGACCCCTTATGCTGAAGGTAAGTCTCCTAATGCTGAAGTGAAGTCCCTTCATGCTGAGGTGAAAACACTCATGGTGAAATGGAACACAATCAATGCTAATGTGAAGTCTGCTCATGCTGAAGTGACATCTCTTCATGCTGGGGTGATATCCCACCAGTGCTGATATGAAGTCCCCTCCTGGTAAAATGAAGTCCCCTAATGCTGAAGTAAACAAACAATCATACCGAATGGAAGTCCCCTGATGTGGAAGTGACATCTCTCAATGGTGAGGTGGAATACCCTCAATGCTCAAGCACCTCATGCTGAAGTGAACTGAAGTCCTGTCAATGATGAAGTGAAGTGACCTCACACTAAAGTGAAGACCCCTAATGCAGAAGTGTTGTCCTCTAATGCTGAAGGTGAAATTCCTCATGCTGAAGTGAAGTCCCTTTAATGCTGAAGTAAATTCACCACATGCTGAAGGCAAGTTCACTCATTCTGAAGTGAAGTCTTCTCAGTGCTGAAGTGGAATACATACATACTTAAGGAAGCCCACTAATTTTGAAGTGAAGTCTCCTCATGCCGAAGTGGAAATCCCAATGCTGATGTGAAGTCACTTCAATGCTAATGTGAGCTCCCCTTATGCTGGTCAAGCCCCCTCATGATGAGTTGGAGTCCTCTCAATGCTAAAGTGAAGATACTTCATGAAAAAATCATGCAGGATTATAGTCCCTTCATTGCTGAAGTGTAGTCCCTTCAGTGGTGAAGTGAAATACACTCATAATTAAGAAGTCTGCTAATTTTGAAGTAAAGTCCCCTCATGCTAAAGAGAAATTTCCTCAATGCTGAACTACAGTCTCCTCAATACTGAAGTTAAGTACCCTTACGATGAAGTGACGTCCTCTCATTCTGAGGTGTAATCATCTGACACTGAAATCTCCTTAATGTTGAAGTGAAGTCCTCTTATGCTGAAGTTGAATCCTCTATGCTGAAAGAAGTCCCCTCATGCTGAAGTCGTCTTATCTGAATTGAAGTATCCTCACACTGAAATGAAGTCCCTTCACACTTAAGGAAAATCCACTGAATGCTGAAGTGGAATTGTCTCATGCTGAAGTTAAGTTTCCTTGGCTGAAGTAGAGTCTCCCCTATGCTTAGGTGGAATCTCCTTATACTGAATGAGAGACCTCTCATGCTGAAGGTAAGTCCCTACCACTAAAGTGAAGTACTGTGAATGCTGTAATGGGTCCCTCAATGCTAAAGTGAGGTCCCCTCAATGCTAAAGTGGAACCCCTTTTATATTGAAGTGAAGTCCTTCCAGATCTCCTCATGCTGAAATGTAGTCTCTATATGCTGAAGTGAAAGCCCCTTAGGCTCAAGAGAATTTGCCTCACACTAAATAGAAGTCACCTCACCTTGAAATGGAGTCCCCTTATGATGAAGTGGAATTTCCTCTAACTGCAGTGAGGTCTCCTCAATGCTGAAATGAAATATCCTCAAACAGAAGTGGAATCCCCTTATGCTGAAGTCAAGTTCCCTAATATGGAACTGAGATGCCCTCAGTGCTGAACTGAAGACCCTTATACTGGAGTCCTCTCAGTGCTCAAGTGGAATCTTCTCATGATGAAGGGAAGTCCCCTTGTGAAATCCAATAATGCTGAAGTGGGGTCCTCTCAACTGAAGTGAAGTCCCCTCAATCCTGAAGTGGATACCTTTATGTTGAATGTAAGTCCCTTCATGCTGAAGGTGAGTCCTCTCATGCTGAAGTGAAGACCCTCATGCTAAAATAGAGTACTCTTGATGCTGGAGTGGAATCTCCTTGTGCAGAAGTGAAGACCTGAAGCTGAAAGTAAATCCCCTCATGCTGAATTGATGTCTCCTCAATGCTGAAGTAATGTCTCCTCATGCTGAGGTGAAGTCCCCCTTACACTTAATTGAAGTACCCTTAATGGTAAAGTGAAATCCCCTCATTCTGAAGGGAAGTCCCTCATGCTGAAGTGGAGTCCCCTCTTGATAAAGTGAAGATCCTTCATGTTAAAATGGAGTATCCTCATGCAGAAAGGAAGTCCTCTTATCCTGAAGTGAAATCCTCTCAGTGCTGAAGTGGAATTTCCTCATGCTGAATTTCCTCACACTGAAGTTAAATTCCCTCCCACTGAAGTGGAGTACTGTCAGTGCTGAAGTGGGTCCCTTCAATGGTGAAGTGGATTCCCCTCAATTCTGATGTAAAGGATCCTCAATGCCTAAGTGAGGTCCCTTCAATGCTAAAGTGAATTCCACTTGATGCTGAAATCCATCATGTTGAAGTTCCTCTTGCTCAAGTGAAATCACATCACACTGAATTGAAGTCACCTCATTCTTAAGTGAAGTCCCCTCATGCTGAAGTGGAATCCCCTCACCCTAAAGTGAAGTCCCCTCAATGCTGACCTTAAATTTCCTCAATGCTGAAGTGAAGACCCCTCATATTAAAGTAGAATCCTCTTGATGCTGAAATTGATTTCCCTCAGTGCTAAAGTACATTACCGTCATGCTGAAGGGAAGGCCCCTCATGCTGAACTAGGGTCCTCTCAATGCTGTTGTGAAGTCCCCTCAATGCTGAAGTAGAATCCCCTCATGCTGAAGTTAAATTTCCTCATGCTGAATTGGAGTACCCTCACTGCTGAAGTGGAGTACACTTAATGGTGAAGTAAAGTTCCCTCAGTGCTAAAGAAGAATCTCCTCATGCTGAAGTGAAAAAGAACTCTGATGCTAAAGGTGAGCCCCCTCATACTGAAGTGGAATCCCACAAGCTAAAATGGAAATTCCTCATGCTGAAAGTTAGTCCCCTCACACTGAAGCGAAGTCCCCTTATTCTGAAGATTAATTCCCTTTCATATTGAATCAAAGTCTGCGCATGCTAGAGTGACCTCCATTCGTTCTCAAGAAAAGTCCTCTGAATGCTGAACAGAATCCCCTCATGAAGTGAAGGTCCCTCATGCTACAGTGAAGTCTCCTCAATGCTGAAATGGAATTCCCTCATGCTGAATGGAAGAATTTGCATGCTGAAAATAAGTCCACACCTGCTGAAGTAAATTATGGTCAATACTGAAATGGATCCCCTCAATGCTGAAGTTGAGTCCACACAATGCAAAAGTAGATTCCTCTCAGTACTGAGTGATACCCTCAATGCTGAAGACCAGTCATGCTCAGGTGACATCTTTTCATATGAAGAAAAGCCTTCAATGCTGAAATGAAGTCCCCCCAAATCCTCTCATGCTGAATTGAAGTTCCCTCAGGCTGAATTTGAATCTATGCATTGCAGAAGTGGATTCCCCTCGGTACTGAAGTGATGTCCCCTCAATGCTGAAGTGAAGTCCTCTCTCATGTTGAATGGAAGTCCCTCAATGTGAAGTGAAGATCCCTCATGCTGAATTGGAGTTCTCTCAAAGATGAAGTGGATTCCCCTAAATGCTTAAGTGAAATCCTCTCATTCTAAAGTGGAATTCCCCCCTCCTGAAGGGAAGTCCTCTCATGCTGTAGTGAAATCTCTCATGCTGATGTAGAGTCTTCTCAATGCTGAATAAAGTCCCCTCAATGCTGACATAGAATCCCCTCATTCTGAATGGAAGACCCTTCACACTGAAGGTAAGTCCCCTTCTGCTGAAGTGAAGTACTGTCAGTACTGAAGTGGAATTTTCATAAATGCTGAAGAAAGATCCTCAATCCTGAAGTGAATGAAGTGCCTTAATGCTGAAGTGGAATTTCTTTGATGTTGAAATAAAGTCCCCTCATGCTGAAATGAAGAACCCTGTGCTTAAGTCCTCTCATGCTGAAGTGGATTCCTCTCCATGCTGAAGTGAAGTCCTCTCTTGCTGAACTGGATTACCCTCATGCTTAAGGTAAATCTCCTCATGTTTAAGTTGGGTCTCAGAACTGAAGTGGAATCTCCTTAATGATGAAGTCCCATCATATTGAAGTTCCCTCTTGCTCAAGTGAAATCACCTCACACCGGATTGAAGTCACCTCATTCTTAAGTGAAGTCCCCTCATGCTGAAGTGGAATCCCTTCACCCTAAAGTGAAGTCCCCTTGGCTGCAGTGAACTCTCCTCATGTGGATCGAAGACCCCTCATGCTGATGGAAGACCCCTTATGCTGAAGTGATATCCACTCAAAGCTGAAATTGAGTGCACTCAGTGCTGAAATGGATTCCCCTCAGTACTAAAGTGATGTTCCCTCAATGCTGCAGTGAAGTCCCCTTATTCTGAAGATTAATTTCCTTGCTCAAGTGAAGTCCCCTCATGCTAAGGTGAAGTCCCTGCATGCTGAAGTGGAATCCTCTCAGGTTGACTTTGAGTCCCCTCAATGCTGCTGTGGGATCCCTTTATGCTGTTTGTCTTTGAGTCTCCTCATGCTGATGTGAAGTCCCCACATGCTGAAGCAAATTCCCTTCAATGATGAGGTGAAGTCCTCTCTTGGTGAAGTTAAGTCCTTTCATGCTCAAGTGAAGTCCCCCCAAATCCCTTTATGCTTAAGTGAAATGACCTCATGCTGAAGTGGAATACCCTCAGTGTTGACGTGGAGTCCCCTCAATGCTGAAGCAAAGTCCTCTCTTGCTGGCATGAATTGTCCTCATCCTGAAGTGGAATCCTCTCTTACTGTAGTGGAATCCCCTTATGCTGAAGTGATGTCCCCTCATTCTGAAATAAAGTCCCCTTATGCTTAAATGGTATCCCCACACACTGAAGTGAAATCCCCTCAATGTTGAAGTGAAGTTCCTTCAATGCTGAAGTGAAGTCCCTTCATGCTGAAGGGAAGTCTTCTCATGTTGAAGTGGAGTCCCCTCATGCGGGAGTGTATTTTCCTCACAATGCAGAAATCTCAGTGAAGCTAGAAGCAGCACACCAGTGCCTAGGTCTTGGTTCCCAATGTCATCCCTACTGCATGAACCAGTGCCTCATGAAGCAGGCTGCACAGGAAAGTATCTCTGTGTCTGGAGCATCTTGTGCCAGAGATAGGGGAAACGCTAAGGTGGTGGGGACATGTCAATGGACCCTGGACCGTCTTGAAGGAGATTCTGCTGGTCAAATCTAAGCATTAAAATAGGACAGTAATAAATCATAACACTGAATAAAAACCCCACCAGTCTTCTCAACATAATAAATGGGTCATAAATGCAATAGAGTGCCCAGCAGTAAATGGAATGAGTGGTGGATGAGGACATCAGTACTTGGCATTCGTGAGAGTAACAATGCAGGCAAGAATCCCCAGTGCTTAGGAGAAAGATGGATACGAGTCTCGGGTATCCACAGGTGGGATTCCACGTGGTGAATGTTGCCATTGCCGGTGGGGAGATGAACCCAGCGCTGTGTTGCTGTAACCAAACCTGACAAACACAGCTCAGAGGAAGGGAACTTTATTTTGGCTCATGGCTTCAGAGTTTCAGTCCATCGTTCTGGACCTGAAGTGAGACAGCATGTCATGGTGGAAGAGATGGCAGAGGACAGCTCTCAGCTCCTGGCAGCTGGGACGCAGAGACCGCAACAGGAGCCAGAGACCAACTGTAATCATCACGGGCTGCCCCTGTGACCCTTCCTCCTTCACACCCTCTCCGCCTGGTGTTGTCACCCCGGACGGTGGTCCTTCCATCAAGTGGAGCATCCACTGATGAGATCGCAGTTCTCACAATCCATGACTGCTTCTCTGAACCTCCTCAGTCTTGTTGCGACCCCTTGCCCGCAAGGAAGACGCAACTCGGGAATCTTCTTTCAGCGGTTTATTCAGGCCCTTGATATTTCTTCTACTGATCCCTCGGATGCCCCTCCCAGCCTTAATATAGCATCTCAAGCCCCAATGCGAAGCTGCCACGTGGAACTTTCTCATAGGGTGCTGAAAAGCCATGCGCCAACTCTCCCAAATAAGGAGTTGTTTGTCACAAACCACAGCGGAGCCAGCGCCATCTTGTAATGGCGATCATAATCTGCATAAGCAGCAGAGGCGGCTCACCACACAGTCTCACACAGGAGCTTTTAGGGGACACTTCATCTAAACCCTCACATTCTGCCCTGGCCCTCAAGAGCTCATGTTGATCTCACAATGTGACACACATTTGGTCCATCTTCAAGGATCCCCGGGTCCAGAGTCTCCTCACTCGAGGCTGTGCATGCCTATAAAATTCAAAACCAGGTTACGTGTGTCCAGTGCAACAGCACGGAGTAGACATATCCATTCCAAAAGGGGGGATAAGACCAAAACCCAGCTGGTAAATAAGTCCCGTGTCGCCACATCTGGTTCCTGGGGCCCCTGTCTGTGAAGTGTCATCTCCAGAGTGCGTGGTGGCCTTCCCTGTGGCCTTGCCTGTCGCAGCCCCCGGGGCCTCCCCTTAGCTGGCTCTGCCTGCAGCCAACAGCTGTCCTTGGCAGATGTTCCGCACTGTCAGCATCTCTCATCCCAGGCCGTCTTCCCCCTCCCAGCTTAACCCATCACCTTCTCGGGGGCTGCCTGCCTTTGAAATCTCAGTGGAAGCCTTTCGCATCTCTGCAGGCCCAGCACAGGTGGACAATGCCAGGGTCTTCCACTAGCTCAGGCAGTAGCCACCCCCATTGGCTGCAGTGGCCCCTGTGAGCCTGGGCCACCGAGCACAGTGAAAGGATTCTGGGCATCAACTTCCAAGGCACCCCTGTGTAAGAAGGGCATTCCCAAATTCTCGTAAATGAGTGTTCATTTTTACTTTTTTAATTTTTTTGAAACTTTTTTTGTTTTGTTTTTTATTTGTTTTAATTAGTTACACGTGACTGTACAATGATCTTGACATATCATATATCTCAATCAGATGGGGTATAATTTCTCATTTTTCTGAGCGTACAAGTGTTCATTTTTATACCTGAATGTATAAAAAAAAATGAGTGTGGTCTTCCTGATCTCAGAGATGCCTGCAAGACAGCTTTCCTATTTTTTCTATATTAAGTACTTAGCTTCTCTAGGGGTAGTAATCTGCTCATCAACCACAACTTCCTTGGCTTCGATTTTACATATGCCTCCTCTCTGGCCAAACTGCAGTGTTTTCAAACCTCTCTCCTGGTCTTTCTGTCCCCCGTTCTCATACTATAACTGGCTAAAAGCTTCAAGGAATATCCACAACACCACCTGAATGCTGTGCTGCCTTGGGATTTCCTCTGCTAAATTGGCTAATCCACCGCTTTTAAATTTATCTTCACAGAAAGTCTCAGTATGTAGACAAAATGTAGAGAACTCCTTTTTGCCAGAATGTAACATGAATGGCCTCTAGTTCAGTTTCCAGAAGATTCCTGTTCCCTCTGCAGCCTCATGAGCGCCATCTTTACTGTCTGCGTGCCTAATGGCATTCTTTCTCCTGCACTCCCACCAGAATTGCCTGCTAAGCTCCACTTGCAACATTTTAAGCCTTCTCCAAGCTGCATCTCCAAACTTTTCCAAACTCCTTCCTCAAACCAGTTCCAAAGGCTCCTGGAGCACATTGTGTAGGGCAGTCACAGCACCGACCCCACTCCTGGCGCGGGTATCTGCCTTTGCTGTTTGTCTCTGTGACCAAAATACCCAATAAGAACAGTTTGCAAGAGGAGGTTTGTTTAGGCTCAAAGCTTCAGAGGTCTCACTCCATGGCTGGTGAGTTCCTTTGCTCTGGGGCCAAGGTGAGGCAGGAAATCGTGGCAGAGGAGAGCTGTGAGCTCCTGGCAGCCAGGAAGCAGAGAGAGTGGAAATGAGGCCCCAGGGACAAAGTGCTCACCCAAAGATACATCCCAAACCTCTTCCTCCAGCCACACCCCACCTGCCTACAGTTGGCACCCAGTACAGCACCTTTCCAATGAATCCACTGATGACATCTGTCTAAACATTTCACCTCTGAACACTCCTGCATTGTCACCTATGAGCCTTCAGGGAGAACGTCACATCCAAACCGTCACCTGATGTCATACACCTCCCGTGGGATGCACTCACTGAGACAACACAGCCTGCCACTGTGGCATTGTCACCAACAGCATGCCACCAGGTATCATCGTGAAGAGATATCCCACACATAGGAGCATTGTAAGACTATCAAGGCCATTAAGGACAAGTCAAGACAGGAAGGTTCCAAACATGGACAGTGTGGACTGGCTTGGATCCTGGGCCCACAGAGGACACCGCTGGGATGATCCGTGCAGGTTGGATGGAGACTTGGTCCGAGAGAAGCACTGTGTCCACCTCACATCCAGGTGTTGCTGGCAGTGCAGTGGTCATTTAGGAGAGTGACCTAGTTTTAAACTACTTAGGTGTTTAGGAGTAATGGGACCTCATGTCTGAAACTCACTCTCAAATAGCTCAGAAAATAAAATGCAGATAGAGGGACTGGGAAGACACGTGGTAACACACAACTGGGGGCTCAAGGTGCAGACCACTTGGACTTCTATTGTAGCTGCCTACTAGTTTGAAATCATTTCAAAATTAAAAGTTTGTTTTAAAAGCATCAAGTTCACGATGTAAATCTTTGAAAGATACAAGGAGAAATTGAAAGAAAGCAGAAGTCTTAAGTCCACCTTTGATCCTTGTGATGTCAAATTGTAATGGAGTAAATAAGGATGTGGTGATCCTGAATAGCGTAGTTGATAAATGGTCCTAACTGTCAAGTACCAGGCTGTGTCCTGAAGAGAGTACGCCTTCTTCGCGGTGTCCACAGAAACATCCAACATTTATTTGATTGTATTCCTCAGCGTACAAAGAGAAGCTCCATGGAATGGATCTGGCTGTTTATGCCCATGAGCAGATGCAGTTGGAATACACAGCTTTAAGCATCTGCTCCACCAACCTGTTGGGGTAGGGGTACTTGATTTTCTGAGTTGCAGAGCTTGTTGTTTGGTTTTTGTTTTACTTTTAAATTAGTTTGTCTGAAATAACGTGAAAATGGATAGTCATGTGCTTAACCAAAAGTCATTTTATTTCAAGCAGCTCTTTAGACTTCAAGTGTCAGATTGTTCTCAGAAAATTTCACATTCATATCATTGTCACTGGTTTTCATTTTCCTTTGTGTCCATGTTTCTTTTGGGGGGCACTCGACCCCTGAGCCATATCCCCAGTCCTATTTTTTGTATTTTATTTAGAGACAGGGTCTCAATTGTTTAGCACCTCGATTTTTGCTGAGGCTGGCTTTGAAATTGCCATCCTCCTGTCTCAGCCTCCCCAGCCACTGGGATTACAGGTGTGACCTATGTTTCTTATTGTGGCTGCTTTTGAGTTTTTTAAAAAGTGTATTTTCTGTTTCCTTCCTCTTAAATATGTTAAAGAACAGTATTAGCAATTTTACTGTGAAAACTAAGAATCTTCTTTGTCATTTTCTATTTTTAAATACCTGCAAAATAAACATATTTTACTTTTTAACCAGAAGAAAATAATAAATATTGTGTTTTAAAATGATTTCCTTAACCTTTTGTAAGTGTATCAGCCACAAAGTGAGTCTGTCAGAACGTGGGGGTTGAGCTGCAGGGCACGGTCAATGATGTCTCCCTAGTCGAGGTTTCCCTGTGAGCTGTGGAGACCGCACAATCCTGCCACAGCTGAGCACCCAGAACTCCTAAAATGCCCTTGCTCTCGCTCTCTGGAGTGCGGCGCAGCTCAGGGTGGTCTTCCCAGCAGAGGGGAGGCTGAGGACGGTGAGGCACCTTGCATCCAATTCCTACTCTGCAGCCTTTCAAATGGGCTCAGAGTCAACTTGGAGTCAATCTTCTGGGGGGAAGGTTAATAGGAATTCTAATGAAAATGTAGATTTTGATGGGATTGGAACTCAGTGGCTCTGAACCGCAAAGCCACATTCCTGGAGTAAGACCATAGTCTTCCGTGAGCGGCTCTCTAATCTCAGAATTGAAAAGGAAGCCGCAGAACCCACTGCGTCATCCCCGGGTTGTCACCATTGAGGACAGAAGGATCAGTGGCCCCGGGTTCCTGCAACTTGAGACCGACTTCCCTGAGTAGGTGAAGTGTGAGAAGCTGAGGTTCGGTCGCCATGGGGTGGTCTCCAGGTGAGCTCCGTCTGCAGGGAAAGTCCCCGGGCTCCACGTGGGTGAGTGGTGACTGAGGCTGGTCCAGAGGGTCAAGTGGGGAGATGGAGGCTGGAGGCACGAGGTTGGGGACCCTGATCCAGGGGCTTTGTCCCTTCTGTGCACGGGGCTGCAGAGGAGGGCGATGGCGGGGAGCATCAGCTGAGGGGTTGGATGTCTGGCGATCCGGATGGGAGGGTGATGGGAGAGAAGGCTAAGGGGGGGGGGAGCGGGGAGCCCGAGAACCCTGCTGCGGCGTCTTGACGGGTGACACTTCGGGGTGGCATCTGATTTTCTCTGGGGAGCAGCTTGCTTCGTGCCTCGACCTCTGGGCTCTAGGAGGCACCTCAGCACAGGGCCTTCCGCTGGGAGGGCTCTCTGTGGAGCGAGACTTGCGCTCCCCGAGTGTGAAGTGTGAGTCCGAGGCGGTGCTGGAAGCGGGCTGTGCACTGGTGCTCAGAGAGTGAGCTGGGGGCACCCCGAGACAGCCCCCTCCGTCCCGTCTTTGGGATCTTTGGGATCGTAGGTGGCTGAAAGTCCATTCGACTTGCCTACAATAACGGGAGGAGTTTAAATGGAGGTCTCTTTCCCTCCTGGGCCTGCACCTCTCTGCTGGTCTGAGGCAGCTCTGCCTGCTCTGCACGTCCCACGCCTTCTTACCTCTGCACCTGCCCGTGCCACAGCTGGCCAAAAGAAATGCCGATGGGTTCTATGTGTTAAGCAGCCCCAGCGGTAACTGCTGGGCCCCAGGGGGATCAAAGACTCCCAGTCGGCCACGGAGTGCATGTCCCTCATGTCCCCGCAGTGGGCCATGGCCAGTTCTGAGCTGCAGGAACATGGACGACGTAGAGCCCTACGCGTTCTTTCCCATGGGCCCTGCGGCACTGAAACCTCAGGAGCTGGACTGCTCAGTCAAGGGTGGGTGGTCTACGGGGAGCCCCACCCAAAGGCCCCTCAGCATTTCTGAAGAGCGCTGGACCCGTGGGGCTGCCCTCCTGCCCCCTGGAAGGAGACTGTCCACCTGACGTTCCTGAGTTTCCCCTCAGTCTCTTAATCCATGTTCCTCATTTGGGTTTTTCCTCTCTGACCAGATATTTGAGGGTTTTCCAGTTTGGAAACTCTTCCTCTAATCCCCCTGGACTCCCCTGGTCTCAGAGTCAGTATGTCTGTCCCCTGCTCCAGGGAAGGGGAGCCCTGGAGGGGAAGGCCATGCATCCTCACGTAGAAGGTCCCAGTGGGACAGGATACACCCATCTCCACCCAGTTTCAGGTGCGCTTTGTGTGCTCGTCCACTCTGCCAGCCTGTGCAGACCCAGCAAGAGGGCACCATCTGAGATCAGCATATGGGCCTCCCCAGATGCCCACTGCTGTGCCTCCATCTTGGGCTTCCCAGGCCCAGAACTGTGACAGAGTCACCCAGTCTGTGGCATTGTATTACAGCACCCAGTCTGACCAGAAGGATTCAGTTTGGATCGTATCTTCCCCACAGTCGATGGTACTCCTCCCTGGGGACGGTTTAGCTTCGTAGGAAAAAGGCGACCATCTTGGCTCTCAGCTCGTGCACCAGGTCTTGCTCCAGAAGGGCGCTTTTTCATTTCTTCCTGACAGCTCTGGTCTGAATTACAGGTGAGGGCTCACGCGGGCCTGGGAGGCGCTGGGTCCCCCGACGCCCCAGCCTCCGAGCCTGGCCGAGCTCCTGGCCCGGCTCCTCCCCCCACGCGCCCCGACCTGGCGGCTCGACTCTGTGCCGGCATCTCCAGAGCAGCTCATCCTGGGCAGAAATTCGCCTGCCTGGTCCAGTTTAGGGTTCAGTGTCCATGTCTCCAGGGAGCTGCCCTCAGCCCGTCTCGCCTCAGAACACTTATCACCAGAACGCTGTGCTGTGGCCGCCTCCTTGCCCTCCTCTCCCGAGCCCCAGGCCACCGCTGATCTGCTCTCTGTCTCCAAGGTTTGCCTGTCCAGGACATGTCACGTGGCAGGATCACCTGTGGCGTTCGGTGACTGGCGACTTACACTACAGGTGGTGCGTTGGCCCTCACGGGCGGGTCCCTCCCAGTGCCCATCTCTGCACTCACAGGCCAGTGGGCACTGGGTCACTTCCAGGGTCCGCCTGTCCTCATGTTCCTGTAAGCCTCTGTGAGGGCGCCTGTGTGGACACTCCTGGGTACATGCCTAGGGGTGGGCCGCAGCTCACAGGGCCGCCCGGACTCGCTGAGGTCTTGCTTCCCCTGAGCACAGGCCGCCTCCGTAGAGGCTGCAGTTCTCACCTTCCCCTCTTCCTCTTCTGGCCTGTGGGCTCCCTGTGCAGAGTCAGGGGGGTCCAAGCAGGGGCGGGCTGCACGCTGTGGTCTGAGTCGTTCAAGGCCGAGGCAGGAGGGACGATGGAGCCCATGAGTTCAAGACGGCTCAGACGACACAGCGAGAGTTCTGCCTCAGAGAGACAGAGAGAGAGACAGAGAGAGAGACATCAAACCCAAACGAAGCATGGTTATTCCTTAGTGCCCTCAAGTAGCGGGTTGCCTGGAAGTTCTGACTGTTGTACTGTTGCTTGTTACAACTTGTCTGAGCAGTTGGTATCATGAGCCTAATAAATCCCAGATGCTCAAGTTGGTCTCTGTGAATCTTAAAGTGTGACTGTTCATTCCTGCCATTTTGTTTTAAGGAACATGGAGTGTACTTAAGTGGACTGTGCCCTGTCAAGTTGGCCAAGTTGGGCTTCATTTGTTGCATCTTTAGTCTCCATTTAATTTTAATTAAAAAAAAATGCTAAAGTACATGTATAGCAAGAACCATTTGATTTCTTATTTTTATTTAAAAATGTTGAAACTCTAGCAAAGTACAAAGTTTAAAGTTGAGTTAGTGCCCCGGGCTGCTGTAAGAAAGCACCACAAGCCACGGTGGCTTGAAACACAGAAATGTACTTCCCACCCCCTGGGCAGAGGCCTGAGGTCAGGGTGCCCCTGGACGCCTCCTCTGAGGGCTCTGGTGGAGCTCCTCACCTGCTCAGCCTCCAGGGCTCACAAGCCATGCGCAGCTCCTTGGCAGGAAACTCCAGCCTGGCCCTGGCTCTGTGCTAAGGCGGCTGTGTTCCCGGTCTTCCCACGGCCCCTGGGCATGCCTGGGGCTGGGTCTCCTCTCCTCATGAGGGCCCCAGTCCTTTGGACCAGGGCCCACACTGCTCCTTCCTGGTCTCACCTTAACTCCTAACTACTAACGCAGTGACAAGGACACGTCCTGAGCTACCAGGGATTAGCCATGTCCCTGTGGGGGCAATTTAATTCACAACAAATATAATACACATTCTCACGTTCATCTTCCTGAATTTTAAACAATGTTAACCTTTAATCATATTTAATCTAGATTTAAAAATAAAATATTACTGGTAATTAAATAGCCCGAGTCTTCTTGTTGACACTTCTGATCTTGTTCTCTCCCTGGAGGGAATCTGCATCATGAATCCCATGTGAACATCCTTCCAGCCCAAGTTACTGTAATTTCACTACATAAATATGCAGACACAGGGTGTTACAAACAGTGCACCTTCCTCCTGTGTTTGCAGAAACTTGTATCAAATGCATCATCTTGTACACATCTCTCTGTAAGTAGCTTCTTTTCTCCTGAGCATTGCACGTTCATATTTAAAATGGGCCTTGAAGACAGCATAGAGATCGTGCACTGTACTTAGACCCTGCATGTTGAATATGGTTACTGACATGCTTGGATTAAAATCCACCTTCTTGTTTGCTATTTTATTTGTTCAATCTATTTTCCTGTTTTTGTCTCCTCAAGTTAATTTAGCCTTTTTTTCATTTTAATTTCTCTTCACCGATGACTTGTAAACTTTTCACGAAGTGTCCTCATGGTTGCCCTGTGGTTGCAATGTTCATCTTTAACTGCTCCGAGGACATCTTCCTGCAGTGTCCCACAGCTTCCCATGCAGTGGACACAGACGGCATTTCTTCCCAGAAGGCTCCAGGGATGAACCTACTTCTGAGCCCATTCAGGGTCTTGGCCAAATCCAGTTCCCTGTGGTTGCAGGACTTAGGTTTCTGCCCTCGCAGCTGTTAGGCAGGCCGGCCAGCTCCTGGAGGCTGCCCAGTTCTTCTTCTTGCTTTTCAAGGGCCTTTAGCAATGGGCAGCCAGGCTTGTCCATGCTTGGGCTCTCTGACCACTTCCGCTGCACCTTATGGACCTCAACTAAAGAGAGTTCTGTTTTTAAAGGCTTATGTAATTGCCTTTGTCCCACCCTGGTGATGCAGAAAAAACCTGAAAACTCCCTTTTGTATCTACTCACAGGTTCCAAGAATCAAAGCCCAAATGTGTTAAGGGACGGGGACACTCTGCCAACTACTGACGTCACAGACCTTGTGTCTCAAGGATCTCCTTTAACATTTCTTGGAATGTACATCTGCTGACAACAAATTCTCTTGATTTTGTTTATTTCTGCTTTGTTTTAAAGATTCTTTGCTGAGCTGGGTGCAGTAGCACACTCTTGTAATCCCAATAGCTTAAGAGGCTGAGGCAGGAGGATGATAAGTTCAAAGACAGCTTCAGCAATTTAGCAAGGCCCTAAACAACTCAGTGAGATCCTGTCTCTGCAAAAAAAACATAAAAAAGGGCTGTGATGTTGATCAGTGGTTAAGCATCCCTGCCACCAAAGGGGGAAAAAAGAGATAATTTTGCTGGGTATAAAATTCTTAGTTTCCATATCTCTTTCTTTTAGAGTCTTAAAAAAAAAAAAAAAAAGCTGTTCCCTTGTTGTCTGGCTCACAGGAAAGGTTTTTGGTGTTTTTGTTGTTGTTGTTTTTTTTTTTGTTGTTGTTGTTGTTTTGTTTTTTTGGTTTTTTTTTTTATGTGGAATGGGGAATTGGACCAGGGGTGCTTAGTCACTGAGTCACATCCTAATCCCTTTTTTGAAAATTTGTAATTTTGAGACAGGGTCTCACTAAGTCGCATAGGGACTGGCTAAATTGCTGCAGCTGGCCTTGAACTGGTGACTCTCTTGCATCAGCCTCCTGAGTTCCTGGGATTAGAGGCATGCACCACCATGCCCAGCTTCACTTGGTTTTAGATGAGAAGTCTGATGTAATTCTTACGTTTGTTCCTCTGTATGTTACATGCCTTTTCTTCTTCTTCTTCTTCTTCTTTTGATATTGAGGATTGAACCAAGAAGCACTTACTACTGAGCCACATCCCCAACGTTCTTATGTTTTTTGGTTTTTTTTGAGTTAGGGTTTTACCAAGTTGCTTTGAGCCTTGCTAGGTTGTTGAGGCTGGTCTCAAAAGTGTGATCCTCCTTTCTCATCCTCCTGAGCTGCTGGGATTTAGGTGTGCGCCACAGTACTAGCTTAGGTCTTTTTTCTGACTACTTTTCTCTTTGTCACTTTGACAGCTACAATATTACATACTTAATTGTAGATTCTGGTGTTCTCTGAGCTTTGGGGGCCCTGATTTGTTGCTAGCCATTCATTTTAGAATATTGTCAGGCATCATTTTCTTTTTTTCTGTTTTTCTGTCACTGTTCCTGGCATTCCAATAGCACATTTGTCGGATATTTTGCCACAGCTCTTGGACTTTCTCTTCCATCTTTTCCTTCTAATTCTGTTCTTTGTGTTTCATTTTGGATAAGCTTACCGATTTCTTCCTTGGCTGTGGCAGTTCAATGCTGAGCTCTTCAAAGGCATTCTTCAGTTACTATTCATTTTACTGGTACCAGGGGTCAAACCCAGGAGCCCTTAGCCACTGAGCCGCATCCCCAGGGTCTCAGTAAGTTGCTTGGGGCCTCACTAAGCAGCTGGGGCTGGCTGGTGCGTTTCATTCTTAGCATTTGCCAACAGTTCCTTCCGGGGCGTTTGTACACCTCATACAGAAATTATAAAATGTAGACTTTTATCACCTTGTGCTCTTAGTCCCTCCTCCCAACCTCTGAGCTCCTGTCATCCGTGCTGCAGGTAAGTGTAAAGTGCACTTGACGTCACTACGACTTTTGCCGGGTGCATATACAGGAAGAGAGAGAAAAAGGGGAGACGCAGGTGAAGAGGGGTCTTGCCTTCTTGTAAGGACACTCATCCCATCAAGAAGCCCCCTCATGGCCCCTCTCTTACCACCCCAAAGCCCCGCCTCCGAACACCTTCATGTTGGGGGTTAGGCTTCAACGTTTGGCTTTGGGACAACACAAATACCCAGTCTTGACTTTACTCCTGTGATGTCACCAGTTGTCCTTCTTGATCATTAGCGCCTTCGATGTGTTAACGGTGGTTGTTTAAATGTATTGTTATGTAGTCCCAGCACTGGGTGGTACTTTGGATCTGTGGACTTCTTGGTCTCTGGCATGTGTTGTTTTTCTTCTCTCTTTGCCTGCATCATGCTGTTGAGTGCCAGACACCCTGGACGGGGCAGGAGAGACGGTAAGGTTTGGGAGCGAGCAGGTCTTTGCTTCTGCCAGGACAGGAGTTGGGCCAGTCTGCACTGGTTTTGCTCCCTCTGTCCTTTGGACCCCATGAACCTGAATTGGGCCTAGAGCTACTTGTGTTCAGGAGGGGCGGGTTGGCCGGAGGCCTTCTCGGTGCTGTCCACCCTCAGCGTGAGGTCTTCCCTTGGCTGGGGTCTTGGTGAGAGCCTCTGCTGCCGGCAGGGCTGGCAGAGGCGGCCCTGGTGGAGGGGAGACAGGACGGCAGTTTCTGCACTATGCCTCAGGCTCAGGCTCTGGTCTCCTAGGTGTGGCGGCCCTCCGCGGCTGTCGTTGTGTCCCATGCACACTGCAGAGTGCTGGGCCCCCCTCCTGCCCCCTCCTGCCTGGGTGCTCTCAAATGCTGAGTCAGGGAACTGCTGTGCTGCCCTCCCCCGCAGCAAGCTTCTGTCCCCCAGCAGAGATGAGAGCCCGGTGGATGGTGCCCTGCTCAGCGCTGGCCGGTGGGCAGTCGGGTGGTAGGACCTCGTCTTGAAGTGTACTTGCCATCCCCGATTCCCACGAGATGGGCATCTCCTCACATCTCTCTTGGCCTTTCTGAGTTTTCTTTTCACCAACCCAGGTGCTTAGAAAGGACCTTTATACGCAGAATGTCTCTAGAAAGACACGGAAAGCCGCAGGGTCAGGGTGACCGGAGGAGCAGGTTAGAAGCAGATTGTTTTAATGTTTCACTTTCTGATGTTAAAAAATATATGTATTTTTAAAATAGGTAGAAGAAAGAATTTTGAATGTTTTCACCATAAATAAATGGTACTCAGCTCCTCATGGGCCTGGGGCAGCTCCCAGTTTGGGCTTTTACTGATGCGCAGCGTGGACTTCTAGTGGGTGCCTTGGTGAGTGCGTGCGCTCTGCTAGGTGGGGACACACGCTCTCTCATAGACAGCCCGTAGACAGCCCGGCTTACTAACTCGGTCCCCAGTGTCACCTTGCTTGTAGCTAAAGTTACCGGAGTCTACCTGACGGGTCACTGTGCAGATTGGCACCACAGCACTGGGCCTGTGTGTAAGGGCAGTGACACACTGGTGCTGCCCTGGGCTGCTCTGCAGGTTCCCTGCCTCCAAGGCCACCCAGAGCCCGCTGACTCTGAGGGTCGAAGGAGGGCCACCCGGGAGCGCGCAGCAGGGTGCCGCCACAGGAAGGATCAGTGCTTCTGAGCAGCAGCTTCTGTAGAGCAGCCTCTGAGGTGGGCCTGGCCTGGAGACGCAGGAGAGGGGGGTCTTCCTGATGGGAATGTTCTAGACCTTGGCCTCAGGGGGGCACGGGCACACAGGCTGCACCCTGACCTTCGACACGCCACTCTGCGCTGCGGTGGGTTGGCCTCTGTCACCGAGCGACTGAGCCCCTCCCTCAGCGGGCACCAGATTTCACCTGAGCCAGGGAACCCCAGGGTCAGAGCAGGGAGACGTGGTGCTGGTGGCGCAGCCCGGGGTGGACAGGCTGGGCAGGGCTTCTTCGGCACCTCCCTTGCTGGGCAGGGAGGCCCCGCCCGTGCTCAGAAAGTTGCAGGACCTCTCATGGAGGCCAGAGCGTGAGCCTCCTGTTCCCGACAACCAGCAGAAGGAACAGTTAGCTAAGGAAAGGTGTCCGCTGCGGACAGGCCCATGCTGGGCTGGCCGGGAGGGAAAGCCAGCTGCCCAGCCAGACTTGGAACAATGCTCAGCTGCTGAGTAAAAACAGATGCCGCTTCCCGTTACAGAATGAGCTGCCGGCCCGGCCCCAGGGCCAGGCTTCTCCTCCCAGAGGATCAGCTTCGCCAGGCAGAAGCCAATGAGAGGACCCCACCTCCTCACCCCCGCTGAGTGCCTCCTGGGAGGGGCCGGGAGGGCTGGCTTCCTGCTGAGCTAGACTCCGCACTGGCCTCTTCCTGTTAGGGCTGGGAAAGCCAGGGCCAGGCAGCTGGGGCTCTGTCTGGGGCGCTTGCAGAGCGAGGTCTGTGCAGGGACACTTTCTTTTCCTTAGCTGCGGGGCTCGGCTGCCTGTGATGGCGTGACTGCAGCCTCAGTGCCCACTGAGGTAGCTTTTCTTGCTCTTGCTCTGGAAGGTGCTGTTCGCCTCCTCGCGGACGAACCACCGATATCTCCAGCAAGACCAGCTCGGGCCAGCCTGACGCTGCCAGCCCGACAGCCAGGCACAGAGTAGGTACCCAGCAGTCCGCAGCTGGGGTGGGGGGCAGGGGGGCTGCCTCAGGGTTCTCTGGGACTGTGCCCCCCCACGCCCCCTGTCCCCTGCAGCCCACGCTCTCCCCTCCGACCGGCGCCCTCTTCAGTGGCTTTCACCCAGAGCTTGATTTCCTTCACATCTCCGCAGCCGCCCCGCACAGCACCAGGACAGGTGGCAATGCCCTCTCTGTTTCGGCAGCTTGGGTTTGATTCATGGGGAATTAGACCCAAAGCAGCCATGGGCTCTCAGAGGCTGCTCCCCGCCAGGGGACCCCATGCACTGTGCCGGCTCTCACACAGCCCCTCGGGCAGCCTGGAGAGAGCCAAGGTGTGGAGGAGGCGCTCCAGGTGCGAGGCTCGGCAGCACCGCCCAGCACTGTGGAGCCCTCCAACAGCCCCGGGCAGCTGCTGAGACCAGAAGGTCACCTGCTGGTGCCGGGGCTGATGGCCACCTTCACACCTGGAGTCCCGCAGTCCCAGGGGCCTGTCCTCTCAGGATCCACCCCCCTAAGGTCTCCACAGGCTCCTCCCAGGGGGCAGTTCTCTGTCTTCCAGACCCTGACAGCTTCCCAGAGCCCTGGGCGTCCCTCCTTCAGAACCTTTGTGACTGATTTCCAGAAGGGACTGAGGTGGTGCCTCTGTTGGACGCTGGCCCTTCTCAGCTCCTGGCAGCAGGGGGTGTGTGGCCAGGTGTCTCTGCTCTGTGATGGTGACCTTGATCTTGGGGACAGTTCCCCTGCGGGGTCTCTCCGGTGAAGCTACCACTTTCCTTTTGCAGTTAGTATATGGTGGGGAGACTCTTGGAGACTCTGCAAATACCCTGTTTCTGACCCAACTATGGATGTGTCCAGTGTCTCCTGACTTGTGGTATTTGCCGTATTCTGTTTCAAAATAATTTTTTAAATGATCGGTATCTCCCAGCCAGGAATAGTGGTGCACACCTCTAATCCCAGTGACTCAGGAGGCTGAGGCAGGAGGATGGGCAACTTCATGGCCAGCCTCGGCAACTTAGCAAGACCCTGTCTCAAAAAATAAATAATTTTTAAACGAAAAGGACTGATGGTATAGCTCAGTGGTAGGGTCCAACCCCCAGTCCTGGGTTCATCCCCAGAATCACAACAAGCAAAACAAGATTGATACCTCGCTGTGTGTCTAAGGAAAAATACAACACAGAACACATTCCTAACAAAAAATGGCTGATTAAAATCGATGGTTTTGTGATACTGATTGGATGTAGGACCTCATGCCAGGGAGACTCTCTACCATGGAGCTACATTTAAAAATGAAAATTTTAAAAATTTGAGACAGGGTCTTGCTAAAGTTTGATCCTCCTGCCTCAGCCTCCAGGGGAGCTGGGCTGCCAACTGTGCACCTCCATGTCCAGATAAAATGAAAATTTTTGATGGGAAAACGGTAACTAACCTCACAGACCAGGATCAAAGGCCAGGATCCGGACCAAGACCACAGGAATCTCAGCCACAGGACATCACACCCTCATCCTTGGGCAGAGTCTCAGAACCAACCCTCTGGGAGCCAGAGCCTGCCTGGTGCTCACAGAGGTGGGTCCCAGGATGGGTCCCAGAGGTGGACTCCAGGTGGACTCCACGTCCATTAAAGACAGACAGAAGCAGAGGTGGAGTAGAGAAGCATATTGACTTTGTGACAAGGTGGAGGGTGACTATGAGATATTTTGTAGCACAGAATTGTTCTAGTTAAATTGTAACAAGGAAGTTAAAAGAGTCTTGAATTTAAGGATGAATCGTGTAGTTGCTTTTTTAAAAAAAAGAATTGTTCAGAATTTGTGCTCTATCATTGGGAACAAACGGCTGTCAGAAGCAAGCTTCTTGGCAGATATTAAAGGAGTAACAATAAACACTGTTAATTTGTACTTTCAAGATAAAATTGATTAAAATAATAAGAAATTAACATCTTCTGGGAAAAAAAAAACTTGTGAAAATCTTTTGAAAACAGATGGGCTGATTTTTTTTTTTACAGTCACCAAAAATAATGAGTGTCACCAACAAAAAGTTCTCCTGTCTGCAGAGTTGGAAATGGAGATGTCATTTTCTACTTGTTCTTCCCCTGGGTGGTGGGTTGTGATTCCATTTGTTAACAGATATCCCCGTGCCACCTGGCGTGAAGCTGCCCGCTGAGGTGCCCGAGAGGCTCCCAGAGTTGGCGGATGGGACTGGAACGTGAACACACAAGCCAGCGAGTCCCGGTCACTGCTGGGACTGCTGCTTCCAGAAGTCCAGAAAGCCTGACCCCCTGAAGGTCAAGAGCCCAACCCAACCGAGCAGCAGACGCCCCACGCCTGCCAGGAAAGGCCCCAGAGCCCAGCAGCGGGCGGCTCACTCTGCAGAAGCCCAGAAAGGGCTTTGTGGGTGATCCACAGGGAGTTCACGTGCGTCTGGGTGTCCGGGTCACACTCTGCGCTTGCCGTCGTTGGTCCACGACACACTGGGTTGGCACGGCAGTGCACACGCAGGTGAGGTGAATACAGGGGTCGTGTTGGCACAGTGTCCGTGCATATGACATATTTACACAGAGGAGGCGTTCTTGAGTACTGTCGCTGACGGGGTGTGGGTAAACATGTCCACAGGCCGCTGCTCCGAAGGTGGGGAATGCAGGGAGCAGCTCACTTGCCCACACCCAAAGAGTGGACGACGAGACGCGAGGCTCAGCAAAAAGTGAGGCTTGCCAACTGGGTGTCTGGGGAGCAGGCCCCCGAGCGGCCCCTGTGCGCCAGGCCCCTGTCCCGGCTCCTCGCTGGCTGAGTGCTGTGGGGCACAGTCTTCCTGAAGTGGCCTGGGTTTTACCGTCTCCGGTTGGGTGCTTTGAAGACATGTACCTTCAGCTGTCCCCCCTCCCTCTGTTCCCGGCCCGTGTCCCCTCACCTCCTGTCCAGGGGCTGTGAATCTGTCACACTTTGGTGTTAAGGGCTGCAACCCTTTGTTCTATCCCCCCAGTAATTTTGCATTTAAAGCTAAATACTGTGTTTTCAAACTGGACCACCAGACTTTTGATCCTCACAGTGAACAAAGTCCATCTCACTGTATTTCAGTGTGTGCTTTCCACACACATTATCTCATTTAGTTCTCACAACAGTGAGAGGCAGATAACGAGTGAGCAGGGACCAGATCCAGGTTCAGCTCAAGAAACCTGAGACGTGAGGCGTTAAGAAAGCAGTTCTGGTTTAACGGCAGAAAGGGACTTACCAGGACCCAAAACCTGATCCTGTGACGCTTTCCAGCACATCATTCTGCCTCAGAGCGGGGACGGTCCTCAGGGCTTCCGGTGTGTTCTGGTGGACACTTCTCCCAGGGGGGCTGCAGTTGCGAGTCACCACTGGCCTCCTGGAGAGGTGTGTTGATGCCCCTGTGCCTGGAGCCCAGGGGTGGAGGGGCGAGCTGGCAAATGCCCACCAGCAAACCAGCTGTGCCCGCTCCTGGGCACCCGGAGGGCAGCCGTTCTCACTCGCGGGCACGGAGTCAGACCCGTGTGGATGGCAGCTCCAGTGCCATCTCCGCTTACCGTGTGGCACAGCCATTGCCACAAGAACCCCTTCAACTGGGTGTTGTCACTCCCTTCCCAACAAGGGGAGAACTCGGGCTCAGAGAAGCTGACTTGCCGAAGGTCCCCAGGGAGGCGGCCGCCGAGCCAGGCCCTGGTCGCTCTGTCCACGGGAGACCCCAGGAGGGGCAGCAGAACCCACGTCCCTCCTGCTGCCCCAGGACACCTCCAGAAGTGCTCTGGGAAGGAGGTGCACTGCAGAGGAGCGGGCGGCCACTGTCACCCACGTGTGCCCACCTCTCCTCAACGTATTGGGCAGACGAGTGGCATTTGTGACAGAGACATGGGTCACAGCTAGGCCTGCTTTCTGCGGGTGGAGAGGACAAGTGGGCTGGACACCGCACCACAGAAGTCGGCCCGGTCGTGGCAGGTACTCAGCGGGATGTGCAGTCCAGAGGTCCTGATGCTCACAGCCGTCCAGGAGACAGGGAGCGAGGCCCAGGAGGAAACCACGTGCCCTCCCAGGCCTCGGACACCCCCCATGACTGCTCCTCCACGCCCTTGGTTCCTGCCGGTGGCTCTGCCCTGCACACCCACGGGTACCAGACTGAGGGGCCGCCGTACAGCATGTGTGCACACGCACTGCACAGACATGCGTCTACACAGGCCACGTGTTGTCGCAGCCCCATTTTGCAGTCTCTGGATTGCCAGGCGAGTCCGGCTGCTACAGGCAGGCAGGCCTCTGGCCTTGCCTCGCCGCCTCCTCCTCTGAGTGGAGGCTGCACAGCCTCAGCCCCGTTCCGGGCCGCCTGCTCCTTCTGTGTGCATCGCTGCTCATCACCCGGGACACAGGCTCTGATCCCGAGCTCCAGCCTGCTGCTTCAACCACTGCTGCACTGTCTTCCTAGTTAATCCAGCACAGGGGGGCTGGAGGGAACACGGGGGGGGGGGCTGGAGGGAGCACGGGGGGGGGGCTGGAGGGAGCACGGGGGGGGGTGCAGGGAGCGGGGGGGTGCAGGGAGCACGGGGGGCTGGAGGGATCACAGGGGGGCTGGAGGGGGCACAGGGAGGCTGGAAGGAGCACAGAGGGCTGGAAGGATTATAGGGGGCTGCAGGGAGCACAGGGGGGCTGGAGGGAGCACAGGGGGCTGGAGGGAGCACAGGAGGGGCTGGAGGGAGCACGGGGGGCTGGAGGGAGCACCGGGGGCTGGAGGAAGCATAGGGGGGCTGATAGGAGCACATGGGGCTGGAGGGAGCACGGGGGAGCTGGAGGGAGCACAGGGGGGCTGGAGGAAGCATAGGGGGGCTGGAGGGAGCACCGGGGGCTGGAGGGAGCACAGGAGGGGCTGCAGGAAGCACGGGGGGCTGGAGGGAGCACGTGGGGCTGGAGGGAGCACGGGGGGGCTGGAGGGAGCACAGGGGGGCTGGAGGGAGTACAGGTGGGCTGATGGGAGCACGGGGAGGCTGGAGGGAGTAAGCAGGGCTGGATGGAGCACAGGAGGGGCTGGAGGGATCATAGGAGCGACCGGAGAGAACATAGGAGGGCCTGGAGGCAGGGGACCCATCCACCCTGCTGCAGGCGCGCCCCGCAGCACCCTCGGCTGCAAGGTTGCGCGGCCCACGACGGCCCCGCCGACTGGTGGCGGCCACTCGGGGCGCCCCGCGGACCGGGCCTGCAGGCGCGGAGGGCCGGTCGCGGAGGCGTCCTTCCCGCGGGCCGAGCTCACCAGCGTCGTCCCAGCAGCCTGCGCTCGCCCCGTGCCGCGCGGACGCGCCTGCCCCCTGCCGGCGGAGCGCGGCGCCTGGGCAGCTGCACTCCTGGCCCATGCGTCCTGCTGGCGGGTGCTGGGTGCTGGGGGCTGTGTTTTACGTGCAACGAGTGGGGGGTACCTGTGAAAACATTCTTCCCCTTTCACTTTGATTAGTATCTTGCATACTTTCTAGGAATGCAGGTGCCATGGCAAGGCGAATCTTACATGAAATGATGCCAACTTATTTTGTAAGGGCTTTTTATTTATCTGGGAAGCACTTGTAAGTTCACTAGCAAATTTGCTGTGCTTCAGTGTAGCCATCGAGCCGTGTTTACAAGTGCACCCGCTGCTCTGTACCTATGCGGCTTTTCAGTTTTCTTTTGGGGGGCTGGTAGAAAACTACCACATGTCTAAAACTGATTTCAACCGGATTCCAATGTACAGTATGACTTTATTTATGCCTACTTATATAATAGCTTGAAAATAGCTTCGAATACATAAATGTGAAATGTTATGTTGTTCCAAAACGTCATTAGCACTGTGCATGCCTGTAATCCCAGCGGCTTGGGAGGCTGAGGCAGGAGGATCTCATCAGAGTTCAAAGCCAGCCTCAGCAACCATGAGGCACTAGGCAACTCAGTGAGACCTTGTCTCAAAATACAAAATAGGGCCATGGGGTGTGGCTTAGCGGTTCGGGCCCTGAGTTCAATCCCTGGTACCTGTCCCTCCCCCCCAATGCCCTTGTTGACATACCCCAACCCCCTGCCCCTTCTGAGCTGCTCTGCCCAGTGCCTCAGTACCAAGGCTGCTGTGGGCACAGGCTCTCAGGTCCTGGGCATGACTCCTGACGGACATCCTGGGAAGTGGGCTGGCAGCCCGGTCCTCTGGGAGCATGCGCACAGCAGTCACTCAGAGAGAAGGCAGCTCTGTGAGCACAACATACAGGAGACCAGGGCAGGTCCCAAGCCACCAGGAGCTCCTCGGCAGGCCTTCCAGGGACACAGCGCCTGGCTCTGCATCTCTGCCTTTAGATCTGCTCTTGGGTCTTCGCGTGCTTCTCTCAAGCCTTGCACTGTCTCCGGTGAGCACTGCCAATGAGCATCCCTGAGTTGGCACCAGCCCCAGTCCTGTGCGGCTGGGAAGGAGCTGGTGCCACTCGGCTGTGGCATTGGCAGCTGAGTGACAGAGGGCCAATGCTCCCCTGGTAGGTGGGTCCTGATGGGACCTGCCAGATGCTTACGTTGGGAGCTGGCTGTGGCTTTCAGGATGAATCACTATTCTGGAATGTTCTCACGGAGTCACAGAGACAAGGATTTTCTCTTTACATTCCTCTCTCTTTCTCTGCTTCCTGAACCCAATGACGTCATCCGCTGAGAGGGGTTTGAACAGCGGCCCCGGGATTCATGGCCGCTCAGGATCTCAGAGTGCAGCCTTGTTTGGAAAGTAATTTTTGCAGATGTCACTAGTTAGGTCATTCTTGCCAATGACTGGTGCTCTTGCAAGAGGCGGGCACACATGAGGATCCACAGGAGCCCAGGGTTGCCAGCCACTGCTCGCAGCTGCAAGACCTTTGGCAGGAGCACAGCCCTGGGGACAGCCTGCCTCAACCCCCAGGCCCTGCCGTGGCAGAGGAGCTTCTGTTTTGAAGCCCCTGCCCCTGCGTCTGGGGTGCCTGTCAGCCCAGGGCTGATCCACTAATCCACCACAAATAAGTGATGGGGGGGGGGCTCCAGAGTCCACGGGGGACGAGGGGGAGGGTCGCCCAGGGAGGCTGGGCCTGTGGAGTGCTCCTCCCTGGGCTGCCCAACCCAGGAGGCTGTCACCAGGAAGCTCCTCTGCGGCATGTCGGTCCTGGCTCAGGCTAGTTGCCCGTCTCCTGGAGCAGCCCCTTCCTGCTCCCCAGCTGCCCTTTCGAGGAGGAACCTGCTTCAGCACAGCTCCGCTCTGGGCCTGGAGCACGCCCTGATGCTGCCCGTCAGGAAGGTGGGCAACGGGGGCCACCAAGAGAACAGGGCTGTGTGGGGAGGCGAGGAGGGGACGCAGCAGGCCCAGGACAGTGGCCGCTAGGAGCTGGGCCAGCAGGAGGGGTGCTCCCCAGCGGTCCCCTGATCGTAGACGTTGGCTCCAGAGCTGAGGTGACAGTCCCTGTGGTCTGAGTCCCTCAGCCTGTGGTGCTGTTGCAGTGGCCCTGG
Source organism: Ictidomys tridecemlineatus (assembly GCF_052094955.1). Lineage (NCBI taxonomy): Eukaryota > Metazoa > Chordata > Mammalia > Rodentia > Sciuridae > Ictidomys > Ictidomys tridecemlineatus. The sequence continues at coordinate 197,941,359 of NC_135482.1, forward strand.
GAAACCACTGGGCACCTTCTGCACACGAGGCGCTGGGCTGGCACCGGGGACCAGCGGTTAGGCACCCTGGTGAAGGTTCCGCCCTCTCTCAACACCACCAGCCCGAGGACCAAGCTGCTAGGACATGAACTCAGGGGTGACAAAACCCAGCCACCTGGGAGACTCTGAGCACCTGTCTCCATGTTGGAAGCTCTGAGAGAAGCCATCATGTCCCCTGGCAGCCCTCTGGCCTAGAGGCACCAGACTCGCCTGTTGCAGCTGATGGCTGGTCCTGCTGACGTCTAACCAGAGTCCGTGGCGGAGCCCCACCAGGAAGCCCGTGGGGCAGTCCGCATGGCCTCTGCTCGACCGAGGCGGTCGGTTAGGCTCTGCTGAGAGGCCAGTGCAAGGTCCTTTGGGGAAGGCCCTGGGGCCAGCAGAGGGAGCTCAGAGCCGCCATGGACTGTCCATGGCTGGAGAGAGCCAGGCTGGAGTCAGGCAGCAGGGGCCGCCAGGTGCTCCAACGGGTTCACCGAGGACACTGACAGCGTTAGGACGGTGGGCACAGCAGTGTCGCGCACACGTGGAGGAGCCCCGCGACCTCCAGGGACCCGCCTAGCGTGAAGTGGGCCATTGGCCACTGCTCCTCAGACACGCCCAGCTGCTCTACCCTCGGTCTTGGCCTTGGTTTCACTGGGCAGTGCTGAGGCTCGGCCCTGTGTGAGGCAAGTGGCCCCCAGCTGCACCCCAGCCCTCGGTGGGAAGAGCGTCATTGAAACTGTCGTCCTCGTTCCAAAGAATGCAGCTCCAGGGCCTCGTGTCAGGTCCCAGCACCATGTGGCAACTGTACCTAAGGTGACCTTGTGTGTCCCGTTCCAAAGGACGCAGCTCCAGGCCTCGAGTCAGGTCCCAGCACCATGTGGCAACTGTACCTAAGGTGACCTTGTGTGTCCTGCTCCAAAGAACGCAGCTCCAGGGCCTCGTGTCAGGTCCCAGCACCATGTGACAACTGTACCTAAGGTGACCTTGTGTGTCCTGTTCCAAAGAACGCAGCTCCAGGCCTCGTGTCAGGTCCCAGCACCATGTGGCAACTGTACCTAAGGTGACCTTGTGTGTCCCGTTCCAAAGGACGCAGCTCCAGGCCTCGAGTCAGGTCCCAGCACCATGTGGCAACTGTACCTAAGGTGACCTTGTGTGTCCTGCTCCAAAGAACGCAGCTCCAGGGCCTCGTGTCAGGTCCCAGCACCATGTGGCAACTGTACCTAAGGTGACCTTGTGTGTCCCGTTCCAAAGAACGCAGCTCCAGGCCTCGTGTCAGGTCCCAGCACCATGTGACAACTGTACCTAAGGTGACCTTGTGTGTCCCGTTCCAAAGGACGCAGCTCCAGGCCTCGAGTCAGGTCCCAGCACCATGTGGCAACTGTACCTAAGGTGACCTTGTGTGTCCTGCTCCAAAGAACGCAGCTCCAGGGCCTCGTGTCAGGTCCCAGCACCATGTGACAACTGTACCTAAGGTGACCTTGTGTGTCCTGTTCCAAAGAACGCAGCTCCAGGCCTCGTGTCAGGTCCCAGCACCATGTGGCAACTGTACCTAAGGTGACCTTGTGTGTCCCGTTCCAAAGGACGCAGCTCCAGGCCTCGAGTCAGGTCCCAGCACCATGTGGCAACTGTACCTAAGGTGACCTTGTGTGTCCTGCTCCAAAGAACGCAGCTCCAGGGCCTCGTGTCAGGTCCCAGCACCATGTGGCAAGGGTACCTAAGGTGACCTTGTGTGTCCTGCTCCAAAGAACGCAGCTCCAGGGCCTCGTGTCAGGTCCAGCACCATGTGGCAACTGTACCTAAGGTGACCTTGTGTGTCCTGCTCCAAAGAACGCAGCTCCAGGCCTCGAGTCAGGTCCCAGCACCATGTGGCAACGGTACCTAAGGTGACCTTGTGTGTCCTGCTCCAAAGAACGCAGCTCTGGGGCCTCGTGTCAGGTCCAGCACCATGTGGCAAGGGTACCTAAGGTGACCTTGTGTGTCCTGCTCCAAAGAACGCAGCTCCAGGCCTCGAGTCAGGTCCAGCACCATGTGGCAACGGTACCTAAGGTGACCTTGTGTGTCCTGCTCCAAAGAACGCAGCTCCAGAGCCTCGTGTCAGGTCCCAGCACCATGTGGCAACTGTACCTAAGGTGACCTTGTGTGTCCCGTTCCAAAGAACGCAACTCCAGGCCTCGCGTCAGGTCCCAGCACCATGTGGCAACTGTACCTAAGGTGACCTTGTGTGTCCCGTTCCAAAGAACGCAGCTCCAGGGCCTCGTGTCAGGTCCCAGCACCATGTGGCAAGGGTACCTAAGGTGACCTTGTGTGTCCTGTTCCAAAGAACGCAGCTCCAGGCCTTGTGTCAGGTCCAGCACCATGTGGCAACTGTACCTAAGGTGACCTTGTGTGTCCTGTTCCAAAGAACGCAGCTCCAGAGCCTCGTGTCAGGTCCCAGCACCATGTGGCAACTGTACCTAAGGTGACCTTGTGTGTCCTGCTCCAAAGAACGCAGCTCCAGGGCCTCGTGTCAGGTCCAGCACCATGTGGCAACTGTACCTAAAGTGTCCTTGTGTGTCCTGTTCCAAAGAACGCAGCTCCAGGGCCTCGTGTCAGGTCCCAGCACCATGTGACAACTGTACCTAAGGTGACCTTGTGTGTCCTGCTCCAAAGAACGCAGCTCCAGGCCTCGTGTCAGGTCCAGCACCATGTGGCAACTGTACCTAAGGTGACCTTGTGTGTCCTGCTCCAAAGAACGCAGCTCCAGGGCCTCGTGTCAGGTCCCAGCACCATGTGGCATCAGTACCTAAGGTGACTTTGTGTGTCCTGCTCCAGGGCCTCGTGTCAGGTCCCAGCACCATGTGACAACTGTACCTAAGGTGACCTTGTGTGTCCTGCTCCAAAGAACGCAGCTCCAGGCCTCATGTCAGGTCCCAGCACCATGTGGCAACTGTACCTAAGGTGACCTTGTGTGTCCTGCTCCAAAGAACGCAGCTCCAGGCCTCGTGTCAGGTCCCAGCACCATGTGGCAACTGTACCTAAGGTGACCTTGTGTGTCCTGCTCCAAAGAACACAGCTCCAGGCCTCGTGTCAGGTCCAGCACCATGTGGCAACTGTACCTAAGGTGACCTTGTGTGTCCCGTTCCAAAGAACGCAGCTCCAGGGCCTCGTGTCAGGTCCCAGCACCATGTGGCAAGGGTACCTAAGGTGACCTTGTGTGTCCTGTTCCAAAGAACGCAGCTCCAGGCCTCGTGTCAGGTCCCAGCACCATGTGACAACTGTACCTAAGGTGACCTTGTGTGTCCCGTTCCAAAGAACGCAGCTCCAGGGCCTCGTGTCAGGTCCCAGCACCATGTGGCAACTGTACCTAAGGTGACCTTGTGTGTCCCGTTCCAAAGAACGCAGCTCCAGGCCTCGTGTCAGGTCCCAGCACCATGTGACAACTGTACCTAAGGTGACCTTGTGTGTCCTGTTCCAAAGAACGCAGCTCCAGGGCCTCGTGTCAGGTCCAGCACCATGTGGCAAGGGTACCTAAGGTGACCTTGTGTGTCCTGTTCCAAAGAACGCAGCTCCAGGCCTCGTGTCAGGTCCCAGCACCATGTGGCAACTGTACCTAAGGTGACCTTGTGTGTCCTGCTCCAAAGAACGCAGCACCAGGGCCTCGTGTCAGGTCCCAGCACCATGTGGCAAGGGTACCTAAGGTGACCTTGTGTGTCCTGCTCCAAAGAACGCAGCTCCAGGGCCTCGTGTCAGGTCCAGCACCATGTGGCAACTGTACCTAAGGTGACCTTGTGTGTCCTGCTCCAAAGAACGCAGCTCCAGGGCCTCGTGTCAGGTCCCAGCACCATGTGGCAACTGTACCTAAGGTGACCTTGTGTGTCCTGCTCCAAAGAACGCAGCTCCAGGGCCTCGCGTCAGGTCCCAGCACCATGTGGCAACTGTACCTAAGGTGACCTTGTGTGTCCCGTTCCAAAGAACGCAACTCCAGGCCTCGCGTCAGGTCCCAGCACCATGTGGCAACTGTACCTAAGGTGACCTTGTGTGTCCTGGCAGGTTCTAAGCCTTTGGCCAGGACGTCGACAGCCGGTCAGAACCATAGTGGACAACTTGGATCGATCACATGGAGAAGAAGGTGAGTCCTTTTACCTTTTCCAAGTCACAGCTGCTCCAAGGGGCAGAAGCCGTGAGAAGGTCCCCTCCTCAGGGAGCCCAGGCATCTCCAGCCCTAGGGCTGCCGTCCAGCTAGTCCCTGCCACAGCTGGGCTCCGGGAAGCCTCCAGAGGTGTGCAGTGCCAGGTGGAAACGCTGCTTTGGTGGTGTGTGTCTGTGTGTGGCAGAGTGTTGTGGGGTGTGTCTGTGTGTTGTGGTGTTTTTCTGTGTTGTGGTGTATGGTGTGTGTCTATGTGTCTTGGGCATTGGTGTGTGTTGTGGGGTGTGTCTGTGTGTTGTGTTTTTCTGTGTTGTGGGGTGTGGTGTGTGTGCTGTATGTGCTGTGTGTCTTGGGCGTTGGTGTGTGTTGTGGGGTGTGTCTGTGTGCTGGAGTGTGTCTGTGTGTCCTGGGGGTGTGCTGTGTGTCTTGGGCGTTGGTGTGAGAGGCGAGCATTCTCAATGCAGGAAGGTTTTCCAGGCACAAAGTCTGCGTTAGAAAGTTGGGTCAAGAATTGTTTTCTGGGGCTGGGATGTGGCTCAGGCGGTAGCGTTCTTGCCTGGCATGCATGCCGCCCGGGTTCGATCCTCAGCACCACATACAACAAAGATGTTGTGTCCGCCGAGAACTAAAAAATAAATATTAAAAATTCTCTCTCTCTCTCTCTCTTCTTTAAAAAAAAAAAAATTGTTTTCACAAAGGTGTCACAGTGCGGGGACTCCTGCCTTCCTCCTCATGGAAATGGCTGATTTAATAACTGCTGGCTAAAGGCAGAAACTCCAGGTCTCCAGTCATGGTTTAAAAGGCGTCGTCCATGCTAGTGAGTCAGCAGATACATCCAAAGCAAACGGCCCTGAGGGGCGTCCCGGAGCCCATGCGCACCCTCCGTGGGAACCGCTGTTCTGCTCCCCGCAGACCGGCGGGCGGCCACCGTTGGGTGGGAGGAGTTTCAGGAGCAGAGCAGTTGAGCAGTGACCGGCACAGCCTCTCCTTCGCAGGGGCCCAAGCTTGATGGGAGCTTGATTGAATCAAAAATGAAGAGGCAGGGCTGTGTGTGAGGCACTGGGTTCGATCCCCAGACCATAAAAAAATAAATAAAATAAAGGCCTTCTGTCCTTCTGTAACTCAAAAAAACAAAACAAAAAACAAAAAATAAAAACCAAGGAGGCAGGCGCCCTGGCCCCTCCCTAGGTCACAGCTGCTGCCCCTTGCTCCCACCTGGAGTTCTGGGTTCCAGGTGCGCCCTCTCCCACACCTGGGAGATGGGGGCAGCGCAGGCCTTGCCGAGAGCCTCAGGCGTTTCTGATGTGGGCCACCTCAGACCACGTTCCACTCTGGACTTTACCTGGTTCCTGGGTCAGCAGCAGCAGTGTCACCTAGGAGCTTGTCAAATGCAGCACCCTGGGGGCCCGGACCTGCTGGCCACAGCCACAGGGCGTCCAGCAATTGGAATGCACATTCAAGCTGAGAAGCTGGGATTCAGTCTTTGCTTTGCACCTGCCTGATACCTGGGAGGCCACGTTTGTGAATCGACTCCTGTGAGCGGGATGGTGCTCTGACACCATGGAAGAACACCTGCACCTGGGCCCAGGTGCTGAGAGCTTGCTTGCTCATCCAGGGTCCTTTGGCAGCCACTCACAGACCTGGGGAGGGCTTTAGGGACCCCTGATGCCTCTGCCTTCTTCCTTGGAGTGGGTCACCTGAGACCACATCCTTCCTTCTTGCCCCTGCCCCCTTCCCTTATTGGCGCCTCTCAGTAGGCAGCCCCCTCACGCCCACCCAGGAGAGATGCGCTGGCCTGGAGGCACTGCCTGGCTGCGGAAGCAGGCTTCGGAGCAGAGAGGGTGGAACGGGGCAGGAGGAGAACGCGGTCTTCAGGTAGCTTGGAGCTGCGGTGCTGGACTTACACACTCCAGACGACAGAATGGCCAAGGGTGGGGGATACTGCAGGGAGAACACCAGGGAAACGCACTCCGCTGTGCGGATGCTGTGCAGCTTCCCATACGCACCACGGGACCTCAGAGGCCCCAGACTCCGCCCAGCTGTCTCTCAGCTCCATTCTCCACACCTGAGCACGGGCCCTCGTCAGTACTGGGGCTGTGCGACTTGTGTGCGTGACTCTCCTGAATCCTTCAGGGCTCTGCCTTGGTTTTCCCTTCTGTGGCCTCCCTGATGGACACACACGGCCAGGTCCTCCACCTGCAGGTCCCCCCGCCTCGGCCCCTGCGGGACCCTCTCTGGCAGCTGTCCCTCTCCCTCCACCTGCTCCCCCGCCCTGCATGGGCTCTGGTCTCCACCGTCCACGAGGGCGCTTTTCCAGCTCTTGTCTGACTTGGTCTTGCTGCAGCGCTGGACGCTGTGGCCTGTCCTCTTAGGCCTCTCCTCCCAGCCAGCCTGCCCACCCTGGCAGCCTCCCCTGGCACGCCTGTTCCCCGGCCATCCCCGCTCCCTCCTCTTTCCCTACCCATCTCCTTGGGGTTCACCTGTTCCCCTGCGGCACAGGCCCTGAGGCGTCGGCTCGCACACCTTCTGGGATCCTCTTGGAGGTGGGGACACTCACTCACTCATTGGCAACCAGATATCTTCAGTGGATTTGGTTTGAACTGTGTCCTCCTGAAAGATGGAGTCCTCTCCCTGGACCTGCGAATGAGGTTTATTTGGAAACAGGGTCTTTCCAGATGATCACCTTGGGGAAGGTCAGTAGGTGGGCGGTAACCCAAGGTCACTGAGTCCTTATACAAAGGGAGATTTGAGCACAGAGATGGACGGACAGACACCGGAGCGTGCCCTGTGGAGGTAAGATGTAGTTTACAGGCTGAGGAGCAAGGCCTGGAGATTGTCCCTCACAGCCCAGAGACCAGCCCCACAACACTTCCCTGCAGGCTTCTGGCCTCCAGAACCGGGAGACAATAAGTTTCTAGTTTGCTGCATCAGGTTGTGGTGCTTTGTACTGTGGCCCTGTAAGCGATGGTTGGAGGGCAGACCCTTCAGAGGTGCCCCTTGGGGGACCGGTGCCCTCCAAGGACGTTGTCTTCGTGAACCAGCTTAGCTCCGCAATGCCTGGGCAGGGCTGTGCCCCACTGCACAGCTGGCCATGCGGCTCCCCAGGGCCCTTTCACCGACCCTCTGACCCACCAGACCCAGCCTGTCGGGCAGCACCAGTGCCGGAGCCTCCTCATGAGCACCTCCACCCTTCCCTGGGTGAGAGGGAGGCAAATCCAGCAAATGTGTGCAGCCAGGTGCACGGGAAGGGACCTGGACTCAGCTCTTCATTAAAAGGTGCTAACCCACCACCACGGCCAGCCTGGTGCTTTGGAAGGAGCTCTGCAAAGGTGTGGAGGATGCAAGTTCTCCAGCTAGAGATGGTTGTGTCCGAGAAGCCGAAGGACCTGGTGCAGACAGCACGGGGGGGTGGGGGGGTGTGGGGGTGGCGGGTAGGGGGATTCTGGAAGCACTCAGTGCTCTGGGGTGAGGAGGAGGCCCCGAGCCAATGCTGTCCTCTGGCTCTGGGGCTGGGTTTTCATGAGCCAGGAGCAGGATGGGTCTGAGGAGGAGAGAGGGCACCCAGCAGAGCCCCTGGGAGGCACAGTGCCGCGCAGGTGAAGCTTGGGCAGGGCAGGCTGCTTAGCCCTGAGCAGGCACGGGCTGTCCCTGAGGGGCTGCCAAGATGCCAGCCAAGCTCCATCCCACTACAGAGAGAGAAAGAGAGGGAGGAGTGAGGGGAAGGAAAGACGGAGGGAGGAAGGGAGGGAGGGAGGGAGGCTAACTCCATCCCCAGTACAGAAGGAAGAACGAGAGAAAGAGAGAGGGGAAGGAAGGAAAGAACAATAAGACAGACAGACAGACAGCCAAGCTCCAAGTCCATGCAGGAAGGAAGGAAGGAAGGAAGGGAAAAAGAGGCGTTCCCCAGGAACCCGCTGCACATCCACCTGGCGGGGAGAAGCACATCCCGGGGAGCCACGAGGCAGAAAGGACAGTGGCTCAACGGCTTCAGAGACTCCAGAGATGAACCAGAGACCGGAGAAGGGCGGGACACCAGGGAAATGGCCAGCGAGCATTGGCTTCACACTCTTTAGTTGCAGGACCAGAGACTTGGTGTTTTCTGGGGGGTACCAAGGAACAAACTCAGGGGCACTTGACTCCTGAGCCACATCCCCAGCCCTATTTTGTGTTTTATTCAGAGACGGGGTCTCAGTTGCTCAGCGCCTCACTGTTGCTGGGGCGGGCTTTGAACTTGTGATCTTCCCGCCTCAGCCTCCTGAGCCGCTGGGATTACAGGCGAGCACCATCACGTCCAGTTTAGGACTAGGAACCTTTAAAGCCTTAAAAAAAAAAAAAAAAGTTGGGATGGCAGAAGAATTCAGCCATGTGACTGCATACAAGATGAATTTAAATGAAATGAAAATAGGCCCCACTCAAAATGGCAGCAAAAGGTGAGAAACACCTAAAAAGGAGCATCCACATGGACTCGTTCCTAGTCGACACCCCACGAAGCTACACATCTGATGGGTATGTATAGGCCGGCACTGCCCAAGGAGAGAGAGAGAGAGAATTTTTAATATTTTTTTTTTTTTAGTTCTCGGCGGACACAACATCTTTGTTGGTATGTGGTGCTGAGGATCGAACCCTGGACAAGAGGGACGCACCCCCGGGAGGAGATGTGATGTGAAAATGCCGGTTCTGACGTCCACCAAGAGGTGTGGTACTGCTGAAGCCGCTCTCCAAAGGGCTGTGCCTGGCTGACCATCTAGTCCCTGTCCAGCAGAAGAAACGAGTGCATGAGAATAAGCAGTGGAGCTGGCTGGATGCAAATGACCAGTGGGGCTGGCCTAGGCTCAAGTGACCAGTGGGGCTGGCCTAGTCACAAATGACTGGAGGCAGAGCTGAACCTGCGGCTTTCTGCTGAGAGCCATAGTCAAGTAGGAATGACGCATGGCAATTTCCTTGTCAGCCTACCCCATGTTGCTTAGAGGGAGGACTCTCCATTGTGGAAATGGGCTTGCCTTGGACCCAGGTCATTTGCAGTGACATTGCATGAAAGGTGACCTTGCTCAGGGATTAGGGTGGATCTGGGTTTAGGGTGGATCCTGCTGGGAATAGGGTGTATCCTGCTGCCTCAGGCACCCGCTCTTGAGTTCCCATTGAGTTCTCGTGGGATTCAGAGGGTATTTCGGTATGCAGAGCCCGGTGGAGGGAGTGGATTTTCCCCAGAACGTGCGTGTAGAGTGCTGGTGAGAGTTCGGGAATAAAGAGTTGCTGTTGGAATCTACAAGGCTTGTGTGGCGGCTCAGTTATTTTGTGCCCAGCCAGACTGCGGCAGCTTTCCAACCGCAGCAGATGTTCAGCACATGGTAAAGGCAGCATGTAGATGGCCATTGGTAGAATTTGGGGGCAGCACCTATAGTTTTAGAAGAAAGCAAACGCTAAAGCTGGCCTCATACCATTGGCAAACATTAATTTTAAATGGATTAAGAACTAGATATAAAAACAAGATTATAGGGGCTGGGGATGTGGCTCAAGCGGTAGCGCTCGCCTGGCATGCGTGCGGCCCAGGTTCCATCCTCAGCACCACATACCTACAAAGATGTTGTGTCCGCCGAAAACTAAAAAAAAATAAATATTAAAAAATTATCTCTCACTTAAAAAAAAAAAACAAGATTATAAGTGAATAACAGAATATGTAGCATGTGTTTTTGAAATCCTGTGGTCAGAAAGTGATTTTATTTAAGAAGTTAAATTCAGAAACCGTGCAGCAGAGCAGACTTGACTACTTGCAGACAGAAGCCTATCTGTGAAAGGCAGGAGAGCAAGTAAAGAGCGGGGATCGTGGGCTGGGGATGTGGCTCAAGCGGTAGCGCTCGCCTGGCATGCGTGCGGCCCGGGTTTGATCCTCAGCACCACATACCAACAAAGATGTTGTGTCCGCCGAGAACTAAAAAATAAATAAATATTAAAAATTCTCTCTCTCTCTCTCTCTCTCTCTCTCTCTCTCTCCTCTCTCACTCTCTCTTTAAAAAAAAAAAGAGCAGGGATCGTGAGGCGAGGAGCACCAGCATCCACACGGACGACAGGTGCTAGAGCGTGGGTCCCTCACGGACGGACGGTGTGGGTGAAAGTCCCAAGGACAGAACAAGGAGTGGGGCGTGGCAAGGATGGTGGCTGGAACTTCCCTGGGCTGGAGCTTACAGCAGGGTCAAACCCTCGGTGGCTCCGTCGAGCGTTAACACCTGCGGGTTCTGAGGACTCCTGCTCGAGGATGCTCACGGGGCCACGGCAGCAGGCACAGACCCCACTTGGCATGGCCCGACGGACAGCTCTGACCAAGGCTGGCAGGCATGAAGCCAGTCTTTGTTCAGGTGCAGGGGGACCCCGTGTGGCCTTGCCTCATGAGGACGCTCTGCGATTCTGCCGCAGCACGCTCTCAACTCCTACCCCGAGCTCTGTGACGGGATCCTAAACACTGGCACGGGGAGTGGGCAGGGGCACAGCAGCCCACGGAGGGTGACTGCTCCTGGAGCTGGTGTCCCATCTTCCCTGTGAGGCCACCTCCTCCGGGGAGAGGGCTGCTCCCTCTGGGTTTAAAACACAGTGCGGGCTCCTTGGCCGGTCCCACTGGACAGACCCACGCGCATCCAGCCAGCCGGCTCCGTGGGATCAAGAGAGGACGGACCTGAAGGTGGACCGGGTGGGCAGGTTCACTGGGGCTTTCCATGGCCTCACCAACCAGGAGGTGACACCAGCCCTAGGAGCTCTTGGCCTCTCTTTAAGACAAATATTCACGATGCATTTTTAAGACAAATGTCACTTAATGTTCAGCAAGAAGCACCAGCCAGGCCCATGGCAGGATGTGGTGCTCCGGGTGTCTGAGAAGGGGGACTGGTTGTCACAGCCCAACTCTGTCCCTGACTCCTCCCCGAGGCACAGATGCTGCTTTTGCAGTCGGTGGTCTTCCTGTGCCTCCTGGGATCCGGCCTGGAGGTGCCGTGAGACAGATGCCATGGCCACAAGAGCTCTGGCTCACGTGAGGGCCACACGGGGGACAGCTCTGCGCTGTCGGAGGGAGCAGGAGCAGGGGTCTGTCGGTCTCTTGGGATCCCTTTGATGGACGCTGCTCCTCCCAGCTGCCTTTCCTGTCTTTGGTTGCTTATTTGGAGCACAGGTGCCACATCTGCAGGGTGGGAGCCCAGGGAATAGAGAGCGTGGCTGGTCACACAGGCTGCAGTGGTGACTAGAGGGCAGCCAGCACTGCCCTGGCACGCATCAGGGACTCCTGGTGACAGAGCAGCAGTCCAGGAGGCAGACAGCTCAGAAGCAGACGGAGGAGCTTCAGACTCAGAACTGACCAGTCAAGACTATACAGTAGGCGGCACCGGGTGGCCCCAGGCCCAGGGCCTCATCCCCAGCTCTTCAAAAGCAAGTACAGGGAGTGTGCTAAGGCAGTGCCCATGAAGACCCGAGCCCTCCCCACGTCAGGGGGACGGTGAGCTAACACCCAAGTCTGGAGTGATGCACACGCCCCCGGCCATCGCTGGCCTCAGGAAGGTCACGAGGCGCCTGAGAAGGTGTGTCTGTGCTGCGAGCTGTGGGCACAGTGACCACAGCCTTGGTGCTGCCATCCCAAAACAAAGTGGGCACTTGCTCCCAGTCAGAGTAAGGCTCAAGACATCCTCTCCCCAGAGGGCAGATGTCAACCACAGCACGCTGCTGTGAGATGTCCCCAGAAGCTTACGTGTTCCGAGGCAAAATGACGGGTCGTGAGTGCCGGAGACCAAGGAGGGCACCGACCCTCTGATGGGATTAACTGAGTGGGCGCTGCAGACGGGTGGTGGCTGGAGGGGCCGGGCCCTGGGGGGAGCCTTCGGGGTTGGTGTTTGTCTTGTGGAGGGGCTTTCTCTGCTCCTGGTACCATGGCCCCCACTGCTTCCTCGTCCCCGCCCTTCTGCCAGATGCTCTGCCCAACCTCAGGCCCAGGCAGTGGAGCTGCTGTCTATGGACTGAGGCCCCTGAAACTGTGACCCTCAAAGTTTTCCTCCTCTAAAATTGCTCTTGTTGGGTCTTTAGGTCACAGTGGCCAAAAAGCTGACTAAAATAACTGTCAAAAACATTTTATGGGGCTGGGGATGTGGCTCAGGCGGCAGCGCGCTCGCCTGGCATGCGTGCGGCCCGGGTTCGATCCTCAGCACCACATACCAACAAGATGTTGTGTCTGCCGAGAACTAAAAAATAAATATTAAAATTCTGTCTCTTTCTCTCTCTAAAAAAAACCAAACATTTGAAAGCTCTGAAAGTCATCAAAAACATATTTAGAAAAGAAAATAAGCATATATAAATTAAGATACAGCACATCAAAATTGGGAATAGCAGTATTGAGAGAGAAACCTGTACTGTCAAATGCACGCATTTGAAGAGAGGGAAAGTGCCAAGCCAGGAATCTAAACTACCCCTCAAGAACCCAGAAAAAGAAGAGCAAAATAAGCTCAGAGCAAGGAGAAAGAAGAAAACAACAAAGATGAGAGAAATCAACGAAATCTAAAATAGAAAAAACATATAACAGAAAATCAATGAAAGAGCAAGCTTGCTTTTTGAAAAGATCAGTACAATTGACAGGAAAAGAGAGAAAAGACACAGTTTACCAAGACGAGAATAAAAGAGAGACTGCCACTGTCCATTGGGCATCCGAGGGGATTAGGGAGACACTGCCGTGACCTTCCGGACACTGAAATGGAGCAGACCCCGAGTCTCACTGTTTCAGACTTAGAGCTTTAGTCGCCTGCCATCTCCCCTACTGCCAACCTCAAGGAAGTCTCCACGTCAAGTCGGTTTCTCTGTATAATTCTACAAACGTCAGAGGAATACCGCAAATTCTACACAATCTCTTCCGTCCAGTGGGACTTTATATGTATATATTTTAAATGAGCTGGCCTGCCGCAGGGGTCACTGCATTTTCTGCCGCGTCCTGTCCAGTCCGTGGGCAGGAGTCGCTGTGCCCAGCCCACACTCCAGGGGAGAATTGGACTCTCCTGGGGAGGGCCTCTGTTCGCACCTATTTTAAAGCCACCACAAGCTTTCTTGTGGCCAGACCACTGGGGAAACTGTCGGGAGGCGGTCAGATACCGAGGGGAGGTCAGGCAGGGACCGAGATGAGACGGTGAAGAGGTGGTCTGAGGCCCAGGACCCATCACGGGGACACCTCGTGTGCAGCCTGAACTGGTGGAGCCTGGCCCCCACAGTGGCCACTCTGCAGCCTTGTCTGCCTGACTCCCCCTTCACAGCAGCTCTGGCGAGGCCCCAGGCCCCCACGTGAACAGGAGGGGAAGTGGTACTGTGTGCTTCGGGTGTGGGTTTCGGATACAGAACGTCCTATTGTGCAGTTAAACAGGACCATGGAAAAACTGGAGGCCACGCAGCTGCCCACCAGCGGCCTAGAACCCAGAGCCAGGCAGGCTGATTCCCGATTCTCAGCCTGGCCTTGCGGGACTGTTGTACCAGACACTGGGTTGTTCTGCAGAGCTCTGTGAAGCAGGACCAGCCTGTGAACGAGGAAAGCCCTGGTTAAGCAGGAAAACCAACCCACCCCCACGGACGGACATTTCTCAGGAGATTGGTATCAGATCAATTCAAGGAGGAAACTAATTAGAAGTTCATCTACTTTTACTCAACAGAAACATGAAACAGAAATGCACAGCCTGGGTGTCTGCTGTCCACGGATCACGAGTCTGGGTCAGGAAGGGACTCCAAGTGCCCCATGCCCACTCTACCCTCCCACCAGGACTCTTCCTCCCCGACTGGGAGCAGGGCTCAAGGTGGGGGCCGTGTTGTGGCTTCTCCTTCTATGCTGGCGGCTTCCAGTGTGGGACAGCCAGTGTCACAGGGGTCCCTTGGTTTGCATCTGTGTGCACGAGTGACCGTTTCTGTGAAATCCCGTCCTGGAAGGGCTTGTGAGACTGTAGGTCTGAACCTGGTCACAGCGGGTGGGCAGTGGCCAGCTGTTGGGCAAGTTCCACTTCCTGCCCCCCTTTCAGAGTTTCCAGTGCCACACTCCACAATGCCCGGTGCTGCCAGATTTCTGGATATTTCTGTCTTCAGAGAACTCATGCGTGGACTGGAAACCAAGCAGAAGCCCAGGGAGACTCACCCTTAGTCCCACCCTCTAATGGTGTCTCCAGTGGCCCCCACTCTTTGTCCCCTAAGTGTGTGGTCTGCACTTTTCACGCCTCTGGCTTCCCACTTTCAGCCCCCACCCCACCTCACCCACACGCCCTGCTGGTTAGTGACCTTGGGCTGCTCTGCTGTCAGCCTGCGGCACAGTGGCTCCTGCATTTCCAAGGCCCCTTCTCCGCGTTCTTCTGAGAGGGATGCCACCGTCAGCCAGGCAGCGGCTGGAGCTTTGGCCAGGACAATGAAGCCAGGAGGCATGGATGTGGGGTCTTGAATCTGGTGGCACCGTGAGGGGAAACAGTTCTGATTAAGGTGCTGTGCTCTGGGGTTCTCCACTCAAACCCTGATACTGCAATGTCATGGTAACCGTGTGGGGACCGGCTGGATCTGGTGGCAGCCACAGTTTTGCCAGCCAGGTGACCGAGGCACGCATTCTAAGGCCCACAGGAGGGTGGTGGCTGCGACACTCAGCTGAGCGTGGTGTGCCGGAGCCTGACGCCTGGCCTGTTTCTGGCTGATGCTGCACATGCTGACTGTTTGGGGAAAGGCAGGGACATTCCTTGGCCTGCTTTGGTTGTCATGCACACCTGCTCCTGCTGCCTCAGGGTCAAGCGTCCACCCAAGACATGCTGCTGTCCGAGAGCATGCGAGGCTCGGTGGTACTGCCCCTCTGGGCTCAATCCCAGGAAAAGGAAAACAAAGACAAGCAGCCATGAGCGGCCCCCCCTGCCCCGCCCTCCAGTGCTCCCTCGTCTGGTGGAGGGAGGACGGATCCCACCCCAGCTCTCTACCCTGGGGCCAGCTCCATGCCAGGAGGGGTGTGCTCTGTAACCGTCGGCCATTTTGACCATACTCGGTGACTTTGAAGCAGCTTACATTTTCAGAGGAGTTGCAGAGGTCACAGGGCTCCCAGGTGACACCTTGCGTCTGTGGGGTCCGTTTGCAACATCTTGAGAGTCCACACCAGTGCCGGACTAGCCTTGGCCTTCACCCTGTCCTGTTCCTGGCCCGGCAGTCCACATCACTTTTCTTGGTCTGCTGGGCCTGGCTTTCCCTTTTCCTGTGACCTGGGCCCAGCCCATGTGCCAGTGATGTCCAGCCCACGTGCCAGAAAACCACAGAATGCGAGTGAAAACTGAGGCCAGGTGTACACAAGTAAATCTTTTTTCCTCGAATTTTAAATGGCTTTTGCTGGAGCATTATGATACAAAACAGGGGACACATGGCGACACCATCACGTCACACATGCCATGCTCGGCTCATCCTTCCTCCCCTTCCCTCTCCCTCCTCCACTCCCCAGTTCTCATCTTCTATACTTCTTTCCCTTTTTTCTGCCTTCCACACGGGAGAGAGAACTTGAGACGGTTACTGGAGTCTGGGGCTCACTTCACTGAACACCATCTTCTCCAGTTCCACTATTTTCCTGCCAACAAGGTCTTGTTCTCCGTGAGTGGAGAGCCCGCATTTCCTGGACCCTTCACCCACAGAGGGGCCCTGGGCTGCTCGAGGCTGGCTCCTGGCACCCAGGTCAGCTCTCCCAGTTTTCCTGGACGGGGACACATGCAGTCCCCGCTGCTGCCACCACCACAGCTCTGGCCCCCATCCATCTCCACACCCACCGCTGCACCTCTTGGCCACCAGAAGGAAAAGAATGCATGTCCTGCCCAGTGCGGGCTGCGGGGTGTGTGTGTGTGTGTGTGTGTGTGTGTGTCACGTGGGTGCAGCTCCCGCAGGCCAGCTGCCGGCGCCTCTGGCCAGCTCTCCTTGCAGGCACTCTTCCTCTCTGCTGCCTCTGGCTGAGGCCTTGGGGCAGCCCAGCAGCACCACCCTGCCCAGTGCCGGCTCCATGGGTCTCAGGAGCACCCCACCGGGAAAGTCTCCAGAGCAGGGGGGCCTTCCACAGGGCTGAGCTCAGCAGACCTTACCCCAATAAGCTGTGAAAACAGAAATCCCACCTGGATGCAACTCCCAGAGGCTTTATTTTTAAAAAGCAATTTACCTGGGAAAAGGCAGGGACTTTTTTTTTTTTTTTTTTTGCTGGAGCATTATGATACAAAACAGGGGACAGCCCTGCAATCCCAGCAACTGGGGAGGCCGACTCAGGAGGATTGAGAGTTCAAAGCCAGCTTCAGCCATCTGTCAGGGCCCTAAGCAACTCAGTGATACCCTCAAAATAAAATATAAAAAAGGACTGGGGGGTACTGGGGTTGCAGCTCAGTGGTAGAGCACTTGCCTAGCATGTGAGGCACTGGGTCCGATTTTAAGCACTGCATACATAAATAAAATAAAGGTCCATTGACAACTTTAAAAAAAAAAAAAGGACTGGGGATGCGCGGCTGAGTAGTTAAGCACCCTGGGTTCCATCCCAGTACCAAAGACAACAAAAAAAGCAAATTGCCTGCAGCCCTGCCTGGCTTAAGCCCACAGGACATGCTGCACCGCCTTTATCTGCAGGAGAAATGCAGGCCCTAGAAGTTAAGAACACAAGTCACCCAGGGGGAGGAAGGGTTGTGACCCTTACACAGACCAGGTCCTGGAATTCAGGTTCCCCTAACCATAAAATCTGTAAGAACAGGTTCTCATCAGAACCAGTCTGCGTGGGTCAAAGTGACCTACAGTAGTCATGGCACTGGGAACTTAATAGTATGATGTCATTCTGTGCTATCAGAAGTCAAGAGGTGGAGCTGGGACCCAATAAAACAGTACAGGAGATGTGTGCTGCCCCTTTCCTCAGAGGACCCCCTCTCCCGCTTCCCACCCCTTCTGATAACCGGAGCCTGCAGCTCTGAGCGCCATGTCTGAGGGGAGGCCCTGCGGTGCCTCAGATTCCTGCAGACCCCAGGAGCACTGGAATACATCCACACCCACAGGCCCAGGAAGTAGACCCACCTCACTGTGTCCCTGCAGAAGCCATGTGGATGGTGGGCTGTGGAGCCTGGGGCCGCGCGCGGGACCCCAGGGCTGGCCCTTCCTCCTTATCTGGGAAACTGAGGCGGTGTGGAGGCCCCCTGACCCCGGGTTCTCGGGACCAGGAATTGTGAGGCCAGCCCCTGCTGGTGGCCCAAGCAGGCAGGGAAAGCGGAGGCTCACTTCTGCCCTAACTGGGGATGCTTTTCCTTCTCTTCCAGTGGGCTGTCCTCCGTCTCAGGGCCAAATGGCCAACCTGGTCCTGCAGGTTCTCTTACATGCCCCACTCTGGAGATGAGGAAATAGTGTCACTTGTCATGTATTGGAGAATCGATGTGCTATTTGAGGCACAGGTTCATGTTGTTTTACTGGCAAACTGGCTTCAGTTATCTTGAATTACTGTCAGAAAACTCCCCCAGCATAGGGAGGCCAGTGAAGAGCTGGCGAGGGAGCGGCGCCTCTTCAGCACACAGGAGCTGTGGTTTCTGCAGCTGTTCCTAAGATTGCGGACTATAATTCAGGGCAAGAGTGGGCCACAGACATGGATGGTGAAGCGCCAGCCTGAGGTCCTTCTGGAAGACACCTGGTGCAGCCCTGCAGAGGCCTTGAGAAACCAAGCAGGGCTGTTCCAACTTGCTCATTCTGTGCTTAATTTTTTTTTTTTTAATATGTAAAAGGTTTCAGTTGTTCTTTAAAAAAGCAAAGAAGTGAAACTGAAGCCTCCTGAGCCCCACCTGAGGTGCCCTGCAGTGGCAGTTCCCAGGTTCACTCCCCCACTCCTGGTGCCAGCTAGGTTTCACTGCTGTGGGCCTCATTACCTCAGGGAGGCTGAGGGGCCCCAGGAGCCCAACAGAAGCTGCTGAGGCCACTTACTGGGGGCAGCTTCGCCTGGGGGGGTCTCCTGGGTCTGCACCGGCTGGAGAGGCCCTGGAGGGGCCAATCTGCTCAGAGGTGGCACAGACCCTCCTCATAGCCTCCTTAGCACCCGTGAACCCTGCCCCCAGCAGAGCTGCACTGATGCTTCTGGATAAGTCTTAAGTGTTGGGCAACTCACCCCACGCCCTGACTGCTGGGCACTCAGTGCTTTGTTCCAGCATGGGGATTGCTGGGAGTGTGTGTCTTCCTGTCCATCAGGAAGTCCCACGTACAGACCCTGGGCAGCCCCGGGAGGCTGGCTGGTCCAATCACAGTCACTGTGCCTGATGTGAACAAGCGCGACTGCTAGGATCAGCCCCAGAGCCCCCCAGGGCCCCCCCGGGCCTCACGGTCTCAGGACTTGGTGAGGCTGCTGCTCTTGGGCTCCATGCTGAGGCTGCACATTGCTCTTGCTGTCTGTGGCAGTCACACTGCTCTGACCTCTGACCTCTAAGCCTGTGAATCATGAAGGACTGCCGGGACTTCCCCCCACAGGAATCTCTGATGCCTGGACACCACCAAGCGTGAGTGAAAAACCAGGCACAAAACCCACAACACACCAGGACTCATTAGCATGGGAGCTGAGCCCAAGTTCCCGCTGCGGCTGGAGTTCCCCTGGATGGCCTCAGGAGAGTCCTCCCCAACTTCCTCCGATTACCTCTCCTTCCAGGCACAGGCCAGGAGGACGCTGTCAGTCACCAGCTCTCCTTGTTCCAGGTCCAAGCGCCCTGCCGCTGCTGTGGCAGTGGGCTGCTGGGCGGGGCGTCCTCTCACCAATCCTAGCTGTTGCCGGGTGTGTGATCTGACCTGGGGACCTGCGGCCCTGGTGTGCCCCACTGCACTCAGCTCACAGCCCAGTGCTGTGCCTGAGCCCCACTTGGTGCCCACCGGCCTTCATCCCAGAGGCATGTCCCTGTTCACCTGGGCCCTGACCGTCCAGGGCCCTCACCTGTGGCCTGGACAAGGGACTCTGCTCCAGGTGTCCTCTCTCCAAGGCCTCGTGCATCCACCAGTGTAATTTGGTCATCATATCAAACTTCCCTCTTTGGATCGCTGTGGTTTGTCTGACCCAGGGGACAGCTCTCTGCCGCTCCTCCAGGCCTCCTCAGCCTCCCACACACCTGCCCCTCAGTATCCGCTGCACTTGGTGTTGTTCTTACCTTTGGTCACTTTCCAGACATGGGGCTCTGAGCCAGAACCATCCAGTGACAGTGCAGGGTGACCTTGAGGATGACCCAGACTTTCTTGCCCACCCTCCAAAACATTTAAGCAAAACCAGGGGCTGGCGCACACTTCTTGCATTGTTTGGAGCAAAAAATAAGACACCCTAGCACTCTGCGTGCCCAGGACAATTCCCTGCACTGTTCCCTGGAGGACTGGCCGCTCCAATGCAGTATGAAGAGGAACTCTGTGAACAGGTCGTCTCTTCCCACTCATCTATCTCCAGTTCTGATTCCACTAGCCTCTGTCCTTGCCAACCTCATCTACCCCAGAGCTAGATGCCTGGAATAGGGCTGGCCACAGATGGGGTGGGGGATACCCCTGAGATGTCCCCACAGGGCCACCTGGAAGCCCTGGCCAGCTTTAACTACTTTTCCCTAGGGCTGAGAGCCACTTGCTCTAACCCTCACCCGGCTGACTCATCTTCCTCCTCACCCCACACAGCCCAGTGGCCGCCTCAGGCTGGCCTCATGGTTACGCCTTTCCAGATACTTGGGTGTTTGGTGAGTGCAGATTCTTAACAGGTCAGCAATTCCACCCCCCCCCAACTCTCTTGATGACATGTCCCCTCTCTTACCTACTCCTGGCTCTCAAGAAAATTGTTCCAAGAGCTTTTCTGTCTCTTATCGATCCTTTCCCTCTGTTGTCCTTGCTACAAAATCTGGAAAGAGCCAAATTCTTAATGAACACACTCCCCACATCTCCAGAATCTGTTACTTGGCTGCTGGGATCTCCCAGCTCAAAATTCACAGCTGTTACCCCAGGAGTTCTCACTCTGCTCTCCAGGACCATTCAGACCATCACTGCCAGGATGTAACCTCCCTTCTTCATCAGTGGCTCTGAGAAATGGCTGGTGAAGTGCTAGCTCAGAAGAGCCAGAGGCTCGGTGACAGAATGCCTGGTCACTTCTCACCGCTAGGCGCTGAGTTAAAGAGAAGTTAATTACTTAGGAACACTGTGAAAAGCTTACCTTCGGCCGAGAACTTGTGTGATGAAGGTCGGTGGGCCCCTTCTCCAGGAGCACTGCCAGTGTTATGACCAAGACTTCTGGCCCTCGCCTGTGGCCTGGACAGACCTTTCTTTGCAAATGTGAATGGCAGGTGATGGCGAGGAAGACCTGGGTACTTGGCAGACATGATTAACCAAGAGCCTGCCACTCAGAGAAAGACAGCTGACATTTGTGGCCAAGAGAATTTTAGCTTTCCAGCAAAAATTTCAGTTATAAAACGTGTACCATTATGAGTCAGCTTCCCACTTGTGACTTTTATGAGACCATTAGTGATATTTATGTGATAATAATAAAATATTTCAACACTTGAAAATCTGCAAACTCAATTAAAAAAACAATACTTTCCAAATAATCAATGCAGAATGTTATTAACGAGGCATGGTGGCCAGGTGTGGTGGCTCATGTGTGTAATCCCAGCAGCTCCTGAGATTGACAGGAAGCTTGCAAGTTCAAAGCCAGCCTTAGCAAAAGCAAGGCGCTAAGCAACTCAGTGAGACCCTGTCTCTAAATAAAATACAAAACAGGGCTGGGGATCTGGCTCAGTGGTTGAGTACCCACCCCCCAAACCCTACAAACAAACAAACAAACAAACAAAGGCATGGGCTGGAAGTCCACTCGAGTACACGGCAAATGGACTTAATTAAGTGAAGACCATTAGTTCACTGATGTGGATTTTGATTCAATATTGCAATGAAGCTTTAAGAAATCACCAAACACCAAAGTCAGCTACAAATGCTATTACCACGTCTGTTCCAGTTATGTGTCTATGTGAAGATTTCCTCCGTAAAACCATTAAATCTTTATCTGGGTCTTCTTTCTCCTGGCAGTGTCTCCTGGTTTTCAGTGTAGAGGACTTGAACATCTAAGAAACAGCCCAAGGTTTCATCGTTTTGGTGCTACTGTAAATGAACTTAAAAGGCTGTGAACCAACAAACCACTCTGGTAGTCTGGTATAAACTTACCTTTGGCGACTTAGGTTTAGTAAAATCCAAACCTACACCTGGCCAATATCAAAACGACACCTACAATTTTCTAAAGCATTCTTTTTCTCCTTAGAGTGCTCATTAGAAACAAAAACTTCTTGAATACAAAGTGAAAACTCATGTGCCTACAACCGAGCCCCAGTTCATACCCCTCCTGATCCGTCTCTACCGTTTCCTCCTCCAGCACTGTGAAGCAAACCCGCGACACCATCACAATGCCCCTGGTATCCCCCAACAAGAGCTCTATGCCCCAGCAAAGCTGGCTCTGAACCAACCACGTGCTGAGTGTGGGTGCTGCTCCCCAAAGGAGCTGGGCAGTTTCTGCTCCCAGTCACATTCCGTTGTTTCTGACACCCAACTTGGCTTCTGTGCTTGACGCCTGCTGCCTGCTGCGCTCCACAGCCTCCCACTCCTCCTGTTGGTGTTCACCAGTGGGTCTTCGACAGTCAGGTCACATGTGAAGCCACTACAATTCACATTCTTAAAGAGTCTACATTCACTTTAATATCTGCCGAAACCAAAGTCTGGAAAATTATGTTACCCATCTCTTATGAAAATAAGCACCCGAAGACAAGGACATTAGGTGGCACCCAATTTATATTCCCCTACAATAGAGTGAGAACAAGTGCCACAAAACTAGAAGTTTTTGATTCCCAGCCCCCAAACTAGAGGATCTGGGGAGTATGTGTGTGTGGGGTGTACCAGGGATTGAACCCAGAGGCACTCGGCTACTGATCCCCATCCTCAGCCCTATTTTGTATTTTATTTAGAAATAGGATCTCACTGAGTTGCTTAGCTCCTCGCTTTTGCTGAGGCTCGCTTTGAACTTGCCATCCTCCTGTCTCAGCCTCACAAGTCGCCGGGATTACAGGTGTGTACCATCCTGCCTGGCTAAAACTAGATTTTAACAAAGCAAAAGTATTTTAAAAATACAATGGAGATCATGAGAATAAAGTAAAATCTCACCAGAAGAATAAAACACAACACCAAACTCCTCCTTCCCCCCCTCCCGCTCCTCCCACTGCCAACTCCACCTGCCCTGCGAGAAAGTACACCTAGGAACAAAGTGACCGTGAGAATGTTTTACTCAATTTGTAGAGAACAGTTTTAAAACAAATGTTAGTACACTCTTACAACACTGGTTTGCTCATGTGACATTTTCTCCATCTGCACCAATTGTTATTACAAAAATCCCAAAAGTAAAAATTCATTACAATATTTGCAGTGTAACCACTAATTTTGCCTAAACAAAAGCTAATTTCTACAAAACCATAAACTTAATGCAGTTTTATTAAGAGATTCAAAATTCTCTCAATTAACTGGATACACATAGTGATATATGTGAATATATATATATATATTTTTAAAGCAGAAAATCCCAAAAAACAAAAAGGGAAAAAAAAAAGTAAAAGTAGTTAAATATTTTGATCTGACAGTTCCTACAAAGAGTAATATTCGCTACGTATAAAGGAAACCATTATATGTGGTACAAATCCTAGAGAGCAAGTAGGAAATGTGGAGTAAAAACAGTCAGAATCCGCCCCAGGCTGGGCCTGTGCTAATGGAACCCAGGGCAGTAGGCTGCATCATGAAGCCACTGTGCGCCACACTAAAACCCCCACCCTGTGGCAAGTTGCAGTTTTAGTGAGAAGACTCTGAAAGAGACAATCGCTCTTTTCTTCCTACAATCACAAGCGGAATCTCTGTGAGGCTGCATTAGGACCTTACAGAGAGAGCAAGGAGGCCCTCAAAATGATGCCCAAGTGTAAGAGGTAACTCGCCAGGCATCTCGATTACCGCCCCCTTATCATGATCAGATACAACTTACAAAAAGGAAAATGGCAATTTCTGGTGACAGTATTAAAAAATCAAGTAGACACCGGCATCAGAAAAACCAAACTGCAAAAGAGAATCCTCTAAAAGGACGAATACCCTGCAGGGACACCTCTGGGCACAGGAAGCCTGCTCAGGCACCACTCACTCACTGGGAGCTGCTCGAGCGGGAGTCAACTTTCTCAGAGTTCAAGTACAAAAGCAGGACGGGGGGGACCCTCCAAGTTGGTGCTGCCATGGTGCTATGAGTTATCGTCCGTCGGGGAGGTGGCCAGTCTCTTGTCCTCAGGAGCCGTGGTGCAGGTACATGGCACCAAGGACGGCGCTGTCATATCGCTGCTCCACCCGCACGCAGCTGGAGTGCTCGACCACGCTGCTCAGCTCAGGGATGCTCTCGGCAGTGTCCCCAAAACCGTGGTAATGTCCATACTGCAAGTTCTCCCCAATGTCCTCCACCCAGGAGGGCCTGCTGGCCACGCAGCTACTGGGGCTTCCATTCAGGTGCAGAGAACCGCACATCTCAGGGTTAACACTCATGGTCTTTTCTGGCTCCTCAGTCCCATTAACACAGACAGAACCCACTAATCCATTGCTAATTCCATTAGGTCCTGTCAAGCCCGGGTCATTCCTGCTTTCCATCCCATTGAGCGGGGCCACGCAGGGGAAATCCAAATGTCCATTGATGACACATCCATTTGTCAATGTATTCGATACGGAGCTACTGTTTTTCATATCTGCATTAAGAAATACACCTGTCACCAAAATTCAGAACAGGGTGGGAGACAGTATAAAAACGCTTCATTGCTGCCACAATTGTAAGGGATTTAATTTTTTTCCTGTTGCTTCTTTTAGACAAACCAGCTCCTTTTCAAAAATTAAAATGAAAAAAATGAACAGGTATGTTTACAAACAACACACGGGACTAGAATCTGCCTGGCAAGATAGGAAAACGTAAGCACTCAGCATCATTGGGCAGTCAAGTTTAGAAACACAGGCTGACAAACACAGCACGCAGAATACCAACAGTAGGAAGAAACTCAAAAAACCTTATTTTAGAACTACTTTTGAAGAGCAGTTTTAAAAACAGCATCTGAAAAGGTCCATCAGAACTGAAAACTGTAAAGTTAAAACTTCTCTATTTCTTAAGAGGAGGTGGGGCAAGGAAACGGGTGAATTAGGAATGCTCCGACCACCTACAAAATACCACAGGACAGGAGGAAGAGCTGGCTTTCCTCTGTGATGCTCAAATCCACAAGGACCTCTGGGAAAGGCGGTGAAAGAGCACCAGAAGAACAGCTAGCACAGGCAGAGAGAGGCCGCACAGCCAGGGACGGACGCTCTCGCATGGCAGTGGGCTAGGAGCACAGTTCTGAGGAGTCTCTTCAAATCCAGCAATTAAAATGACCATGCGGGCTGGGGTTTCATGGTGTTAGGTCATTTTCAAAAACCACTTATGCTGGGAAAAAAAATGCTGACAGTTTAACCTGCATATACTAACACCCAGTAGGAAGGCCACGTCCCATGGATGTAAAGTCCATCACAAAACGCTTGTATTAGAATTTGAGAATATCCAGGTTTTCAGGAATTCACAGAACACTACAGAGAATGATCTAAAATTATCTCTTGCTTGATGATAACAAATTTCACCTTGAAGTCCTAGGCTATCAACGGAGGAGCAATAGATACAGAAGAGCTCAGTCCTAGTAACATTCAGAATAAGGACATGTTCTAAACAATCCAAGTACCCTAACGTGCCACACACTGTGCCACTCTTACCATGAAGGGCCTTTCTCTTTTACTATCAGACCCAAGGGGGACTCTGTGTCCTGCCTGTCTTCTGGCCAAGACAGGATTGTTTCTGGTTCAATGAACAAGACATCTTCTAAACATTCCACAATCATCAAAATTTTTTGGTGATTTAATCAACAATTAGCTTAATTGCTATTAACTCTTCAGGGACAATGGATCTTTTTTTTCTCAAACTAAATACCAGCTTTTCTATTTAGTTAAAACTGAAAACTAGAGACCAATGTCTAAAGGACTAAATATAAATAAAAAGAAATTAGGTTATTTCCAGGGCAAATTTTATATTAATTTTTTTTCAAAAAACAAAAGTATTAAATCACCTTACATAATGAAACTCATAGATACGATGGCAACACTGGACAGTTACCAGTGTACTGGGTATATAGTTTTTTACTGACATAAAGTAAGCTGAAGCTTTCTGGAGTGCTCAGACCTCATCTTGCTCTGGAGACTGTGAGGGAGCCTGGGCAGGCGGTTGCTGCAACACTCCCCGCTCAGCTCCACGGCACTTCAACAGCCCCTGTCCCACCACACGTCCAGCTCCCCACAGGTGCCACCAACATCCACACCCACTCCACAAGGGAGTGGGCAGCTGTGAACAGCCTGGGGACAAAGCCTACGATACATGCTGCCCCAAGTCCAGCAGTCCCAGAGAAAGCCATGCTTCTTTAGAGAAGGGAGGGCTCTGGACCCTGCGTGAGGCCTTGAGTGAGGGGCATTCAAGATGTAAAGGCAACATTTGAGCAGCTTTTCAAACATGCACTGTCCTTGAAAATGATCGTGTAAGAACAAAGAACAATACTTGGAAGTACTCAGGGGAAAGCAGCCTGTCTCCTGTGACGTCCTAATGGACAGAGGCGGCAGTTCCTGTAAACGTTCAGTGGACAAGAAAAGCTGTTTCACCTAAGAAAAACGCAAGTAATCTCTAGTGATCTGTAAGTTTGTTTCCTCAGACAGTGTCCTAAGGCCACAGTGGAAAGCACAGGAAGGCCCACGGCATCTGACGTGGACTGGAAGTCATGTGGGGAGAAGGCAGAACAATTATCCTGCCCACTCAAAAGCACACAGCACAGTCCACTTTTCTGAAAAGCAGGCTTTGAGTCTTGTTTATCTTTAGCCAAGGCCAAATAGCCCCCGACTACAGAAAATGTACTATTTAAAATGTGCTATCCAATGATCAGACCTGCCCATGGCAAATCTACCCATTTTGTTTAATTATTTGGCAAAAAAGTGAAGCTACCCATAACAATTTGGTGGCTTCTAGAGATAATGTATTTCCTTGCATTTTGGTGAATAGAAATGATATTTTTCACGTGCGTCTGTGAAACAAAATACATGATTTTTTCTTCCCACTGAAGAATTTAGCATAAAAATGTACTCAAAACTTAAAAAAAAAAAAAAGTATTTCTAAATTGATTAACATATTAAGAGAAAGGCTAAAATGTTTTTGTGGTCACCTAAATAAAAGAATGGCAGAAACAAGTGTTCATTAAATAGATAAATCCTTTCAGAAATTCCAAATGCTAGAAGAAATTGAGCTTTTTTCCCTTTAAAAATAAAAAATGACTATTAACTGTTTTAATATTAAACATCTTAACATATAAATTGTTTTGAGAAATGCTGTTCAGCATTACAACAGACTTAGAGGGAATGCCAGACATTAAAGCAACCAAGACCATGGGACCAAAGATCCCCACGGCATGAGTGGGTCACAAGTCAGCACCACAGTGTTAACAGTTCCCAAGGTGCACAGTGAGCTCTTCCTAGCTACACATTGCCTTGAAAAGACTGGCAATAGCATGATTGGTACATTCATCCAAAGGTTGTCAGAAAATTAAAAATGCAACCTCATTAAAAATAAGCAAGGCACATTAAGCAAAACTTCAAATCAAAACGGAAGATTGCACTTGTATTCTCATATCCAGAGAATGCACCAAACACTTGTCCTTGTATCTACAAACTTGCCCAAGATGCGCAAATTATTACATTTTTTAAAAGATACTGGACAGCACAGTGCAAAAATGGTTGAGAGAAAATTATGTTAGAAATAATATGCATACTGATTCTTGCAACGACAAGGGGTTTGCATTGCTGAAACAGTATATATTTCTATTTCTTTTGGTCCAACAGAACCACTCTCTTGTTGTGTGGTGTCTTCGACCATTGGGTTGTTGTTGCAGACAACAGGAAACTGTCCACTCCCACCTGTTACAGCAGAAAATTCTCTATCAACGTGCATTCTGTCAGCGTCGTCTTCGGTCTCGCCGTTCATTAGTGGCATGGCGTAGTCCAGGCTTGGAGCTGCAAAGAGAACAAGGACTTCAGACCCTTTGAACACACAATAAAACTAAGACACATTTTCAAAAACCCTTTTTATCAGCAATGAATGCTTTTGAACTCTCTTAAAAAAGTAAACACCACTAATTTAATTTCCCACAATAAAAAATACTTCTTGAAGCGTGCAGTTCAATTAATGTCATGCAATTCCAGATATATTTTCTAATTATACTTGATGGCAAAAATACTAATTTAGGGATCTTAAGAGAACAGAGATCATACAACCTATAGATAATTTGAAACATTTTTCCCCCAAATTCAGAAAATATTTTTCAAAAGAAATGGATAATTCTTAAACACACTGCCCAAGTGGCTCTTGATCTGTGACCAAAATACAAAAAAACTGAAGACACACACTAAAAAATCTTTTGAGTCCCAAGGAATCTGGAGCTAAAGCTACACATGCACACTCTGTCCAGAGGTGGAAAAGGCACAAATCTAGTCATGTCCACAGACAACACTGTACACATCTATTCACCAAAATGGACAACACTCATGTCTCTAACTGTAACAATGTCTTTTTTTTTTGCCAGAAGAATTTTAAAAATCACTGTTATATCATGGTTTATGCATTCACCATGGCTTGAATCCCACCATAACTTAATTTCAGAAGGTCTTTAATTTGCCACATTCACATGTACTTAAAATCCACCTAACCAAAGTTCCCTGAGGTCTGGTGATTTATTCTTCTTTCCTCCAAATACCAGCGTTAACATCCTTATAAACACATCTGGTTAGTTTGCACTTCTGGTTCCTGAATAAATATCCAGAATTATTTCTGGATCAAAGAATGCCCAACACAAATAACAACTCTTACTGTGTAATATTTCTCTCAAACTTTTGAAAATAGAGAACTGAACTCTGTAACTTTAATCAGTTCTAATTTTAGAAACCTCAATCACTGTCAAGGTGTCAATCGCAGATTACTCCCCAAAGATGCTAATGTACAGAATGGGAAACATGATTCCTAACTACAAAGAGCAAGTTGTATATTTAGGAAATAAAGTAAAAGTCTGCACAAGACAAACACATTCTTCAAACACAGGTGATCTGAAACTCAAGGCACTAAAGCATCTTTTACTCCCTAAGACTTCCTAAATCCTCCACACCCCAAATCAGCAATGCCAATCCTCAACCTCACTAAAAAGCAGTACTCACTTTTCCAAAATCAATGGTAAACAGGTTAGCGTAACAAAAATAACTAAAACTGGGGGAGGTAGCAGCACTGATGCCCTGTGTGCAGGGGACGCTCTACTCACTTCAGGGGGTTCTTGGGGTAGCTGTTACCTCCGGCTCATTTCCCTGACTCCACGGCACTGCTCAGCCAGACCAGCGTGCTCCCTCAACAGACGCACCCCCAGAACAACTCAGTAAGGCTGAGCATCTTCGCACTTGGCGCCTGGTTCTGTCTGAGGTTCAGATGTCAAATGTTTCTTGTATGAATCGACAACTAGAGGTCATTTTTGCAATTTCATACTTCTGAAGAGCAGGATTTTTAAGAAAAACACCTTACAGATAAAAGAATGTGAAGATTCCCCCTGCTCCCACCCTAATAAGGGCGCCTATCCTTTCATTTGCTAAGCCCAGAGCCCAGGACAGTACCCAGGTCTAGGAACAAAGCCCACTCACTAGCCAGAAACACAGAGAGAAAGAAAGAAAAAAACTTCAGAAAAACTAGAGTATAATAAAACCTGAGGAGCCACAACTGCCTCAGGCCCCTGTAGCAGTGAGACTGAGGGCAGCTGGGCTGCCAGGGGCGAGGAGTCTGGTGCAGGGAAGGCTTGGGGATTCATTCACAGACTGTTGGGACTAAGCAAAACCTACCCTGGAGCAGGATTCACTGCTCACTGGGCGGGTGCCTCCTGCTAATGCAGATGCTTCCTCACTTATAAGGTAGAAAGGAAAGGAATCCAGGGGCTGGGGATGTGGCTCAAGTGGTAGCCCGGGTTTGATCCTCAGCACCACATACAAACAAAGATGTTGTGTCCGCTGAAAACTAAAAAATAAATATTAAAAAATTCTCTCTCTCTCTCCTCTATCTTTAAAAAAAAAAAAAAAAAGAAAAAGAAAAGAAAGAAAGGAAAGGAATCCACACCGCAGCAAGCAGTCTTTCCCCCAGTCTGCAGTATTGCTCCTATAGCCTGGTCCAGGAACTTGGGTGACCCGACTCTGCACCAACGCCTTCTTCCTCTCTGTATCCTTGGAACCTACAGATAGGTGGCTCAATGGCTGGGCTGTAATTTTACGTGGCACACCACCAGCCATGGAATTAAACTGGCCTCTCCAGACCTTTAGAACCTTGGGCTTGAATTCCTGGCATTTAACACCAGGCACCTGTGGCAGCTCCTCCCACAGCTCCTACACCTGCTGAGGGGCCATTTTAAATATGGCACCCAAAACTGCAGAGGGTGGCCTGTGCAGACATCTCAGAGCAACCATCACTGGCCTCGGTGACCAAGCTGCATTCTATACTTGTAGCTTTGGGAAGGAAGCACTTTTATTTCCCGTCTTCCTACTGACTTGCAGTTCAAGGAAAATGGCTGAATATTTCCCAAACATATGTGCCATGATCCTTACCTTCCAACTGCAAGAGCAGGCATCTGCTGAGAAGTCTCATGGTGGACACTGGAGATGCAGGGCAGAGAACTTCCTACATTTGTCTCAACATCCCAGCCTCCCATGCACAGATACAGCCCTGGTTCTTGACCTGGGGGGCCAGAGCCTCAGGCAATTCAGTGGCCAGCAAAACTACAAGTTCTATTACCAAAAGTTAAAAACATGGGAAAGGTGTCACTCAGTTTTGAGAGCCATGAGAGGGGGCTGCACTAAGAAAGTAATGGGCTGGACACCAAGGATGGCCACTGCAGAGCCTCGCTGAGTGATACCCAGCGCAGGACAATGATGTCTGACTGCTAGGCACACCTGCAAGCAGACCAGGGTGTGCAACTACCATGGCAGGAAAACCGCTACATAGTTGCACCACTAGCTGCCCATGCTCTAGTTAGCTCCTAGGCACTGCTCCCAAGACCTGCCCACACTGGTTCTGTTCCTCAAGATCAGAGAAGCAGACGCCCTCTCACCTGAGCAGAAACCTCCAAGGACTCATGTGTAAATCCGAGGGAGATTGGATCACATCAAGTTCATGATCAACTTTCAAGTGCTCAGGGGGTGACTTAGAACATGAGAAGTGGCCAATTGCCAAGTGGCCTTCCCATGGCAGAGTGCACGTGAGTGATGCTGATCACAGGGAGGATGCAACTTCCCATGGAATGAGCAAGTGGAAAACACTCCTTTATGGTTCCCACCAGCCACTGGTCGTCAGAACTGACTGACTTCGATTGTCTACTTTTTTCCTAAGAAAGATCTTAGTTAAACCAGTACTCAATTGACCTTTAGTGGAACTTGGTCTCTTGCCATGGCCTGAATCCCAGCAGGCAGATGGTGAGAATGATGTGAGGCGGGAGGGTGACACCGACCGGGAAGTGCACCCAGGAGACAGAGGCAGTAGCGCTGTCAGACTGAGGATGGAAAACCAGTGTCCCAAACTGTAGAACAACCAGAGCGCCTAGGTAGCAATGGGAACCAGACGCTGTGTGGTCTCAATGTAGCACAGCCTGTTCACAGCATCTGAACACAATGAGGGATGTTCTGCTGCTCTAAATTTTTTAAACAAATATGAACAGTTTTTCAGTATAGGTTTTAGGAGACCAGAGACATAAGAAGTTAAAGCATCTTATGTGGCTGAATTAGGGGAGCTAAGTTAAAATTTTATTTTTGGGGTTTTCTTTGAATCTCATCTTTAAGACATGAACAAACACCTAGTATTTACCAAATTAGCTAGTCACATTGCCCTTAAAACTTGTACTCTTCAAGTCTGCTCAACAAAAGCAATTACAAACAGAAAAATAGGCCAGTCTTAGCAGGGCACACATTCTAACGCCAACTACATGGGAGTTTGAGGCCAGCCTAGGAATCTTACAACTTTTTCTCCATATGAAATAAAAATGGCTGGGGATGTAGCTCAGGAGCAGGTTTGTCTGGCATGAGGCCCTGGTTTCATCCCCAGAGGCCACCAGAAGAATCAAACAAACCCAAAACACAAAACCTTCAAACTCAGAAATCTAACGGAGACACTTGGTATTAAATTCATCCTGGAAAAAAACTATGCTGGGAAATTTCACTGCTGATTTACAGTGACAGCATTGTAGATATTTTTATATTACACACCTACATATCACAAATGAGAATCTGAGGCCAATAGCTATTTGGTTAGAATGACTGTGAAGTCAGTTCAACTTCTGAGATCTGCTGACACCATAGGCTACTCCTCAGGGCTATGGTGGTACCAATCATGGCACAAGAAGTTCCTGTGTCCATCTGGACCACCAGCAGAAACAAACAACAATTGACAGGATCGAGTGTCCACTTGTGGAAAAAACTGCATTCTTTCCTAACTAGGGGCACTGGCAGGCTTCAGGATGGTCTTCAAGGACTACACATGCCAACACTGTACTGAGATACTCCTGAAGATGAACTAGGAACACCAACAAACCCAAACTTGCTATCACAAATCAGGTGCAGTCATGAAATCTTGAAGTTCACTTATCATTCCTTTCTGACCAAAGGACAGAAAGAAAGAGGAAACACCACCCCACGCACACACTACCACTATCCCAAAAGAACAGGATTCCATCCTGGGGAAGAGGCCCCCTCCAACACTTCTCAAGACCAGCTTCTCATCAACTTTAGCTTTACTGCACCCTCCAGGGTTTATATGCCCATGTTTATCCAGTAACACTTCTGTTCTGAGCAAATTGCATTTTGATATGACTTGAATGGCTTTAAGTTATTTTAAAGTATGAACTTTCCTAGTGTAAATTGTTTCCAACGGTTTATTTTCAATTCAAAAAGGCCTAGTCATTTTTATCCATTTAAGATACTTTGTATCACGTTATTTGGGGGGGGGGAACTGCTGCAATGGGCAGTACTTCCCAGTGGTTTACTGAAAGCAGAAGTACTATCTTCTGTAGGGCCAGACTCACAATCCCAAACTTAAAGAATGCATTTAGAGACCAAACCAACTGGAATTATTGCTTATTTGAATAAACTTCACACTAAAAACATCATTCTATGTGATGGCTGAGTTGTAGGAAGACAGAAGAACTGTTTAATTAATAAGGTCAAAGCTATGATTTATTTAGTCAAGGTATTCCAGGCACCTAAAGATAAGGAAAAAAAGCCTTAAACCCTTCTAATTATTATTATTTTTTTTTTTTAAAAGAGAGAGAGGAGAGGAGAGGAGAGGAGAGGGAGAGGGAGAGAGGGAGAGAGAGGGAGAGAGGGAGAGAGAGAGAGAGAGAGAGAGAGAGAGAGAGAGAGAGAGAGAGAATTTTTTTTTAATACTTATTTTTTAGTTCTCAAAGGACACAACATCTTTGTTGGTATGTGGTGCTGAGGATCGAACCCGGGCCACACGCATGCCAGGCAAGCGTGCTACCGCTTGAGCCACATCCCCAGCCCCCCTTCTAATTATTTTTATATATGAAGTTACTCGAAAGGATTTTTTATGCATGTTACATGAGGAAATGAAATATTTACTGACATGAGAATAAGGATTTATCAAAACCAGTAATTTAGATAGCAAAACTTGTGCTCAAACACACTTAAACGGCAAATCAAAACGAAATGTTAGAAATTATGAAATAGTGCTGTTATTTTGAATTACAAACCAAAAACACAACAAAGAATGTAAATAATTATATATTCAACTTCATGCATAGTGGGAAAAACTGTTTTAATGATCAAGAATCAGCTCCAGGACCCCACATTTCACACAGTATGTGACAGTAGGAAAAAGGAAACAAATGGCAGGGCAGGCTGGAAAAGCCCATCCGTGCTAGCAATGTGCAAACCCAGTGGCTCGCGGGGCATGTCCAAGGACTTGAACTGCAGAAAGGACCGGACCACAAAGGAGCTGAGAGGTCACAGTCACTCCAGCCATGGCGAGAGAATGGACATCAGGAAACAGCTCACAGCAAAACGCATGGAGGCTCAAAGATGTTATGGAGACACTCTGAAACTGCACCCATCACGGAACATGCTCCATGAAGTACAGTGCACCTTTCAGGTGTGCATGACCATTATCTCCAGCCACATGCTCTTCTGCAGAAGCACCCTCAGGCTGAGGACCATGCACTGTGGCGTGCAAACTGGACCTCTACCCACTGGACAAAATCAGTCTGACTCTACTCAATTGGCTGCAGTAAAGTTCAGGAAACCTAAGGGATCCTTGGAAACACCTTTTAGGACTCTTGATAATGATGTACTTGCCAACTCAGCTGACATTAAAACCTTTTTCTTTTATTTTTTAGTTGTAGATGGACACAATATCTTTGTTTACTCATTTTTTTATGTGGTGCTGAGGGCCTCATATATGCTAGGCAAGTGCTCTAC
This sequence comes from Ictidomys tridecemlineatus, assembly GCF_052094955.1. Classification (NCBI taxonomy): domain Eukaryota; kingdom Metazoa; phylum Chordata; class Mammalia; order Rodentia; family Sciuridae; genus Ictidomys; species Ictidomys tridecemlineatus. The sequence continues at coordinate 197,975,125 of NC_135482.1, forward strand.
CACCCAGCCACAACCCCACCCCTACATTAAAAACTTTTGGAATAGTTTTTAAACTCCCTAAATGTGGTATTTTAGAATCTGATTAGAATGTTAAGGGACATCTTTTTAAAATCACTGAACAGATTTTAGACTTGTCAGCGATGAGGGAGAAATAAAGTATAAAGAACATTTAAACTAACACACATACAATTGATGCACAAGGGCATAATAAGGTCCACACTTTTACCATTTCACAACATTAACCAGGAATTAAGTCAAAGTGCAAATGTTGGAAAAAAGTACTCTTAAAGCACTCATGACGTTAACTGAGGCACAGCGATAGAAGAGGACGGCTTGCCTCAAGCCACGTGCACAGAAGATCAAGATCTCCTACTTCCCAGGTGCCTGACAGCACTGGGTGTTTGGCATTTTTAAGACCAAAGAGCAGGATGCTGAGATCATCCTCAGCAAGTCCCACCTGAGCCTGTAACTTCAGTGGTCACTCACTCCACACTTGCTTCTCTGTCATGTTCTCTTTGTGTTCCTGCCATCAGTCAAAGACATTTCATACGTAAGCACAGTCAGTCTCTCCTCTATTGAAGGGAAGACTTTTCAAGTTAAAGAGTGATCAGAGACTGCTACCCAAACTCCAAATCCATCTTTAAAAAACAGGGAAGAATGAAGTAACTTACCTCAGACCCGACACCAAACTAATACAGGAACTCACACAGGGCATGAGAACCAGTCGAAGTCACATCCCCCAAGCCAGTGGTGACAGATATTTGATATATCATCTACAATTATTATAAGTTCAGAAACATTTTCCAAGAAGTGAACAAACAAATCAGGTATGGTGGAATTTTTTTTTTTTTTTTTTAATGGTTGTATTCTGAACAGATACAACAGATGACCAAATTCTTCCTAATTCCTGGCAGGGTGCTCAGAAGCTGCAGGTACACACTCACAGGTGAGGTGACATGTCCCTCCCACACCTGTCCTTATCATGAGATACATCTTCACAGTGGTGATCACCGTCCTGCACAAGAACTCTCCAGGCACGGCTCACCTTGCAGGAAGGTGCCTCTCCAAGGTATGCTCTGCCATGCAAGATACTTGCCGGGAAAGGAAAGTCCTACTTTTCCCCAGTCCACATGGTCTCACCTCCAGTTCTGGCTTTCTTCACTCCCAAGGATTCCGAATCTTCTAAGCATCTCTTTCGATTTGTTCCCACACTAACACGATTGGGAAATCCGTTCTCATGGCCCCCACTCAAGGCACCATTATGACAGAAACGGTTCAGGTGACAATTCTGGAGGTTCAAGAGAAACTGGGTGCACTCTTGGAAACCCTGGGTTTGTGCAATGTCTGCTGCTGTCAGGCCACTGGCATTTCTCAAGCTGCACAACACAAAAACACTGAATTACACCCATTAGCATTTGAATCTGGTCTCTGCTCCTGCTGAACTGACTATCTATCTGAAGGTGATATGAAAAAGCCAACAAATTTACAGCAAATCTTCATTAAAGTAGTTAACTATCCTAACTCCATAACTAACTTCTCTTATACACATTTGATTTCTAAGCAATATTCGGGAGATAATAATTTTTTAAAAATTAATATGCTAAACTTTTAAAAAGTCATCTTCCTATTACTTCTCAAGATTCTTTGTTAGTCTGAAGAATCTAAATTTATGCTAACTTCAGACTCAACCTGAAACTGAATTCTACACATTATCTGCACTTAATTTTTAATAACCCATCCTTTAGCTTCTGTAAAATCATAACAAACAAACATGTACTAAAATTGTCCATGGCATTCACACCAACTGGCTTCCTAAGAACAGTCCCAGTTCAGCAACATGCTGGATTTTGTGCTGGCATGCAACACTGTAAGTGGAAGTTTAGAAGGATGCCCTGATGTTAAAGTAACTGCCGTCAGACTCAACGTCCCCCAAAAGTTTTGGTTCTGGGTGGTCTTAAGAAAACTTGCAGGAGTTCTACATGTCAGCATTTCTACAGCATCTGAGTAGATGTTTCCTATGAAAAGACTCTGCATAGTGTCCTAGGAACTCATCCTGATACTACTCTTGCCATTCCCAAGAACCCATGTTTCACCTGACTGATGACACTAAAGTAAAGGTCTCTCATGTCTTCTGCAGTCACTATGTTAGAGGAGGAAGACCTGGCACAATTTAAGTGGAGACTCTGAGTAACACAAGAGAAACAGCTGAGTGTGTAAATGTTTGGACACCGAATTTAAACAGAGGGCACAAAAGCAACTCCATGTTAAAATTCCCCTGGAAGACAAGAGTACACAGGGCTCTGTGAAATCCTCCACAAAGAAGGCACCATTTCCCTGGCTGTGCTGCATATATATATATAAATAAGAGACCAGGCAATGCCAGCAAGCACCTCAGCCTGCACCACTGAACGGCCAATCCAGGACCCTGAGGCTGCTGGTTAGGGAGACCAGGAAGGTAACAGAAGAAAAAATCTGAAAAAGACAACTACAACCTAAGAGACAAATATTCTTCTTTTCAAGGTCTGTAATACAGCCTTGTATTCACATTTCCAGCCACACAACCAAAGCTCCAGCCTCAGAAGTAAAAATCTATGTTTCTGGATATTCACTGAACATGTTTACTTTTAAAATCATGATATATAAAAAATAATGCAATATGTATTTGGAAGGAAGGCCAAGCCCAATTTAATGGGATATAAAGAGACAAAAGACTTAAGAATTCCAGAAATGAACAAAATTCTCTTAAAAAAACAAAGGCAACAGTGTTCAGTACTATCGGGAGCTTTAACATTTTTATTTGATCTAGGACCTTGTGGATGTGAATCCTGATAAATATCCATCCCAACATTTGAACTTTGATACATGAATAAAAAGGAAAAACTAAATTTGGGCAGAGTGAGTTACATTAACCACAAAGACCCAAACCAGTGTCCTCTTGTTGCTGAAGCCTCCTGCAGCATCCTGGGCACTGCCACGCACAGGTGGTACTTTTCACCCACTGCAGGCTTCATTCTCAGGACACCAGGGAAGATGCTCTAGACAGGTCTACTCTGTCAAGAAATATAAACTGCTATGTGAAGACTTTCAAACTCTGAAAAATCTGAAGATAAAGGCAGAACATGAAGCTTACAATAAACAATAGTCTCACTCTCCAGAATCCCGACCCCAGAGTATAGAAACAAAAAGCTGCCATTCCTACAGAAAAAACAAAACCACCAACAGCACAGCCAACAGTAAAGAGCACTTCTTGATGGGTCAGAATGGGAAAGAACAAACCACCACTTTCAAATGATACAATCATAAAGGCCAATTTGGTGGAGAAAATTAAGACACACAGGGTACAGCAATACGGAGACCATCAAGTGCTGGGAGCACTGCAGCCAGGGTGCCACATGCACCCAGGCAACACCAACTCACCACTCTCCTGAGGCCAGAGCCAACAACCTCCAGGCGGCTCTCAGCAGTGTCTTCCAGACTTTAAAGGAAGATCTGAAAAGGAGGATCACAACCAACTCACACTGTGCATGACACGTGGGGGCCACACCAGCAAGCACAACCAATCAGCCAAGGTTCTGATGGCTTCCCACACAATTTAGGGTTCTGAAGACAACATGGAAGGGAGATTGAAAAAAAAATTTCCGGAGAAGTGTACTATACAGACAGTATCTGTGACAGAGGACAGGACACAGTAACGGAGGAGACTGATTTACCCACTGTTTAGGTGGCACTGCCCATGTGGCATTATCAGTTTTCTCCCTCTGTTCCCAGTGACTGCAGAAGACCTGAGCTACACAGTGACTTGTGTTACCAGGGACTGACTGTACAACAAACAGCCTAACTTCACAGTGTCTGCGTTCTTCTTGAGCAGGACCTGTAGCGCCTGATGTTGGCCAAGCACCCCCTTCCTCTTCTGCTCACCTTCACCCACTGCCTGCATGCTCCTTATGCAGCCACCTCACTCCTCCCCGTCCACATCAGAAACCTCTACTTGCTGGCTCTCCACACTTAGGCCGCACATGACAGACATGCTCACTAGGGAACATCTGATCCAGGGGTGGCACTTCTTAAAGGGCTGGACAGTAAATATTTTAGGAACTGCAGGCCATGCACTCTCAGAAACCACTCACACAGACAATAAGTAAGGCTATGCCTTTGTGGGCATTCAAATCTGAATTTCATATGATCTTGTTACAAATATTATTATTCTCTTGATTTTTGTTCAACCAACCTAAAAAAGCAAGACACATTCCTAGTTTACAGGCCATATAAAAAACAGCCAACCAGCTAGCCAGCCACATCTGCTGAATAATCTCCCAATTTATGACCCTGGTAACTATCCCTCTACTCTCAATAATGGGTCTCTTGGAAAATGACACACTCCACACACTATTCAATTCAAAGATCACTTTTTAAAAGTTGCCACATCTGTCACAAAACCTTAAATACTGAGAAAAAGACCTCAAGTTAAACCAACTGCTCCCAGGCCCACTGACACTCGGTGCACAGTCCAGGCCCTCGCAGAGAACTCAGGCAAATGCCGATGGCAGGCACTGAGAGACACCTTCAGGCCCGAGTTCCTCATCTATATCACCATGTAGGCTTCCAAGTCAGCATTAGAATAAATAATTAAAGTGTATAATTCTCAAAACATCTTAAAAATAGCTTGCAGTGCTGGGGACTAAACCCAAGGTGCAAAGAATGCTAGGCAAGTTCTCTACCACTGAGCCATACCCACAGCCCTCAAAACACTTTATTTAAAAATAAAAGCCTGGGTCTTTTCATTTTCACACATGCTTCACAGTGAAGCAATATTTCAATTGTGGTAGTTTAATAGTTGAAAAGTGATTCTGGTTAAAATGTATCAAATTCAGAAACCCTCATACTCTATATTTACAGTTCCAATTTTAAGTAGGTTATTAAATCTAAGGTACTTGTTTTAATTTGCTAAAGTTCATAAGAGGTAGACATAGAAACTAAATCACTGACTTACAAGTTTGTTACTTCCACTTGGAATCTGGTACTTATCAACACTCTACCCTTCACCCTATGGTCCACCAACATTCACTGACTCCCTATACCAAGTGTGGAATCAGTAAGAACAAAGTTAATCTGGACTGCAGCATTACACACATTCTTCTCACAGGAAACAAACTACCTGGAGGAAAATGTTAAAAACACTCAAAAACTGTGTGTGTGTGTGTATTTTTTTCTAACAGAGATTGAGTCTACGGGCACTTTACTGCTGAGTCATACATCACCAGTCCTTTCTGAGACAGTGTCTTGCTAAGTTGCTGAGGCTGGCTTTTAAAACTTGCAATCCCCCTGCCTCAGTCTCCCGAGCTACTAGGATTACAGGTGTGGCCACTGCACCTGGCTTCAAAAACAATATTCTGGTGAAGACTAAGCTAGAGACAAAATCACACATGTGGTATTTTTAAATTGACACTCAGGGTGTAGAACTTCACACCCTTTGAGGGACCGGGGTATGCAGGCTGTGCCTGAGATCCCGTTAATCTTTGTCCATGTTTGACAACCAGTGAGTGTTCTGGAAGGTCATTCTAAAGCCCTCATCCACTCTCTGCTCCTAACGCCCACTGGAGAAATCTTTGAAAGTGGGCAGATATTTTTAAAAACAACAATCATTTGATTTTCAAATTAGTTGTAGTTTTGTTGAAGTTTAAAC